>NW_027206191.1:5750000-6350000 GCF_024711535.1 Dipodomys merriami | reverse complement strand
TTATATTAAGTGAAGTAAGCCAGGCCCAAAGAAGCATAGGTCCCATGGTTTCCCTTATTTGCAATATCTAGTATAGGTATGAGTCAAGCGGAAAACGTCAGATAATGTGATGTTAGGAAAATGAACCCTTAAATATGTATTTTAATGTTTTCGTTTCTTTCATGCATGTGTTTCTAACGCATTTATAAGATTATTTCTTTGTTGCTTTGTATGTCCCTCCCCCACAGTGTAACCCCCGCTTTCACTATATTTGATGTCAGTATAACATGTGGAGGAGATAGGGACAAACAAGTCGTTTAAGGATTCAGGTGGACCTGTTGCAACAATGAGAAGTACAAAATGTCATGTCAAAACCAGCTTTACAATGTCGGTGTGGTGGGGGAGGGGGGTATAATTGGGTGGGGGGGGTAAAATTGGGTGGGGGGAGGGGAGAGGCGGGGAAGGGAAGTGAAGGGTAAACAAAGGAGGAGGCTGCAATGCTTGGTAAGAAATGTATGCATTATCCTGCCCATGTAATTGTACCCCATCTGTACAGTATGTTCTCAAATAAAATAAAATACAATTAAAAAAAATTAACCCTCAAAAATCATTGGCTTTTCTGTATGCCAACAATGAGAAAAGTGTGGCTGAAATTAGGAAAGCAACTCCATTCGCCATAGCCCCACAAAAAATAAAATACCTAGGAATTAACCAAAGAAGTGAAGGACCTCTATGATGAAAACTTTACAAAACTGAAAAAGGAAATCAAAACAGAATTTAGAAAGTGGCAAAAACTCTGATGCTCCTGGATTGGAAAGATCAACATCATGAAAATGGCAATACTTCCCAAGGCTATCTACAAATTCAATGCGATAGCCATCAATATTCCAAACTCATTCTTCAAGGAAATAGAAGACGCAATCCAAAAATTTATATGGAACAATAAATGACCCCAAATAGCAAAAACGATCCTCAACAGAAAGAACAGTGCTGGAGGAATAACAATACCAAATTTCAAACTCTACTACAAAGCCATAGCAATCAAAACAGCTTAGTACTGGCACAAGAACAGACCTCAGGACCAATGGAATAGAATTGAAAACCCAGAAATGAACTTACAGACTTATTGCCATCTAATCTTCGATGAGGGAGCTGAAAAAATAGAATGGAAAAAAGACAGCCTCTTCAGTAAATAGTGCTCGCAAAATTGGTTAACTACTTGTAGAAAACTAAAGCTAGATCCTTATATATCACACTGAACCAGAATCAAATCCAAAAAAATCAAAGACCTCTGAGTCAAAGCAGACACTCTGAAAACATTACAGGGTATAATAGGAAAAACCCTAGTTCTCCTTGGGACAGACCAAAATTTTCTTAATAGAGACCCAGAAACGCAACAAATCAAAGAAAGGTTGGACAAATGGGATTGCATGGAATTGCAGAGCTTCTGCATGGCAAAGGACATAGCTAGTAAGATCAATCAAAAGTCCACGGAATGGGAGTAAATCTTCAGTAGCCATACAATGGGCAAGGGTCTCATATCTAAAATATACCTGGAACTCAAAAAATTAAATCCTCCAAAAACAAATCTTCAAAGAAACAACTGCCCAATAAATAAGTGGGCTAAAGACTTTAAGAGAAACTTCTCTGAAGAGGAAAGAAGGATGGCCAATAGACACATGAAGAAATGCTCAACCTCCCTAGCAATTAAAGAAATGCAAATCGAAACAACATTGAGATACCACCTCACCCCAGTTAGAAAGGCTATAATCCAGAACTATAATAACAACAGGTGCTGGAGGGGATGTGTACAGAAGGGAACCTCACTGCATTGTTGGTGGGAGTGTAAACTTGTTCAACCACTTTGGAAAGCAGTATGGAGTTTACTCAAAAGACTCCACATAGTGCCTCCCTATGACCCAGCAATCCCACTTTTAGGCATTTACCCAAATGTTCACAAACAAGACCACACTAAAGCTACCTGCACGACTATGTTTATTGCAGCATTATTTACCATAGCTAAGATATGGAACCAGTCCGGATGCCCCTTAGTAGATCAATGGATCAAGAAAATGTGTTATATATACACAATGGAATTCTATACCTCTATCAGAAAGAATGACATTGCCCCGTTTGTTAGGAAATTGAAAGTCTTGGAAAAATTATATTAAGTGAAGTAATCCATGCCCAAAGAAACATAGGTCCCATGGCTTCTCTTACTTGCAATAACTAGCATATGTCTGAGTCAAGCAGAAAAGGTCAGACAAGTTGATGATAGGGAAATGAACCCTAAGATATGTATTCAAATGTTTTTTTTCTTTCATGTGATTGTTTCTAACACATTTATAAGATTATGTCTTTGTTGTTCCCCATGGTATAACCCCTGCTTTCACTATATTTGATGTCGGTGTATTTTGTGGAGGGGAAGGGAAAAATCAAATCATTTAAATAGGGATACAAGTGGACCCATTGCAACAATGAGATGTACAAGTCGTTATTTCAAAATACGATCTTTACAACTGTGGCGGGGGTGGGGGGCATTGCGGATGGTTGTGTAGGGGGGTGGGGGGCCGGGAGAGAATGGGAAAAGATAGGAGGGGGAAACAAAAAAGGAAGAGGCTACGATGCTTGATAAGAAATGTACCCATTATCTTGCCCATGTAATTGTAAACCCTCTGTACAGTATTTTCACAATTTAAATTAAAAGAAAAAAAGTAACAATTAAATTTTGGATTATATAAAATTATACACAACAGTTATACTACATTGACTAATTTTCAATTAATACTTTATTAGTTATTCAATCATGTTACTTAAAAAATGAAGGAATAATTTGAATAGCAATAATCAGTAGTAAAATTTTATATGCAATTTCCTAGTATACAGATATCTCTCTCTTGTTTTATACATATGCATCTATTTATCTATCTACCAATCTACATATTTATGTGTTTATACACTTGTCAGTCATGGGGCTCATTTGTAGATTGCTTGCCTACTACGTACAAAGCCCTGGGCTCGATTCCTCACTACCTTGTGCACAGAAAAATCTAGAAGTCGTGCTGTTGCTTAAGCAGTTGAGCACTCGCTTTGAGCATAAAAGCTTCGGGACTGTGTCTAGACCCTTTCTCAAGACCCAGGATTAGCACCAAAAAAAAAAAAAATAGAATGGTCTGACTGTAACAATATAAGGATAATATTGCAAATACCTCATCACAGAACAAGCAAGGAGTCTGGTGCTTGCAGCTGCCATCTTACCTGACTTAGCCAGAGATAAAAACCATTGCAACCCAGCTCCACGGAACCAGAAGCTGCTGGTTCACTCACCACTGTCATCCAAGCTACTCGGGGGCTGATCTGTGAAACTCTGAGCTGTGGTTCACAGTAGTAGAGATCTAGCCTTGAGCAAGAGATCTTAGAACAGTACCCCCAAATTTTCAGTGCATTCCCTGTGGCTCCTTGCAACAGAGAGTTATGATCTAGACGTCTGTAGCTGAGGTCTGTCACCCTGCCTACTCAAGAAACTGAGATGTGAGGATCTGGGTTCCAAACTATCCCAGACACAAAAGTTCCCATGAGACTATTATCTCCTATTCACCACTTAGAAACTTGAAATGGAAGCTGGGCACCAGTAACTAACGCCTCTCATCCTAACTACTCAGGAGCCTGAGAGCTGAGGATCATGGTCCAAAGCCAGCCTGGGCAGGAAATTCCTTGAGATGGACAATTCTCTCCAGTGACCCACCAAAAACCTGAAGGGGTGCTGTAGCTTAAGTGGTAGAGTGCTTGGTTTTAGCTGAAGAGCTCTAGGATAGATAGCACCCAGGCCTAGACTTCAACTCTTCCAACTTACAAGAAAAGAAAAGAAGGAAAGAAACCTAAAGAGGAGGGGTTAGACTTCTTTGCATGTATGAATCCCTGGATTTGAATCCTCACTACCACATCACTAGAAAAAAGCCTGAAGTGGCCCTGTGGCTCAAGTGGTAGAGTGCTATCTTTGTACAGGAGAAACTCAGGAACCATGCTCAGGTCCTGAGGTCAAGTTCCAGGACAAGTGTATGCGTGTGCGCGCACACACACACACACACACACACACACACACACACACACAAAGATACCGGAAGTGAAGCTGTGACACCAAATGGTGGTAAAGCACTGAGCTTCTCTTCTGAGCTCATAGTCAGCACCCTAGCCCTGTGTTCAACTCCGAAACCTAGCCATCCAGGGCTCAACTAGGATAGGTCAAAGGTTTCAAAATCTGATGCACTTCACCAGCCCTAGATGACAGGAAACTTTGGGATTTTGCACAAACACTTAGATTAGCAAGCCTCTGGAGACCTAGGGAGGCACCATTGCCAATTAGGAATCTTTTCACTAGGTTCAGCTCCCTTATTATCTGCAAGAAGGACCCATGAATTAATTGTAGCAGGTTATTTCAATACTGGAACATAATCTAACAAAGACAGGATAAGTGCAGGGAACTTGGCCTGCCACAGGAGGTGGCACAAATGAAAGCTTCCTGGGGAGAAATATAGCTTAGAGTACAAAGAGGCCTTTTTCTCCTGGCCTTCAAATTCTGCCTACACTCATCCTCACTAATTGGCTCAGATGGAGTTGTTTGTTACACAGCTGTACAGGAATGAGGCCTTTTTGTCTGTCTGTCCAGACCATGAGGCAGATTTCCTCCAATAGCCTGGAGTGCACAGAAACCCTCAGGCAACACTGGGAACAGTGAGGGAAGCCCTGGAACAGGCACTGTCTTGAAAGCACTCTCTGTGCTATGAAATCATTCTATTCAAAGCAAATTTCCTAGCTGGGTGCCTTTCAACATAGCGACTCTGGATCTTCACCAATAGAAATAAATGCATACATACATGGGGAGACATGGATTTACTGGCTTTTTCTTTTTTGGCAGGTCCAGGGCTTGTACTATGAGCCTAGGCACTCTCCCAGAGTTCCTTTTCTTCAAGGGTGGTGCTCTGCCCTTGAGTTTCAGTCCCACTCATGGGTTTTTATATTCCTGTGATCCCTTAGAAATAAAAGTGTCCTGAACTTTCCTGTCCCGACTGAATTCAAGCTGCCATTCTCTAACTCTCAGCCTCCTGAAGAGCTACGATTATAAGTATGAGCCTCTGAGATTTGGCTTTCTTTTATTCTTCTTGTTCTTTGTTTTATCATGACAATCTGAAATCTTCACAGTGTCATACTAATGGTTTGCATTTCGAAGTAAACTACCCAGGCCTGGAGTTCAAATGCCAGGACTGACACCTACAAATGGAGGGAGATCTTGAGAAAATAATTCCTATTCATGGGAGTGCTTAATGGAATGTTATAAAAGTAACAATTAAATCCACAGTTTTTCATGATTCTCTTAAAGAATGCCACACAAAAAGTATTGGATTATGTCTTTAATTCTAGCACCATGGTATGATTCTCCTAATTAAAGAATGCTGCGTACTTTTACACTAATGCTTTAATAAGTATTCAACCATGATACTTCATTAAATGGAGGCTTAATTTAATAACTAATAATTCACAATATATATATTATTCAATATCCTCATATTGTCTCTCTCATATATATATAGGGAGAGCAAACTACACATCTATCTATCTATCTATCTATCTATCTATCTGTCTGTCTGTCTATCTATATCTATATTTAAATCTATATCTAGGCCACTACTATGGCTTGATCACACGTCCTCAGAACTGGCTGGCAGCTCAATTTGCCAAAGTCTGTGTCTACAACTGACACTTTAATGAATTGGGCATTGTGGGCTGTGAGTTCATATCCCAGAATGGCCAAAAGTTTATAGGTGGAGTAAGAAGCCACTTTTGACATATTTTTTTCCTTCTCTGTAAAAGTCCTGGGGCTCAGGATGATGTAAAATCCACATGCAAATATATCCATGTGATACGATGTAATAAATGAAATAAATATTATATATGTAATAATAATAAGATAAAGAATAAATAAATAAGGGTAATAAATGTCATATGGGGTAAACACATGTATGTAAAAAGATCTCATACATGAATATTATTTTTTCCAGTGCCGTGGCTTGAATTCAGCCCTGGAAATTGGTCTGAATTTCTTGTTTTCAATGATGGTGAGTTTCCTCTCCCCCACAGTGCCACAGAGTTACTCAGAACCTGAGTTCAAATCCCAGGCTTGCCAGAAAAATGGTGCAAATTCCAACCCAGGGCCTTACTTTTCTTTGGCCAGGCCCGGGGCTTGAACTCAGCTTGTATCAACTCTAGGCTGGGGTGCAACCTCTGGACCCACAGCCCATCCTGAGATCCCAGGACCCAAGTTTAAATCTCGGGACTGGCAAAAAGAAAAAAAAAAGGTGAAGGGCTGGGAAGGTGGCTCAATAGTAGAGTGCTTTCCTTGCATGCATAAGGCCCTTTGTTTGATTCCTCAGCACCACATAAGCAGAAACAAGCTGGAAGTGGTGCTATGGCTCAAATGGTAGAACGATAGCCTTGAACTGAAGATTTGAGGTACAGCACCCAGACCCAGACTTCTGGCCCCACAACAGACAAAAAAAAAAGATGGGGAAAAAAGGAGAAGTATAAAACTGGGAAGTTCTGGAAGGCAGTTTTACATTTTTTTTTCCTTTGCATTGTGACCATCCTGTGTCTAAATGACAGGACCCGAAAACTGTACATGGCCTTGCATTGTTGAAGTTTGGTGGGCTATCAGGGAAGCCACAGCCTGAACCAGCAACCTAGGTCCAGGGTTCGTATCCCGGGACTGCTACCTACAAATGGCAGGAGATCGTAAGAAACATATTCCGATAGACATCCATATGAATGGAATGTTGTAAAAGTAACAATTGCATTAGTATTTAGTGTATGATTATATTAAAATTATACACAATAATCATAGTACATTGACTAATTTTCAATAAATACTTTATTATGTATTTAACCATGATACTTAAATAAAGGAAGAAATAATTTGTTTTGGTTTAGTTTTCTCCATCATGAACATTCAACTTAGAGCCTAAGCACTGACTTTCCTCTTGGGCTCATAGCTAGCGCTCTACCTCGTAGCTAAGGACCCCTTTGGAGCAAAGTGTGTCTTTAGCTGAGGTCTGTCCTCCTGCCTTTTCAGGAAGCTGATGATCTGGGTTCCAAACTATCCCAGACACAAAAGGTCCCATGAGATTATTATCTCCTATTCACCACTTAAAAACTTGAAGTGGAAGCTGGGCACCGGTGACTCATGCCTGTCATCCTAGCTACTCAGGATCCTGAGAGCTGAGGATCATAGTCCAAAGCCAGCCTGGGCAGGAGATTCCTTGAGATGCTTATCTCCAGTGAACCAACAGAAAGCCTGAAGGGGCTCTGTAGCTCAAGTGGTAGAGTGCTAGACTTGAGCACCCAGTCCCAGAGTTCAATTCCTCCAACTACAAGAAGAGAAAGAAAGAAACCTGAAGTGGAGTGCTGGAAATGTGTCTTAGGCGTAGAGTGCTTTGCATGTATGAAGCCCTGGGTTTGAATCCTCAGTACTACATCCCTAGAAAAAAAAAGCCTGAAGTGGTTTTGTGGCTCAAGTGGTAATGCACTATCCTTGTATAGGAGAAACTCAGGTACAGAGCTGAGGTACTGAGTTCAAGCTCCAGGACTGGTGTTTGCACACACACACACACAGATACACACAGACACACACACATACACACACAGAGACATACACACATGCACACACACACACACACACACACACACACACACACACAGATACCATAAGTGAAGCTGTGACACTAAATGGTAAAGAAAAGAGCTTCTGCTCTGAGCTCTTGGTCAGCACCCTGACCCTGTGTTAAACCCCATAATATAAACACCCAGAGCCCAACTAGGAGAGGGCAAAGGTTTCAAAACCTGATGAGTTTCACCAGCACTAGATGACAGGAAGCATTGTGATTTTGCACAAGTGCTTAGATTTAGCAAGCATCCGGAAAACTAGGGAGGCACCTTTGCCAATTAGGAATCTTTTCATTAGGTTCAGCTCACTTGTTTTCTGCCAGAAGGACCCTTGAATTCATTGTAGCCTTTTTTTTAACACTGGAACATAGTCTAACAAAGACAGGGTGAGTGCAGGAAAATTGGACTGCCCCAAGAGGCAGCACAAATGAAGGCTTCCTGTCAAAACAGAGCACTGGGAGGAGAGATAGCTTGGGGTATAAAGAGGCCTTTTCCTCCTTGCCTTCAGAGTCTGCCCACATCCTCACTCTTTGTTCATACTCAATAATTGCTACGGATGAATTGTTTGTTACACAGATGTTCAAGAGTGAGACCTTTTGTCTGCCTGTTCCAACATTGAGACAGACTTCCTCCAGCAGTCTGGGGTGCACAGAAGCCCTCAGGGTACACTGGGAACAGTGAGGGGAGCCCTGGAACATGCACTGTCTTGAAAGCATTCTCTGTGCTATGAAATCATTCCATTCATACCTTCCTTCATAGCAACTCTAGATGTTCACTGCTAGAAATACATGCATACATACACAGACACATGGAGTTACTGGCTCTATTCTTGTAGCAGGTCCTGAGGCTTGAACTGTGACCCTAGGCACTATCCCTGAGTTTCTTTTTCTCAAGGAAACACCGTATTGTTTCTTAACCCATGATTACTCTAGGCTGGTTTGCCGCATTTACACCCACAGATGATCCAGTCAACCCAGGACCCCAATTCAATTCCCAGAACTGGCAAAAATACATCAAACCAACAAAAATGGAGGAGGAAAAATCCAGCAAGTTTTACACAACCGTTTTACCTCTGTTTCCTTTGCACTGTGACCACCATGGGTCTCAATGTCTCGGCTTGAAAATTGTTTGTGACCTTGCATGGCCAAAGGCTCACGGATTGTTGGTGAAGCCTGAGTCCAACCCAGATACCTAGGCTGTGAGTTCGATCCTCGTACTGCCACCTACACACAGCTGAAGATCCTAGGAAACTCGTTCCTATCTATAGGAACATTAATAGTATGTTTGACATGTACAAATTGAATTACTATTTAGCTAGACTTTCTAGTATAATATTGTATGCATAAATATATGTTATTGAATAATTTAATTAATAACTTATTAAGTCTTCTACTGTGATTAATTAATGGAGGCATAATTTTAGACCAAATAATTGGTAGTAATAGAATATATAATTGGTAGTAATAGAATATATAAAAATAAGATATAGACATCACTTTATATAGAATCTACATAAATGTCTGTCTCTGTATACATTTATTTATAGATCTATATTCATATGTAAATAAACACACACTGCAATCTACATATTTATCTTTTTATATATTGGCCACTCCTAGGGTTTGATCTCAGGTCCTCAATTTTGCCGGACAACTTCATTTACATCAGACTGGTGTGCTAACATTGAGCCATTCATGAAGTTGGCCTTCTAGGGCCCGAGTTCAAATCACAGAACTGCCAAAAACTTAATCCTGGTGGAAGAAGTCAATTGTCCCACTAGTTTTCCTTATGGGTGTCAAAATTCCTGGGTCTCAGGAATGATGTATAATACATAGGCAAATTTATGTCCTATGTAATAGGATGTAAAAAATGTTATATGTGTAATCATACTCACTAAAATACACAAGAAATACATAAAAATAAAATAAAATGAATAACTACACTAACTGCAATATAAGTAAACATGTGTATGCAAATATAAATCATGTATTTAAAATGTATATGAATATTATTTTTTGAGTGCTAAGACTTGAATTCAGGCCCTGGGAACAGGCCTGACTTTCTTGTCTTCCAGCACTGTGAGCTTCCCCTTCCCCGACAATGCTGCAGATTTACTCAGACTCTGAATTCAAATCCCAGGCCTGGCAGAAAAAATGGCGTGAATTCCAAGCCAAGGAGCCTCATAGTTTTTAAAATATTTTTAATGAATTTATTTATATATTTTTTGTTTGTCAAGCACAGGGCTTGAACTCAGGTTGTGGCAACTCTGCCTCATCTTTGATCACTCTAGGCTGGGGTGCAACCACTGGACCCACAACTGAACCTGGGTTCCTGGGCCCCAAAGATTTACAGGAAAAATATAAATAAAATGACACAGATAAAAATCTGGCAACTTGCAGATGGCTGTCTGTTTTACATTTGTTTTTTTGCAAGGTGACCATCTTAGGTCTGAATGACATTGCTGAAAATTTTGTAACCTGACATTGCTGAAGGCTGGTGGGCTACCAGGCAAGCCATAGGTCAACACTGCAACATAGGCCCTGTGGTCGAGACCCGGTCCCGACCCCTACCAATGGTGGGAGATCCTAAGAGTCTCATTCCTATTCATAGGAATACTGATGGAAGATTATGAATGTCAAGATTAAATTAATTGTTCCTGAATGATACTACTATAAAATTAGTGATTTTAGGAGGCCAATGGATTTTAATGAATATTTTGACACATTAAAGAATACTATTAATTACATGGACACAATAGTTTTGTGATAGTGGTTAATTAAATTAATAATTCATTAAGGATGAACACAATAATATTAATTACATGGGGGCATAAAAAATACCCAAGAATTGTTAAAAATGTAGTCTATTTAACTGAAGAATGTATAAACATCGCTGGCACTCTATACAGATCTATATTTATTTGTGTACTACCATCCGCATGTCAATCTTTCTTATTTTGTCAACCCCTGGGGCTGGATCTCAGGTGCTGGGAACTGCTTTTCAGCTCCATATGGCCCAGGCTGGCCGTGCTGACACTTACCCATTCATGAATTGGGCCTTGTAGGCTTTGAGTTCAGATGCCAGCACTCACAAAAATTGAATCGTGGAGTAAGAAGCACTTGTAACACGTGTTTTCCTTTTCTGTGAGCGTCTGGGTGTCCAGTGTGAAGTTTCTTACATAGGCAAATCTATATCCCATGTAATAAATGTAATAAATGTTCTATGAGTAATACCAGTCAATAAAATAAATGGTAAATAAATGAATAAAACAACAAATAAAATGCATAACTACACTAAGCGCAATATGGGGTCAACATACGGGGCTCAGACTCATGGCCTGAGAACTGCCTGGCAGCTGAATTGGCTACAGGCTGCCGTGCTGACAGTCACACATTCATGAACTGAGCCTTCTAGGCCCTGAGTTTAGATCCCAGCCCTGCCAAAAATGCAATCTTGGTGTAAGAAGCCGAGAGTGATACATATTTTCCTTTTCTATGAAATTGTTCGGTGCCAGGTAGGATGTATAATTCATATGCAAATCTATATGCTATGTAATAGGATATCATAAAGGTAAAAATGTCATAGGTGGAAGAATTGTCAGTATAATAAATGACAAACAGATTGAATTAGTAGTGAATCATTCTGAGATAATATTAGACAAAATAATTATAGGATGTGGATTATGTTTAATTACTATATTATTAAGCATTAACAGAATGAAAAGTAAATGGAGACAAAGTTAAATATCTAATAATTGGTAGTAACACATGATGCATAAATTAATTATAAATAGACGTCTAATTCTATAAAATATGTAATCCTATGTATGGATGTATGTACATATATGATAAACAATAACAGTATATTGAGTAATAATTAATGTTTTATTAATTGCTCAACTGGGATCCATCATTAAATGGAGAAATCATTTAATACCTAATAATTGGTAGTACTATTAGCTATAATTTAATAATATGCATACCACTGTCTCTATTTTTTTTTTGGTCCAGTCGTGGGCCTGAAGTCTGGGCCTGGGCGCTCTCCCTCAGCCCTTCAGCTCAAGGCTAGCACTCTACCACTTGAGCCACAGCACCACTTCCGGCTTTTTTCTGCTTATGTGGTGCTAAGGAATCAAACTCAGGGCCTCATGCTTGCAAGGCAAGTGCTCTATCACTGAGTCACCTTCCCAGACCACATATCTCTTTTTGTATATATATTTATATACAGCAATCTCTATTTATACCTCATGCACTCCTGGGACTGGGTGGTTGAGTGCTCGCCTAGTAAGCAGGAAGCTCTGGCTTCCATTCCTCAGTACCACATACAAAGAAAAACTGGAAGTTCTGCTTTCTTTCAATCAATTGTGTACTAGCCTGGAGCACAAATGCTTGGGGAGAGTGTCTAAGCCCTTACTAAAGGCCCAGGACTGCCGCCAAAAAAGGTAGACTGTTCTAACTGCAACTATAGAAGGTCAAGACTTCAAATACCTCATCACAGAGCAAGGTAGGAATCTGGTGCTGACAGCTTCCACCTAACCTGACTTATCCAGATGTAAATCGCTGCAACCCAGCTCCACCGAACCAGACGCTGCTGGCTTACTTCAGTCATTCTAGCTGCTCATGGGCTTTAAAACCCAGCCCTGGCAGGAAGTCTGTGAGACACTTCAAAACGTGGTTCCAAGTGGTAGGGCTGTAGCCTTGAGCAAATGTTATTAGAACAGTGTCCCTATATTTGAGTTCAAGCCCCATGGGTAACCTCCCCCCCTAAAAAAACACCCCACTAAACCATTAGATGTGAACTTGTGTGGTTTGTGAAATGTTCCTCAAAGAATGGTGATACTGGAGAAAGCACGCTGATTTTAATGACAGCTTGTGGAATAGAGGTATCTGCTGAGTCCTTCATAGGGTGCTCTGTGCTGAGTAATGCACAGGGTGCTATGTGCTGAGTCCTTCACAGGTTACAGTGTGCTGAGTCCTGCTTTGGGTTCTGGGTGCTGAGTCTTTCACATGATGCTGTGTGCTGAGTCCTTCAAACAGTGTCATGTGCTGTGTCCTTCACAGGGTGCATTCTTTCATCTGGTTCTTGTAAGAGCTCCACAACTGAGATGCTTACGCAGATAAGAATATTGAGGCTCAGATATATCCCCATAGAAGGGACAAAATTAAGTATTACTGAAGACTAGTGAGTTGTCTCCTGCAGACCATTGTTTTGCTTTGTTTTTTCTCAGTCATGAACCTTGATCTCAGGACCTAGATTCTGACCCTTACCTCTTGGGCTCAAGGCTAACACTCCACACGTGGAGCCAAGGATCCCTTTGCAGCAGAGTGCCATGGCCTAGGGGTCGATATCTGAGGTCTGTCATCCTGCCTTCTCAGCAAGCTGAGATCTGAGGATCTGGGTTCTAAACTATCCCAGACACAAAAAGTGCCATGAGACTATTATCTCCAATTCACCACTAAGAAACATTAAGTGGAAGCTTGGTGCTTGAGGCTCATGACTATCATCCTAGGTTCTCAGGAGGATGAGAACTAAGGATCATGGTTCAAAGCTGGAAAAGCTGTTGCTGCTATTGATGCATAACATATTGCTATTATTGGTCTTTTTATATAAATATATATAAATATCTATATACATATATATAATTTGAATTTTTGGAAACTTTACCTGTGCTGTCAACTTTGGAAAAAGTATTCCAGTTTACCGTGTTGAGTTGGCATTGCACAGAAATTAATAGCCATATTGGTCTAGAAATGTTAAACTTAATTTTTTTCCATTTGTACAGGGGTAAATGCACTGTATTAAATATGTAAGGTCTTATCTACATGGGTTTGATTACAGAAACTAATAAAGTATTCTCTAAATAAGGAGAAAAAAAAGAACTAAGGATCATGGTTCAAAGCTAGCCTGGGCAGGAATGTCCTTGAGACACTTAGCTCCAATGGACCACCAGAAAACCTGAAGTAGAGCTGTGACTCAAGTGATAGAGCACAAGACTTGAGCTGAAGAGCTCAGGGACAGCACCCAAGCCCAGACTTCAACTCCTACAACCGACAACATTAAAAAAAAAAAAAAAAAAAAACAGAAACAATCTAACAAACCTGAAATACAAGGCTGGGAATGTGCCTTAGGGGTAGAGTGCTTTGTATATATGAAACCCTGGGCTTGATTATTCAGGACCACATCACTAGAAAAAGTATGAAGTGGTTCTGTGGCTCAAGTGAGAGAAGGCTATCCTTGTACAAGAGAAATTAGGTACAGTGCTGAGTTCAAGCTCCACGACTGTATGTGTGCACACACATGGACATATACACACAGACACACAGACACACAGACACACAGACACACATACACATAGACCAGAAGTGAAGCTCTGACATAAAATGGTAAATCACTGGACTTCTCCACTGAACTTATGGTCAGCACCCAGGCCCTGTGTTTAACCCCCAAACCTACCCACCCAAGGCCCAATTAGGAAAGGTCAAAGTTTCAGAACCTGATGATCTTCACCAGCTCTAGATGACAGGAAGACATGTGCTTGGATTTCTCAAGCTTCTAGAAAACCAAGGAGAGGTATCATAGGCCTATCATCACCGGCAATGTAATATTTCATTATATATTTCATTATATATTATATTGAGCTCTGTATCTGAGCACCGGAATATAGTCTCACAAAGGCAGAATAAGTGCAGGGAACTTGGACTGCCACGGGAGGTGGCACAAATGAAGGCTTCCTGTAAAAACATAACACTGGGAAGAGAGATAGCTTGTAGTGCAAAGAGGCCTTTTTCTCCCGGCCTTCAGAGCCCCCCCCACACTCATCCTAACTAATTGGCCTAGATGGAGTTGTTATTACAAAGCTGTACAGGACTGAGGCCTTTTGTCTGCCTGTACAAACAATGAGAGAGACTTCTTCCAGCAGGCCTGGGATGCAGAGAAACCCTCAGGCTACACTGGGAACAGTGAAGGGAGCCCTGGAACATACATTGTCATAAAAGTAGTCTCTGTGTTATGAAATCATTGTATTGAAAAAAAAAATCCTTGCTTGGTGCCATTCATCATATCTACTCTGGAGATTTGCCTATAGGAATACACCCATACATACAAAAAGACATGGAGGTATAGGCTCTATTGGGGGTGGGCAGGTCCAGGGGTTGAACATTGAGCCTAGACGTTGCACCTGAATTCCTTTTGCTCAAGGGTAGTGCATTAACCTTGAGTCACAGCCTTACTTCTGGCTTTTTCTGGGATCTCTTAGAAATAAAAATGTCATGTCCTTTCCTATGCTGGCTGGTTTCAAACTAAGATTCTCTACATCTCAGCCTCTTAAGAAGCTGGGATTACACTGACACCTGTCTTACTTTTCTTCTTCATTTTTTTAATCTGCACAATCTGACTTCTTAACAGGATCATTCCAATAGTTTGAATTTATAAGTAAACTACCCCAATATTCTTTATAGCTGCTTTCTCTGAGAAGGATTTTCTCTCCTCATCTTCTATGGTCAATGATTTGAAGCCAAAAGTGAGAAATTAGTGTCACAGGATTTGGGAGCATATGTCCACAGGACATGCCAGTTCTGTCACTTAGTATTGAACTGATATGAATTTACTGTCTCAAGATGAGAGGACTGAAGCTGGAGCGATCCTCATACTGTCTGCATTGCTCCTTTTGCCTATAAAATGATCTAATAATTATGAGTGTTTTGTGTCTCCATCCTTAAGTATCTGGAGAATACTAGAAGCAACTGCATGTTTCTGTTCTCTCTAGTACCTCCTGAGATTTAGACTAAGGGTTTGTGTGGAGAGGCTCCTCGGTGAATCCCTGAGAAAAGCCGCTTGAAATCTCCTCAGGAGATCGCCATCCAAAGCCAGCCCAACCAGGAAAGTCTGTGAGACTCTTATCTCCAATAAACCACCAGAAAACCAGAAGTGGAGCAGTGGCCCAGAGGGTAGAGCTCGAGCTTTAAGAGAACAAGCTGAGTGGGAGATTCAGTCCAGACCAGGCAGGAAAGCCTGGGAGTTACTTATGTCCAATTAACAACCAGATGGCTGGAGCTGTGGCGGTGGTAGAGCCTCAGCCTTGAGCAAAACAGCTCAGGAACGCATCGTGCCCTGAGTTTAAGCCCTGGCATGGCCAAAAAGAAAATTCAAAAAGAGGAGGCCCTACCTCCTCAGTGCCCTACCTGCTTATGTGTGTAAATTACCTCGCTGAATGTAAACAGAGCACATGTAATGCTTCTGCTTTTATTTACTGATTTATTCTTCAGATATGTTCATTGTGCATACTACATCATTCTCTTCAATTCAGGCCCATCGCTTTTCTCTTCTAGGGTTCCTGGCCTCTGTCTTTATATGATGCACACTTAAGCTTTCAGCAGCCTTTATTTACATTTTATTATGAGGCCAATGCTACAAATGAGGCAGGGAAAGAGAAGATCAGGTTTCATAGTAGTAACCGGTATTCAGAAAATTAAACGTAAAATTAAACGTGAAATGGAAGCATGCTTAAGTAAAAATTACCATTAAGAAAAGATGAGGGGGCTGGGAATGTGGATTAGTGAGAGTGCCTAACATGCAAGAAGCCCTGTGTTTGATTTCTCAATAGCACATACACAGAAAAAGCCAGAATTGATGCTGTGGCTCAAGTAGTAGAGTGCTATAGACAGTGCCCAGGCCTTGAGTTCAACCCAAGAACTGGCAAAAAGATACCTAGCTGGCTAAGGTAGGTAGATTGATGATAGATAGATAGATAGATAGATAGATAGATAGATAGATAGATAGATAGATAGATAGATAGATAGATAGATAGACAGATAGATACATAGATACATAGATACATAGATAGATACATAGATACATAGATACATAATTACATAGATACATAGATAGATGATAAATGAAGCTCATCTTGGTCGTTAGAAGGAAAGAAAGGAACAATTCTGTCATGAGGGCTTTTACAGTGTGCCAGGACACCAGCATCGCCTTCACACAATCACAGAGCAAGAAGACAGTCTCTGTCCCACTTCTCAGGCAGCCGAAGGTCCCAGAGACAAGAGGGCACAGCCAGGTTCTAACTCAGGTGCTTGGAGACAGTAAAAAAGGGTATTGCCTCTCCTTGGACTGGGGATTTGCATTAATGATGTGGAGAATGAAGGAAGGAGAATGGCCTGGAAGAGGTAGAAGAAGGGCCTTCAAATCTGACAGACGGAGAGTCAAAAACCCACTCCATAAGGCCAGAGAGTATGGTGTTTCTACACTGTTCCTGCCCTCTCCCCCACTAAACTGGCTCACTATTATGAACTTAATGATAGCTTGAAGCTCGGTTCACCTGAGGCAGGAAGGTTAATTAGTCATTGTTTGAAGAGGCTGAGAAAAGCCTGACCCTAGTGTAAGTCTAACAAATATTTCAGGTTTCCCCCTATTTCTGGCTGTGCCTGGAATGAATGAAGTGGTTTTGCAGCTCACTTCACTGTTGAGTGTGTACATTCTGCCTCCTAATCCTGCAGGCCTAGGTCTCTTCACCTAACCCGGCTTTTGAAACTGTTTACTGTCCTCCAAATATAGTGTTTCAGTGGAGTTCTTCCTGCCAACAGGGCTAAGACTTGGATCCTGAGAACTTCATTTGAACCCAGGATGGGTCAATGATGTGTCTTTCCTGCTTCTATAGCTCAAGAATTTAGAGTGCGAGTAACTTCTCATCACCAAGCGAAACACAGGAAGCTCTTGAACATCTGACCTTTCAGAAGTGGAAGTCAGAGTGTCATAGACTTTCTTGCCCTGGCTGGCTTCAGCCTGTGATACTGAGACCTCAGGCTCCTGTGCTAGGGTGATGGGCTTGAGCTACTGGTACTCTGCTAGCTTCAGAACTGTAATAGAAGTCAACTGCTTATCACAAAGGGCTTGGGGATCATACTAATCCCTTCAACATTGACCTTTCAGAACCCTGTAGGACACAAAGTTATAATGCTAGAGTCAGAGAAGCTGGGTATATGGATGTGTTCACTTGAACCTTGAGCTCTGACTCCAATTCTGGTTACATCTGTGTTCATTTTCCACAGGATGTTCTCATAATTAGCAAATAGGAAAAGTACTTTCATTAATCCTCACTTTTTTTCCAGTTGTGTGTCTTATATCAAGCCTGGGCACTGTCCCTGAGCCCTTCAGTTCAAGGTGAACACTCTACCACTTGAGCCACAGCGCCATATGAGGTCTTTTGGTGGTTCATTGGAGATAAGAGTCTAACAGGCTTTCCTTGTGTAGGCTGTCTTTGAACTGTGGTGTTCAAATCTCAGCCTCCTGAGAAGCTAGGTTTCCAGGAGTGAGCCACTGGCATCTAGCCTATTGTTTTTGACAGTCCTGGGGCTTGAACTTAGGGCCTGGGTACTGTCTCTGAGCTTCTTTTTCTCAAGCCTAGCGCTCTACCACTTGAGCCACTCCACAGCTTCTGGATTTTTCTGAGTATGTGGCTCTGAGAATTCAAACCTTGGCATTCATGCATGCTGAGCGAGGTCTTTACCACTAAGCCACATTTTAACCCCACCCTTGCAATTTTATCCCTCAATTTGCTTCTGTGTATAAATCATGTAAAGAAATCCCTATAGGAAGATGGCCAAAGATAAGTAAGACAAGGCTCATACTGGGGACAGAGTCTAAACATGTTAAGACTGTAACAAATACCTCCATTTAATTATGTATTTTGTTTCAACACGTAATATAGTATTAATGAAAAATGAGTCAATGTCCTAATTTATTTTGTATATTTTTATAATACATGTACAACATGTAAAACATGTGTACAATAACACTAAATACAATAAACAATAAATGAATCAAATAAATACAAAATCAATAATAAAAATAATAATATGTAATATACATATGTAAGTATATATCATATATTACACATGCATGGAAATATTTTTTCCATTGCAGGGCCTTCATTTAGTTCCTGGGAACTCTAGACTGAATTTCTTTTCCTCAAGTACAGTGAGCTTCACCTTCACCCTTGTTGCAAAAGAGGTACTGGGCAATGCAATCAAATCCCAGCAATGGCAGAAATACTGGCCCAGTTCCAAGACTTGATTTTTTTAAATGGAAGCAGTTATGTTTATTCAGTTCCATACTGAGCATTAAAAGCAAAGCAGTGTAGAATTTTGTACAACTATTTAGACATCCTTCCCTTATGCCCAAAATGCTTCTCTAAGCATTATATTGTTTCATTTTTTGCACATTTTTAATTGTAAAAATGTTGTACTGAGAGTTACAGTTACATGAACAAGGTAATGAGTACATTTCCTATTGAGCATTGTTGCTTCCTCCTTTGTTTTCCTCTTACCATCCCTTCCCTCCAATCTCCACAATTGCTCCCCGTGCCAAGGTCAGTGACTTAATTTTTTATTTTTGGCTTGGCATGGGGTTTGAACTCAAGTGTTGGCAACTCTGAACCTTCCCTGACATTGCTACAGATATACAAAGACCCTGAGTTCAAATCCCAGTCTAGGAAAGAAAATTAGCAGATATTTCAAACCAGGGAGAATTTTTTTATTTAGTTAAATAATTAATTAATTTTGTATTTATTCTTTTTGCTTTTGCCAGCCATGGGGATTGAACTCGGGTCGTGGAAACTCTGTCTCAGCTTTAATCACCCTAGGCTGGGGTCCAGCTTCCAGACCCACAGCCAGTCCTGGGATCCTAGGCCCAGAGAGATTGCAGGACGAAACAAAAAGTGGGACAGCACAAAAAGTCGCAAGCTGCAGAGGGATGGAGGTTTTACATTTTTTTTCTTTGCACGGTGACTCAGTTGCAAAGTGGACCTGATGTGCCATAGCTGAAGGCTGGTGGACTATCAGGAAAGCTATAGGCCGACCTGTCAACATTGGCCTCATTTTCAAATCCCAGCCCCGACAACTACCAATGGCAGGAGATCACAAGAGACTCGATTGAGAGAGCAGTTTGTGCATCAGTCAAGTCTAAAATTGGATGCAAGAATCCTAAGATGCTGAAGGATCTTTTTTTTGGGGGGGGCGTCCAGTCATGGAGCCTGAAATCTGGGCCTGAGCAATGACCTTCAGCTCTTCTCTCAAGGTTAGCACTCTACCCATTGAGCCACAGCACCACTTCCAGGTTTTTCTTTTTTCTGCTTATGTGGTGCTGAGGAATCAAATTCAGGCCTCATGCATGCAAGGCGAGCGCTCTACCACTGAGCCACCTTCCCAGCCCCGGATTGATCTTAATTAATAGTTTATTACGCATGGAAAGAATAATATTCCTTCAATGACAGTATAATAAATACCTAAGAGTTGGTCAGAATGTAGTAGAGGTCATTCAGCTATAGATAGACAGCTCTGGCACTCTTTACCAATATATATTCATTTGTATACCACCGTCTGGCTATTCATATATTGCTGTTTTGGCCAAACCTGGGACTTGATCTCAGTATGTGGGAACCACCTGACAGTTTCATTGTCTAGCTGCTGCCGTGCTCACACTCACCCATTCATGAATTGGGCCTGCTAGGCACTGACTTCAGATCCCAGCACTGCCAAAAATTTAATCTTGGAGTAAGAAGCTGAGTGTGACACATGTTTTCCTTTTCTGGGAGATTCCTGGGTGTCAGGCATGATGGAGACCACATCTGCCCATCTAGATGCTATGTGATAGGATGTAAACAATGTAATAAATGGTATAGGTATCATCAGAGTCAATAAAATATATGGTATAAATGAATAAAACAAGAAATGAAATGAATAACCACATCAAACATGATATGGACTGAATATCTGTATGGAAGTATAAATCCTATCTTTAAAATCTATATAAAGAGTATGTTTTCCAGGACTGAGGCTTGAATTCAGGCCTAGGGAACAGGCCTGACTTTCTGTCTTCAAGCATGGTGAGATTCCCCTTCCCCCACAGTGCTGCATATTTACCCCGACCTTGAGTTCAAATTCCAGGCCTGGCAGAAAAAAAATACCACGAATTGCGAACCAGGGAGTTAAGTAATTTATTTATTTTTTCTTTTTTCTTTTCTTTTTTCTTTTTCTTTTCCTTTTTTTTTTTTTTTTGGCCATGCATGTGGCTTGAACTCAGATCGTGGCAGCTCTGCCTAAGCTTCTATCACACTACCCTGGGGTGCAGCCTCTGGAACCAAAGCTGATGCTGCAATCTTAAGACCCGAGGTCTGACAGGAAAACAAAATGAAAATGGCACCAAAAAAAAAAAAAAAAAGCCGTGAGCCGCACATGGTAGGTGGTTTCTTGGCTTTGGTTCCTTGCACGGTGACCATCATAGGTCTGAATGACATGGCTTTAACACACAGGTGACCTGTCATTGCTGAAGGCTGGCTGGCTGTCAGAAAAGCCATAGGCCAACCACACAACAGAATGCCTGAGTTCAAATCCCCGTCCTGACACCTACCAATGGCAGAAGATCCCAAGAGACTCCTGCCCATTCATAGAAGTTCAGATGGAATGGTATCCAACTCAAGATTGAATGAGTAGTCCGTGCAGTGGTCTAGTCTCAAATTAGACACAATAATTCTAGGACACATATTGAATTTAATTAGTGGTTAATTAGGCACAAAAAGAATAATATTCCTACAATTGAGGCATAACAAATACCAAAGACTTGGTAAGAATGTAGTAGATGTCATTGAATACTAGATACATGGCTATGGCACTCTGTACTAATACACATTTATTGGTATACTACCACCTGCCTATCCATCTATGGCTATTTTGGTCACCCCTGATGCTCGATCTCAACTCCTGACAAAAATTTCATCCTGGAGTTAGAAGCCAAGTGTGACATCTGTTTTTCTTTTCTGTGAGAGTGCTGAATGTCAGGCATGATGGATAACAAGTCTACAAATCTAAATGCTATGTGATAGGATGTAATACATGGTTAGGTATCATCACAGTCAATAAAATAAATGGCAAATAAATGAATAAAACAAAAAATACAATGAAGAACCACACCAAACATAATATAGAATGAACATCTGTATGGAAGTTCAATCCTGTCTTTAAAATGTATATAAGGAGTACGTTTTACAAGGCTAGGTCCTGAATTCAGGCCTAGGGAACAGGCCTGACTTTCTGGTCTTCAAGCACAGTGAGCTTCCCTTTCCCCCACAGTGCAACAGAGTTACCCGGACCCCACGTTCAAATTCCAGGCCTTGCAGACAAAAAATGTCACACATTCCAAGCCAGGGAGCTTCATTAGCATTTTAATTATTTTTTTAAAGTTCACTTTGTCTTTATTTGATACATTTTGATTTTAAAACATGAGAGTTTTCAAAAAAGGGGTTTAAACTTTTACATTTTAGCATAGCACATTGGTGTTTCTATTTTGGCCATCTGCCATGAAGAGTGAGAATGAAAATGAGAACATTATTTTTCCCTAGAAGGTTGGGAGAGTTGATGTTATTTCTTTTTTTTTTTTTTGGTTGGTCCTGGGGCTTGAACTCTGGGCTTGGGTGCTGTCCCTGCGCTCTTCAGATCAAGGCGAGCACTCTAACACTTGAGCCTCAGCACCACTTCCGGTTTTCTAGTGGTTTATTGGAGATAAGAGTCTCATGGACTTTCTTGCCTGGGCTCGCTTTTAACCCTGACCCTCAGATCTTAGCCTACTGAGTAGGTAGGATTACAGGCTTGAGTCATCGGCACTTGGCAACTGATGTTTTTCTATTCAGAGTTACTTCTGTAATTATAAACTGTCTGCAATTTGTGTGAGTTTTCCTCAGTGCCTACCACGAAATACACTAGGGGTGTCTTCATACCACAAAAGGTTGGGTTTTTGGATAAAAACTCACTTGTGTGAGGAGATTAGGTACTTGTAAGCATTTTGGGAATAAATTGGATTGTAAAATTAAAAACAAAAACATTGGGACTGGGATGTAGCCCAACAGTGGAGTAGTTGCCTAAAGAGCATAAGACCCTGGAAGAAAAGTTTCCTAAAGCTTAGAATGTTAGAATTTTGTATGAACAAACTTCTTTCTTCAGTGGCGGGGCTTGAATTCTTGGCTTGAGCATTATCCCTGTGCTCTTCAAACCAAAGGCGTGCACTCTACTGCTTGAGCTACAGCACCACTTCCAGTTTTCTAGTGGTTTAATGGAGATAAGAGTTTCACGGCCTTTCCTGCCAGAGCAGGCCTTGAACCACCATCTTCAGATCTCTGCCTCCTGAGTAACTAGGATCATAGGCATGGGCCTCATGGGCCTGGCACATGAACAAACGTCTTAAAGATTGATTCTGAAGAAAGAAACTTGGAATATACTTTTAGTACAAATAATTTATAATGCCATGGTTAAGGCACTAATTCAGAAGTATTTATTCATTGGCTGGTTTCTTAGTTTATTCACATATATATACATTAATAATATATATACATAACATATACATTATTAACATATACATATATATTACTAGAAACATAGCTTTGAAGTGTACCTAAGAACATATGTGATCATGAAAAGTTATACAACTGCACAAACTTGATCTTTTTTCCCTTTGTTTGGTACCCTAAATTAGGTGGGATTTGTGTACTATTGTTTGTTCTCTGTTTTTGGAGGAGTTCTCTCCCCTTTATGACCCAAAACCCCTCTCCCTGCACTTTAACTCAGCTTGCTCTTTCTTGGCTTTGTTTTTCATAGCTGTTTTTCTACCAATTCAGCCATCCCTGTACTGTAGCCTGGTTTTTGGCCAGTTAATTGGAGATAACATCTCTCAGGCTTTTCTGCTTGGATTGGCTTTGAAACTTAATCTTCCACTTCTCACCTCTGAGTAGCTGGGATTACAGATGTGAGCCACTGGGGTACCTATGGATAAATTAGACTTTGGTTGATGTATTCATTCTGTTTTTCTAAGCATGGGATGATCTACTATAGAATTTCTGTGAATGTCCTGGGTGTGAAGTAAGATACATAATGCATATGTAAGTCTGTATAGTTCTCGAAGATGTAATCAATTTAATACATAAGTATAATAATAGTCAATAAAATAATGAAGGAATGAATAATACAAAATAAAATAAATATACTCAAAGCAATATGCAATAAGCATAAGTATGTAGATATTAATCATTATTTCAAATGTGGATGAATATTACTTTAAAAGGGCTGGGGATTGAATTCAGGCCTAGGGAACAGGCCTGAATTGCTTGTGTTCAAAGCGGGTAAGTTTCTCTGTCCCCAACAGTGCATTAGAGTTACCCAGTCTCCGAGTTTAATTCCCAGGCCTGGCAGAAAAAAAAGGCATGCATTCCAAACCAGGGAGCTTCATTAGTAATATATATATATATATATATATATATATATATATATATATATATATATATATATATATATATATATATATGTCATGGGACTTGAACTCTTGCCTTGGAAGCTGTCCTTGGGCTCTTCAGCTCAAGGCGAGCACTCTATCACTTGAGCCAAAGCGCTACTTCACTACTTCGGGTTTTATAGTGGTTTAATGGAGATAAGAGTCTCAAGAACTTTCCTGCTAGGGCTGGCTTTGAACCGCGATTTTCAGATCTCAGCCTCCTGAGTAGCTAAGATTACAGGCATGAGCCTTTGATGCCCGACTATTTTTAATATTTTAAAATTATTTCATTTATTTATTTATTCATTCATTCATTTATTTATTGCCAAGCACAGGGATTGAACTCAGGTCGTGGCAACTCTGCCTCAACAAATATCACCCTAGGCTGGGATGGTGCAGTATCTGGACCCATAGCCCATCTTGGGATCCCAGGCCATGGGGGCTGACAGGAAACAAAATGAAAATGGCAGTGAAAAAAAGTAACAAACTGTGGATGGATGGCGGTTTCTTGGTTTTCCTTACTTGCATGGTGACCATCCTGGGTCCAAATGACAAGGCTGCAACCTGTATGTCACCTAGCATTGCTGAAGGCTGACAGGCTGTTAGTGAAGTCATAGGCCAACCTGGACACCGAGGCCCTGAGTTTGAATCTCGGTCATGCCAGTATAAAGGGCTGGAGAGCCTAAGAAACTATTGTCTGTCCTTAGGAACACCAGAGGAATGTGATCAATGGTATGTTTGGATGAGTAGTTCATCAATCAGTCTAGCATAAAATTAGACCTAATAATCACAGGACACAAATTGATTTTAATTCATAGTTTATTATGCATTAAAAGAATACTATTCATTAAATGGAGTCCTCACTAAAAACCTGAGAATCTGTAGGAACACAGTATATGTCATTTAATACCAGATAGACATCACTGGCAGTATCTAAATACCTAAATATATATTTATCTGTATACCACTGTCTGCATAGAAAGGTATTGCTCTTTTGGCCAAACCTGTGGCTCCATCCCAGGTCCTGGGATTCACTTGGCAGCTGAATGGGCTAGAAGCTGCCATGCTGACACTCACCCATTCATGAATTGAGCCTCTTTGGCCCTCAGTTCAGGTCCCAGCATTGCCAAAAATTTCATCTTTCAGTAAGATTCCAAGTGTGAAACCTGTTTTCCTTTTCTGTGCGAATTCTGGGTGTCAGGTATGATGTATATGGTATTAGTATGTCTGCAAAGCTACGTGCTATGGAATAGATTGGAATAAATGTAATAAATATTATAGATGTACTCAGGATCAATAAAATAATTGGTAAATAAATAAATACTAAAATATAATGAAACACTCCAGCAAACACGATATGGACTGAACATATGGATGTTAGTATAAATCATATACTAAAAATTACTATAAATGTTATGTTCTCCAGGATTGAGGCTAGAATTCAGGCCTAGGGAACTGTCTTGAATTCCTTATCTTCCAGGAGGGTAAACTTCCCCTTTCCCCACAGTGCACCAGATTTACTCAGACTCCGAGTTCAAACCTCAGGACTAGCAGAAAATAAAAGACACAAATTCCAAGCAAGGGAGCTTCATTACTCCTTTTAATATTTTTAGGTTTTATTTATTTATTTATTTATTTATTTATTTATTTATTTATTTATTTGTCAATCACAGGGCTTGAACTCAGGTCGTAGAAACTCTGCCTCAGCTAACATCACCCTAGCCTGGGATGGTGAAACCTCTGGACCCACAGCCTATCCTTGGATCCTAGGCCTTGGGGGCTGACAGGAAATCAAAATGAAAATGGCATCAAAAAAAGCTGTGAACTGCGGATGGTCAGTAGTTTCTCGGGTTTCCCTTCCTTTCATGGTGACCATTCCCGTGTCCAAGTGACACGGCTGCAACCTGTAGTTCACCTGGCATTGCTGAAGTCTGTCGGGCTGTCAGCGAAGCCATAGGCCAACCTGGACACCTAGGCCCTGAGTTTGAATCCTAGTTATGCCACTTACACAGGGCTGGAGAGCCTACAAAATTATTGCCTGTCCCTAGGAGCACCAAAGGAATGTGATCAATGTCATGGTTGGATGAGTAGTTCATGAATCAGTCTAGCATAAAATTAGACCCAATAATCACAGTACACAGATTGATTAAAATTCATAGTTTATTTTGCATTAAAAGAATACCATTGATTAAATGGAATCCTCACTGAAGACCTGAGAATCCATAGGAATGTAGTATATATCATTGAATACCTGATAGACATTTCTGACAGTATCTAAATATCTAAATTTATATTTATTTATATACCATTATCTACATAGAGAGTTATTGCTATTTTGGCCAAACCTGGGGCTTGATCCCAGACACTGGGATCCAATTGGCAGTTGAATGGGCTAGCAGATGCCATGATGACACTCACCCATTCATGAATTGGGCCTCCTTGGCCCTTAGTCTAGTTTCCATCATTGCCAAAAGTTTCTTCCTGGTGTAAGATTCCATGTGTGACACCTGTTTTCCTTTTCAAGTACTGGGTGTCAGGTATGATGTACATAATATATCTGCAAAGCTACATGCTATGGAATAGATTGGAATAAATGTAATAAATATTATAGGTGCACTCACAGCCCATAAAATAAATGCTAAATCAATCTATCAATAATAAAATATAATGAATCACTCCAACAAACACGGTATATACTAATATATAGATGTAAGTATAAATCAAATATTTAAGATGTCTATAAATGTTATGTTTTTTGGGCTGGTGCTTGAATTCAGGTCTAGGGAAGAGTTGAGAAGTTAACGCATGATTCGCATAGGAAATGATAGACAAGACCTTTGGCACAATGATTATTTTAAATTAGGACTACATGAAGTATGACAATAATAGTTACGTTCAGGAAATCAAGGCATTGAGAAAGATCCAAGAATCGGTACTCACATGGTAAATAGGATTCCAACACAGTTCGCCACATCTCCGACTCTATACAAATAGGTATTTATTAGCACACAAGTTTCAGCATAAGAATGGATGAATATGGTGCACCAGCCCCACCCTGGGGCTCAAGCTCAAGTTATGGGAATGCCCTAGCACCTTAGTGGCTCACAGGCTGATGTGCTCACCTTGACCCATTCACCAATTTTGCCTGCTAGACCCTGAGTTCAAATCCCAGTACTGCCAAAAGATCCATCCTGATGTGAGAAGTCAATCAATCTACCAGTTTTCCTGTCCTGTGAAAGTCCTGCACCTAAGCGAGGATGGAGAATGCTATATAGGCAATTCTATAGCCATGGGAATAGGTTGTCATCCATGGCAGCACAGATATACCTGTCACCATACTCAATAAAATACACAATACATCCATGAATAAATCTCAAAATAAAAAAAACTACATTGAATGGAAGATGCATACCACAACTGTATGTAAATAGAGATCTTATGTTTAAAAGAGATGAGCTTTATGGGGCTGGGAAGGTAGCTCAGTGGTAGAGTGCTTGCCCTTGCATGCATGAGGCCCTGGGTTCGATTCCTCAGCACCACATAAGCAGAAAAAGCTGGAAGTGGTGCTGTGGCTCAAGTGGTAGAGCACTAGCCTTGAGCTGAAGAGCTGAGGGACAGTGCCCAGGCCCAGAGTTCAGGTACCATGACTGGCAAAAAAAAAAAAAAAAGAGATGAGCTTTATATTTTGTCCAGTGCTGGGGTTTCAAATCAGGCCCTGGACCAGGCTTGACATTCTAGTCTTCAAGGATGTTGAGCTCCTCTTCCCCCACAGTGTAATGGAGTTAACCAGACCTAAGTTCAAATGACAGCACTGACAAAAGTTTCATCCTGATGTCAGAAGCCAGTCATTGCACCTGTTTTCCTCTCATGTGGAAGTCCTGGGTCTCAGCTAGGATAGAGAATGAATGCATAGGCAACCCTATAACCATGGGAACAGGTCATCATCCATGTCAGCACAGTTATATCTGACACCATACTCAGCAAAATGCACAATACCTCCATGAATTAGACAGAAAATAAGGAAAAGGAGTGCACTGAATGCAAGATGCTGTTCACTCATATATGTCAATATAGATCCTATGTTTCAAGGATGAATCTATGCCTATCCTGGCCCTCCCTGGGGCTCGATGTCAGGTCCTGAGAACAGCCTAGCTCCTCAGTTGCTCACAGGCCAGTGACCTCTCCTTGACCCTTTCGCCAATTGGCCTGCTGGGTTCTGAATTCAAATCACAACAGTACCGAAACATGAATCCTGATATTAGAAGCCCATAGATCCACCTGCTTTCCTGTCCTGTGAAAGTCCTAGATCTCAGCTAGGATGGAGAAAGCATAGGCAACTCCATGGACATGGGAATCAGTTGCCATCCATGTCAGTATAGTTATATCTGTCATCATACTCAATAAAATACGAAATGCAGTCTTGACTAAGACACACACTGAAAGCATGAGGCATTCCACACATGTATGTAAATAGAGATCCCATGTGTAAAATAGGTGGGCATATGATTTTTGCCAGTGTTGGGGCTTCAGTTCAGGCCCTGGGAGCAGGCCTGACCTTGTAGTCTTCAAGGATGGTGATCTTCCCGTTCCCCCACAGTGCAACAAAGTTACCCAGACCTGAATTCAAATCCCAACTCTGGCAATAAAATGGCGTGAATTCTGAGCGAGGGTGCTTCATTCATAATTTTTTATTTATTTATGTTTTTTTTTTTGCCAAACCCAGGCCTTGAACTCAAGTCGAGGCAACACTGCCTTTGCTGCAATTATCCTAGGATATAGCCTCTGGACCCACAGCCCATCCTTGGATCCTAGGAAAAAACAAAAACAAAAACAAAAACAAAAAACGGCCAGAAGGGGAAAAAAGCAGCAGGAATTTCCACCTCGTGCTTGTACGTTTATTTTCCTTTGCATAGTGACCCTGTTGGTCTGAACCCAGAGGCCTACAGAGTGAAGGTGACCTGGCATGGCTGAAGACCTTCTGGCTATCGGGGAAGTCACAGCCAACCATGCAACGGAGGCCATGGGTTGGAATCCGGGTCAGCCGCCCTACATTGTGGGAATGGTGGAAGATCCTGAAGTACTCGTTTCTGGACCTAGGAAGTGTGGAATGTGATCATCTCATCCTTGAATGAGTAGTTCCTGCAGGATGCAAGTAGGAAATGATAAGCAAGACTCATGGGGTATCCATTATTTTTTATGAAGAGTTGATGAAGTGTGACAATAATCATCACAGTCAAGAAATGGAGGCATTGGGGAAGATCTGAGAATTGGTAGTCACAGGGTAAATTGGATTCCATCACAGGTCGCCATGTCTCCTACTCTATTCAAATATGTACTTATTTGCATACTACCTTCAGCTTATAAATGGACGACAATTGTGCTCCCCCTCACTCCAGGCCTCGATCTCAGGTCCTGGGAATGGCCTAGATCCTTAGTGGCTCACAGGCTGGTGTGCTCACGTGGATCCATTCGCCTATTGGGCCTGCTAGGCTCCAAGTTCAGATACCAGCAGTGCCAAAAGATTCATCCTGATGTCTGAAGCCAATCATTGCACCTGTTTTCCTTTCCTGTGCGAGTCCTGGGTCTCCTCTAAGATGTAGAATGCATGGGCCACCCTGTGGCCATAGGAATAGGTTGTCATCCATGCCAGCCCAGTTATACCTGTCATCATATACTCAAGAACATGCACAATACATACATGAATAACAAACAAAATGGAGAGGATAACTAACCTCAATGCAGGAGGAAGTCCACACATGGATGTGAATAGATATCCCAAGTTTCAATGATGCATTGAGGATTATTGTGGCCTCCCTAGGGCTAGATCTCAGTTCTTGGGAAAGGCCCAGCTCCTTAGTGGTTCACAGGCTGGTGTGCTCACATGGATCCATTGGGCAGTTGGGCCTCCTAGCCCCCAAGTTCGAATCCCAGCTCTGCCAAAAAGTCACCCTGATGTGAGAAACCAGTCGTTGCACCTGTTCTTCTGTGCTGTGCAAGTTCTGGGTCTCAGCTACGATGGAGAATGCATAGGCAACTCTCTACTCATGGGAATAAGTTGTCATCCAGGGCAGCACAGATATACCTGTTACAATACTCAATAAAATACACAATACATCTATGAATAAGACTCAAAATAAAAAAAACTACCTTGAATGCAAGATGCATACCACCCCAGTATGGAAGTAGAGATCCTAAGTTTAAAAGAGGTGGGCTTGTTATTTTGTCCAGTGCTGGGGCTTCAAATCAGGCCCTGGACCAGACCTGACATTCTAGTTTTCAAGGATGATGAGCTTCCCCTTTCCCCACAGTGCAATGGGGTTACCCAGATTTGAGTTCAAATCCCAGCACTGACAAAAGTTTCATCCTGATGTCAGAAGCCAGTCTTTGTACCTGTTTTCTTCTCATGTGGAAGTCCTTGGTCTCAGCTAGGATGGAGAATGAATGCATAGGCAAATCTACAACCATGGGAACAGGTTGCCATCCATGTCAGCACAGTTATATCTGTCACCATACTCAGTAAAATACACAATACCTCCATGAATTAGACACAAGTTAAGGAGAAGTGCACTGAACACAAGATGCTGTCTACACCAATATGTTAATACAGATTCTGTTTCAATTATGAATTTATGCCTATCCTGGCTCTCCCTGGGGCTCAATGTCAGGTCCTGGGAACGGCCTAACTCCTCAGTTGCTCACTGGCCAGTGTCCTCCCCTTGACCCTTTTACCAATTGGGACTGCTAGGCTTTGAGTTCAAATCCCAACTCTGCCAAAACATGAATGCTTCTTTCAGAAGCCCATTGTTGCACCTGTTTTCCTGTGCTGTGAAGTCCTGGGTCTCAGCCAGGACACAGTATGCTATATAGGCAACTCTGTACACATTGGAATAGGTTGTCATCCATATCAGCACAGTTATATCTGTCATCATATGCAATAAAATACAAAATGCATCTCTAAGACACACAATAAAATAAATAACTACACTGAAAGCATGATGCATTCCACACATGTATGTAAATAGAGATCCTATGTGTAAAATAGGTGGACACATGATTTTTGCCAGTGTTGGGGCTTCAATTCAGGCACTGAGAGCAGGCCTGAACTTGTAGTCTTCAAGGATGGTGATCTTCCCCTTCCCCCACAGTGCAACAGAGTTACCCAGACCTGAGTTCAAATCCCAGCTCTGGCAGTAAACTGGGGTGAATTCGGAGCTAGGGTGCTTCCTTCACAATTTTTTTTAACAGACTCAGAGCTTGAACTCAAGTCGTGGCAACTCTGCTTCAGTTCCAATCATCCTAGGCTGCAGCCTCTGGACCTACAACTCATCATTGCATCCTAGGACCCCAGGGCTTGCAGGAAAAAAAACCGTGAAGGGGAAAAAAAAGTGGCAGGAAGTTCCACCTGGCGCTTTTATGTTCATTTTCCTTTGCATGGTGACCATGCTGGGTCCGAACTTGGTGGTCTGCAGATTGAAGGTGATCTGGGCTTCAATTCAGGCCCTGGAAGCAGATCTGACCTTGTAGTCTTCAAGGATGGTGAGCTTCCCCTTCACCCACTGTGCTATATTGTTACCCAGATCTGAGTTGGAATCCCAGCTGTGGCAGAAAAAATGGTGCTAATTCTGAGCTAGGGTGGTTTATTATTTTTTATTTTTATTTTATTTTTTGCCAACCAAGCGATTTGAACTCAGTTCATGGCAACTCTGCCTCAGCTTTGATCACTTTAGGCTGGTTGGCTGCCATGGGAGCATAGCCGATCCTGTGATCCTAGGCCCTGAAGCCTTGCAGGAGAAAAAAAAAAAAAAACCTCACTGGAAAATAGCCACGGGATGGATTTTTTTACATTTTATTCCTTTGCATGGTGACCAACCTGGGTCTGAATGACAAAGCTAAAAGTTTACTTCACTTTTCATTGGCCAAGGCTAGTGGGCTATTGCTGAAGCCACAGGCCCATATGTCATCAAAGGCCCTGATATTGAATCCTGGTCCTGACACCTACCAGTGGGGAGACTTCCCAAGAGACTTGTTCCTATCCACAGGATTAACGATGGAATGTTTGGAAATTCATGATTGTATAAGTTTCTGCGGGCATCGGTCTAATCTAAAATGGTCTAATCTAAAATGGGACGCAATGATCCTAGGATGCTGATTGATCTTAATGAATGGTTTATTAAGCATGAAAACAATACTACTCCTTCAATGGCAGCATAATACATAAGAGTTGGTAGGAATGTAGTTGATGTCATTGAATCCTAAGTAGATGTCTCTGGAATTCTATCCATGTATGCCTATTTTGTCGACCCTTGTGGCTCAATCTCAGGGTCTGGGAACTGTCTGGCAGCTTCCTTGGCTAGAGGTTGCCGTGTTGAATTAGGTCTGCTAGGCTCTGCGTTCAGATTCCAGCACTGCAAACAATTGGATTGTGGAATAAGAAGTCAAGTGTTACACCTGTTTTCATTTTCTCTGAGAGTCCTGGGTGTCAGACATGATGGAGAACACGTCTACAAATTTAGATACTGTGTGATGGGATGCCATCAGTATAATAAATGGAATGCATATCATCACAGTCAATAAATGGTAAATAATTGAATAAAACAAAAATACAATCAATAACCACAACAAACAGGATATGGACTGAACATCTATAGGTAAATACAAATACTATCTTTACAATAAATATAAATTGTATGTTTTCCAGGGCTGAGGCTTGAATTCAGGCCTAGGGACCAGGCCCAACTTTCTTGTCTTCAAGCCTGGTGAGCTTCCCCTTTGTCCACAGTGCTACAGAGTTACGCAGACCCTGAGTTCAAATCCAAAGCTTGGTAGAAAAACAAACAGCGTGAATTGCAAGCCAAGGAGCTATTTTTTTTTTTTTTTTGCGAAGCAAGGTCTTGAACTCAGGTCATGGCAACTCTGCCTCAGCTTCTATCATCCTAGGCGGGGGTGCAGCCACTGGAGCCACAGCCTATCCTGGGATCCTAGATCTCCAAACTTTGCAAGTGGGAAAAATATGCACAGAAAAAAAGTGGCAGAGCCGGGCGCCAGTGGCTCACAACTGAAATCCAAGCTACACAGGAGGCTGAGATCTGAGTATCACAGTTCAAAGCCAGCCCGGTAAAGAAAGTCCGTGACAATCATATCTCCAATAAACCACTAGAAACCCAGAAGTAACACTGTGACTCAAGTGGTAGAGTGTTCGCCTTGAGCTGAAGAGCACAGGGATAGTACTCAGGCCCAGAGTTCAAGCCCCATGACCGACCAAAGAAAAAAATGTTGCATGATTGCATTTTTACATTTTCTTCCTTTGCACCATGACCATCTGGAGATGAATGACAGGGCTCCAAAGGGTACTTCATCTTGCATTGCTGAAGGCTAGCAGGCTATTGAGGAAGCCATAGTCCCGCACAGGAACATAGGTCTAGAGTTCGAATCCCAGTCATGCCACTTCCAAATAGTGGAAGATCTTAAGAGACTGGTTCCCATCCATAGGAATAACGATGGAATGTTATCAATGTCACAGTTGAATGAGCAAATCGTGAATGCTAATCATATAAAATTAGACATAATAATTTCAGTAGACTGATTTTATTTAATATGAAACATTAAAAGAATACTATTTCTTACAGGGATATAATAATTCAAGTACCTTGATTTACTTAATAGTTTATTAAGGATTAAAACAATACCATTAATTACATAGAGGCATAATAAATACCCAAGAATTGGTAGAAATGTAGTCTATATAACTGAATAATGTGTAGACATCTCTGGCACTCTATAAAGATAAATATTTATTAGCATAATACCATCGACATGTCAATCTGTTCTTATTTTGTCATCCTTAGGGGCTTGATCTCAGACCCTGGGAACTGCCTGTCAGCTCAATTTGCCCCAGGATGGCGTGCTGACACTCACCCATTCAGGAATTTGGCCTTGTAGGCTTTGAATTCAGACACCAACACTCCCAAACAATGAATCATGGAGTAAGAAGCTGATGGTGACACATTTTCTTTTTCTGTGAAATTCCTGGGTGTCAGGTATGAAGTGGAATACATATGCAGACCTATATCCTATGTAATCAATGTAATCAATGTTCTATGTGCCATAATACTTAATAAAATAAATGGCCAATACATAAATAAAACAAAAAATAAAATGAATAACTACACTGAATGCAATAAAGAGTCAACATATGTATGTAAACATAATGTATGTAAAATATACATGAAAAAGATGTTTTCTAGTGCTGGGGATCGATTTCAGGCCTAAGGAACAGACTTGAATTTCTTGACTTCACGGAGGTGAGCTTCCCCTTCCCACACAGTGCAACAGAGTTACCCAGACCGTGAGTTCCAATCCCAGTCCTGGCAGAAAAAAATGACACCTTCATACAATGTGACATCCAATTCTTAGATATTTCATTATGTCTCCATTTAATGAATATGATTGTTTAAATGCTTCATAAAGTGTTAGTTTAAAATTGATCAGAGTCCTAGGATATAATTGTGTACTATTTTATCCTAGAATCGTTCAAGAACTGCCCATTCAATCATGACATATATCATATTCCATTGGTATTCATATGGATAGGAATGGATTTCTTAGGATCTCCTGCCATTTGGAGGTGGCAGGAACAGGATTCAAACTGTGGGCTCCAGCTTCCACCATTTAATCCTCAGGATAGGGAACTCACAGGTCTGTCCAAGAACATCAGCAATACCAATGATTAGGCAGGCACCCATGGCTCTCAGTAGTTCTCCTTACTTACAAGTCTGTGATAGGAGGATCATGGTCAAAGTCACCCCTGTCCAACTTCAGTGCCAACAAAGTCAGAAGTAGAGTCGTGTGGCTCCAGAAGTTGAGGGCTAGCCTTGAGCAAAAGCAGCTCACAGACTGTGCCCAGATCCAGAGTTAAAGGTCCAGGACTGGCAACAAACAGACATACAGAACAATCTGTGCAGCCATCCAGCTAAAGCAGGTCACCATCGTGTCCCCAGCAGATTGGACAGAGTTTCCTTGGAAAGCAGCTGCTCTTATCTTGACTCCGCCCATTCTGCCTGCATCACAGTATTCTGGTCACACCCCCATTCTTTCATGGTTCTTTCTGAACAATGGGATACAAGAATGGCGGCCACACCTAAATTCCATGTTGCCCGGAAGCTCCAGGATTCCCTCTGTTGGTTGACACCACTACCAGCAGTTGAGGAAGGTAGAGGTGGCTAAGCGGTGAGCAAAAGACTCCAGGCGACTTTGGAGTAGAGTACAAAATTGACATCCTAATCAGTGAGTGGGAGAAGAGAGGATTTCCCAGAGCCTGGGAACGTGGCCAGCCCATATTTCCCATCCCAGCGCTCAGATGTCTGAAAGAACAAGACACCATGAGAAAGCTGTGGGGATGAACACCAGAACACCCGTAGAAGAATCCTCCTGACAGACCTGCAACATTCAAGAAAACAAAGAACATGAAAAAGGGAAGGATCCCCAAGACAAACACCATCGGGAAGCGAGATTCAATGGAGGGTCCGGCCAAAGGTGATGCCCACCATGGGCCTCCCGTACCTTTGGACACAGTCACAGCCACGAGGTTCCAGAGTGTCAATGGTCCTGATACCACCAAGGATCTGCAGAGGTGCTACCGACACGTGGTGCCCACTATGGACACCAGCAAAAGAAGAAACCAGGCACCTCTGTACCAAGATCCAACCACTGAAGCAGGAAAAGTCAGACTTGCAGGATCAATGGAAGAAAGAGAGGGAGAAGATAGCCCAGGTGAATGCAGCACCTAAAATGGAGCTAGAGATCCACAAGGCACCCATACAGAGGTTGGTTTCTGCAGAAAGCAATTTACAATGTGCACCCGCCTGCGTGCAGCAGGTGGTCAATGACACAGAAAGGGAGCACGAAGCTCTCACCAGCTGCCTGCAGGCCGCAGAGCAGTGCGTGGCAGAGCTGGAGATGTCGGCTTCTGTGGTTACTGATCACAGAATGAGACTGAAATGTTCTTTGAACAGCTGCATGAGGTGACCCTTCTGCTCAAGGAAGGCGAGAAGCTTCGATGACCTGGAGCAAGTGAACTCAAAGATACAGGAGAAGCTAGACGTGCTCTGGACAACAGGGAGAAAGGAATCTGCAAGTTCCAACAAGCACTGGTAGGGCATGAGGAACTGAAGAGACTACTAGACAATGTGAGCTGACTGGTGAGCACAGCGAATCTAGAGAGAGACACCTTCACAGAAGACCTGAGCATTGAGAGGTCCACGTGGAAGGAGGAGGCCCGGCAGCTGACCCAGCGGGTGAACCAACTGACCGAGGAGAAGGAGCGAGGGTTGAGGCAGGTGTTCAGCCTAGAGAACACTGGAAGAGCCATGGCCCATCTCAGGCTGAGTGGCAGTTGCAGGCCCAGGCCTACTGCACACAGATGGAGTTGAAAAACCTGGAGGAATAACTTCACATCCAGGTCCAGGAAAACCAGAGGTTCCATCTCCAGAATGCAGAGCAGCAGGAACAATTGTGCAGACTGGAGGAGAAGGCCAAGGATTGGCAGGAGACCCCCGAGACCCCATGAAGTGCATATGTGTGTGACAGACAGCTGGAGAAACAGCTGTCCCTGCTGTGGGAGGCTCTCCACAGGGTGAGCAGTGAGGAGGAGAAGCTCGCTAGCATCCTGGACACAGAGCAGCAGGTGAAGAAACACCTGCGGGAACAGCTGGTCCACACAGAGGAGAAGAGAGAGAATGGAAAGAAGTGGCTGAGAGAGAAAGAAAGCCAAGCATCTCAGGACCAGCAGGACAGTCCCTGGCCCCGCTGCAGGAGCTCAGAGCCATCTATGAGTGCCACATCTCCACCAATTAGCGGCTGAGCTCCGAGAAGGAGGCCCTGCAACAGCACATAGAGAGGCAGACCTAACTCCTGGAGCAGCTGAAGAAAGTGCACAGCCCGACCAACTGGGGAGACCAGGTAGTGCCCTCAAAGTGGCAGGACACTCTCAAGTGCCTGAAAGTAATCAGATCACAGGAGGAGTGGCTGCAGGCCCAGCTGAGCTTCCTGGCATTCCCTGGGGAAGCAGAAGTCTAAAACCCTGGAGAAGCAAAAGGTGAGGAGTCGACTCCCCCCCACGTGACCATTGCAGAGGATAGAGACATTCCCCAAACCGAGAGGGACATGGATTTGTGAGCACGCTTAGTGGCTGAAATCCACAGGGGGAAACTCCTGCAGCAGGAGTGGCAGGCCTGCTGCAGGCACCAGGTTCACCTGGCAGCTCAGTGCCAGAGAAAGCTCGAGCCACAGGCTGGCACCACAGCTGTGTGGGGATGGGAAGTGGGACACGTGGGTATCCAAGAAGAAAATATACTTTGTCCACGACCTACCTGATAAGATGGACTTCCATAGTCCAGCGGGTGATCTTCAACATAGATGCAGCCAGCTGTCGGCACACATCACACTGTTGAGGAGTCCCTCATGGCATGTAAAGAGCAGATGTTCATTCTGGCTGAGCTGTGTCAGAAGAAACCTGAGCATGTGTACTATCTGTCCTAGGAGAAGATGGAGAAATGGAGAGCCGGCTGTGGGAGCCGTTGTCACTCGTCACAGGGGAAGACATGTACAACGGGCTCCAGATGCCAGCACAAGCTGAGCCTCCTGTCACTGCCGCCGCTTTGAATGACTCTAGGCTCCAGGGCAGGCGAAATGAGGGAGGAGCAGAAAGGTTTTAAAGAATTGCCACTTCAACACAGTGTGGAAACTACCAGAAGGGATATCAAGATTCTCAACCCCATAGAGGACTCCCCCACAAAGCACATCCTGCCGCAGCTGCCCCACATCCAGAGCCACCCACAGCTCACGGGCTCAGGTGAGGAACGGTCCTTCCCTTTCTTCTGTAGACTGATGTAGATGATGACTATGTGACATCATGATTCTCCAAAGCCTCAGCAGCCACCATAAGTAGGTGGCCAGGTGGCCTTTTCTCAAGCCTCCATCTGCTGGGTCATGGGAAGGGTAAACTGCGGGTCGGGTAGGGCAAAGGCTGCTGGAAGGTGACCTATATTCAAGGGACATCTAATGGTCTATTGGTGGCCAGGGAAGAGGCCCATGCTATGCTTATCACAAAGAAGAAATTGTTTTCAAAGGGAAAACAAGCCTCCAATAAAGATTTGTTCTTCCAGTCCTGGAGCTTGAACTCAGGTCCTGGTCACTGTCCCTGAGCTCTTTCTCTCATGGCTAGCACTCTACCACTTGAACCACAGGGCCACTTCTTGTTTTCTGATGGTTCATCGATGATAAGAGTCTCACACACTTTCCTGCTCAGGCTGGCTTTGAACCATGATCCTCCAGATCTCAGCTTCCAGATTAGCTAGGATGACAAGCATGAGCCACCAGTGTCCAGCATTTGATACCTTTTGAAGGCATCTTGGCCAGTCTGCAAAAGGAGACCTAAAGGGCCTGGATAGACCTTGACCCAGTCAAGGAGCTGGATCGGGGAAGGCTGACCTTCTAGCCATTCTGTTCCCCAAAATTAAAGATGCCATGCGGTGTTGGATGCATCAAACACCTAGGCCAATAACCACCAGACTCAGTAGGGAAAAGGTAGAGAATACCCAAAGATTTCAGTGTAGATATCTTTGATTTTGCATGCATGTGGTGTGTGTGCATGTGTGTGTGTGTGTGTGTGTGTGAACTCAGGGCCAAGGCTCTATCCCTGAGTTTTCTTGCTCAAGGCTAGTGCTCTGCCACTTGAGCCACAGCCCCACTTGCTTTTCGATGGTTAATTGTAGGTAAGTCTCAAGGACTTTCCTGTCCACGGTGGCTTCAAAGCATGATGGGATCCCCAGGGAAACAAGAGTAAATACAACTGATACAATCCCTATGGTGGACAACTCCTGCCTCCTGATGGCTAGAGGTGGAACATGCGTCCCTCTGCCATCATGGAGGACTATCGTCCTCTAGAGTTCAATTTGGGGAAGTGACCAGGGACAACCTGACTTTCGCTCACCCTGAGTGATGATTCCACAACAGATCTGTTCCACCCTAGGTGAAGAGAGCTCCAGGAGGCCCTGCTCCCAGGGGCACAAGGAAGTGAGAAGTCAGCTCCCGGCCCAGCTAAGAGCCTTTGCCCATGGACACCCCAACTTGGCCTTCCTGATTACCATAAGGCCTGTCAAAGAACAACCCCCAAAAAACAAACCAAAATTGGATCTGTGAATCAAAGTGGTAGAGCTCTAGCATTGAACCAAAGAGTTCAGGGACAGGGGCCCCAAGTTTTTAGTTCAAGACCCCCAGCTGACCTTCCCCCATAAAACACACATTAGCTAAATGTGAACAAGTAGGATTTGTGAAGTGTTTCTGAATAATGATGATACTGCAGAAAGCACCCTAATTCTAATGACAGCTGAACTTGTGACATACAGGTATGTGCTGAGTCCTTCACAGGGTGCTGTTTTCTGAGTCTATCCCACATAGGGTGTTTTTTCTTAGTGTTCAAAAACCATTCTGTGTGCTGAGTCATCCCAAAGGGTGCTATGTTCTGAGTCCTTGAGAAGAGTAGGCTGTGCTGGATTTTTCAAAGGGTGCTGTGTGCTGAGTCCATTACACAATGTACTTTATGCTGAGTCCTTCAAAAGTGTGGTATGCTAATTCATAACAAATGGTGCTATGTGCTGACCCCTTGAGAAGGGAGGGACAGGTGATTTTTTTCAATGGGTGCTGTGGGCCCAGTCCTTTACACAGGGTACTTTTGCTGAGTGCTTCAAAGAGGGCTGTGTGCTGAGTTACCTCAATGGGTGCAATGTGCTGCATCCTTGAGAAGAGAGGATGAGGTGAGTGCTATATGCCGAGTCCTGTAGACAGTTCTCTGTACTGTCTTTCAAATATTGGTGTGTGTTGAGTTCTTCCACAAGGTGGTATGTGCTGAGTCCTTCAAAACTGTGCTATGTGCTGAGTTTTTCAAAGGGTGCTGTGCACTGAGTGTTTTACACAGGGTGCTACATACTCAGCCCTTCAAAGGGTGGTGTGTATGGAGACTTATCACAGGATGCTATGTGCTGAGTCCTGGGAAAGAGTGCTACGTGCTGAGTTTTTCAAAGTGTGCCATGCACTGAGTCCTATACACTGCATGCTATGGATTCCCTCCTTCAAAGGGTGCTGTGTGCTGAGTCATCCCAAAGGCTATTATATGCTAAGTCCTTCAAAGGGCACATTGTGCTGAGTCTTTTACTCAGGGTGCTTTGTGATGTTTTTTGAAGTATGCTGTGTGCTGAGTCATCCAAAAGGGTGCTATGTTCTGCGTCCTTGAGAGGTAGTTTTCCCCAACAATCTCTCTCAGTCTCTCAGTCTCTCAGTCTCTGTCTCTGTCTCTGTCTCTGTCTCTGTCTCTGTCTCTGTCTCTCTCTCTCTCTCTCTCTCTCTCTCTCTCTCTCTCTCTCTCTCTCTCTCTCTCTCACTGTGTCACTGTGCACATGTTTGATATGTGGAGTGGAGAGGCTTGGAGGAGAGTCTCCTCTTGTCGTGGGGCTGAGGGGAGATTCGATCCCCTGAGCAAGTGCTAGGGTTGGTGGGGAGTGCTGAGCTGAGGTGAGGCTGTAATTCCCATGGCCTGGAAGCCTTAGGGCCCAGTCAGGGCTGCTCTTGTGGGCAAGGGTAGGGGGTGGAGCCAAGGGGAAGAGGGGACTGGGCCAAGGGGAGGAGGAGGCAGGGCCCAGGGGCCTCACTGTGGAGGCAGCAGTGGCCAGGGTCTCACAGGGGCAGGTGCGCATGCGCAGAGGGTGTGAAGCGGCACGCGAGAGAAGTGGAGCTAGAGAGATAGCGGAGAGTAGAGAGGACAGGCACGAGGGGAAGTGGCTTCACATGCTCTGTTCGTGGATGAATAGAAAAATAGCCAAAATGAGAAAAAGGCAACAAATGTACAGCCAAGAAGAATGTCGTTAGAATAAAGGTAGAGGCAATAAAGGTGCAGCCAAGTGTATAGGAAGCCTTGAACCAACACCCCCTTCCTGCAGGCATGCTTCCATGAAGCTTATGCTTTGTCTGGCGTGAACTCTCACACAGATTCAGCAGGAGGTGACATGGAATTTCTTCCTTTTTTATTTTTTACTTGAAGCTCATGAATGTCTTGGTGCACAGAAGAGACAAATCTAAAGATCATCCAGAAAATGACTGGAAATATAAGAATAAGTATTGCGTGAATTGATCTGACAATGGCAATTATAATTATTATATGAATCCAATCCAGAGGATTGAGGGCCTCCACGTTATGCTTAAATAACGCTGCCAAAGATTGTAAATTTTTTACATCTGAATGAGCTTTACTAACTGCTGTAATTTTGTCCTGTAAAGCCTCCATAATATTAGAGATATCTTTATCTATCCAAACTCCTAACAAATGATTTTGGTGGCATTCCAATTAAAAGAAAAGTTATATTTTAGAGCAGTAACACAGATATATTTAAAACTAACCTGACATTTAACTGAGAGTTGTGTTTTTAAATTTTGAACTTCCTGACCTATAGACAGAACCACTTCCTCCAGAGCATTTATTTTCATTTCTAACTTTTTATCTATAATTTATTTTTTTACTAGGGCTAATGAAACATTTTTGCTTAAATCAGTAACAAAATGAGCAGTGTTTACTTCATTTACTAAGGCTGCTGTAGAAATCGCTAAAGAGCTAATTATTGTTATTAAAGCACTTATTCCTAAAATCAAGGCCGCAACAAAGCGTTTTGGCTGCAACATAATATCCAGAGTTTTCAACATTTGTAAAGCAGAATTTTTAAACCAAGGGTCATTTTATAGATCTACACGTAACATTACATATGAAGGTCTTTTTAAAATAAAAATTACAGAATATGTTTTACCCAGAGAAGAAGTAAGACAATTAGTAAAAATAAAATCCTTACAGCTAATATAATAAGATTTTCCTTGCTTAATAATGATTAAATTATCTAGTTTTCCAGCTAAAATTCCCATAGGATAACCCACACATGCTCTTACCCCAATTGCAGTTCTCTTAGTTTCTTTGGGCTTTTTCAGTAAAATCATGTTTTTTGCTGCAAAAAGTCTGAACAAATCCAGCTGAATGCCCGTTTTATTGTGAAAGGGAGAGTGACTCACCAAAATGGAAGCTACCCACCCTGGAGTGAGCCATTTTTTCAGGGGTTCCTCGTGCATATCAGGAGCATAGCCATTAAACTTTGATGAATTATGTTTTAAGTAGGAGGCATAATCATAATCGGGGTTAGCAATGGAAAAATCAAAAATACTATCTGGTGCCCAATGGGGTTGTAAAAAAGAGGCCTTTTGAAATCCACATTCCCACCATTTTGGTGAGGTAATTAATGCATCCCCAAACTGATCCTTGTCATGATATTTTTGTAGGCAGTTACCTAAATGTATATACCTCTTGGGAATGAAAAAGGATTCATTATAAGTATGAAAGCCTAATATCATCATGCCAATTTCCCACATCAATCTTCTTTGAACTTTTATCATTGGATTGAAAAAGGGCATCAGTAAAAAAAGTTCTATAGTTTATAGGCGAACACCCAGGGAGATTTTCTCCTGATAGTGTTATACAAATTGGAGTGGTATCTGTCATTCCTTCATAATTAATTGTTTGAGAAGTCATATGAGAATTAGAATAGTCCTCCAAACCCCCTAGCAGGTCACTATTATTTGTCATTACTTGTATTATATCTTCATCCCTCCCATCCCACGGGATATAGAAGATGAGGATTAGGTACATATGCCCAGTATTGTTCTCCTGAAACAGAGACTGACTGCACAGCAATAATGGCAAGCATAGCAAGAAACATATTTTCAACAGTGCTAGTCTTTCCCGTAGAAACCACAATCTCCTCCGCAGAATGGGTGAGCTTCTTAATTTGTTCCCAGGTTGGTGGTTGAGCTTCTTTTGTTGTCTTTGCCTGTTGAGGAGAAAGGTGAAAACTTTTGAGTTTCTGCATCGTTTTCTTCATTTGCATCTTCTGGGGTTTTTTTTGTTTTTTGTTTTTTTTTTTTTGCTGGGTTTCTCTTATTTTTGTAGGGGCACACGAGTCGGTTGAGATTCCAGATGGGTGACTCGGCATCCTGTGGAAACACACATGTATACCCTCTTCCCGAGGTGATTAATACATCAGGCCCTTTCCAGGTGCCTGTGAGCAAATCTTTCCTTTTAACTTTTGGCTGAACTTTAAATCCAATTTCGCTCCAATGTTTTTGCATAAGTCTAAGTTTTTGGTCATTAGTATTAAGGTGACTAATTACAAATAAAGCATGATGGTTTCTCTAGTTAATAAGTCAGCCATCATATTTCCAAATGAAAGAGGTGGGAAACCACCATCTATTCCCTATAATGTAAGCTGGACTAAACTTAGTCATAACTGTTGTGGGAATCTTTCTTTTCCTTTTATTATCAGAGGTCCCTTTTTCTATAACTCTCTGTGCTTTTGGGATAACTCCTTCTGGTTTAGTTTAATCCATTAATTCTGTCTATTGTAACATATCTGGAAATTTTATATTTCTATATTTACTATGAGGGAGCTGCAAAACTGCTTTTGAATTTGCAGGAGTTTCTGGAGGCAGCGTCCCATCAGATGATATATTGATTGGGGAATTGTCCACATCTAATCTTTGGTCCTAGTCTTTATTATTTAGAGAAGCCGTCTCTATTGGACTGGAAAGAAACAACATGCTCTGTTCGCGGATCAATAGAAAAATAGCCAAAACAAGAATAAAGACAGCAAATGTACAGCCAAGAAGAATATAGTAAGAAAAAAGGTAGAGGCAATAAAGGTGCAGCCAAGTGTATAGGAAGCCTTGAACCAACACCCCCTTCTGCAGGAATGCTTCCATGAAGCTTATGCTTTGCCTGGCATGATCTCTCAGGGAGACTCAGAAGGAGGTAATGTGGCAGATGGGGTCTGCTCTTAATCATGCAATAGATGTGGGATAATGAAACAAAACATGATTCTCTTTCATCATTACCCAATCTCCATGATGAAGGGAATCCTTCACTCTATTCAGTTTTGCAGCTGGAGAAAATGAGGCATGGAGAAGCCAGGTGATCTACTCATGACCCCCAGCGCACAGGAAGCTTGGCCTGACTTCTCTGCCATGCTCCCTAGGACAGTGGGTGCTATGCAGTCCACTTCTTATGGTGGGAAATCCACTGCTTGTCAGTCGTGGGGCTTGAACTCTGGGCCAGGACACTGTACCCAAGCTCCTCAGATCAAGGCTAGTGCTCTAGCACATGAGCCACAGAATCACTTCCGGTTTTCTGGTGGTTCTTTGAGGATAAGAGTCTCACAGACATTCCTGCCTGGGCCAGCTCTGAACCATGATCTTCATATCTCAGCCTCCTGTGTAGTTAGGATTATAGGCCTGAGCCACGGGCACCCGGCATTAAGTGTAATTTTGGCCTTATTTCTCTCTCTGTCTCTCTCTCACACAGGAACTGGTTGAATGGGTGTTGGAGGAGGTGGCCCAGCATCCCTATCTGGCTGGAACCCAAGGTGGTCCTTTCATTCTGGATGTGGGCTGTGGGTCAGGAGCTGTGTCCATCACCCTGTTGAACCAGCTTCATGAGGTAAGCCCCTCTGTGCACTGGGTGGACCATGATGGTTATGCATTGTCCATCCCATGAGTCCTTCCCCAAATCCTTCTGCAAGACCATTGAAAGAAATTGGATGAGGAGGCATTGTCCCCCTGCCCAGCACTATCCTGGGCCTCTGACCTTCACCCTCACCTATCTGGTCAGACCCTGGTTATAAGACAATGAAAACACTCAGTGTCTACTATCCTTTGCTAGTGTGTGTCATTTCAGTTAGGGGGGCGGACTGCAGAAGAAAGACCCTAGACCTGAAACCTCTCGGGGGACGTTTGTTCTTGTGACAGAGCCCAGTCATTGCTGTGGATAAGGAGGAAGCCACCATCAGACTGACCCAGAACAATGCTCAAAGATAGGCAGGCTGTTAAAGTATCAAACACACTCATGTCTGCTTCCCACTCCCAACTATGGGGTGCAGTGTGGGTGGCTCAGCCCTGGGCATAAGGGATTATAAATGGATGGTGGCAGTCAGGAGCTGGTGGCTCCTGCCCATCATCATGGCTATTTGGGAAGCTGAGGTCTGATGGTCGTGACTCAGAGCCAACCCGGGCAGGAGAGTCCGTGAGATTCTTATCTCCCAAGAACAACCTCTCCCTCAAAACCCACACACACAAAAAGGCAGATTTGGTGTTGTGGCTCAAGTGTTAGAGCCTCAACCTTGAACAAAAGAAGCTCAGAGATAACCTGAATCCAAGCCCTAGGACTCACAAAATAATAATAAAATAAATGAACTGTGTATACCTTTTATCTGACGACCAAGACAGATGGATTCAGTCTTCTCGCTGGTTCCTGTAGCCAAAGGTAAGGGGCTTCCCTTGATGTTCCCCAAAACTTCTCTTTCTCTCCTTTATCTGTCCAGGTTCAGTTGCAGGGCATAATTCGGATCATCCCCCTGGATGTGACCTTAGGTACCCTCCCCCATTCGCCTTCCTTGGGGTGACTATCCTGGATGCACTCCCTGCTGGAAAGATGATGTACCAGAGAGATGGGGGTAGGTATCCCCGACAAACTCCCACATACCCACACCCACACCCACACACACACCACTAGGCTTACTCAGACTAGCCTTTTCCAAAGACCCTTTATCTCCTTGGATTAACTGACCTAGGAGAGGATCTTGATCCCCTGAAACTGATTATTTTAACTTGGGCTTGCTAGTTGAAACGGGAGCAAAAAAATAAAAGCCTTTGTTGCCCATCACCCGGGGCTAAGGCTCACACTGTCATCCTAGCTACTCAGGAGACTGAGATCTGAGGATCACAGTTTGAAGCCAACCATAAGCTAGAAAGCCTGTGAGACTCTACTTTCCATGGAACCACCAAAAAGCCTGAAGTGGAGCTCTGGCTCAAGTGGTAGAGCCCCAACCTTGAGCACGAAAATTCAGAGACAGCTCCCAGATCCTGAGTTCAACCCCACACAAGGAAATGGCCCCGTCTTCTTGCCCACAGACTGCCTGAGCTTCGAGGGCCCTATCTCGGAGTGTGTAAAACACCTGTCCCTGGGTGGTGTATCAGTGCCTTCTGAAATCCGGTGGTGGAAGCGAGCCCTTCCCCTTTGTGCATTCTCAACCCAAACTGGACGGAAGGCAGCATGTGATAAGGCCAGAAGCCTGCAGAGCAGAGAGGTTCCAGCTCTGCCAAGGTGATCAGAATGGGCTTTTAGAGGCATCACTTGAAAAGAGGGTCTTGCTTAACAAGGAGAAGCAGACAGGAAGCACAGAGAGCAAAGTTGCAGCAGATGATGGACAACATAGCAGAGCGTGTTCATTTCCAGCCAGGACTGTTGGTGAGAAATACAGTAGAGATGTGTGAGACTGTCTGGAGACAGGCCCGATGGGTCACAGAAGAACAGCTATGCAGGGCTGGGATTGTGTCTTAGAGGTAGAGGGCTTGCCTAGCATGCAGGAAACCTTGGGTTTGATTCCTAGGTCCTGCATACACAGAAAATGTCAGCAGTGGCACCGTGGCTCAGGTGGAAGTGCTCACCTGGAGCCAAAGAAACTCGGGGATACCACCCAGGCCCCAAGGCCAACCCCAAGGGCTGTCAACATAAAACAGCTCTACAAGGGACCTTGGTGACCAGTGGATGGCTATGTCCTGTAACTCTTAATAGATCATGCATGCTTTGTGTTTCCTTCTTTGACAGAAGTGAGCTAGACACTCCTTCTGCCCTGGACACCCCGGGACGCATTATCAGCAACCCTCCCAACATCTTCCACTGGGACATGGAACAGCTGGCCCCAGAAATTCTCAGGTACTGGTTGGTTGGGGCAGGGGGATACAGGGAAGGCCCCAGAACTCCTAATGGGTCTGATCTGCCCTGGACGACCAGGCCATCCATAGGAGGCAAATGGTAGCTTAGACAGGGCTAGTGATGTGGAGGGGGCCCTTTAATGCCCATGGCCCCACCCAGATTCTGAGCCTTCCTTTGCTGTCCCTGAGGGAGGTAGAGGGGTGTTTAGGTGGTAGCGTCTAGAGGAGGACTAGCTGGAAATTCTGAAGGACTAGACACCTTTGGCCATGTGCTGGTGGCTCACACACCTGTCATCCCATGCCTGTCATCCTGGCCACTCGGGAGGCTGAGATCCAGAGGATCTCATTTCCCAGACCAGGCAGGAAAGTCCCACCAGAGCCTCATCTCCAATCTGCAACTGGCAGTTGTACTGTGGCTCAAGTGGTAGAGCACTGGCCTTAAGGAAAATTAGAATTCAGGGACAGTACCGAAGCCCCGAGTTCAAACCCCGCAACCAAAAATCAAAGAAAGGAAGGAAGAAAGAAAGACAACCCTTCCTTGCTTGCAAGAGATGTTGAAGTAGTGAGGTTGCTGTGGTTGGGAGACCAGGTGCTGGCCTCACTGTACAGACATTTCTAAGAACTCCCCAGGTTTGGCCCAGTGTGAAACCACAGTAGGATGGGTGGTGCCTTACCAAGAACTCCATAGGTCGTGGCCTGTGGCAGGCAGGGAATGGGTGAATGGGAGCAGGGGTGGGATATTAGGGTCAATTATATGCTCTCCATCCATGGAAGAATGGTTTTGGATGCTGGTGTCAAAGCCTGAACTGAAGGGTTGCATGTGGTTTGTGGCCTGACCAGATGGGTTTTCCCTGGGTCTAAGAAGGTGGCTGAAGCCAGGCGCTGCTGGTGGCTCACACTGTGTCATCCTAGATACTCAGGAGGTTGAGATCTGATTGATGATCGTGGTTCAAAGCCAGCTTGGGAAGGAAAATCTGTGAGACTTTATCTCCAGTGAACCACCAAAAAGCCAGAAGTGGCACTGTGACTCTAGTGGTAGAGGGCCCACCTACAGCTGAAGAGCTGAGGGATTGTGCACAGGCCCAGAGTTCAAACCCCATGACAGACAACCAAAAATAAGGTAGCTGAGATTTCTGCATAGTGGTGTGTACATTTAGGAAATTCCAGGCTGTGTTATGAGCCATTCCAGATGTGTGAGAGGCCATGAATTTTGTCTACAGTTGGTCTGAGGATAGTAGTGCCATCTTCTTGGGGGTGGGATGTTCAGGTTGCTCAGGGACTTCTGAGGCCTTGGGCTACGTGTGTGTGTGTGTGTGTGTGTGTGTGTGTGTGTGTGTGTGTGTGTGTGTGTGTGTGTGTGTGTGTGTGTTTCCCTCTTCTTTCTCTGTCCACATCCTGGGTCCCTGTTTGACTCTTTCTGCCTCAGATGGTGCCCCTCTTCCATGCCGACCTTGTCCTTTAGCCCCCTATCAAGGTCAACATTGAGTCCTAAATTGCCAGAGGCCTGCATTTCAGCTTTACTTTGAGACCCAAGTCTGGCCTGTCCAAATCTTTGGGTACCTCCAGGGGATTCTGGGCCAGCAGGGCCGGCTGGCATAGGCTCTTCCCTACCTCTGGGGGTCCTTAGTCCTGCGATGACCTGTTCTTTTTCTCAGCTGCGCCTCTGGCTGCATGTCCTCTCGTCAGGCTGGCAGTGGAATGGAGGAAAGGGGGTTTCTGGTGGCTCTGGCCAACTTGAGCTTGATAGCTGACTGAAGGCTGCCCAAGCAAGGAGGGTCCGGGGATACATGGGAGGTGAGGCCAAAGTGGCTTGGAAGTATCCGTTGGTGTCTAGGAAATGTCAACGTAACTTTTCGCAGGAAAGTCTATCTTCCTGCCCCAGCTTGGCCTATCAGGTTGTTCTAGACAATTCTGGATGCCCAGAATACAGAGGCACAGACTTTAGATTCTACATACAGGGAACTGGGGCATGAGAAACTGGTATGGCCAATACCTCAATGTTCTGGGGCATTAGCCTTGACCTGGCTATGCTCCTCTTGTTAAAAGTTCTCTTAATCCAGTGCTGGCCACACACCAGCCACTTGTGGCAGTGCTATGAAAGTGGTATGAATGGAAGTGAGATCAAGGGTGACCGAAATCTGGATTTATGGCCTGATTGGGGGTGAGGTGGAGACAAAGGATGTCTGTAAAAAGAATCTTAGAGCTGGAACTCAGGGTCTAGACATTTTCCCTGAGCTTCCTTTGTTCAAAGCTAAACATATGCCACTTGAACCACAGCTCACTTTTCATCTTTTTTAGTAGTTTACTGGAGAGAAGTGTCTCACATACTTTCCTGCCTGGGCTGGCTTCAAGCTGCCATCCTAAGAGCTCAACATCGTAAGTAGGTAGGATTGCTGGTATGAACCATTGGGACCTGCTAAGGATGTTGTTGTGTGTGCTTTTTTGTGCATGAGTGTGTGTGTATGTGTGTGTTCGTGTGTCTACCAAGGCTTGAACTCAGAGCCTATGTGGTATCCTTTAGCTTGTTTGCACAAGTTTGGTGCTCTACCACTTGCACTACAGCACACATCAGCAACCAGCAGCCTCTGACTGTGTCTGGGCCATAGCAGTAAGTTCCATGGGACCTGCCCCTCCATCCGTGCACAGGACCACAGGACCAAGGGAAATGTCACTATGGATGCTCTTTTGTAGTCGGCCTACGACTGAAGACCTTCATTGGACCTCAAGCACTGGTGAGCCCTGGAACTCCAGGGATAGTGAATGCTACAAGCACCAGCCAGCCGGCTGTGGATTCCTGAAACCACAAGTCTTTCATGAGCCCAAGTCAACACCCACAGGAGGTGTGCCTGACAGATTTGCACTCTTGTGATATCTACGTGAGTAGGCTTTACCTGCCATGCCACCTTCTGCCCCTCCTGGCCCAGAACCGTGGTCTGAGACATTGATTTACTGCTCAGACCCACACTGCACCCATGACAGATTTCATTCTGTTGAGCCAGAGAATGACCTCCATGCCTCAAGGCTGGACACTTCTCTGATAATGTGGCTCAATCTGTAGGCAAAAGCCTCCAAATGGGCTGCTCTCATGACTTGTAGGATACCTAGACATTGGGAGAAACTCAGGGGCCCACTGGAAAATACTGTGCTTAGAGCCACAAAGTGAGATCCAAGCAGGCCAGGTGTTGGTCATGGGTTGCTGTCACCTAGCTTCAGCTTACCACTTGAGCCAGAGGACCACTTCCAGGTTTCTGGAGTTTCAGAGTTCCCAGACTTTCCTGCCTGGGCTGGCTTTGAACCGCGACCCTCACATCTCAGCCTCCTGAGGAGCTAGGAGGACAGGCATGAGCCACCAGTGCCTAGCTGACTTGGCCTTTCACAACAGTGGACTAGGAGCTCCTGAAAGCTTTTCTTTATTTTTTTTGCCAGAACTGGCCTTGAAATCAGGGCTGGGCTCCGGTCTCCTAACCTTTTCCCTCGAGGTTGGCACTTTACCACTTGAGCCATAGCGCAATTTCTGGCTTTTGGTAGTTCACTGGCAAGAAGAGTCTCACTAAGTTTCCTCCTCTGAGCTGGCTTTGACCCACGATCTCTGAACCCAGTCTCCTGAGTAGCTAGGATTTACAGGAGTTGAACCGCTGTTAACATTGGGCTAGAAGCTTTTCTTAAGCAAGAGTTCTTCCCTGCGTTTGCCCTGACTCTTCAATGCAAAGGATGCCTGAGTGTAAGGAGCTGTGAAAAATAGACTTCCAGCCACAAGAAATGTCGGGGATCCATGGTGAAAAGTCAAGCTAATCTTCCCCCTGGGCCTCATTCTGGGAACCCATCCTCTTCCCTACCAGTGACTCAAGTACAAACCTTGACCCAGACTCGCATGTCCTGCCAGATTTGTCTGAAGCCACAGAACCTCCATTCCACCCACACCACCTGCTCTACACCACACCTCAGGACCTTTTCCCATGTTGTACCTTCTGCATGAGGCTCTCTATCCTGTTTCCTGCCTTAGAACTTCTGTGGAATTTTGGCACTGGTTATATCACCGGTTGGAGCAAGTCTTCCCTTCCTTTTTCCCTCGAGAGATGGAAATTGTGCAGGCTAACTGGCAAATGCTCTATCTTGGTGTGTGTGTGTGTGTGTGTGTGTGTGTGTGTGTGTGTGTGTGTGTGTGTCTGTGTGTGTGTGTCTGTGTGTGTGTGTGTGTGTGTGTGTGTCTGTGTCTGTGTCTGTGTCTGTGTCTGTGTCTGTGTGTCTGTGCCAGTCCTGGGGTTTGAATTCATGGCCTGGACACTATCCCTGAGCTTTTGTGCTCAAAGCTAGCACTCTACTCCTTGAATCCCAACTCTACTTCTGGCTTTTTGGGTGTTTAATTGGACAAAATTGTTTCATATAGGCTTTCCTGCTTGTAATTGTGATCTTCAGAATTTAGCCTCCTGAGTAGCTGAGATTACTGAGGTCAGCCACAAGCACCTGCCCTCTACCTCTTTCCTCTAACCTTGGCCCTCCTGAGTCCCAGAAGAATATGTCTCACCAGGCTCCCTTTTATTTTTTGCCATTGTTGGGGCATGAACTCAGGGTTTGGGCAGGTTCCTTAGCTTCTTTTGCTCAAGGCTAGTCACAGTGCCACGTTTGGCTTTTTCTGTTTCTGTGGTACTGAGGAATTGAACCTAGGGCTTCGTGCATACTAGGTAATCACTCTACCACTAAGCCATATTCGAAGCCCAAGGCAGACTTGTAACAGGAGTTATGAGGGTGGGATTTATTGGCTTACCCTTTGGCATAGAAATCGCTGACTATTTCATAACTTTGCTAAGATTTGGGACCAGTCAATGACTCGGCAATGAGGAATGATGAATGAGTGAGAGCCACCAGGCCCTAGAAGCCTAGGCTCACATCCCACAGAGGGATGGAGAATATAGATCCAAAAACTTGGATCACTCCTGGAGGCAGTGGCAGGCTGCTAGGTGTCCCAATGGGACACCTCAGCTAGAACATAATGCATCCATTGCACACACCAGCCCAGGCAAAGCCTTCGGGGATTCAGTTATTAAATGACAGAGGGATGCTTTGTTCAAGCTGCCGGCTGATACTTAGTACTCTCTGAGGGCTTGTCCCAGCCGGCCCAGGTTGGGGCGGCTGGGTATGGGCAACCTGCTGAATGCCCATCATCCATACATCATCCATCCATACACAGAGACATGGACTTACTGCTCCCTTTTTTTGAGGGGGTGTACAGTTGTGGGGTTTAACTATGAGCCTAGCTCCTTTTGCTCAGGGGAAGCACTCTGCAACTTGAGCTACAGCCCCACTCATGGAGTTATTTTTTTCATGTGATCTCTTAGAAATAAGAGTGTTGCCAACTTTCCTGCCCTGGCTGAATTCAAATTGGCATTCACTACATCTCAGCTTCCTGAGGAGCTAGGATTACAGACAGAAGCCGCTGACACCTGGGTTTCTTTTCTTCTTGTTCTTTTTTTAATCGTGGCAATCTGAAATCTTCAAGGTGTCATTCCAATGGTTTGCATTCGAAGTAAACTACCCAGTCCTGGAGATCAAATGCTAGGACTGCTACCCACAAATGGAGGGAGATCCTGACAAACTCATTCCTATTTTTGTGAATGCTAATGGAATGTTATAAAAGAAATAATTACATTTGCAGTTAATGCATGATTCTATTTTAGAATGCCACGCAAATATTATTGGATTTATGTCTTCCATTCTAGCACCATAATATGATTCCCGAAATGGAAGGATATTGACTAATTTTTAATTAATGTTTTTATAAGTATTCTACCATGATACTTCATTAAATAGTGGCATAATGTAATAACTAATTATTGGTAATAATATACATAATTGAATATCCTCACATTCCCTCTTTCTCTCTCTCTTTCTCTCTCTCTCTATACACACACACACACACACACACACACACACACACACACACACACATACATATTTATTCATGAAGAAGCCAATTTGACAAATTTTTGTCTTTTCTGTGAAAGTACGATGTATAATCCATATGCAAATATAATCTAGATGAAATGATGTAATAAATGAAGTGTTATATGTATAATACATAAGGGTATTAACAATAAGGGTAATAATAAATAAGGGTAATAAACTTTATACACATTAAACCCATGTATGTAAATAGATCTCATATAAGAATATTATGCTGAGGCTTTAATTCAAACCCTGGGAACTGGTCTGAATTTCTTGTCTTTAAAGTCAGTGAGCTTCCCCTTTACCCACAATGCTACAGAGTTACCCAGACCCTGAGTTCAATCCCAGGCCTGCCAGAACAATGATGCAAATTGCACGCCAGAGCCTTATTATTTATTTATTTACTTACTTACTTATTTGCCAAGCACGGGGCTTGAACTTAGGTCTTGGCAACTCTTCCACAGCCAACCCTGGGTTCCTAGGACCAGAGTTCAAATCTCAGAGCTGGCAAAAATAATAAGGAAAAGGATAAAATTGAGAAGTTCAAGAAAGTGGTTTTACTCTTTTTTCCTTTGAATTGTAACCATCCTGGGTCTAAATGACAAGGCCCAGAAAGTACACATGATCTTGGACTGGGGATTTGCATTAATGATGTGGAGAATGAAGGAAGGAGAATGGACTGGAAGAAGTAGAAGAAGGGCCTTCAAATCTGACAGAGAGTCAAAAACCTACTCCCTAAGACCAGAGAGTAGGGTTTTTCTACTCTGTTCCTCCCCTCTCCCCCATGAAACTGGCTCTCTATTCTTAACGTAAAGATACACTGAGGCTCCCTTCACCTGAGGGAAAAAGGTTAATTAGTCATTGTTTGAAGAGGCTGAGAAAAGCCTGACCCTGTTGTAACTCTAGCAAATGTTTGAGGTTTCCTTTTGCAGGCTATGCCTGGAATGAATAAAGTGGTTTTACAGCTCACTTCACTGTTGAGTTTGTACATTCTGCCTCCTAATCCTGCAGGCCTAGGTCTCTTCACCTAGCCCGGCTTTTGAAATTGTTTTTTGTCCTTCAAATTCAGTGTTACACTGGAGTTCTTCCTGCTAACAGGGCTAAGGCTTGGATCCTGAGAACTTCATTTGAACCCAGGATGGGAAAATAATATTTCTTTCCTGTTTCTATAGCTTGAGAACTCTAAGAACATTTAGAGTGCAAGTAACCTCTCATCACCAAGGGAAACACAGGAAGCTCTTGAACATCTGACCTTTCAGAAGTGGAAGTCAGAGTGTCGTAGACTTTCCTGCCCTGGCTGGCTTCACCCTGTGATCCTGACACCTCAGTCTCCTGAGCTAGAGTGATGGGCCTGAGCTACTGGTGCTGTGCTAGCTTCAGAACTGTAATGACATTGACAATATAAGTAAGTGCTTATCACAAAGGGCTTGGGGAGCATATTATGCCTTTCAACATTGGACCTTTCAGAACCCAGTAGGACACAAGGTTATAATGTTAGAGTCTGAGAGGCTGGGCATATGGATCTGCTATACTTGAACCTTGAGCCCTGACTCCAACTCTGGTGTATATCAATGTTCATTTTCCAGAAAATCTTCTCATAGTTAGCAAATAGAAAAAGTACTTTGATTATCCCTCACTCTTTTTCCAGTTGTTTTTTTCATACTGAAGCCTGGGTGCTCTCCCTGCACCCTTCAGCTCAAAGCAAACACTCTACCACTTGAGCCACAGTGCCATGTGAGGTCTTTTGGTGATTCATTGGAGATAAGTATCTAACAGGCTTTCCTTGTGTAGGCTGTCTTGGAACTGTGGTCTGAGAAGCTAGGGTTTCAAGAATTCCCCACCAGCAACTGGCCTATTGTTTTTGCCAGTCCTGTGGCTTGATCTAAGGACCTGGGTACTGTCTCTGAGCTTCTTTTTCTCAAGGCTAGCACTCTACCACTTGAGCCACTCCACAGCTTCTGGGTTTTTCTGAGTATGTGGCACTGAGGATTCAAACCCTGGCATTCATGCATGCTCAGCAAGCTCTATACCACTAAGCCACATTCACAACCCCACCCTTACAATTTTATCCCACAACTTGCCTATCCTCAAGAAAAGGCTTCTGAGTATAAATCATCTAAAGGAATCCCTATAGTAAGTTGTCAAAAGATAACTAAGACAAAGCTCATACTTGGGAGAGACTCTAAACCTGTGATGACAGTGACTAATGCCTCCATTTAATTATTTATCATGTTTCAACATTTAATAAAGTATTAATGAATAACAAGTCAATGACCTGATTTATTGTGTATAATTTTATACTAGATGTACAAAACATAATAAATATTATGTGTATAATAATACTAAATACAATAAACTATACAATGAATAAAATACATACAAAATCAATAATTATAATAATCAATATATAATATGCATGCATATGTACATATATATCATATTTTACACATATATAGAAATATTTTTTACATTGAAGGGCCTCAATGCAGGCCCTGGGTACTCTAGCTTGAATTTCTTTTCCTCAAGGAGAGTGAGCTTCCCCTTCACCAATAGAGTAAAGAGTTACCCAGACGATGAGCTCAAATCCCTTCAATTCCAGAAATACTGGCTCCAAGTCCAAGACAGTAACTTAAAATTTTTAATGGAAGCACTTATGTTTATTCAGTTCCATACTGAACATTAAAAAAAAACCAATGTAGAATTTTGTACAGTTATTCAGATATCCTTCCCTTACCCCCAAAGTGCTTCTTTGAGCACTACATTATTTATGTATGTTTTTTATTGTAAAAATGTTGTACAGAGGGGTTACAGTTACATTAACAAAGTAATGAGTACATTTCCTATTAAGCATTGTTGCTTCCTCCTTTGTTCTCCTCCTACCTGTTTGATCTTCATCTGTCCCGCGGAAGATGGATGGGGTCCGTGGAAAGGTAAGTGTGTTGCTGGCCCATTCGCCAGCCTCCTGTAGTCCCGGAGACAGATGCAGCAGGGAGTCAAGTCAAGCAGGAACTCGTTTATCACCATGCAGCAAACAATTTTTAAAGCAAAAAACCGTGTGGCATGGAAGGGGAAGAAAAGGAACCAACCAATCACTGTAGAGGTCACCCTATCATGCACCTAAGCTTTCTATACTTTCCCTGCTGTCTTTCGAGCTATTCAAGTACAGACGTCACTTTGCCTGGTTGTGGTACACAGTCAGATTTTAACATAAACAACTCCGACTCTGCCCACTCAACTGCCTCTCAGCGCCACCTTTGCTCTCCATGTACCCTACAGATTCGTCCTTTTTGTTTTAATGGCAAACCCACCTCTTGCTGAGGTTCAGGTCAGGGCACCTCTTATGAGGTTCGCCCAATTGGCACCTCCTCTTTCCGTGGTTCACCTAAAGTATGGAGTAATCTTCAGCACTGAGCTTATCATGATAGACACGGAGAGCCATGCGTTGGATCTCTTGGGCTCCATCCTTTTCGATATAACCGCAAGGCCCACATCCTGCTCATCTTCCAGTTAGTTAGTTAGTTATCCTTTTTCCCTCCTCAGTAAAGTTAATAAACGTCAGCCCCACCACAGTTAGAAATGTCTGAAGCAGTTCGATTACTTCTGGGACATATATAAAGTCACTATCTTATAAGGTTGACCTCTTTAAAGCATGGGAACAGCCTGGATATTGGGGGTACCACACATGAGGCACAGTGCATCCTCGTGGGCCCCCACACTCAGGCCATCCTTGGTAAAGGGGGTCTCAATCTCCAACATCCCAGGATCCTCTAGCCAGGTCAAAGATGTCAAAATGAAACTCAGGTCACCAGGTCGAAGGGACAGCTTCTCTTTTGGTGCTGTTGATTTCTCCATTTGATCACTGCCCAGGTCACGCATTGAGGTTGATGTGGATTCCGTAGGGCCATTGCCAGGACTAGGAGGGTCAGGACAGCCAACAGCTGGAGTATCACCATCTGTAATTGTTAAAGAACGCAAGAGCTTCTCAAGGGCTGATTGCCCTTGGGGATGGATAGTAATTATCTTTTTAGCTTTCCCTCTTTTAAAGACAAGCCTCGACCAGCATAGCCGTTTTACTTTCCTTGTTGGTTAGTTTATCATTGGGCTTCTTCCTGTATAGAAGAAATGGGTAAAACTTAAAGTTCCTGGCTGGGATCCAAATGGGGGCTGTCTCCCCTATGGGAAAAACATATCTGAATCCCCTGCCCATGATAACTAGGGGGTCCGGTCTGCTCCATTGTTGTGTCAGGGGGGTCCTTCCACCTGACTTTCACTTGAGGCTTAGGATTTAGTTGTCCCCAGTGCTTCTGAAACCTGGATTCAATTGATTCAATTGCCCCTTTTGAAAACTTTAAAGTGTTAATGGTAAACAAAGCTATCTGTAACTATATATGGGGGTTAACTCCCATTTCTTTCTATAATTGCTTGGCCTTGGAGATTATAAGGATTTTCTGTATGAGTAACATGCCATCTGTCAAAGAACTCTGACATTGGTTTACTAACAAAACAATGTCCATTATAGCTTTAACTTGTGCTAGTAGACCCAAGGTGGCAAAGCATTGAAGAAAATGTGCTTCTGAATGTTTAGTTCTTTCTCCTGCATGTGCTGTAGCCCAACATGCTCCTGAATAGGTATCTATAGAAACAAATATATATTTAAGCTTACCAAAGGCTGGAAAATGAGTCACATCAGTTTTCCAGAGGACATTGGGTTTGAGGCCTCTGGGATTTACCCCTGGTGGTTGTAGCGGGGATACTTTTAAGAAGGGCTGGCATATTTTACGGGTATGTACTATCCTTTTGAGGTCCTTTACAGGAATCTGAGGAAATCTATGTTGAAAACCTCTCCAATTATTGTGGGTTAAATCATGTAAACGGGTGGCCTCTTGTAACATTAAAGCTTGTGGACCAGTAGCTAACTGGTCTGTCCAATTATTGCCCATGGATAAAAACCCAGGAAGTTTTGAATGCCCTCTCAAATATTGAATATGAATAGGGGCTCCCCATCCATCTAATAGGCCCTTAAGGGTGTCCAAAATGGGAAAATAGGGTTTCCATCCAGCTTAATATGTGCCTGGGGAATATGAGGGAGCAAGTTAATCATATAAACTATCAGAATACAAATTAAGGGGTTTTTGAATGTCCCGAAGGACCATAATTACGGCAAACATTTCTTTTTATTGTGCTGACCCTTGACAAGGTGAAATCTTTGTTGGCTTGGGGTCTTTTTTTGCTCCTCAAAGGCTGCATACGCAGAGCCTGTTTTACCTCCATCAGTAAAAACAGAGAAAGCACCAGGAATAGGTGTAGGAGAAAATAGAGAAGGCATTATGAGGGAAAGTCACCATAACCTGACGGTCCATTTAGATGACCCATAATGGCAGTCATTTGACGTAGAAACCCTTCCAGGGAGAGAGCATTGGCTCAAGTGAGCACTCAAGGTCTGCCATCTGAAAAGGAAAAACAATGGAGTGAGGGTCAAGGCCATAAGGCCTTTGGAATTGGGTCCTTCCCTTGACAATAGCAATCGGCAAGTTGGTCTGCCTGAGAGTACACTTGAGATGTGCCCCCAAGGGGAGTGTGAACCCACTCTAATGGCTCCCCTCCTTTGACTTAAAACTGCAGAAATCAATGTAACACCTGCAAACAACGAGAGGGAAATGGGCTTAAGAATAGAATACCTTTTCAGGGAAAGTTCATCCAGGGATCTTTGGAACTGTAAAAATATTGCCTGATGGCTGCTTGTAATTATAATAACTTCTTGGGGTGTCCTGTCTTTTAGTCCGGTGAATAAGGGCACAAGACTATTTTAGGGATGGTAACCCATGGAAATAGCCAATTGATTTCCCATAAAAGACTTTGAAGTTGGGTTAGGGACAGAGATGCTGGAATATCCAGCAAAGGCTTAAGGGGGCTGGCCTGAGTCAAGGTAAAGTGGGATTGGAACACCTTAAAAGGAGGTACCATTTGAATTTTATTTAGGGCTATGTTAAAACCCCCCTTTTTTAATATGGTGAGAACCTGGGCTAGAAGTCCCTCCAGGCGGCCCAGGTCTTGGTGCCCCAGAATTATGTCATCCATGTAGGCATAAGCAAGGGAGGTGTCTGAACCCAGCACAGGCCCTGAAAGTGTGGCCAAGTATTGTTAGCAAAAGGCCAGGCTATTGGCCATTCCCTGTGGCAGCAACGTCCATTCAAACCCCCGATCAGGATGGGAAAAAATTAAGAGAAGGGATGGAGAAGGCAAATTTCTTTCAGTCATCCAGATTCAAGGGGATTGAAAAAAAACTATCTTTAATATCAATTACAACCAAGGTATATTCTGAAGCGGGAGTCCAGGGCATTCCTCTTAGGGAATTCCTACTAGCTCTATCCTTTCAGTTACCTTATGTAGATCTTGGAGCATAAACCAAGCCCGGATGCTTTTTGGATAACAAATACAGGTGTGTTCCAAGGACTCACAGAAGGGAGTATGTGCCCAAGTTTTATCTGTTCCTCCAACAAAAGTTGGCATGCTACAAGTTTAGGTTTGGTCAATGGCCACTGCTCCACCCAAATATGGCTTCTCAGTTTCCACCTAATGGGAGGTACTTGGAGGACAATTGCCTTTAGGATTGGGGGTGCACCCAAGTGGGTCCCTTATGTTCTTTTCTGTACTTATGAAAGTTAAAAAATTCTTTTTCTTAACTCCCTCTAGATCCTGTTTAAGTCTTTGTTATTCTACTCCATCCAGGATATCAGCATAGGATGTTCGATGATCTGTAGTGACCACAGCATCCATTTGTCTTAGCATGTCTTGCCTAGTAAATTGGTAGTGAGGATTTTTGTCAGTAAAGGGCATATCTTTCCCTGCTCACCATATAGGCTAGTCCATTTCATAAGGGCGACCGGCACTTTGGACTGGGTTTTGCCCCCTACCCCCAATATCGGGGGCCCGTGTGCAAGCTTCCAGTCCTAGGGAACTTCTTCCTCCCTGAGTATGGTTCAATCTGCCCTCATGTCAATTAGGCAGTGAAACTGCTTTACACCTATGAAAATACTCATTTTAAGGTGGAGTCCTCCCTCAGGGGGATGGTCCAATGAGCCTGGGTCGTCTTGCCATGAGGCTGCCTGGGTCTTTCAGCAGAGGGGGTTCTTCCTTGAGCTAACGGGACTGGAGGATGCCCTTCCCCTAGTTTAAAGGCTTCCCATCTAAATCAAATTTGGATCAACAATCCTTTTTCCAATGGTATCCCTTCTGGCACCTGTGGCAGGGTGTAGGGAGTGGTTTGGACCCCCCGGGCTGGTTGGCAGTGGGTGGAGGGCAGGGGGGATTGTTTTGAACAGTCCCGCTTAAAGGGGACCTCCTGTCTGCATTTAAAACAAGTCCCTCTCCCTGATGGCCATGGGGTTCCTTGGCCCTGGGCTGCCAGAGCCTGGGTAAAAGCCTGCAGATGTCTGAGCCTGTAAAGGTAAAGATAGTGATTGGGCCTGGGGCTTTGTGTTCCACATCCTGGGAGGCCACCACCCATGTGCTCAGGGAACACTCTCTCAATCCCACGCAAGCTGTGTGGTGGTCTGCATTCATCCCTTCCTAAACCAGTAGCTTTACAAAATGATCTCGGAGGTCCCCTGCTGGCGACTTGCGGTGAACACTCTGTTGGACTCCGTCTAAAATATCAGGTAGAAGCTCACCCAGGTTTTGTCTCACTCCTGCTATGGGGGACTTAGTGGGTCCTTCATCCAATTAGTACCACTTGGCAAGTCTGGCCTGCCTCACGTGGTCGCAGTACGGGCCAGTTATTGAGTGATGTCTGTATCTTATTTTTATATATTATATTATTACCAATTATTTGTTATAAAATTATACCTCCATTAATTAATCACATTAAGAGACTTAATAAAGTATTAATTAATCAATGACCTATATTTATTGCTTACAATCATATACTGGAACGACTAGCTAATTAGTAATTTAATTAGTACATTTCAAACATTGTATTTGTATTCCTATAGATAGGAACAAGTTTCCTAGATCTTCAGCCGTGTGCAGTCCCGGGATAGAACTTAGGGACTAGGTGTCTGGGTTGGACTCAGGCTTCACTGACAGCCTCCAGCCTTCGACCATGCAAGGTCATGTACAATTTTCAAGCCAAGTAATTGAGATCCAGGAGGGTCACAGTACTAAGGAAACAAAGGTAAAACTGTTGTATAAAACTTCCTGGTTTGTTCCTCCTCCATTTTTGTTGGTTTGATGGGTTTTTTTGTTTTTTTTTGTTTTTGTTTTTTTTGCAATAGCTGGGAGTTGAACTTGGGTCCTAGGATCCCTGAATCATCTGTGGGGGTAAAAGCTGCACCCAGCCTAGGATAATCATGGTTTAAGACACAATAAAATGCTTCCTTGAGCAAAAGGAGCTCAGGGAAAATGTCTAGGCTCACAGTTCAAGCCTCAGGAATTGTCACAAAAAAAGAGCCAGTAGCTCCATGTGTCTGTGAATGTATTTGTATCCGTGAACATCCAGAGTCTCGATGAAGAAAGGCACACAGATAGGAAATTTGCTTTGAATAGAAAGATTTCATAGCACAGAGAGTACTTTCAAGATGGTGCATGTTTCCTCGCTCCCCTCAATGTTCCCAGTATAGCCTGAGGGGATCTTCATACCCCAGGCTGCTGGAGAAAGTCAGTCTCATTGTTAGAACAGACAGAGAAAAAGCCTCACTCCTGTACAGCTGTGTAACAAACAATTCATGCGGGGCAATTAGGGAGGATGTGTGTGGGCAGGCTCTGAAGATCATGAGAAAAAGGCCTCTTTGTACCCCAATATTGGGTCTTCGTCTGTCCCACAAAAGACAGAAGGGGTCCTAGGAATGGTAAGTGTGGCGCTCGCCCATTCCCCAGCCTCCCTCAGCCCGGGAGACAATCAGACAGAGCGGGGAACTAAATCCAGCAGGTAGATAAACTCTTTTATTCCATCCTGTAAGGTTTTCAGAGTGTCTGCTTTGACTTCGAGGTCTTTGATCCATTTTGGAGTTTATTATGGTGCAGGGTGATATATAAGGATCTAGCTTTAGTTTTCTACAAGTAGTTAACCAATTTTGCCAGCATCATTTACTGAAGAGACTGTCTTTCTTCCATTCTATTGTTTTAGCTCCCTTATCGAAGATTAGATGGCTATAGGTCTGTAGGTTCATTTCTGGGTTTTCAATTCTATTCCTTTGGTCCTGAGGTCTGTTCTTATGCCAATACCAAGCTGTTTTGATTATTATGGCTTTATAGTAGAGTTTGAAATTTGGTATTGATATTCTTCCAGCAGTGTTCTTTCCATTGAGGAGCGTTTTTGCTATTCGGGGTCTTTTATTGTTCCATATGAATTTTTGGATTGCCTCTTCTATTTCTTTGAAGAATGAGGTTGGAATTTTGAGAAGTATTGCGTTTAATTTGTAGATAGCCTTGGGAAATATGGCCATTTCCACGATGTTAATCTTGCCAATCCAGGAGCATGGGAGGTTTTGCCATTTTCTAAGTTCTGTTTTGATTTCCTTTTTCAAGATTTTAAAATTTTCATCATAGAGGTTCTTCACTTCTTTGGTTAATTCCTAGGTATTTTATTTTTTGTGGGGTTATTACAAATGGAGTTGCTTTCCTAATTTCAGCCCCACTTTTCTCATTGTTGGCATACAGAAAAGCCATTGATTTTGGGGGGTTAATTTTTTACCCTGCTACTTTGCCAAAGTTTTGAATCAGCTTGAGTAATTTGGGAGTGGAGTCTATGGGATTCTTTAAATACAAGATCATGTCATCTGCAAAGAGGTTTTGCTGAATAGAGACTCGGAAACCCAACAAATCAAAGAAAGGTTGAAAAAATGGGATTGCATGAAGTTGCAGAGCTTCTGCATGGCAACGGACATAGCTAGCAAGATCAATAGAAAGCCCACGGATTGGGAGAAGATCTTCACTAGCCATACAACAGACTGTCTCATATCTAAAATATATTCGGAACTCAAAAAATTAAATCCCCCAAAAACAAATCCTCAAAGAAACAACTGCCCAATAAATAAGTGGGCGAAAGACTTGAAGAGAAACTTGTCTGAAGAAGAAAGAAAGATGGCCAATAGACAAATGAAGAAATGCTCAACATCCCTAGCCATAAAAGAAATGCAAATCAAAACACCATTGAGATACCCCTCCTCCAGTTAGAATGGCAAAAATCAAGAACTCTAACAACAACAGATGCTGGAGGGGATGTGGAAAGAAAGGAACCTTACTTCATTGTTGGTGGGAATGTAAACTTGTTCAACCACTTTGGAAAGCAGTATGGAAGTTTCTCAAATGTCTTCACATAGAGCTCCCATATGACCCAGCAATCCCACTTTCGGGCATTTACCCAAATGTTTACAAACAAGGCCAAACTAAAGCTACCAGCACAACTATGTTTATTGCAGCATTATTTACCGTAGCTGAGATATAGAACCAACCCAGATGCCCCTCAGTAGATGAATGGATCAAGAAAATGTGGTATATATACACAATGGAATTCTATGCCTCCATCAGAAAGAATGACATTTCCCCATTTGTTAGGAAATGGAAAGGCTTGGAAAAAATTATATTAAGTGAAGTAAGCCAGGTCCAAAGAAACATAGGTCCCATGCTTTCCCTTACTTGCAATATCTAGTACATGTATGAGTCAAGCAGAAAAGGTCAGATAATATGATGTTAGGAAAATGAACCCTTAGAGATGTATTTTAATGTTTTTTTTCTTTCATGCATGTGTTTCTAACACATTTATAAGATTATCTCTTTGTTGCTTTGTATGTCCCACCCCCACAGTACAACCCCTGTTTTCACTATATTTGATGTCAGTATAACTTGTGGAGGAGATGGGAAAAACAAGTCGTTTAAATATACAGGTGGACCTGTTGCAACAATGAGAAGTCCAATTGTCACATCGAAAACTAGCTTTACAACGTTGGTGCATAATTTTATAATATAATCATACACTACAAATGTAATTGTTACTTTACAATATTCCATTTGTATGGATGTGTATCGGAATGTATTTCTTAGGATCTCCCACCATTTGTAGGTGGCAGTCCTGAGATTCGCACCCCGGGCCTAGGTTGCTGGTTTTGGCTATGGCTTCCATGATAGTCCACCAAACTTCAGTAGTACAAGGTCATGTACATTTTTTGGGCCCTGTCATTTAGACCCAGGATGGTTGCAATGCAAAGGAATAAACTATGTAAAACCGCCTTCTGGAACTTCTCAGTTGTATCCTTCTCCTTTCCCCCCAACCCCCCCCCCCCCGCGCTCTTTGTTCTTCTTTTTTTTTCGGTGTTGGGCCCAGAAATCTGAATCTGGGTGCTGTCCATCAACCCTTCAGCTCATGACTATCACTCTACCATTTGAGCCATAGCACTACCTTTTCTTTTTCTCTGCTTATGTGGTGCTGAGGAATCAAACCCAGGGCCTTGTGCATGCAAGCTAAGTACTCTATTACTGACCCACATTCCCAGCACTTCTCCTTTTTTTTTTGCGAGTTCCAAGATTTGAACTCGGGTCATAGGATCTTAGGATGGGCTGTTGGTTCAGAGGCTGCACCCCAGCCTAGGATGATAGAAGTTGAGGCAGAGTTGCCACGAGCTGAGTTCAAGCTCCAGGCCTAGCCAAAAAAAATTAAGGCCCTGGCTTGGAATTTGCACCATTTTTCTGGAAGGCCTGGAATTTGAACTCAGGGCCTGGGCAATTCTGTGTCACTGTGGGGCAGAGGAAGCTCACTATCATTGAATACAACAATTTCAGCCCAGTTTCCAGGACCCAAATTCAAGCCCCAGCACTGATAAATAATATTCATATATGAGATCTATTTACATACATGGGTTTATTCCCTATGACATTTATTAACCTTATTTTTTATTTTATTTAGTATTATTACATATATAACATTTATTTCATTTATTACATCTTATCACATGGATACATTTACATATGGGTTATACTATACATCATATTAAGAGCCAGGACTTTCACAGAGAAGGAAAAAATGTGTCAAAATGTACTTCTGACTCCACATATAAAATTTTGGCCATGCTTGGACTTGAATTCACAGCCCACAATGCCCAATTCATGAAAAGGTCAGTGTAAAAAATAAGCCCTTTGCAAACTGAGCTGCCAGCCAGTTCTGAGGACCTGAGAACAAGCCATAGTAGTGGTTGATAGATATAGATATAGAGATAGAGATAGAGATTGAGATTGATATAAAGATAGATGTGTAGTTTGCTATATATGAGAGAGATACTATGTGAGGATATTAAATTATATATATTATGAATTATTATTAAATTATACCTCCATTTAATGAAGTATCATGGTTGAATACTTATTGAAGCATTAATGTAAATGTAGTCAGTATTCCTTAATTGGGACTATCACACCGTGGTGCTAGAATGGAAGACATAATCCAATACATTTTCTGTGGCATTGTATAAGAGAATCATGAATTAACTGCAAATATAATTATTACTTTTATAACACTCCATTAAATCTTCACATGAATAGTGAAGATTTTCTCAAGATCTCCCTCCATTTGTAGGAGGCAGTCCTGGCATTCGAACTCCAGGCCTGGGTAGTTTACTTCAAAATGCAAACCATTAGAATGACACTGTGAAGATTTCAGTTTGTCACAATGAAAAAAGAACAAGGAGAAAAGAAAGCCAGGTGTCATTTGTGCCTGCCTATAATCCTAGATCTTCAGAACTCTGACAGTTAGAGAATGCCAGTTTGAATTCAGCCAGTACAGGAAAGTCGACAGCACTGTTATTTCTGTGGGATCCCAGAAATAAATAAAATGCCATGGGTGTGGCTGTGGCTCAAGGACAGAGCAATACCTTTGAGCAAAATAGCTCAGGGAATGTGCTTAGGCTAATAATACAACCCTTGAACCTGCCAAAAAAAAGTAACTCCCTGTCTCCCAATATATGTATGCATGTATTTCTATCAGTGAAGGTCCAGAATCCCTAAGATGAAAGGCACCAAGCTAGGAAAATTGCTTTGAATAAAATGATTTCATAGCACAGACAATGCTTTCAAGACAGTGCATGTTCCGCGGCTCCCCGATACCAGTGTAGTCTGAGGTTTTCTTGACACCAGGTACTGCTGGAGGAAGTCTGCCTCATTGTTGGAACAAGCAGACAAAATCCTCACACCTGTACAACTGTGTAACAAACAACTCCATCTGGGCCAATTAGTGAGCAGGAGTGTGGGTGGGCTCTGAAGCCTAGGAGAAAAAAGGCCCCTTTGAATCTCAAGCTATCTCTCTCCTCAGCGCTATTTTGACAAGAAGCCTCCATTTGTGCCTCCTCCTGTGGAGGGCCAAGTTCCCTGCACTTATCCTGTCTTTGTTAGACTATGTTCCAGTATTGAAATAACTTGCTACAATAAATTCAAGGGTCCTTCTGGCAGACAACAAGGGAGCTGAACCTTATAAAATGATTCATGATTGGCAACGGTACCTTCCTAGTTTCTGGAAGCTTGCTAAATCTAAGAATATGTGTAATATCACAATGCTTCCTGTCATCTAGAGCTGGTGAAGCTCATCAAGTTTTAAAACTTTTGACCTCTCCTAGTTGGTCCCTGGGTGGCTAGGTTTTGGGGTTGAACACAGGGCTTGGGTGCTGACCATGAGCTCAGAACAGAAGCTCAATGATTTACCATTTGGTGTCACAACATCACTTCTGGTATCTGTGTGTGTGTGTGTGTGTGTGTGTGTGTGTGTGTGTGTGTGTGTGTGTGTGTGTGTGTGTGTGTGTGTGTGTGTGTGTGCATGAATGTGTGTGTGCATACACTTGTCCTGGAGCTTGAACTCAGGACCTGAACACTGTACCTGAGCTTCTCCTGTACAAAGATAGCACTCTACCACTTTAGCCACAGACCACTTCAGGCTTTATTCTAGTGATGTGGTACTAAATAATCAAGCCCAAGGATTCATACATGCAAAGCACTCTACCCTAAGACACATTCCCAGCAATCCACTTCAGGTTTCTTTCTTTCTTTCCTTGTAAGTCAGAAGAATTGAAGTCTAGGCCTGGGTGCTGTCCTTGCGCTCTTCAGCTAAATACAAGTGCTCTACCATTTGAGCTACAGCACCCCTGCAGGTTTTTGTTAATTCACTGGAGAGAAGCCTCTCAAGGAATTTCATGCCCAGGCTGGCTTTGGAAAGTGATCCTCACCTCTCAGGCTTCTGAGTAGCTAGGATGATGATGCGAGTTGTTGGCACCCAGCTTCCACTTCAAGTTTCTAAGTGGTGAATAGGAGATAATAGTCTCATGGGACCTTTTGTGTCTGGCATAGTTTGGAACCGAGGTCGTCAAATATCAGCTTCCTGAGTAGATAGGATGACAGACATCAGCTACAGATGCCTAGACTGTAACACTCTGTTGCAAAACGGTTCTTGGCTCCCCATGGTGGGGTGTTGGCCATGAGCCCAACAGAGAAAGTTCAGTGGCTAGGTCCTGAGTTCAAGGTTCAAGACCAAGAAAAATAAACCAAAACAATTGTCTTCAGGAGACAACTCACTAGAGTTAGGTACATACACAATTGGTACTGACATTGGGACATATCTGAGCCTCAAGATTCCCATCTGCACAATCATCTGACTTCTGGAGCCCTTACAAGGACCAAGTGAAAGAATTTACCTCGTGAAGGACTCAGCACACAACACCTCATGAAGGACTCATCACATAGCTGTATCCCACAAGCTGTCAGTGTTAGGGTGCTTTCCTCAGTACCACCATTCTTTCAGAAACATAACAAACCACATAAAGTTCACATCTAATGATAAAGAGGGATGGGTTTTGGGGGGGAGGTGGAGTCAACCATGGGAATTTCAGTGAAAGTTTGGGGGTACTGTCCTATGATCTTTTGCTCAAGGCTAGAACTCTACCACTGTGTGCCACAGCTCAGAATTTCACCGACTTCCTATCAGGGCTGGGTTTTAAACCCACCAGTGTCAGATGTCAGCCCCCGAGTATCTTGTATGACAAAGGTGATGGAGCCAACACTATCTGGTTCTGTGGAGCTGGGTTGCAGCCATTTACCTCTGGCTAAGTCAGGTTAGATGGTAGCTGTCAGCATCAGACTTCTGGTTTGATCTGTGATGAGGTATTTGCAGTGTTACCGTTATATAGTTGCAGTCAGAACATTCTATCTTTTTTTGGTGCCATTCCTTGATGTTGAGTAAGTGTCTAGACACAGTCCGTAAGCTTTTATGCTCAAAGCTACTGCTCCTTTGCTTGAGCGACAGCACAACTTCTGGATTTTTCTATGCACATTGTAGTGAGGATTGAACCCAAGGCTTTGTATGTACTAGGCAAGCACTCTACCACTAAGCCCCAGTAGTGCCAGTAGTGACAAGAGTATAAACAGATCAATTGTGTAGATTGGTAGATAGATAGATAGATAGAAAGATAGATAGATAGATAGATAGATAGATAGATAGATAGATAGATAGATAGATAGATAGATAGATAGATAGATAGATAGATAGATAGATTGATTGATTGATTGATTGATAGATAGATCGATAGATAGATAGATAGATGTGTAGATATGTATATATGCATAAAGAGAGGGAATGTGAGGATATTTAATTATATACATTATTACCGATTATTAGTTATGAAATTATGCCTCCATTTAATAAAGTATCCTGGTTGAATACTTATAGAAGCATTAATTAAAAATTATTCAATATCCTTCCATTAGGGGAAATCACACCATGGTGCTAGAATGGCAGATATAAATCCAATAATTTTTGCGTGGCATTCTAAAATAGAATCATGAATTAACTGCAAATTTAATTATTACTTTTATAATATTCCATTAGCATTCACATGAATAGGAATGAGTTTGTCAGAATCTCCTTCCATTTGTGGGTGGCAGTCCTGGCATTCGAAATCCAAGCCTGGGTAGTTTTCTTCGAATGCAAACCATTGGAATAACACCGTGAAGATTTTCAGATTGTCATGATTATAAAAAGAACAACAAGAAGAAAAGAATCCCAGGTGTCAGCGGCTCCTGCCTGTAATCCTAGCTCCTCAGGAGGCTGAGATGTAGAAAATGCCAATTTGAATTCAACCGGGGCAGGAAAGTCTGCGACCCTCTTATTTCTAAGAGATTATAGGAAAAAAATATGAATGGGGCTGTGGCTCAAGGGCAGAGCAATACCCTTGAGCAAAAGGAGCTCAGGGACAGGGCCTAGGCTGATAGTACAACACGGAACTGTCCCCCCCCCCAAAGGAGGCAATAACTCCATGTCTCTGTGTATGGATGGATGATGTATGGATGATGGGCATTCAGCAGGTTGCCAATGTCCAGCCCCCCAATCTGGGCGAGCTGAGACAAGCCCTGAAGAGTACTAAATGTGAACCAGCAACTTGAAAAAAGCATCCTTGTATGTCATTTAATAACTGAAGCTTGATGTTCTGGCTGAGGTGTCCTATCGGGACAACTAGAAGCTGGCCACTGCCTCCAGGGAGACGACAGTTCCTAGACTGTAGTAGTTGTCAAAGTTTCTGGCACCATATTCTCTATCCCTCTGTAGGATGTGAGCCTAGACCTCTGGTGCCTAGTGGCTATCACTCATTTATCATTCCTCATTGCCTAGTCACAGGCTGCTCCCAAATCTTGGTAAAGATATGAAATAGCGATTTCTATGCCGAAAGAGGTATGCCAATAAATCCCACCCTCATAACTCCCGTTAGAAGTGAGCCTTGGGCTGTGAATGTGGCTTAGTTGTAGAGTGCTTGCCTAGCATGCACTAAATCCTCTGTTCGATTCCTGAGTACCACAGAAACAGCAAAAGCCAAAAGTCACATAGTGGCTTAAGTGATACCCTTGAGCAAAAGAAGCTCAGGAACTTGCCCAGACCCTGATTTCAAGCCACAAGACTGGCACAAAAAGATGTGAACCTGGTGAGACATTTTTTCTGGGACTCAGAGGAAGGCCGAGGTTATATGTAAGAGGTAGGGTAGAAAGCAGGTGCTGATTGCTCACCCTTGGAAGCTACTCAGGAGGCTGAGTTCTAAGGATCCCAATTGCAGGCAAGAAAGTCTATATGAGAATATTTTCTCCAATTAAACACCCCCAAAGACAGAAATAGAACTGTGGTTCAAGTAGTAAAGTGTTAGCCTTGAGCACAAAAGCGTAGGGATAGGATAGCATCCAGGCCATTAATTCAAACCCAGGAGAGGCACACACACACACACACACACACACACACACACCACACGCACGCACACACACACACACACACACACACACACACACACACACACACTCACACCAAGATAGAGCATTTGCCAGTCAGCCTGCAAAAATTCCATCTCTACCAACTGAATATAACAAAAGAGGTAGAAGGGAAGCAAAGACTTGTTCCAGGAGGTGATATATCCAGTGCCAAAATTCTACAGGAGTTCTAAGATGTGGATACACGAAAGAGAGCCTCAGGCATTAGGTACAGCATGGACAAAGGTCTTAAGGTGTGCTGTAGAGCAGGTGGTGTTTTTGGAATGAAGGCTCTGTGGCTTCAGAAAAGTCTGGTAGGACATTCAAGTCTGGGTCAAGGTTTGTACTTGAGTCACAGGGCAGAAGGTGGGGTCCTAGAATGGGGCCCAGGGGGAAGATTAGCTTGGCTTTACACCAGGGACCCCAGCCATTTCCTGTGGCTGGGAGCCTATTTTACACAGCTCCTAACCCTCAGGCATCCATTGCATGGAGGAGTCAGGGCAAGCGCAGGGAAGAACTCTTGCTTAAGAAAAGCTTCTAGCCCAATGCCACCAGTGGCTCAAACCCTGTAAATCCTAGCTACTCAGTAGACTGAGATAGAGATCGAGGGTCAAGCCAGATCAGGAGAGGAAAGTTAGTGAGACTCTTCTTGCAAATGAACTACAAAAAAACAGAAATGGAGCTGGGGCTCAAGTGGTAGAGTGCTAACCTTGAGGGAAAAAGTTAAGAGACCAGAGACCAGACCCTGAGTTCAAGCCCAATACTGGCACAGAAAAATAAAGAATAGCTTTCAGGAGCTCCTAGTCTACTCTGGTGAAAGGCTAGATCAGTTGGGCACCGGTGGCTCATACCTGTCCTCCTACCTCCTCAGGAGGTTGAGATGTGAGGATCACAGTTCAATTCCAGCCTAGGCAGGAAAGTCCAGGAGACTCTGATCTCCAAGGAACCTCCAGAGGACCGGACGTAGTTCTGTAGCTCAAGTGGTAAGCTTAAGAGCTGGGACAGAGCCCAGGTCCAGAGTTCAAGCCCCGTGACCAACACCTGGTCTGATTGGACCTCACTCTGTGGCTCTAGGCAAAGTAGTTTCCAGTGGGGCCCCTGAGGTTCTCCCAATGTGTAGGTGTTCTACAAGTCTTGAGTGGAGCCTGTTTGGAGGCCATCTCCTACAGAGCGGGCCACAGTACCAGAGAAAGATCGAGCCTTGGGGCATGGAGATCATCAGAATTGCATGTGTCATGGGTGCAATGTGGATCTGAGCAGTAAATCGCCATCTCAGACCAGGATTCTGGGCCAGGAGGGGCAGGAGGTGCAAGATGTCACACCAAGTAACGTCCACTCATCCGGGTATCACAAGTGTGTGAATTTGTCAGGCACACTTTGGGCAGGTGTTGAGTTGGGCTCATGAAAGCCTTGTAGGCTTAGGAATCCACAGGCAACTGGATGCTGCTTGTAGCAGTCGCTATCCCAGGACTCCCAGCGCTCGGAATCCTGCTTTCCTCACCAGTGCTTGGGTGCAGATTAAGATCTGCAATCGTGGGCCGACTACAAACGATCATCCCTAGTGTCCTTCCCTTGGTCCTAAGGCCCCATGCACAGAAGGAGGGGTAGGTTCTATGGAACTTACTGCCATGGCCGAGACCCCTCAGCCCAAGAAAGACTTAGTGAGAAACCACTTGATTTGGCTTGAGAGTTTACTGTGACTATGCCTCAGGACTGCCCCCAGTTCTAGCTCAGCTCATCATTACTACCTTCCTCTGTATGTGTGTGTGTTTGTGTGTGTGTGGTGTGTGTTTGTGTGTGGATGAGCAAGTATGCATCTTGGTACTAAGGCTTGAACTCAGGGCCCAGGCTCTGTCCCTCACTTTTTTCATTCAGGGCTAGCTCTCTACCACTTGAGCCACATCTTTTCTTCCAGCTTTCAGGTGGTTCTTGGGAGAGGAGAGTCTCACAGACATTTCTTGCTGCGCTTCCTCTGAATGGCAATCCTCAGATTTCAGACTCCCAAGAGCTAGGAATATGAGACATGAGCTATTAGCATTTGGCCACACTTACCTTCTTGGCTAAAACAGACTACCTCTCTCCCAGCTAAGCACCTATCTACAGCCAGGCTTCAGACGAAACATAACCTCCTCCCCTGAGGACAAAGAAATGGGATCAGTTTGACCTTTGTGGTCTCCACACAAACAGGGGGTGGTGGGAGCTGTTATGGAGGTCAGAGATCTTGGCCAGGGCAAGTAGACAGCTGTTACAATAGAAGAGAGTATGAAAAGATATCTTTGCAGCTGGATGCCAGTGGCTATAATCCTGGCTACTCAAGGCTGAAACCTGAGGATCAATCAAGATGAAAAGCTAGCCTGGGTAGACTCTTATCTCCAATAAATCACCAAAAAGATGGGAAGTGAGCTACTGTAGTTCAAGTGGTACAGCACCAACCTTGTGCAAACAAGCTAAAGGATAGCACCTAGGCTCTGAGATTAAGCCCTGGGAAACACACACACACACACACACACACACACACACACACACACACACACACACACACACACACACACACACACACACACACCACCTTAGCAGGTGCCCGTGGCTCATACCAGCAATCCTAGCTACTTAAGGGGCTGAGCTCTTAGGGTGGCAACTTAAAGCCATCCCAGGCAGGAAAATATGTGAGAAACTTCTGTCTACTAAACTACTAAAAAAGATGAAAGGTGAGTTGTGGTTCAAGTGTTAGAGTTTTAGCTTTGAGCAAAGGAAGCTCAGGGACAGTGCCAAGCTCTGAGTTCCAGCTCTAAGATTTTTTTTAAGACACCCCCCACCCCAATCCGGCCATAAATCCAGATTTTGGTCATCCTAGATCTAATTTCTGATCCTGCCACTTCCACAGCAGAAGTAACTGGTGTGTGGCCATGGGCTAAGAAGTGAACTTACACAAGTGGGGCATAGCCAGGTCAAGGTTAATGCCCCCAGTACATTGAGGTACTGGTAGATACCAGTCCCTTATCCCACAGTTACCTGGTCCTGGAATCTAAAGTCTGTGCCTCTGTATTCTGGGCATCCGAAATTGTCTAGAAGGACCTGAGAGGCCCAGCTGGGCCCAGAAGATAGACGTGCCTGTGATAAGGTACCTTGACTTTTCCTTGATACTGACCAACACTTCCAAGCCACCTTGGCTTCACCTCCCATGTAGCTCCAGGTCATCCTTGCTTGGGCAGCCTTCAGTAAGCTATCAAGCTCAATCTGGCCAGAGCCACTGGAAACCAACCTTCTCCCACTCCACTGCCAGCCTGCTGGGAGTGGGACATGCAGCCAGAGGAAAAGGACAGAACAACGCATGACTGACCCTGCCACCCCAGAGGCAGGGGAGAACATATGCCAGCTGACGCAGCTGATTCAGAATCCCCTGGAGGCGGCCAAAGATATGGACAGCCAGACTTGGGCCCCAAAGACAAGCTGGTATATGTGAGTGTCTGGCAATTTAGGACTCATTGTAGACCCTGATATGGGGCTAAATGCAAGGTTGCCATGGAGGAGGGGCACCATCCGAGTTCAGGAAGAGGCAGATAGGCACCCTGGAAGTGGACAGAGATGAGGGAAATACACACACACACACACACACACACACACACAAACACACACACACACACACACACACACACACACACACACACACACACACACACACACACACACACACACACACAAGGGTAAGGCAAGGCCTCAGCAGTCCCTGATCACCTGAACATCCTAACCCCCAGAAAGACGGCTCTACAGTCCTCATATCAAATGTAGACAAAACTCAGAGTCTCTCACACATCTGGAATGGCTCATAACTTAGCATGGCACTTCCTACTGTACACACTGCTATGAAGAAAAGTCAGCCACCTTATTTTTGGTTGTCGGTCATGGGGTTTGAACTTTGGGCCTGTGTGTAGTCCCTCAGCTCTTCAGCTGAAGGTGTGCACTCTACCACTGGAGCCATAGCATCACTTCCGGTTTTCTGGTGGTTCACTGGAGATAAAGTCTCTCAGACTTTCCTGCCCAAGCTGGCTTTGAACTGTCATCCTCAGATCTCAGCCTCCTGAGTAGCTAGGATGTCATTTGTGAGCCACGGGCAGCGCCTGGCTTCAGCCACCTTCTTAGACCCAGGGGAAACCCAACTTGTCAGGCCACAAAGCACATGCAACCCTTCACTTCAGACTTTGGCACCAGCATCCAAAACCATTCTTCCTTGGATGGAGAGAATAAAATTGACACTACCCTCCCACCCCTGCTCTCATTCATCCACTCCTTACGGAAGATAGGACACAACATCTGGAGTTCTTGGTAAGGCAATGCACACCCTGCTGTGACTTCACACTGGGGCAAACCTGGGGAGTTCTTAGAAATGTCTGTACAGTGAGGCCAGCACCTGTTCTTCCAACCACAGCAACTGCACCCCTTCACCATCTCTTGCAAGCAAGGGGTGCGTTCTTTTTTTGTTTGTTTGTTTGAGGGGCTTGAAATCATGGCTTGGGTACTGTCCCCGATGATGATTTGTGCTCAAGGTCAGTGCTCTGCCACTTGAGCCATGGCACCACTTTTGGTTGGAGATTGGAGATGAGACTCTCATGGGACTTTCCTGCCTGGGCTGGGAAACAAGATCCTCTGGATCTCAGCCCCCCAAGTAGCCAGGATGACAGGTGTGAGCCATCAGAGTGGGACTTATGGTTTCTCATTACTTAGAATTTCCAACTCATTCTCCTCTAAACACTATCACCTAGACACTCCTCTACCTCCTTCAGGCATGGCAAATGGAAGCTCAGAATTGGGGTAGGGTCATGGGTATTAAAGGTCCCCCTTCATATAACTACCCCTCTCTAAGATCCCGTCCACCTCCTCTGGATGGCCTGGTCTTCCGGGGCAGATCAGACCCACTAGGAGTTCGGCAGCCTGCCCTGTATCCCCCTGCAGAACCCAACAAGTACCTGAGAATTTCTGGGGCCAGCTGCTCCATATCCCGGTGGAAAATGTTGGGAGGGTTGCTGATAAGTGGGTCCAGGAGTGCTCAGGACAGAAGGAGTGTCCAGATCCCCACTGTCAAAGAAGGAGACACAATGCATGGATTGATCTACTAAGAGCTACAGGGCATAGCCATCCACCTGTCACCCAGGTCCCGTGGAATGCTGTTTTATATTGACAGTCCTGGGGCTTGACCTCGTGGCCCAGGCGCTGTCCCCAAGTTACTTTTGCTCGAGGCCAGCGCTCTTCCACCTGAGGCAAGGTGCGACTTCTGGCTATATCTGTGTATGCGGAACCTAGTAATCAAAACTAGGGTTTCTTGTGTGCCACGCGAGCCCACTACTGCTAAGACACAATCCCAACCTTGGAAAGCTGTTCTTCTGTGACCCCTTGGACCTTTCTTGGCACAGTCTTGCACATATTTACCGAGTTTCTCACCAGCAGCCCTGGCTGGAAATGAACACACTCTGCTATGTTGTCCTTTATTTACCGCATCTTTGCCCTCTGTGCTTCTTGTCAGATCCTCCTTGTTAAGCAATACCCCATTTCAAGTGATGTCTCTAAGAAGCCCACTCCAAAAACCCTGGCAGAGGAGGTCCTTTTCCACTCTGAAAGCTTCCGGTATTGTCATGCTCTGCCTTCCAGTTGATGTGGGTTGAGAGCGCACAAAAGGGAAGGCTTGGCTTCCACCATCCAATTACTTTCTGAAGGACAGGTGCTGTATTTAACTCCGTGACAAGGCACTCGAGGCCCAGGCAATCTGGGGGCAACAAATGGGGCCATTTCTTTGTGTGGGCTTGAACTGAGGGTCTGGGAGCTGTCTCTCTGAGTTTTTGTGCTCAAGGCTGGTACTCTATCCCTTGAGCCACAGCTCCACTTCTGGCTTTTTGGTGGTTCCATGGAGAGTAGAGTCTCACTGACTTTTCAGCCTATGGCTGGCTTCATTTTTGATCCTCAGATCTCTGCCTTTCGAGTAGCCAGGTTGTCAGGTGTGATCCTGAGCCCGTGGTGACAGGCACCAGGGCCTTTCTTTTGAGCTTTTGTTTATCTCATGTCAACTAGCTAGACCTAGTTAAAATAATCATTTACAGGGGATGAAGTTCCTCTGCTAGGTCAGTTAATCCAAGGAGATAAAGTGCCTTTGGAGAAGGTTAGTCTGAGTTGGCTAGGTGAGTGTGTGTATGTGTTTGAGTATGAGTTTCGGGGATACCTACCCACATCAGTCTGCTGTTTCATTCTCCCAGTGGTGAGTACATCCAGGATCTCCACCCCAAGGAATGTGGGTATAATAGGGTTCATAAGGTCACACCAAGTATGATGATCTGAATTCTATCCCACAACTGAAGCCGGGAGAGATAATAGAGAGAAGGAGAGGTTTAGTGGAACATCAAGGGAAGCCCCTTACCTTTGGCTACAAGTACCAGAGAGAAGACTGAATCCACCCTTTTTGGTAGTAAGATAACAGGTGCCCACTATTCATGTATTTTTTTTGTGAGTCCTAGGTATTGGATTCATGTCCTGAGCTTCTTTGACTCAAGGCTGAGGCTCTAACCCTTGAGCGACAGCACCACATCTGCCTTTTTGTGGAGGGAGAGGTGGTTTATGGGAGATTAGAATCCCTCAGACTCTCCTGCTTGGGCTGGCTCTTAGTCATAACCATCAGTTCTCAGCCTTCCGAGTAGCCAGGATGACGGGTGAGAGCCACTGGCAACAGACTGCCACCATCCCCTACGGCCAGTGCTGGGCCACTCTCACTGCACCCCCCCTTGTTGTGAGTGGGAAGCAGACATGGGTGGGTTTGATATTTCAAAAGCCTACCTGCCTTTTAGCATTGTTCTGGGTCAGTCTGATGGCGGCTTCTTCCTTATCCACAGCAATGACTTGGCTCTGTCACAAGAACAAATGTTCCCCAGGAGATGTTAGTTCTCAGGTCTTTCCTCTGCACACCGACCCCCCCTCCCCGAAACAACACACCCCAGCAAAGCGAAGTAGACAGAGTGAATTCATTTTCTTATGATCAGGGTCTGGCCAGATAGGTGGCAGTGAAGATCAGAGGCCTGGGATCTTGCTGTGCGGTTGGACAACGGAACACTTCCTCATCCACTTTCCTTTAAATGTCTTAGCAGAGGGTAGTGGGAAGGTCTCACCAGACAGACTGACAAGGAATAACCATCACAGTCTATCCCGGGTACAGAGGGGCTTACCTCAAGGAGCTAGTTCAACAGGCTGAGCGAGACAGCTCTTAAACCACAGCCCACCTCCACAATGAGAGGGACACTGTGAGTCACAGCCACATGGGGACCCTGGGCCACCTCCTCCAACACCCATTCAACCAGTTCCTGTGAGAGGGTGAGAGAGAGAGAAAGTCAGAAATACACTTAAGCCAGCTGCCAGTAGCACAGGCCTATAATGGTAACTACACAGGAGGCTGAGATATGAGGATCATGGTTCATAGCCAGCCCAGGCAGGAATGTCTGTGAGACTCTTATCTCCAAAGAACCACCAGAAAACCGGAAGTGGTGCTGTGGCTCAAGTGGTAGAGTGCTAGCCTTTATCTGAGGAGCTTGGAGACAGCGCCCAGGACCAGAGTTCAAGCCCCACAACTGAAAATAAGTGGATTTCCCACCACAAGAAGTGGACTGAATAGCACTCATTGTCCTAGGGAGCAAGGCAGAGAAGTCAGGCTGAGCTTCCTGTCAGCTGGGGGTCATGAGTAGGTCACCAGTTTCTCTGTGCCTCATTTTCTCCAGCTACAAAACTCTACAGTGAAGGATCCCCTTCCTCATTGGATAGGGTAAGGATGAAAGAGATCCATGTTTTGTTTCATAATCCCATACTTGCATCGCGATAAATAATAGGCCCCATCTGAGCCCTTTCCAGGTATCTTCCTGTCATATGCTCACATAATTGCCAAGAACTATATCTGATGACCACTCCCTCAATGCCTGGTTCTGCCCCACAGATCCCCCTGTATTGATCCCTTCTTTCCTCACAACGGTCCTGTGAGGAGATTGAGGTCAGATGGTTTAGGCACAATGTAGAGCTTCAACTGTGGTCAAGGACCTCTATGATGAAAACTTTAAAATCTTGAAAAAGGAAATCAACACAGAACTTAAAAAATGGCAAAACCTCCCATGCTCCTGGATTGGCAAGATTAACATCATGAAAATGGCAATACTTCCCAAGGCTATCTACAAATTCAACACGATACCTATCAAAATTCCACCCTCATTCTTCAAGGAAATAGAGGAGGCAATCCAAAAATTCATATGGAACAATAAAAGACCCCGAATAGCAAAAACACTTCTCAACGGAAAGAACACTGCTGGAGGAATATCAATACCAAATTTCAAACTCTACTATAAAGCCATAGTAATCAAAACAGCTTAGTATTGGCATAAGAACAGACCTCAGGACCAATGGAATAGAATTGAAAACCCAGAAATGAACCTACAGACCTATAGCCATCTAATCTTCGATAAGGAAGCTAAAACAATAGAATGGAAGAAAGACAGCCTCTTCAGTAAATGGTGCTGGCAAAATTGGTTAACTACATGTAGAAAACTAAAGCTAGATCCTTATATATCACCCTGCACCAGAATCAACTCCAAATGGATCAAAGACCTTGAACTCAAAGCAGACACTCTGAAAACATTACAGGATGGAATAGGAGAAACCTTAGGTCTCCTTGGCTCAGGCCGAAATTTTCTGAATAGAGACCCGGAAGCACAACAAATCAAAGAAAGGTTGGACAAATGGGATTGCATACGGTTGCAGAGCTTCTGCAGGGCAAATGACATAGCTAGCAAAATCAATAGAAAGCCCACCGATTGGGAGAAGATCTTTACTAGCCATACAACGGACAAGGGTCTCATATCTAAAATATACGAGGAACTCAAAAAATTAAACCACCCAACAACAAATCCTCAAAGAAACAACTGCCCAATAAATAAGTGGGCGAATGACTTAAAGAGAAGCTTCTCTGAAGAAGAAAGAAGGATGGCCAATAGGCACATGAAGAAATGTTCAACATCCCTAGCCATAAAAGAAATGCAAATCAAAACAACATTAAGATATCACCTCACTCCAGTTAGAACAGCAAAAATCAAGAACTCTAACAACAACAGATGCTGGAGGGGATGTGGAAAGAAAGGAACCTTACTTCATTGTTGGTGGGAATGTAAACTTGTTCAACCTCTTTGGAAAGCAGTATGGAGGTTCCTCAAAAGACTTCACATAGATCTCCCCTATGATCCAGCAATCCCACTTTTGGGCATTTACCCAAATGTTTACAAACAAGACCACACTAAAGCTACCAGCACAACTATGTTTATTGCAGCATTATTTACCATAGCTAAGATATGGAACCAACCCAGATGCCCCTCACTAGATGAATGGATCAAGAAAATGTGGTATATATACACAATGGAATTCTATGCCTCCATCAGAAAGAATGACATTTCCCCATTTGTTAGGAAATGGAAAGGCTTGGAAAAAATTATATTAAGTGAAGTAAGCCAGGCCCAAAGAAGCATAGGTCCCATGGTTTCCCTTATTTGCAATATCTAGTATAGGTATGAGTCAAGCAGAAAAGATCAGATAATGTGATGTTAGGAAAATGAACCCTTAAAGATGTATTTTAATGTTTTCGTTTCTTTCATGCATGTTTCTAACGCATTTATAAGATTATTTCTTTGTTGCTTTGTATGTCCCTCCCCCACAGTGTAACCCCCGCTTTCACTATATTTGATGTCAGTATAACATGTGGAGGAGATGGGGGCAAACAAGTCGTTTAAGGATTCAGGTGGACCTGTTGCAACAATGAGAAGTACAAAATGTCATGTCAAAACCAGTTTTACAATGTCGGTGGGGGGTGGAGGGTGGTATAATTGGGTAGGGGAGGGGGGAGGCTGGGAAGGGAGGTGAAGGTTAAACAAAGGAGGAGGCTGCAATGCTTGGTAAGAAATGTATGCATTATCCTGCCCATGTAATTGTAGCCCCTCTGTACAGTATGTTCTCAAATAAAATAAAATAATATTAAAAAAAAAAGAATCAGCTGCCATGGATTAAGAGTTTGGGACAATCCATCTAACCATTGACTGAGCATGGCATTATATGTCTAGTATCTCAACTACAGAGGACCAGGCATGGTGACCAATTCCTGTCACAGGAGGACCGCAATCCAGCCCAGCCTGAGCATATATTGAGTCTCTATCTCAGAAATGACCAACACAGAAAGGCTTGGCTCCTGTGGTAGAAGACCTGACTGGAAAGCCTAAGGCCTTGAGTTCAAACCCTAACATACTGAAAATAATCAGAGGCCTGGTGCCAGAGGCTCATGCCTATAATCCTAGATACTCAGGAGGCTGAGATCTGAAGATCACAGGTCACTATTTAAAATAGGGTTGGCCTCTCCCATCAGACATCATGATGAGAAGACCCAGCGTCTGACCCATGCCAATATGCTCCATACTAACGGGGCTCACATCCATACTAAGAGCTGGCCACGTTCCTTGTTGCCCTGGAGAGCCACCCCCTGTGGGCCCCACCCCCAGGTCCTCCCAATGTCCCTCTGTCACCAACCAGGCCCAAGGGAGTGAACAGTCCCAGGGCACACAAATCCCTTCATCTTATAATTTAGCGGTCCTGACTCCCCTTCAAGTCTCACCCTTCCAGGCCCCCAGACCTCAGCCATAAAGCCCATTCATCCCCCAAAGGCAGCGGTTAGAAGTTATCAAAGATTCAGGTGCTCCTTTTTACAACCCACTTCTAAACACACACACACACACACACAAACACACACACACACACACACACACACACACACACACACACACACACACACACACACACACACACACACACAAAGCCAGCTCAAGTGGCTCCTGTCTGTCATCCTAGTTACTTAGGAGTCTGACATCTGAGGATCACTGTTCAAAGCCAGCTCATGCAGGAAAGTCTGTGAGGCTCTTATCTACAGTGAACCACCAAATAGCCAGAGGTGGAGCTGTGGCTCAAGAGTCAGAGCACTAGCTTTGAGAACAAAACTCAGCAACAGTACCTAGGCCCTGAGTTCAAGGCCAATTTTTCTACCTCCAAACACACACAGACGCAGACACAGACAGACAGACACACACAGACACAGACACACAGACACAGACACACAGACACAGACACAGACACACACACACAGACACACACACACACACACACACACACACACACACACACACACACACACACACGTATATGCCAAGGCTTCAGAAGTCCCTGAGAATGGAACCATGAACTCCCTCCATTAGGGTCACATCCTATCCTCAAGAAGCTGGCACTCCTGACTTCAGACCCACTGTAGACAAAACAATGAGCCTCTCATGTATCTGAAATGTCTCACAACCCAGCATAGAATTTCCTACCATACACACTGCTATAAAGAAAACTTAGTCACCTCTTATTTTGTTTTTGGTCATGGGGTTTGGCCTCTAGGCCATGGTACTGTCCCTCAGCTTTTCAGCTGAAGATGAGTATTCCCCAATTGAGCCACAGCACTACTTCCTGTTCTCTGGTGGTCCATTGGCCATCGAATCTCACAGACTTTCCTGCCCAAGCTGGCTTTGAACTATGGTCTTTACAGCTTTATGAGTAGCTAGGATGACAGTTGTGAGCACCGGCGGCGCCCGGCTTCAGCCACCTTTATATACCCAGAGGAATCCCAATTCGTCAGGCCATAAACTTCTTGCAAAACTTCACTTCAGACTCTGACACCCAACAACCAAATCCATCCTTCAATGGAGAGAATACAGACACAATAATCCCACCCCTGCACCCATTCACCCAATCCCTGCCTGCTACAGGCCAGGTCCTCCTGAAGCTGTGGCTTCATACTGGGGCAAAATTGGGGAGTTCATAGAAATGTATGTACAGTGATGCCAGCACCCAGTGTTCCAACCACAGCATCTGCCTAGCTGCCCCCACCTCCCACACCCTTTGCAGGCAAAGATGTCTTACTTTCTTCCATTTTTTCTGTTGTGGGGCTTGAACTCTGGGCCTGGGTGCTGTCCCTGATCTCTTCAGCTCAAAGCAAGCACTCAACTACTAGAGCCACAGCACCACTTCCTGTTTTCTGTCAGTTCCTTGATGACAAGAGCTCAGGGTCTTTCCAGACCCGGCTGGCTTTGACATATGGTCCTCAGATCTCAGCTCCTGAGTACCTAGGATGACAGCCATGAGCTACTGGCATCCAGTGAAAGATATTTTCCATGTTGTCATCCTATCCCCTCAGGAGACTGAGATCTGAGGACTGTAGTTACATGCCACCCTTCACAGCAAAGTCCATGAGAACACTTTATCTCCAATTAAACACCCCCAAAAAAGTTGGAAGTGGAGCTGTGGCTCAAATGGTAGTGTGCTAGCTTTCAGCATCAAAGCCAAGGGATAGGACCCAGTTCCTAGATTAATGCTTTTTCTTTTTTTATTATTTAAATTTTATATTATTTTATTTGAGAACATACTGTACAGAGGGGTTACAATTACATTGGCAGGATAATGCATACATTTCTTACCAAGCATTGCAGCCTCCTCCTTTGTTTACCCTTCACGTCCCTTCCCAGCCTCCCCCCTCCCCCCCACCCAATCATACCCTCCTCCCCCCTCACACCGACATTGTAAAGCTTGCTTTGAGATGACATTTTGTAATTCTCCTTGTTGCAACAGGTCCACCTGAATCCTTAAACGACTTGTTTGTCCCCATCTCATCCACATGTTATACTGACATCAAATAAAGTGAAAGCGAGGGTTACACTGTGGGGGAGGGACATACAAAGCAACAAAGAAATAATCTTATAAATGCGTTAGAAACATATGCATGAAAGAAACGAAAACATTAAAATACATCTTTAAGGGATCGTTTATCTAACATCACATTATCTGACCTTTTCCGCTTGACTCATACCTATATTAGATATTGCAAATAAGGGAAACCATGGGACCTATGTTTCTTTGGGCCTGGCTTACTTCACTTAATATAATTTTTTCCAAGCCTTTCCATTTCCTAACAAATGGGGAAATGTCATTCTTTCTGATGGAGGCATAGAATTCCATTGTGTATATATACCACACTTTCTTGATCCATTCATCTACTGAGGGGCTTCTGGGTTGGTTCCATATCTTAGCTTTGGTAAATAATGCTGCAATAAACATAGTTGTGCTGGTAGCTTTAGTGTGGTCTTGTTTGTATACATTTGGGTAAATGCCCAAAAGTGCGATCGCTGGATCATAGGGGAGATCTATGTGAAGTCTTCTGAGGAACCTCCATAGTACTTTCCAAAGTGGTTGAACAAGTTTACATTCCCACCAACAATGAAGTAAAGTTCCTTTCTGTCCACACCCCCTCCAGCACCTGTTGTTAGAGTTCTTGATTTTTGCTGTTCTACCTGGAGTGAGGTGATATCTCAATGTTGTTTTGATTTGCATTTCTTTTATGGCTAGGGATGTTGAACATTTCTTCATGTGCCTACTGGCTATCCTTCTTTCTTCTTCAGAGAAGGTTCTCTTTAAGTCTTTCACCCACTTATTTATTGGGCAGTTGTTTCTTTGAGGATTTGTTGTTGGGTGGTTTAATTTTTTGAGTTCCAAGTATATTTTAGATATGAGACCCTTGTCCGTTGTATGGCTAGTAAAGATCTTCTCCCAATCGGTGGGCTTTCTATTGATCTTGCTAGCTATGTCATTTGCCCTGCAGAGGCTCTGCAACCTTATGGAATCCCATTTGTCCAACCTTTCTTTGATTTGTTGTGTTTCCGGGTCTCTATTCAGAAAATTTCGGCCTGAGCCAAGGAGACCTAGGGTTTCTCCTATTCCATCCTGTAATGTTTTCAGAGTATCTGCTTTGAGTTCAAGGTCTTTGATCCATTTGGAGTTGATTCTGGTACAGGGTGATATATAAGGATCTAGCTTTAGTTTTCTACATGTAGTTAACCAATTTTGCGAGCACCACTTATTGAAGAGGCTGTCTTTCTTCCATTCTATTGTTTTAGCTTCCTTATCGAAGATTAGATGGCTATAGGTCTGTAGGTTCATTTCTGGGTTTTCAATTCTATTCCATTGGTCCTGAGGTCTGTTCTTATGCCAATACCAAGCTGTTTTGATTACTATGGCTTTATAGTAGAGTTTGAAATTTGGTATTGATATTCCTCCAGCAGTGTTCTTTCCGTTGAGAAGTGTTTTTTCTATTCGGGGTCTTTTATTGTTCCATATGAATTTTTGGATTGCCTCTTCTATTTCCTTGAAGAATGAGGGTGGAATTTTGAAAGGTGTTTCATTGAATTTGTAGATAGCCTTGGGAAGTATTGCCATTTTCACGATGTTAATCTTGCCAATCCTGAAGCATGGGAGGTTTTGCCATTTTTTAAGTTCTGTGTTGATTTCCTTTTTCAAGATTTTAAAGTTTCCATCATAGAGGTCCTTCACTTCTTTAGTTAAGTTAATTCCTAGGTATTTTATATTTTGTGGTGCTATTACAAATGGAGTTGCTTTCCTAATTTCACCCACACTTTTCTCATTGTTGGCATACAGAAAAGCCATTGATTTTGGGGGGTTAATTTTATAACCTGCTACTTTTCCAAAGTTTTGAATCAGCTTGAGTAATTTGGGAGTGGAGACTATGAGATTCTTTAAATACAAGATCATGTCATCTGCAAAGAGGGAGAGTTTTATTTCTTCTTTCCCTATTTGGATCCCCTTTATGTCTGCATCTTGTCTTATTGCTGTAGGTAGGCATTCTAATACTAGATTGAAGAGAAGTGGAGAGAGAGTGGACATCCTTGTCTTGTTCCTGAGTTAAGAGGAAATGGCTTTAGTTTTTCACCATTGAGTATAATGCTGGCTGTAGGTTTGTCATATACAGCCTTTATTGTATTGAGGAATGTTCCATGGATTCCTAATTTTTCCAAAACCTTCATCATAAAGGGGTGTTGGATCTTGTCGAATGCTTTTTCTGCGTCTATTGAGATAACCATGTGGTTCTTGTTCTTGCTCCTGTTGATGTGATGAATAATATTAATTGATTTGCGTATATTGAACCAGCTTTGCATCCCTGAAATGAATCTTGTTTGATCGTGGTGTATGATTTTTTGGATGAATTGTTGAAGTCGATTGGACAAAATTTTGTTGAGAATTTTTGCATCAATGTTCATCAAAGAAATGGGTCTATAGTTCTCTTTCTTTGATGAGTCCCTGCCTGGGTTTGGGATGAGGGTTATGATGGCTTCATAGAATGTGTTCGGTAGTGAGCTTTCTCTTTCAATTTCATTGAAGAGTTGGAGGAGAATTGGTGTGAGCTCTGCTTTGAAGGCCTTGTAAAATTCCGCTGTAAAACCATCTGGTCCTGGACTTTTCTTAGCTGGGAGGTCTCTTATTGCTGTTTCTATTTCAATGCTTGATATGGGCCTGTTAAGATAGTTTAACTCATCTTGGTTTAGTTTTGGCATGTCAATATTTGCTAGGAAGTGGTCCATTTCTGTCAAGTTGTCGAACTTATTAGCATAAAGTTTTGAGAAGAATTCCCTTATAATGTTCTGAATCTTGGTTTTTTCCGTGGTGATGTTTCCATTCTCATCTCTGAGTTTATTAATTTGGATGTGTTCCCTTCTTTTTCTGATAAGATTTGCTAAGGGTCTGTCAATTTTGTTAAGTTTTTGGAAGAACCAACACTTTGTTTTGTTGATTCTTTCTATAGTTTTTTTGGATTCTAATTCATTTAAATCTGATTTAATTTTCATTATTTCTTTCTGTCTAATGGATTGGGGTTTATCTTGCTGCTCTTTTTCAAGGAGGTTTAGATGTGTCATTAAATTGCTAGTTTCAGATCTCTCCAATTTGTTGATGTAGGAGCTCAGACCTATAAACTTGCCTCTGAGTACTGCCTTTGCTGTGTCCCAGAGGAGTTGGTAATTTGTGTGTTCATTTTTGTTGAATAGCATGAACATTTGAATTTCCTTTTTAATCTCTTCCATGACCCACTCTTGATTCAGCAGTGTGTTGTTTAGCCTCCATGTGATACCGGACTTTCTTTGGTGGCTTTTGGTGTTGAGTTCTAATTTCATTCCCTTGTGTTCAGAGAGAATGCAGGGTATAACTTCAATGTTTCTGAATTTAGACAAGTTTGCTTTGTGGCCTAGAATGTGGTCTATTTTAGAAAACGTTCCATGTGCTGCTGAGAAGAACGTGTATTCTGATGCCGCTGGGTGAAATGTTCGGTATATGTCTGTTAAGTCTAATTGATCTATGCAGCTGTTTAGATCTGCGGATTCTCTGTTGAGTTTTTGCCGAGTTGATCTGTCTAGTGGGGAGAGTGGTGTGTTAAAATCCCCAACAATTAATGTCTTTGCATCTATATGGGATTTGAGGGAAAGTAGTGTTTCTTTGATAAATTTGGGTGCTCCATTGTTTGGCGAATAGATATTTAGAATTGTAATATCCTCCTGAAGGAGAGATCCTTTAATTAGTATGTAGCGACTTTCTTTATCTCTTCTCACGATTTTTAATTTGAAGTCTATTTTATCTGATATTAGGATTGCAACTCCCGCCTGTTTATGAGGGCCGTTTGCTTAGTAGATTTTGTTCCAGCCTTTAACATTGAAAATGTGTTTGTTTTTACGGGCAAGATGTGACTCCTACAGGCAGCAGATAGAAGGGTCTTTGTTTTTAATCCAACTAGACAGTCTATGTCGCTTAATTGGAGAGTTCAGTCCGTTAACGTTAAGAGATAGGACTGAGAGGTATTTGGGAGTTCCTGGCATGTTATCCACCTTCTTGGGGGCTGTGAAAACTGGGTTCTTCCTAAGGTTCTTGGATTCTCAGTTTGGGTGCAGTTTGTTGGCCTTTATTTTGGTCTTGTTGGTTTTCTATGTGTAGGACATCTTTAAGAATCTTTTGTAGGGCTGGTTTGGTGGAGATATATTGTTTCAATTTTTCTTTGCTGTGGAAGGTTTTTATTTTGCCTTCAGTTATGAAGGAGAGTTTAGCTGGGTAAAGTATTCTTGGTTGATAGTTGTTTGTTTTTAAGGCATGGCATAGGTCATTCCAGGCTCTTCTTGCTTTGATTGTCTCTGCTGAGAAATCTGAGGTGATTCTAATTGGTTTCCCTTTATAGGTGATTACCCTTTTCTCCCTGACAGTTTTGAGGGTCTTTTCCTTGTTCTGAGTTGATACTGTGTGGATTATAATGTGACGGTGGAATGTCCTATTCTGGTCTGGTCTATTTGGGTTTCTAAAGGCTTCTTGTATCTGAATAGGCCTATCTTTTTGCATGTTTGGGACGTTCTCTGCTAGGATCCTGTTAAACAAATTTCCTAGACCATTAACTGCTATTTCTAGGTGCTCCTCTAGACCCATTATCCTTAAGTTAGGCCTTCTGATGGTGTCTTCCAGGTGTTGGATAGATCTATCATATTTCTTGGACTTGTCTTGGATAGTTGTATGTTTTTTTCTCTATAATATCTAGGCTGTCTTCAATCCCTGAGATTCGATCTTCTGCATGGTCTAACCTGCTGTCAAGATTCTCTACTTTGTTTTTTATCTCTTTTCCTTCTAATTGGTCAGCTTTGACGGCTTCAAGTTCTTTGTTGAAGCTCTGTTTTAGGTCTTGTATGAATCTCTTTACTTCCTTAATTTGGTGTTCAGTGTTTGTCCTCAAATCACTTAGTTGATTGGATATGGTTTCTTTGGACTCCCATTCCTTCTGTTGGGTTCCATTCAGCATTCCCTTTGTGGTCTCCCTGACTTCCTTCAGCTCTTTGTTAATGGATTCTATGGATGCCTTTAGTGATCTTTGTGTGTTCTCTACCTGGTCTCTCAATTCCTGTATTAATCTTTGTTTAGCTTCCTCACGTTCGTCGGATTCCTGCAGTTCTCTTTGAGTGTTCTCAGCCTGCTCACGCCATTCCTCCCTTTCTCTTTGAGTATTCTCAAGTTGGTCACGCAAGTCCTGTATCAGTTTTTGAGTAGCTTCCTCACGCTTATGATATTCCTGTATAAACTTCTGGGATGCCTCCTCTCTCTCCCTATCACGCTCATACAGAGTCCTTTGTAAGTTGTCAAACTTCTCATTTATCAGTGTTTGTAGAGCTATTTGGGAACTCTCCTCTGGATTGTTCATTATCTGATCTGACCCCTGATTATCAAGATTGGGAATTGAGATACCCGAATTTGCCATTTTTCGTGTGTTTTTCCGGCTTACTCTGCCCATTTGAGATGAAGATAGCACCAGTTTTGTTCTAGAACACTATCTTAAGGCAACCATCAGCCAAAGTTTGCATTTGTACAGTCAATAGTCTACAGATACAATGTAGTTCAACATCTATATCTATTCAACATCAAACAACTGTATTTTAAAGGATTTTGAACTGCAGAAAAGAATTTGGAAAACCAGAAATTATTAGGATTAGGGAGAGATGTGGGTAATAAATAGGAATAGATTGGTGTGGGGAGGCACAGGGAGAATTAACTATGTCCTAATCACAATGAAGGAAATGGGTTGGGTAGGATGCAAGTAGAGAGAGAGAGAAAAGGAAGAGACGGAAAGGGGAATGAAAAGAGACCAGAAAAAAATAGAAACGTAAAAATTAATGTTATTGTAGAGATTAAAAGACCATCTATTTAGAGAGGAATGTGAATATGTTGTGAGAAAGGGAGGGACATAGAGGAGATGTGAAAAACTTTAAGGATGGGATAGGGAGAAGAAAAGATCAGAAGTTCAGTAGAGCTAGACAAAAAACAAAAAGATAATTAAGAAAGAAAGAAAACGAGAAAGAAGATAAGAAAAGAAAGGAAAACGCTCATTCACATATTCCTAAAATAAAAATTAGAAGAGGAGAAAAAAAAAGTTACTGGAAATCAATTATTTTTTCAGAAGAGGCAAAAATTAAACATTAATAAAAGTTTTAAAAGAGAAAAAAATTTATAGATATATAGGGTAACAAAAAACAAAAAACAAACAAAAAAAAAGAATAGAAGAAGAAAAAAAAGAAAAAAATGTCCTTTGATTTTTTTTTGGGGGGGGAGGGGTGGGAAGAATCCTGTATCTCCCTTTTGTCTGTAACCAGCCTTTTGTTGGAGTCTCTGGTCAGCTTGAGGTCCTGTGGCTTGATTGGTTTCTTAAGTCGGTTTGTTGGAAGAGGCAGAAAAATGCTCTGCTTTACCCAAGATTTTGAGATCCCCCTCCCAGGTTAGTTTTCTAGGAGGGTGATCTGCTTTGAGAATCACAAAAGAGGGGGATGCAGTGGTGAGGCTAGGTTCTGGGTAGAGTTGAGGCCTTTCAACAATCAGTAGCTTTTTCCTGGGGCTGTTTTGTGCAAAAAAAAATCTCCCAGAGCCCAGCCTGGAGCCATTCTCAGGGATTCTGTTTTTCAATTGATTTTTGAGGCTGCTAGAGGGAGGGGCAACCTCTGTTTCTGGTTACCCAGTGAGGGAAGCCACTCCAATGGCTCGCGCCTGAGCTGGGTGACTTTTCCCTGGATGGAGCCGAGTCTGGCAGGTCACTTTGCCGTTAAGTTCTTGTGACCTGCTAAATGACTCGTTTTATTCCAAGGTCTGGGTTGGAGCTGGCAGCTCCTCCGAGCTTTGTCGGTATCCAAGATGGAGATCACCGGTGCTGGGGGGGGAGAGGTGGCCTTCCCTCCTCTGCTCCCTGAGAAGGAGTGAGGACGTCGGGCTTCTACTCGCCGAGTCTTGAATCCTGGGTCGTCTCTGGTCTGTAAGCTGCAGGATGAAGATGTCCGATCTTTGTTGGTTCTTGCTGGTGTTGAGTAGAATCCGCTCGTCCGCTGCGTCTGGCTCCTTCGTCCCGGACTCTCTGTGTGAGCGCTCAGGTATGGGCCCCGGCTGCGGTCCATTCATGCTTTTTCTACCCACCCAAGAAAGAGAAGCAGTTGGGAACATGGGAGCTCGAAGTTAACACATAATACTCAAGACCCCAGAACAGGCCCCATCATGCTCTGATTCTTTAGATTCTATGTCCTACATCATGACAGTCTTAGATGGGACTGACCATGCACCTAGTTAGGACATTCAAGTACAATCTCATACTGAGGATCCCCTGACCTTATCAAAGACTTAGGATCTCTCACTGTACTGCCTCAATACTGAGCAGTGAGGTGAGTTCTAGTTATCCAACCACAAGATGTGGGAACGAAAGGATTTCTGGGCCAAGGGTCTCTCTCTTGGAAAGGAGCAAAGGGCTCATCCATCCCAGGAATGTTCCTAGGTGGTGAGTATCCTCAAAGAAACAACAATGCTCAGAGCCTAGTGCCTCTAGTTTTCCCACCAGCCTCTACCCAACCTTTCCCCACCTTCAGTTGGCCCTCTCTGAGTCCCAGATCTGCCATCTAGAATAAAGGCTGAGCCAGCATAGACACCCACCTCTGCCTCTGAGAATGGCAATCACAGGGTCCTAACGCCCACTCGAGGAAGACTTGGGGCACCACTGAACCCGACTCCCGTCCTCATTCCTTGTCTGTCCTGTGCCAGAGGCATGCTTAGCTCTTTCTGTGGTCGAGAAATGAACACCAGGGATCTGACCTTCAGATTGAGCGTGGAAATCCCAGTCCCCAAAGTCGTACTGCACAGACATCCTGTGGTGGATGATAGCCAGGTGGTCAACGGGCACCAGGACATTTAATTGCAATGTGGCTGGGTTAAAAGCTCTATCAGTGATGGTCTAGGTTGACAGGCGAGGTCCTGACACACCTGAACAGGGATCATCCTCCCTCTTCATCTTCTTTTTTATCCCTTGCTCCCCCCTCTTGACACTCCATCACCCCAACACCTCCCTAGCCCTTAGACATTTCCTTCTTATCTGACCAGAAAATAAACTCCTTGGGGCCGGAGATGATTGAAACCTGATGACCCACCCTGAGCCCAAGGGTCTACTCGAGGCTGCTTCTCTCTGCAGTCAGTGACCACCAGGCTTCTGGATGTCATGAAGTTGCTGAGGGGTCTGTGGCTTGGTCCTACATACTGCCTTTATGCTCTGAAACTTTCCCCACAGAGATGTGAATGGTTGGCTCCTTGATCCAGGTACTCCAAACCAAGGCTTGCATGTTCTTCCATCTTTCTTCCTTTATTCCTTTTCTCTCTCTGTAATTCCCTCCTCTCTCTCTTTCCTTTTTTTCTCTCACTCCTGGGCCTTGAACTCAGAACCTGGGTGATGTGCCTGAGCCTTTTTACTCAAGTCCAACAGACTAAAGCTTCAGCCACACATCCACTTCTGCTGTTTTCGTTTTGTTAGTTAGTTGGACATAACAGTCTTACAGGCTTTCCTGCCCCGGGCTTAAGCCTCTATCCTCCCATCTCAGCCTCTTAGTAGCTAGGATGACAGGTATGAAGCATCAGAATCCAGCTCAAACCAAGGTTTCTTCATGTACTGTGGAACCAGCACTGGAACTTTCATTGTCTATGGACCCCCTGGAGCCTGGCTCACACTGTAACTGTTTTTGGACAAACAAATGAGCATCTTCCTACGACAATACTACAGAAAAATCCCATCTGATACAGGTAAGCATCCTGGGGGGGGGAGAAGCCTGATGTAGCTCTCCCACAGTTCTCTGTCCTCCCTCTTCCCACCCTCCTGGTGCCACTGCACTTAACTGTTTTGGCTCCGAGGAAGTGAGCCATGATGTACTTGCTGGATTCCGGGGCCTCTGGGATGCCTATCTTCTCAAAGAACTCTGTCCAGCGGCTGACCATCTCTGTGGCACTCAATACCCCACACAGGTGTGAACGAGGTTGCCTTGAGCTGAAGGCCTGGTTGAAGGGGCCTCCTCTTCTCCCCCTGGGGCTAGCCAGGATGTTCTATCATATCCAGCCCTCAAGATTCTTGTTGCAGAGAAAGGATCCCGGGTTTCTGAATCTCGAAGAGTCCAGTGCAGATGCTGGGAATCATCTCTGGTCAGAGTTGGCAGGCTGGGGATGGTGAGATCACAATCTCTGCTCCCCCCGATGTCCTCAACTGTGGTGGTCACCCTAGAGAGAGCAAGAATAGAATCAACAGCTGCCAGAGAAAGGCAGTCAAGGCATGATGTTCATAGCAGGAGACCATCTGGCTAGGGAACTCTGCCTGTGGTGCTTTGAACGTCATTGTTGGTGGCTGAAATAGTCCGTCTAATTTGACCCATAATCCCAGGTGTTAGTGGAAATTGCCAGCTTCAAGATAAAACCCTGGAGAACATGGTATTTAATTTGTCCCAATCAAAGGGTTCCAAAGTCAGCTCTCCCCTTTTCCTTCTAGACAGCCTACAGCAACAGCAGGTAACAGAAACTGGCATTCAAAGGAGTTCCTGGAAGATGGCAGAGGAGAAGCTCGAGGCTCAACAAGCTCTCGCATAGAAAGCAGTTTTAGAGTACCAGTGAACAGTCCAAAGCCAGAGAATCAGACCAAGTGTGCCTTCACAGGACAGAGAGTTAGGCCAGAGAGGGAAAATCCAGGCAAGGAGACAGATCTGAGCTCCTGCCAGCAGTGGCCGCTGCTTCCGCTGTGGCGGTGGCCCTACCGCCATACCTGAAAGAGAGACAGTCCGGGATGAAAGAGCCAGATGCGGCCGGCGAGTGGATTCCACTCAACACCAGCAAGAACAGATAAGGAGCAGCCATCTTCATCCTGTAGTTCGCAGACCAGACACGACCCAGGAACCACGATTCTGTGTGAGTAGAAGCCTGACGTCTTCACTTCTTGGCAGAGAGCAGAGGAGGGAAGGCCACCCCTCCCCCCCGCCAGTACCGGAGATCTCCATCTTGGATACCAACAAAGCTCGGTGGAGCTGCTAGCTCCAACTCAGGCCTTGGAATAAAAGGAGTCATTTAGCAGGTCACAAGAACTTAACAGCGTGAACTGCCAGACTCAGCTCCACCCAGGGAAAAGTCACCCAGTTCGGGTGCCACCCTAGGAGTGGCTTTCTTCACTGGGTAATCAGAGCCAGAGGCTCCACCTACCTTTAGCAGCCTCGATATCAGTAAACAGAAACTCTGAGAGTGGCTACAGGCTGGGCTGTGTGAGTTTCTCACAAACTAGCCCCCGGGAAAAGCTACTGTTTGCTGAAAGGCCAGAACGGAGGCTCATCACAGCATCTCCAAACTTGAGGAAAAAGCCATCTCCCTCTTTTGTGATAATGAAAGCAGACCCCCTCCCACTGAACTAACCTGGGAGGAGGATAGCAAAATCCTGGGTAAAGCAGAGCATTTTTCTGCCTGTCCAAACAAACTGACTTAAGAAACCAACCGAGCCGCAGCACCACAAGCAGACCAGAGACTGCAACCAGAGGCTGATTACAGACACAAGGGAGATACAGGATTTTTCACAACCCTCCCAAAAAAATCAAAGAACTTTTTTTTTCTTCTTCTTTTTTATACCTTTTACAAAAATTGTTTTTCTTTTCTAAAATTTTTTTTAATTTTTACCTTTTTTAAAAAAATTCTTTTCTAGAAACATTTTTTCCCCTTATAATCTTTATTTTAGTGATACATGTGTGTGTGCGTTTTTCTTTCTTTTTTCTCTGTTTTTACAATTTTTTTTTTCTTTTTGTTTTTTGCTTAGCTCGACTGAACTTCTGGTCTTTTTTTTTCTTTCTTCCTTATCATTCTCACCTTTTTCTCTCTTTTGTTCTTCTCTATGGGACTTAATTGTTGTTCTGCACATCCTCACATAAACCCATAGTTGACTCTTAGACCCTATCCCCCATTGTGTACACACTTAATCCAAAAATTTATTACTCAATTGAAAACCTCTGAGACTTAAATTCCTTAATAGCAGTACTACCTCTTTATACCTATATAATATTTTAAGTATTTTTATTTTTAAGTTTTTCACATCTCCTTTATATCCCTCCCTTTCTCTCATTATATTCATGCCCTTTGAATAATTTGTTCTCAATTCTGCATATTATTAACTTTTATTTTTCTATTTTTTTCTGGTCTCTGTTTTATTCCTTTCCCTTTCTTCTTGTTTTCTCTCTCTTTACTTTCATCCTATCCAACCAATTTCCTGCTTTCAGACTAGGACTTAGTTAACTCTCCCTGTACCTTTCCACATCACACTATTCCTATTTTTTACCCACAATTCTCCCTAAACCTAATAATTTCTGGTTTACCAAATTCTTCTATGCGGTTCATAGCCCATTAATATATAGTTGTTTGATGTTGAATAGAGGTACCTGTTGAACTAGATTGTATCTGCAGACTATTGATTGTGCAAATTCATCCTTTGGTTGATGCTTGCCTTAAGTTAGTGTTCTAGCACAAAACTGGTGTTATTTTCATCCCAAATGGGCAGAGTAAGCTGGAAAACCACAAGAAAAATGGCAAGTACGGGTATCTCCACTCCCACTCATGATAATCAGGGGACAGAACAGATAATGAATAATCCAGAGGAGAGTTCCCAAATAGCTCTACAAACACTGCTCACAAACATGATAAATGAAAACATTGAAAACATACAACGAACTCTGTATGAGCGTGATAGGGAGAGAGGAGAAAAACAATACGTCAATTCAGGAAAAGATTGAAAACCTACAAAAGATTTCGGTGTGAGTGTGCTACAGAGAGAGAAGAGGCAATCCAAAGGTTTATACAGGAATAACATGAGTGAGAGGAACCTACTCAAAAACTGATACAGGATTTGTGTGAGCACCTTGAGAATACTCAAAGAGAAAGGCAGGAATGGAGTGAACAGTCTGACAACACTCAAAGAGAACTATAAGAATGGTATGAACAGGAGGAAGCTAATCAAAGAGTAATACAGGAATTAAGAGAGCAGGAAGAGAATACACAAAGATCACTAAAGACATTCATGGAACCCATTAACAAAGAGCTGAAGGAAGTCAGGGAGACCACAAAGGAATTCTGAATCCAAGAACCATAGGAAGAACCCAGTTTTTGCAACGCCCAAGAAGGTGGATAACATGGCAGGAACTCCCAAATACCTCACAGTCCTATATCTTAACATTAATGGACTTAACTCTCCAATTAAGCGACATAGACTGTCTAGTTGGATTAAAAACAAGATCCTTCTATCTGCTGTTTTCAGGAGTCACATCTTGCCCATAAAAACAAACACAATTTCAATGTTAAATGCTGGAGAAAAATCTACCCAGCAAACGGCCCCCATAAACAGACAGGTGTTGCAATCCTAATATCAGATAAAATAGACTTCAAATTAAAATTCGTGAGAATAGATAAAGAAGGTCGCTACATACTAATTAAAGGATCTGTCCTTCAGGAGAATATTACAATTCTAAATATCTATTCGCCAAACAATGGAGCACCCAAATTTATCCAAGAAACACTACTTTCCCTCAAATCCCACATAGATCCAAAGACATTAATTGTTGGGGATTTTAACAAACCACTCTCCCACACTAGATAGACCAACTTGGCAAAAACTCAACTGAGAAAAAGCAGATCTAAACACCTGCAAAGATCAACTAGATTTAACAGACATCTACCGAATATTTCACCCACCAACATCAAAATGCACATTTTTCTCAGCATCACATGGAACATTTTCTAAAATAGACCACATTTTAGGCCACAAAGCAAACTTGTCCAAATTCAGAAACATTGAAGGTATACCTTGCATTCTCTCTGACCACAAGGGAATAAAATTAGTACTCAACACCAAAAGCCATCAAAGAAAGTCTGGTAACAAATGGAGGCTGAACAACACACTGCTGAATCAGGAGTGGGTCATGGAAGAGATTAGAAAGGAAATTCAAATGTTCATGCTATTCAACAAAAATGAGCACACAAATTACCAGCTCCTCTGGGACATAGCAAAGGAAGTACTCAGAGGCAAGTTTATAGCTCTGAGCTCCTACATCAACAAATTGGAGAGATATGAAACCAACAATTTAATGACATATCTGAAACTACTTAAAAAAGAGCAGCAAGATAAACCCCAATCCAGTAGACGCAAAGAAATAATCAAAATTAAATCAGAATTAAATGAATTAGAAACCACAAAAACTACAGAAAGAATCAACAAAACAAATTTGGTTCTTCGAAAAAATTAACAAAATTGACAGACCCTTAGCAAATCTTATCAGAAAAAGAAGAGAACACACCCAAATAAATAAACCCATAGATGAGAATGGAAACATCACCATGAAAACAACCAAGATTCAGAAGATTTTAAGGGAATATTTCTCAAAACATTATGCTAATAAGTTTGAGAACTTGACAGAAATGGACATTTTCCTAGCAAATATTGACATGCCAAAACTAAACCAAGATGAGTTAAACCATCTTAACAGGCCAATATCAAGCATTCAAATAGAAACAGCAATAAGAGACCTAACAGCTAAGAAAAGTTCAGGAACAGATGGTTTTACAGCGGAATTATACAAGGCCTTCAAATAGAGCTCACACCAATACTACTCCAACACTTCAATGAAATTGAAAGAGAAAGTTCACTACCACACACATTCTATGAAGCTATCATAACCCTCATCAAAAAACCAGGCAGGGACTCATCAAAGAAAGAGAACTATAGACCCATTTCTTTGATTAACATTGATGCAAAATTTCTCAACAAAATTTTGGCCAATCGACTCCAACAATTCATCCAAAAACTCATACACCACGATCAAACAGGATTCATTTCAGGGATGCACAGATGGTTCAATATACACAAATCAATTAATATTATTCAACATATCAACAGGAAAAGGATAAGAACCACATGCTTATCAAAATAGATAAAGAAAAAGCATTCGACAAGATCCAACACCCCTTTATGATGAAGGTATTGGAAAAATTAGGAATCCATGAAACATTCCTCAATACAATAAAGGCTGTAGAAGACAAACCTACAGCCAGCATTATACTCAATGGTGAAAAACTAAAGCCATTTCCTTTTAACTCAGAAACAAGACAATGATGTATACCCTTTCCACTTCTCTTCAATTTAGTATTAGAATGACTACCTACAGCAATAAGACAAGATGCAGACATAAAGGGGATCCAAAGAGGGAAAGAAGAAATAAAACTCACCATTTTTTGCAGATGACATGATCGTGTATTTAAAGAACCCCATAGACTCCACTCCCAAATTACTCAACCTGATTCAAAACTTTGGCAAAGTAGCAGGGTATAAAATTAATCCCCCAAAACCAATGGCTTTTCTGTATGCCCACAATGAGAAAAGTGTGGCTGAAATTAGGAAAGTAACTCCATTTGTAATAGCCCCTCAAAAAATAAAATACCAAGGAATTAACTTAACCAAAGAAGTGAAGGACCTCTATGATGAAAACTTTACAATCTTGAAAAAGGAAATCAACACAGAACTTAAAAAATGGCAAAACCTCCCATGCTTCTGGATTGGAAAGATTAACATCGTGAAAATGGCAATACTTCCCAAGGCTATCTAAAAATTAAATGCAATACCTATCAAAATTCCAACCTCATTCTTAAAGGAAATAGAAGGGGCAATCCAAAAATTCATTTGGAAAAATAAAAGACCCAGAATAGCAAAAATGCTCCTCAATGCAAAGAACACCGCTGGTGTAATATCAATACCAAATTTCAAATTCTACTATAAAGCCATAATAATCAAAACAGCTTGGTACTGGCATGAGAACAGACCTCAGGAGCAATGGAATAGAATTGAAAATCCAGAAATGAACCTACATACCTATAGCCAACTAATCTTCGTTAAGGGAGCTAAAATAATAGAATGGAAGAATGACAGCCTCTTCAGTAAATGGTGCTGGCAAAATTGGTTAACTGCTTGTAGAAAACTAAAGCTAGATCCTTATATATCACCCTGCACCAGAATCAACTCCAAGTAGATCAAAGACCTCAGAGTCAAAGCAGACACTCTGAAAATATTACAGGATGGAATAGGAGAAACCCTAGGTCTCCTTGGCTCAGGCCAAAATTTTCTTAATAGAGACCCGGAAACAGAACAAATGAAAGAAATTTCGGACAAATGGGATTGCATGAAGTTGCAGAGTTTCTGCATGGCAAAGGACAGAGCTAACAAGATCAATAGAAATCCCACAGATAGGGAGAAGATCTTCACTATCCACACAACGGACAAGGGTCTCATTTCTATAATATACTTGGAACTCAAAAAATTAAATCCCCCAACAACAAATCCTCAAAGAAACAACTGCCCAATAAATAAGTGGGCTAAAGACTTTAAGAGAAACTTCTCTGAAGAAGAAAGAAGGATATCCAATAGACACATGAAGAAATGCTCAACCTCCCTAGCCATAAAAGAACTGCAAATCAAAACAACATTGACATATCACCTCACTCCAGTTAGAATGGCATAAATCAAGAACTCTAACAACAACAAATGCTGGAGGGGATGTGGACAGAAGGGCACCTTACTTCATTGTTGGTGGGAATGTAAACTTGTTTAACCACTTTGGAAAGCAGTATGGACGTTCCTCAAAAGACTTCACATAGAGCTCCCCTATGACCCAGCAATCCCACTTTTGGGCATTTACCCAAATGTTTACAAACAAGACCACACTAAAGCTACCAACACAACTATGTTTATTGTAGCATATTTACCATAGCTAAGATATGGAACCAACCTAGATGCCCCTTAGTAGATGAATGGATCAAGAAAATATGGTATATATACACAATGGAATTCTATATATCCATCAGAAAGAATGACATTGCCCCATTTGTTAGGAAATGGAAAGGCTTGGAAAAAATTATATTAAGTGAAGTAAGCAAAACCTAAAGAAACATAGGTCCCATGGTTTCCCTTATTTGCAATATCTAGTACATGTATGAGTCAAGCAGAAAAGGTCAGGTAATGTGATGTTAGGAAAATGAACCCTTACATATGTATTTTAATGTTTTTTTTCTTTCATGCCTTTGTTTCTAACTCATTTATAAATTTATTTTTTTGTTGCTTTGTGTGTCCCTCCCCCACAGTATAACCCCTGCTTTCACTATATTTGAGGTCGGTGCAATTTGTCGAGGAGATGGAGAAAAACAAGTCGTTAAAGGATACAGGTGGACCCGTTGCAACTATGAGAAGTAGAAGTTGTCATGTCGAAAACGAACTTTACAACTTTGGTGCGGGAGCCGGGGGTTTGGGTGGAGTGGTGGGATGAGGCTGGGAAGTGATGTGAAGGTTAAAGAAAGGAGGAGGCTGCAATGCTTGATAAGAAATGTTCTCATTATCTTGCCTATGTAATGGTAACCCCTCTGTACAGTATGTACACAAAAAATTAAAATTAAAATAAAAAGAAAAGGAACTGGCATTCAGAGAGCCCTTGCTAACTTCCACGGCCTGATACCGAGCAGGCTCCACAGGGGGAATGCAAGTGCCTACCACTACCCAGCTGGAAATCGCCCAGGTGGGACACAGATTGAAGTTTGCAGGAACCCAGAGATGATTGACCACTGGTACAATGCCCCGGGAGGGAATCCATGTCACCAGTGGGGGCCCAGAGCACCCTGCCCAGATTCCCACGGACACAGTCAATGCCCTGGGTAAGGTTGCCTTCTCTTCCTTGGTCGTGGTGAACCATGTGCCATATCACACCGTTCACCACTCTCCAGACCCTGCTAGCCTCACAGCCCCTGACCTCCTCACCCCCCCGCATTTACTTCCTTAATTATGTTTGGCAGACACATTCCCAACCCTTGAATTAGCTCCAAATATACACACGAGAGTAGACTGTCTGGCTAGAAGAGTATGGCTGCATTCACACTTGCCTCATGAGCCTTCTGGCTGAAGACAGAAGGACAGGTGTCCACTCTGGTCTGCAATTCACACAGGCCTCCTAGGGGAGACCCACACAGGCCCAGCAGCTACTGTGGGCTATAGGAAATAGGGAAGAGATAGGTGGAAAGGATCGTCTACTGAAAATTTCTCCAAAGGAGCCATGAAACGTTCAAGGAGAAAACAAAAATTATGGCTGCACTCATACTTGGCATTGATGAAAAAATTAGAATACACACACACATACATATAAAATGCTTTTGCTCTTTTTAGACACATTGACTTAAATGTTTTCATTGTTCTCCCTGTTCTCCGAACACACACACACACACACACACACACAGGCACACACACAGGCACACACACATAAATCCAGACCTGTGACAGAAGACTCCTCCATGCAGCACCTGTAATTTGCCAACTGATCACTCAACCTGAGCACAGACAGGTATAAGGAGAAAGATGATCTCTCTCTGCTTCTCTCTCTCCCTCTTTGTCTCTCCCTCTCCCTCCATCCCGCTCTCTCTCTCTCTCTCTCTCTCTCATGTATACGCACACACACACATAGACGAACACACAAATAGACCCAGCAGTGTCTCTCCTGAGTTTGTTGGTTCCTCCTCTGGGACAAGATACAAGCTGGAGCACAGTGATTCCCTTGTCAAACTAGTGGCTCCCACCCAAAGGACCACCGCTCTAATAACGCAGAACCACTCTGCCTCTCCCTTTCTCAAGGGCCAGACACTTTCCCTTGGGAAAAACCAGCATTTACTCACCATTCACCCAAATCCCAGGCCAGGATTCTGTGTGAAGGTGTGCTGAGATAGGTGGATCCTCAGAGCCAGGACTAAAAGCAAGCAGGGTGGTCACAGTGTCCCAGAGAGGTTTCTGATCTGAGGTAGGGGCAGTGTTGGGAAATGCATGGGGTCCTAAAGGCTACATACATGGACAGACTCCCTACTTCCAGCCTAGATGCTTCTGGGTGACTTGGGGGATTCTTGTGAAGGACTAGGAGAGCAGATGAACTGTGAGCCAGCAGATGTTGGGAGAGCTCTGAAATGTGATCACCCTGTGAGAACTGTTGACAGCTGATGTGGGGGGCACAAATCAGGTATATGTGTGTCAGAGGGGGTGTGTTCTTCCCAGATATTCACCTTCTATCTGACTCCAAGTGCCCTCACATAACTAGTGGGCTTTTCCGTGACCCTCCTCAGGTGAAAGGGTGACCGAGCACAGAAGACAAGGGCTCACACAGCAAGGAGGGCCTATCTTTTGCATCCAACACCCACCACCCCCAGCAAAAAGCAAAAGACCCAAGAAGGCAGGTGTGGAGGTGCTGCTCCCCACCTCTGACTAAAGCCACCATGTTCCCACCAGGGAGAGGAAGGGTGCAGATGCGCAGCTGTGTGGCTCCCACTGTTCCAGGCCAAGAGCTCTGTGGCAACCCCTCCTCACCCATTCCTGCATTACCCCATTTCCTCGTACACCGGTTACTAGTGTGGAGGTGGGATCCCGGGGTCAACACCCACTCCCACTCTCCAACCCTGGGGTACATTTGTGGCAGGGACATGATAGGCTGTGGGGCGTGGGGCACACAATAGCAGGACAGGAGAGGGGAGGAAGGAGGGGTGGGTCCATGTCAGCAGGAGATGGTCTTTTGGCAGGAGGGTTCCCAGGGTTCAGGCCCATGGGGCAGCCACTCATGTGTGCTACTGGGAGAAGCTGTAGGCAGAGGCTCCAGAGGCATGCAGGCCCAGAGTCCAAGGACCGGGATCTGAGACCTACTAGGGTCTGCAAGCAAGCCAGGGGCGTGCCATCTCTGCTGGGCGACTTCAAGAGGCACCATGGGTCTGAGCCAAAAACACCATGTTTGAAATGCGATGCTGCAGGGAGTGGGCAGGCTCGCATCTGCGAAGCATGGAGGGGGCTGCACATGGCCTCTGCTCCTCCTCATCAGCCAATACTGCCCCCGCCTCAGCCACCTCCACCACCATACTCCCTGGGCAGGGACCTCAGACTCAGGCCTGCCATGGCCACCACACCTCCGAGTAGCTGCCTGTGGCAATGTCCTGCTGCACAGGCTCCACATGTTCTGTGCTTTCCGCCAGGACCTGCGCTAAGATTTGGGATGTCGCCAGCCCATAAAGCTGCTTGCCTTTGTGTGTGTGCTCTCTTCGATCTGCTCTCTGTCTCTGTCTCTGTCTCTGTCTCTGTCTCTGTCTCTGTCTCTGTCTCTGTCTCTGTCTCTGTCTCTGTCTCTGTCTCTGTCTCTCTCTCTCTCTCTCTCTCTGCCCTCACGCCTCTCCTGGGTTGCCTTGCCCCCACGGAGTGCACTCGCCCCCCGCTGTGAACACAGTGTGCCCTGGGTCCTACCCCTCCTCCCCTTGCCATGCTCCCTTCCCCTTTGCCCCCGCCCCCAACCCTGCTGCAAGCCCAGCCCTGACTGGGCCCTAAGGCTTCCAGGCCACGCAATTGTAGCCTCACATCAGCTCATCACTCCTCCCTAACCCCGTACCTGCCCGGGGGATCGAATCTCCCCTCAGCCCCACCATGGGAGGATACTCTCTTCCTTCCCCCTCCACTCTACACACCAAGCAGGTGTACAGTGACCCGTGTGTATGTGTGTGTGTGTGTGTGTGTGTGTGTGTGTGTGTGTGTGTGTGTGTGTGTGTGTGTGTTTGTGTGTGTGTGCTTGTTGGGGATAACTGCCTCTCAAGGAATCAGAACATAACACCCTTTGAGTTGACTCAGCACACAGCACACTTCAAAAAACAGCCCAAAGCACCCTGTGTAAAGGACTCAGTACACAGCTCCCTTTGAATGACTCAGTATATAGTATACTGTCTAGAGTACTCAGCACACAGCATCCTTTGAATGAGGGAATCCATAGCCCACAGTGTAAAGGCCTCAGACCATGGCATGCTTTGAAAAACTCAAGCACACAGCACTGTTTCCCAGGGACTCAATACATAGCATCCTGTGTTAAGACACACACAGCCCCCTTTGAAGGACTGAGTACATTGCACCCTGTGTAAAGCACTCAGTGCATAGCACCCTTCAAAAAACTTAGCAGATAGCACAATTTTGAAAGACTCAGCACATGCCACAGTGTGGAAGGACTCAGTACATACCACACTGTCAAAGGTCTCAGCCCAGAGCACTATTTGCAGGACAGTACAGAGCACCCTATTTTAAGGTCTTGGCACAAAGCACTTGAAAAATTCACCTCCTCCCTCACTTCTCAAAGGCTCAGCACATAGCAGCACCCTTTGGGGTGAATTAGCACACTGCACCCTTTGAAGGACTCATCATATAGTACGTTGTGTAAGGGACTCAGCACACAGCACCCTTTAAAAAAGCCAGCATGGCCCACTCTTCTCAGGGACTCAGCACATAGCACCCTTTGGGATGACTCAGAAAACAGCACCTTTTTGAGGACTCAGCACAAAACTCCATGTGGGAAGGCCCCAGCAAACAGCACCTTGTGAAGGACTCAGCACATAGCTGTATGTCACAATTTCAGCTGTCATTAAAATTAGGGTGATTTTTTAGTATCACCATTCTTCAGAAACACTTCACAAATCCTACAACTTTACTTTAGCCAACCTGTGTTTTATGGGGGAGGGTCAGCTGGGGGTCTTGAACTCAAAGCTTGGGGGCTCTGTCCCTGATCTCTTTGGTTCAATGCTAGAGCTCTAGCACTTTTACCCACAGCTCCAATTTTGTTTTTTGGGGGTTGTTCTTTGACCGGTCTTATGGTGATCAGGAAGGCCAAGTTGGGGTGTCTGTGGGCAAAGGCTCTTAGCTCAGCCTGGAGCTGACCTCTCCCTTCCTTGTGCCCCTGGGATCCGGGACTCCTGGCGCTCTCTTAGCCTAGGGTGGAACAGACCTGCTCTGGCATCAGCACCCATGGTGAGCAAAAGTCAGCTTGGCCCTGGTCACTTCCCCCAATTGAAATCTAGAGGACAATGTCACGGCCTCTCATGTTCCACGTCTGGCCAGCAGGGGGCAGGAGTTGCCCACCATGGGGATTGTACCTGTGAGTTGTGTTTACTCTTGATCCAAGCCACCTTGGACAGGAAAGTCCTTGAGACTCCCACCTACAATTAACCATCATAAAGCAAGTAGGACTGTGGCTCAAGTGGCAGAGTACTAGGCTTGACCAAGAAAACTCAGGGATAGAGCCTAAGCCCCGAGTTCACACACACACACACACACACACACACACACACACACACACACACACACACACACACACACACACACACACACACACACACACACACACCACATGCATGCAAAATCAGAGATTTCTACACTGCAATCTTTGGGTATTCTCTACCTATTCCCCACTAAGCCTGATGGCTGTTGGCCTAGGTATTTGATGCATACAACACCAACTGGCATCTTTAATTTTGGAGAACAGAATGGCTAGAAGATGAGCCTTCCCCCATCCCAGCTCCTTGATTGGGTCATGGTCTATCCAGGCCCTTTGGGACTCCTTTCACAGACTTGACAAAATGCCTTCAAAAGTCATCACAAGCTGTGCACTGGGGGCTCATACCTGTCATCCTAGATACTCAGGAAGCTGCGATCTGGAGGATCATGTTGCCAAGCCAGCTTGGGCAGGTAAGTGTGTGAGACTCTTATCTTCGATGAACTATCAGAAAACACTCAACTGGTAGACTGCCAGCTTTAACCAAAAAGAGCTCAGGGACAGTGGCCAGGCCCTGAGATCAAGCCAGAGGAATGGAAAAACAAATCTTTGTTGGAGGCTTTTCTTTCCTTTGAAAACAATTTATTGTTTGAGATAAGCACAATATGGGTCTCTTCCCTGGCCACCAATGGGCTTTTAGATGTTCCTTGAATTTGGGCCACTTCCCGGCAGCCTCTGCCCTACCTGACCTTCAGTTTATCCTTCCCATCACACGGCAGATGGAGGCCTGAGCAAAGGCTGCCTGGCCACTTATTTCTGGTGGCTGACGTGGCTTTTGAGAATCAGTATGTCACATAGAGTCATCATCCACATCAGTCTACAGAAGAAAGAAAGGGAACGCTCCTTGACCAAGCCTGCCAGCTGTAGGTGGCTCCGGATGTGGGGAGTCATCTACAGGGTCGGGAACCCAGACCTTGCCTATGGCAGTTTCCAAGCTGTCTTGAATTTGCAATTCTTCAAAACCTTTCTGCTCCTCCCTCATTTTGCCCACCCCAGAGCCTGAGGCATCTGAAGCAGCTGCAGTGGTGGAGGCTCATCCTGTGCCAGCATCTGGAGCCTTCTATCCACTCCTTCCCCTGCAAGAAGGGACAGCAGCTCCCCCAGCTCTCTTTTTTCCATCTTCTCCTGGGAGAGCCAGCACACGCGCTTGGCTTTCTCCAGACACAGTTCATCCAGGATGAACATCTGCTCTTTACACGCCATGAGGGACTCCAAGACAGTGCAGATGTGTGCAAACAGCTGGCTGCATCAATGGTGGTGCTCATCCGCTGGACTATGGAAGTCCACGTCATCATGCAGGTCATGGATGAAGCAGATTTTGTTCTCAGATGCCCTCTGTCCCACTTCCCATCCCCACGCCTGCTCTGGTGGCAGCTAATGGGGCAGGAGGCCTGTGGTTCCAGCTCTGTCTGCCACTGAGCTGCTGTGTGGTGATCCCTGCAAAGGGGTCATGTCTCCTTCCTCTGAGATGCTCAATTTGTGGAGGTGTCACCTCCTCAACTTTTGCTTCTCCAGGCCTCACAACCTATGTTGTCAGGCAGGACAATCGCTTCCACAATAACCCGCCATTAAAAAAATTAGCCTCCTGGTTTGCAATTCGTGCCATTTTTTTCTGCCAGGCCTGGTATTTGAACTCAAGTCCTGGGTAAATATGCAGCACTGTGAGAGAAAGGAATCTGACCATGCTTGAAGACAAGCAATTCAGGCCTGTTCCGTATGTCTGAATTCAAGCTTCAGGCTGGGAAAACATACTCTTTATATCCATTTTAAAAACAGGAATTATACTTCCATACAGATATTCAGTACATATTGTGTTTGGTGTAGTTATTCATTTTATTTCTGGTTTTATTCATTTATTTAGCAATTATTTTATTGACTCTGATGACACCACTACCATTTATTACATTGTTTACATCCTATCACAGCATCCAGATTTGTAGATATGATATCCATCATGCCTGACACTCAGGACTCTCCCAGAAAAGGAAAACATGTGTCATACTCGGCTTCTTACTCCAAGATTATATTTTTGGCAGTGCTTGGATCTCAAGTCAGGGCCTAGCAGGCCCAATTCATGAATGGATGAGTGTGAGCACAGCAGCCTCTAGCCAATGAAGCTGTCAGGGGTTCCCAAGTGCTGAGATCCAGCCCCAGTTTTGGCCAAAACAGTGATACATGGATAGGCAGATGGTGGTATACAAATAAATACATATTGGAAAGGAGCACCAGATCTGTTTGTCTATGATTGAATCAAACCTACTATGTTCCTACCAACTCTTAGGCATTTATTATACTGCCACTGATGGAATATTATTCTTTTCATGTTCAATAAACTATTAATTAAGATCAATCCATATGATAGGATTATTGCATCCATTTTTAGACTACACTGAAGCATGAAGTACTCTTTCAATAGGTATTCCTATGCACAGGAATTAGTCTCTTGTGATCTCCTGCCATTGGTAGGTGTCAGGACCGGGATTTGAACCCAGGGCCTATGTTGACAGGTAGGCCTATGGTTTCCCTGATAGCTCACCAGCCTTCAGCAATGGCTGGTCAGGTCCAATTGCAGCTGTGTCATTCAGAACCAGGATGGTCATCATGTAAAGATAAAAAATGTAAACCCCCAGCCCTATGCAGCTCGCCACTTTTTGTGGTATCCTACTTTTTTTTTTCTTCATGCAAGCCCTCTGGGCCTAGGATCCCAAGATCGGCTATGGGTCCAGAGGTTGTACTCCAGCCTAGGGCGATCGAAGCTGAGGCAGAGTTGCACGACCTGAGTTCAACCCCTGTGTTGGCAAAATAAAGGTTAAATTAAATAATTAATTAATCATTTAACTAAATAAAAAATAAAGCTCCCTGGTTTGGAATTTCTGCGAGTTTTCTTTCCTAGCCTGGAATTTGAACTCAGGGTCTTGGTAAACGTGTCGCAATGTGAGGGAAAGATCAGAGTTGCCACTACTTGAGATCAAACCCTGTGCAAAGCCAAAAATAAAAAATTAAGTCAATGAGATCGGCAGGGGGAGTAGATGTGGAGATGGGAGGGAAGGGATGGTATGGGGAAAACAAAGGAGGAGGCAACAATGTTCAATAGGAAATGTGCCTTGCTCATTTAATGGAACCCATCTGTATAATATTTTTACAATAAAAAAATGAAAAAAGTCATGCTCAAAGAAGCCTTTTGGGGGTAAGGGAAAAATGTCTGAATAGATGTACAAAATTCTACACTGCTTTTTCTTAATGTTCAGTATGGAACTGAATAAGCATAACTGCTTGATTTTAAAAAATTTAGTCACTGTCTTAGAACTGGAGGCAGTATTTACATCATTGGTGGAATTTGATCTCACATTCCAGGTAACTCTTTTGCACCATGGGTGAACGAAAAGCTCAGTGTCCTGGAGGAAAAGAAATTCAGGCTAGAGTTCTGAATGAAGGACCTGCAATGGAAAAAATATTTCTATATATGTGTAATATATTATATATTTACATGTGTATGTTTATTACATATTATTATTTTAATTGATTTTGTATTTATTTTATTTTATACATTTTATAGTTTATTGTATTTAGTATTATTATACACATAATATTTATTATGTTTTGTAAACTTATTAGAAAATTATACAAAATAAATTAGGTCATTGACTTGTTTTTCATTAATACTTTCTTAAGTGTTGAAACATGATACATGATTAAATGGAGGCATTAGTCACAGTCATCACTTTTAGAGTCTCTCCCAAGTGTGAGCTTTTTCTTATTTATCTTTTGACAACTTCCTAAGGGATTTTTTTAGATGATTTACACTCAGAAGCCTTTTCTTGAGGATAGGCAAGTTGCGGGATAAAATTTTAAGGATGGGGCTGGGAATGTTGCTTAGTGGTATAGAGCTTGCTCAGCATGCATGAATGACAGGGTTTGAATCCTCAGTGCCACATACTCAGAAAAACCTAGAAGCTGTGGAGTGGTTCAAGTGGTAGAGCGCTAGCCTTGAGAAAAAGAAGCTCAGAGACAGTACCCATACCCTAAGTTCAAGCCCCAGGACTGTGCGAAACAATAGGCCAGATGCTGGTGGCTCACAACTGGATACCTAGCTTCTCAGGAGGCTGAGATCTGAAGACCACAGTTCAAATACAGCCTAGGCAAGGAAAGCCTATTAGAATCTTATCTCCAATGAACCACAAAAAGACCACATGTGGCACTATGACTCAAGTGGTAGAGTGTTCACCTTGAACTGAAGGGCTCAGGGACAGTGCCCAGGTTTGAGTTCGAGACACACAACTGGAAAAAAGTGAGGGTCAATCAACTTACTTTTCCTATTTGCTGATTAGGAGAACATTCTCTGGAAATGAATGCTGATGTACACCAGAATTGGAGTCAGAGCTCCAGGTTCAAGTGTAGCAAATCCATATGCCCAGACTTTCAGACTCTAGCATTACAACATTGTGTCCTACAGGGTTCTGAAAGGTCCATTGTTGAAAGGCTTAATATGCTCCCCAAACCCTTTGTGATAATCCCTGACTTGTATTGTCAATGTCATTACAGTTATGAACCTAGCAGAGCACCAGTACTTCACACATGTCATCCTAGCAGAGGTCTCAGGATCACAGGGTGAAGCCAGCCAGGGCAGGAAAGTCTATGACACTCGGACTTCCACTGCTGAAATATCAGAAGTTCAAGAATTTCCTGTGTTTCTGTTGGTGATAAGTACTTGCACTCTAAATGTTCTTAGAGTTCTCCAGCTATAGAAGCAGGAAAGAAACATTATTGACCCATCCTGGGTTCAAATGAAGTTCTCAGGATCTGAGCCCTAGCCTTGTTAGCAGTAAGAACTCCAGGGTAACACTGTATTTGAAGGTAGAAAACAGTTACGAAAGCCCTTCTTTCCTCCTGACATCCAAAACCAGATTCATCTATCATCTTTCTATGTATCTATCTATGTATCTATGTATTTGTATCTATGTATCTATGTTTCTATGTGTCTATGTATCTACCTACCTACCTACGTACCTATCTACCTAGCTATCTCTTTGCCAGTTCTTGGGTTGAACACAAGGCCTTGGCACTCTCTGTAGCTCTATACTACTTGAGCCACAGAACCAATTCTGGCTTTTTCTGTGTATGTGCTACTGAGGAATCGAACCCAGGACTTCTTGCATGGTAGGCAATAACTCTCAGGAATCCACATTCCCATCCCCTTCATCATTTTTTGTAATGGTAGTTTTTACATAAATATGCTACCATTTTATGTTCCCAAGTTTAATTTTCTGAATATTGATTACTTCCAAGAAACCTCATCTTCTCTTTCCCTGCCTGGTTTGTGCTCATTCCTGCATTGGCCTCAGTATAAAATGTAAATAAAGGCTGCTGAGGGTGACCTGCTTTAGCTGGATGGCTGCACAGATTGTTCTGTATGTCTATTTGTTGCCAGTCCCAGATCTTGAACTAAGGATCTGGGCACAGTCGATGAGCTGCTTTTGCTTAAGGCTAGCCCTCTACAACTGGAGCCATACGGCCCGAATTCTGGTTTGTTGGCATTGAAGTAGGAAAGGGGGCTCAATGACTTTTCTGCCTAGGGTGACTTTGACCATGATCCTCCTATCACAGCCTTATAAGTTTCAAGGAGGAATGCTGAGAGACACTTGTGTCTGCCTTATCACTGGTCTTGCTGATGTTCTTGGACAGACAGGTGAGTTCCCTATCCTCAGGTTTAAGTGGTGGGAGCTGGAGCCCACAGTTCGAATCCTGATCCTGCCACCTTCAAATGGCAGGAGAGCCTAAGAAACTCATTCCTATCCATATGAATACCAATGGAATGTGATGTTTGTCCTGATTGAATGGGCACTCCTTGAATCATTCTAGTATAAAATCATACACAATTATATTATAGGACACTGATCGATTTTAATTAATAAATTACGAAGGATTTAAACAATCACATTCATTAAATGGAGGCAGGATGAAATACCTAAGAATTGGGCATCACATATTATAGAGATGCCACTTTTTTTCTGAATGTAGTTTAGTATATGAAACTAGGATATATTATATCTGACCAGAAAATCAATTATTTAAACATTTTTTATCAGAAATGCTTAAAGCGAATTGTAGCGGTACATCCAAATTATGTATATTTGAAGGCAATGCTTGGTTAGTTCTCTTCTCACATTCCCCATTCCTTTCAAGAGAATAATACACATTTCAAGGAAATACTTAGAATGTTTTGGAGAAATAGGTTGACTTTAAACCAGTGAGTTACTCTATGATGCATAATGTTATTTTATATCAAGAAAAGCTAAATTCTTACTTTATCATTTTCCTTAGGCTTTATATTCAGACTTAATTTCTGATAGGTGACAAAGATATAAACATTTTTAAACAGTGGCTAAATTTAGGCTGAGGAATCTAGGTACAATGATACTCATGCAGATAGGCCTCATCAGTCATGAGACCCTGATATCCAAATGTTAACCAATGCTTATGGTGTCATGCTTATGGGATTTTGTGTATTATAAACAGTAGCTATTAGAATTTTTTTTGTAATCAACATCATTTCACGGGTTAGGAACTGGAGTGAGACATTACACTCAGAACAAAAGCATCCAAAATTAGTTACCAATTTATACATCATTTAACACAATGTCTTAAAAATAGCAAACTAAAGGTAATAATTAATTAAAAAATCAACATTTACAATAAATACAGAATCAGTATGACTGATTTATCTTTTTTATTGTGAAAATACTATACAGAGGGGTTACAATTACATGGGCAAATAATGAATGCATTTCTTATCAAACATTGTAGCCTCCTCCTTTGTTTCACCTTCCCATCCCTTCCCATTCTCCTCCCACATCCCATTCATCCTCCCCCCACCAAATTTGTAAAGTTCATTTTCGACAAAACGACTTTTACATCTCATTGTTGAAATGGGTCCACCTGTATCCCTATTTAAACGATTTATTTTTTCCCTTCCCCTCCACAAATTATACCGACATCAAATACTGTGAAAGCAGGGGTTATACAGTGGCGAGGGACATACAAAGCAACAGAGAAATCATCTTATAAATGTGTTAAAAAACAATCGCATGAAAGAAAAAAAAACATTTGAATATATATCTTAGGGTTCATTTCCCTAACATCAACTAATCTGACCTTTTCTGCTTGACTCAGACATATACTAGTTATCGCAAATAAGGGAAACTATAGGACATATGTTTCTTTGGGCCTGACTTACTTCACTTGCTATCATTTTTTCCAAGTTTTTCCATTTCCTAACAAATGTGCAATGCCATTCTGTCTGATGGAGGCATAAAATTCCATTGTGTATATATACCACATTTTCTTGATCCATTCATCTACTGAGGGACATCTGGGTTGGTTCCATATCCTAGCTATGGTAAATAAGGCTGCAATGAACATAGTCGTGCTGGTCGGTAGCTTTAGTGTGGTCTTGTTTGTGAACATTTGGGTAAATGCCCAAAAGTGGAATTGCTGGGTTATAGGGGAGCTCTATGTGGAGTCTTTTGAGGACCCTTCATACTGCTTTCCAAAGTGGTTGAACAAGTTTACACTACCACCAACAATGTAGGAAGTTTCCCTTGTGTCCACATCCCGTCCAGCATCTGTTGTTACTAGAGTTCTTGATTATAGCCATTCTAATTGGGGTGAAGTGGTATCTCAATTTTACCCCAGTTGCAATAGGGCTTACATGATGCCTTTTCTTGTTATATGTTTAGTTAGGTCTTGATATTTAGTTGTAGAAGTTATGTTCTTTCATATATTTATTTGTCAGATCAAAAAGGAAATGAATTCCTTGCCAGAGTCAGCATCCATAGAAATGTTACAGATGTATCCTGCTACTTTGCCAAAGTTTCAAATCAGCTCAAGTAACTTGGGTCTTTTTCTGGATCTAACTAAATATGTGTGCAATTTTTTCAGTACTAGAAAATTTTGACCACCTTTTATTAAACTAGTATTTTCCAGTAACTACTTCTCTCTTTTCATGAGATTTTTAGTTCATTTATATCATGTGTTGAAGTTTTCCTTTAGATAACCCACATTCAGTCTTCTACAAAGTGTAATTTGGAGTAATTTAAAATTATGTAGACTCATGTACACTGCTCAGATTGTATAGTTGCATATTTTTTTCTTGTTAAATCAGTAGGAATCAGTTTTCAATATGGATATTATTGGACTTCTTAATTGCATTTCTGAATTTTTAAAATATGTCATGATTTTGTTATTTTATTCTTTTAATTTTGTGCAGATCTCAATTCTCATACAGTCACATTTGTTTTAAACAATTTTATCCATTCAAGAGATTTTCTATATTAGGTTCATCTAGATGAATTTAATTACAAATAACACAACCGTATTTTTGAGACACAGTTATCTTTTTGGCTCTACTCCAAGTTAACATGTATTTGAGTTATTTGTGCTTTCAAAAAAACTGGACACAACATGTTTTTGTTCCTGGGGGAGTTCTACTTTGTTCGTTGTTTTTTCAGTTGTGGTGACTTCAACATATGTGTGCATTGTATATAAATTGTTTTAGTGTCTATATTTTGTTTCATATAACAGAAAGTACAAAAAGAATCAGTGATTGAGAACTTTTCCAAATAGAATTCTAAGAGAGACACTTGAAACTTTGTGACAACTGGGAATTGGCAGGTCATCAAAGAGGAGGGGTTAGCAGAATAACGGAGACATTGTTTGACATGATTTTAATTCTTCCTCCTCTTGCCTCACTATTTCTAATAGTGTTTCTTCAAAGTATTTAGTGGAAAGAAAATAATTTTGTCTGTATGAACTCAGAATTTTAGGTTCAGTTGGGACACACTACACATTCATATTTCATTTTAACATGAACAATTTTCATTCCTTCGTTTAAAATCACAGATGTGAATTTATAATGCTAAAATAACATCTACTAATTTATATGAAATGGTTCACTTTCCACTATATGTAATATAAACTCTAACAATAATAGTGAGTAATATAGTATGTAATAATTGAGTGGATTTTTGTGAGATACTTAGTAATAATAAAACTTATATTTGATTCTATTGAAAAACTCACAGTTACATCTAAAAGTAACTCATAGTTATGAACTAATGCTGATAAAGTAAGATTGTTTCTTGGAAAAAGCCAGAAGTTTCAATAAGCTTGTTTTTTAAAAATTGTCTTGGATCTGCGCTTTGTTGACTCATGCCTGTAATCCTAGCTACACAAAAGTCTGAGATCTGAGGATAGTGGTTGAAAGCCAGCCTGGGCAGAAAAGTCTGTGAGACTCTTATCTCCAATATAACTCTTGAAAACTAGAAATGGTACTGTGGCTCAAGTCGTATAGTGGTATCCTTGAACTGAAAAGCTGTGGGACAGTGCCAAGGCTCAGAGTTCAAGCCCCATGACCGACAAAAAAAGTGACATGGATTTTTACTTTATAATTTCATGATTTTTATTGTAAAAATACACACAGAGGGTTTACAATTACATGAATAAGGTAATGATTACATTTCTTTTTTTTTTTTTTTTTTTTTCCCCCTACCATCCCCTCCCTCCCTCCCTTCCCCAAGGTTCTTTTTTTTTTTTTTTTTTTTTGATCGTGATTAAGTGATTACTTAATTTCCGGAAATTCACAGTATTGTGGAATAATGATGCTCATTTAAAGTCACAAGTTCATTCTAACTTTCCTGGAGCAAATTGTCTATCACAGTCTGTAATATATAACGGTGCTCATATGTTATATACCATATATTTCTTATCAATCATTGTTGCCTCCTCCTTTGTTTCCCCTTCCTATCCCTTCCAATTTCCCACTTTGCACCTCGCCACCCCACGCCAAAGTTATAAAGTTTGGTTTTCGACATAATGTCTTGTACATGTCATTGTTGCAATGGGTCACCCTGTATCCCTATTTGTTTTTCCCTTCCCCTCCCAAAATTATACCAACATCAAATATACTGAAAACAGGGGTTAAACCGTGGAGTAGGAACATAAAAAACAACAGAGAAATCATCTTATAAATACACTAGAAAAAAGAAAAGAAAAACAATTTGAGTCCTTACCAAGGGGTTCATTTCGCCTAACATCAACATATGTGACCGTTTCTGCTTGTCTCAGACATAAATTAGTTATTGCAAATAAGGGAAAACATGGGACCTATATTTCTTTGGGTCTGGCTTACTTCACTTAATTTTTTCCAAGTCTTTCCATTTCCTAAAAAATGGGGAAATGCCATTATTTCTGATGGAGGCATAGAATTTCATTGTGTATATATACCAGATTTTCTTGATCCATTCATCTACTGAGGGGCATCTGGGTTGGTTCCATATCTTAGCTATGGTAAATAATGCTGCAATGAACATAGTTTTGCTGGTAGTTTTAGTATATTCTTGTTTGTGATCACTTGGGTAAATGTCAAAAGTGGGATTGCTGGGTCATCAAGGAGCTCTATGTAGAGTCTTTTGAGGAACCTCCATACTACTTTCCAAAGTGGTGGAACAAGTTTACAATCTCACCAACATCCCGTCCAGGATCTGTTATTATTAGAGTTCTTGATTATAGTCATTCTAACTAGAGTGATGTTGTATTTCAGTGTTGTTTGGGTTTGCATTTCTTTTATGTCTAGGGAGGCTGAGCATTTCTTCGTGTGTCTATTGGCGATCCTACTTTCCTCTTCGGAGAAGATTCTCTGTAAGTCTTTAGCCCACTTATTTATTGGCCAGTGGTTTCTTTGAGGATTTGTTGTTGGGAGATTTAATTTTTTGAGTTGCAGGTATATTTTAGATATGAGACCCTTGTCCCTTTTATGGCTAGTGAAGAATTTGATCTTGCGAGCTTTGTCCCTTGACATGCAGAAGCTCTGCAATTTCATGCAATCCCATTTGTCCAACCTTTCTTTGATTTGTTGTGTTTATGGGTCTCTATTAAGAAAATTTAGTCCTGTTCCAAGGATATCTAGAGTATCTCCTATTGTGTCCTGTAATGTTTTTAGGGTGTCTGATTTGACTCCGAGGTCTTTGATCCATTTGGAATTGATTCCGGTGCAGGGTGATATATAAGGATGTAACTTTAGTTTTCTACAAGTGATTAACCAAATTTGCCAACACAGTCTACTAAAGAGGCTGTCTTTCTTCCATTCTATTTTTTAGATCCTTTCTCCAAGATTAAGTGGCTATAGGTCTGTGTGTTCATTTTCTGGGTGTTCAATTCTATTCCATTGCTCCTGAGGTCTGTTTTTGTGCAAGTACCAAGCTATTTTGATTACTATGGTTTTGTAGTACAGTTTGAAATTTGGTATTGATATTCCTTCAGCACTGTTGTTTCTGTTGAGGATTGTTTTTGCTATTCGGGGTCTTTTATTGTTCCATATGAATTTTTGGATTGCTTCTTCTATTTCCTTGAAGAATGAGTTTGGAATATTGATAGGTATCACATTGAATTTGTAGATAGCCTTGGGAAGTATTACCATTTTCATGATGTTGATCTTTCTAATCCAGGAGCATGGGAGTTTTTTTTTTTTTTTACCACTTTATAAGTTCTGATTTGATTTCCTTTTAAAGTTTTCATCATAAAGATCCTTCACTTCTTTGATTAAGTTAAATCCTAGGTAATTTATTTTTTGTGGGGTATTATGAATGGAGTTGCTTTTCTAATTTCAGCCACGCTTTTCTCATTGTTGGCATACAGAAAAGTCATTGATTTCTGAGAGTTAATTTTGTACCCTGCTACTTTGCCAAAGTTTTGAATCATCATGAGTAATTGCTGAGTGGGTCCATGGGATTCTTTAAATACAAGATCATGTCATCTCAAAGAGGGAGAATTTTACTTCATCTTTCCCTATTTGGATCCCTTTTTTATTTGCATCTTTTCTTATTGCTGTAGATAGTCATTCTAATACTAGATTGAAGAGAAGTGGACAGAGTGGACATCCTTGTCTCCTTCCTAAGTTAAGAGAAAATGGCTTCAGTTTTTCACCATTAAGTATAATGCTGGAGGTAGGTTTGTCATATACAGCCTTTATTGTATTGAGGAATGTTCCCTGGATTCATAGTTTTCCCAGAGCCTTCAGTATAAAGGGGTGTTGGATCTTTTCAAATGCTTTTCCTGCATCTATTGAGATAACAATGTGGTTCTTATTCTTGCTCCTATTGATGTGATGAGTTACATTAATTGATTTGCATATATTGAACCAGATTTTCATCACTGAAATAAATACTGATTGATTGTTGTGTGTGAGTTTTTGGATGAAATGTTGATGTCGATTGGCCAAAATTTTGTTGAGGTGTGTAACATCAATGTTCATCAATGAAATGGGTTTGTAGTTCTCTTTCTTTGATGAGTCCCTGCCTCGCTTTGGGATGAGGATTATGATGGCTTAATAGAAAGATTTCTGTAGTGAACTTTCTCTGTCAATTTCATTGAAGATTTTTTGGAGTATTCGTGTGAGCTCTGGTTTGAAGGCCTTGTATTATTCCTTTTTAAATCCATCTGATCCTGGGCTTTTCTTAGATGGGAGGTTTCATATTGCTCTTTCTATTTCTATGCTTTGTATGGTCATGTTACTTGATTTATCTCATCTTGTTTGAGTTTCTGCAAGTCGATATTAGCTAGGAAAATGTCCATTTCTGCCAGGTTCTCAAACTTATTAGCATAATGGTTTGAGAAGTATTCCCTTATAATGTTCTGAATGTTGGTTGTTTCTGTGGTGATGTTTCCATTCTCATCTTTGAGCTTATTTGGTTGTCTTGTCTTCTTTGTCTGGTAAGAATTGCTAAGGGTCTATCAATTTTGTTAAATTTTTTGAAGAACCAATTCTTTGTTTTGTTGATTCTTTATATGGTGTTTTTGGATTCTAATTCATTTAATTCTGATTTAACTTTCATTATTTCTTTCCATTTCTTGGATTGGGGTTTATCTTTGCTGCTTTTTTTAAGGAGGTTCAGATGTCTTATTAAATTGTTGGTTTCAGATCTCTCTAATTTATTGATATAGGAAATCACAGCTATAAACTTGCCTGTCTGTACTGCCTTTGCTGTGTCCCAGAGGAGCTGGTAATTTGTGTGTTTATTTTTGTTGAATATCATGAACATTTGTATTTCCTTTCTAATTTCTTCCCTGACCCATTTGTGATTCAACAGTGTGTTGTTCAACCTCCATGTGTTACAGGAATTCATTTGTGGCTTTTGGTGTTGAGTTCTAATTTTATTCCCTTGAATGCAGTTTCTCACCCTTTACTGTGGTCTTGTTTATTTTCTATGCGTAGAACATCTTTAAATATCTTTTGTACAGCTGGTTTGGTGGAGATTTATTGTTGCAAGTTTTCTTTGCAATGGACTCTTTTTATTTGACCTTTGGTTATGAAGGAGGGTTTAGCTGGGAACAGTATTCTTGGCTGATACTTACTTATCTTTAGGGCATGGCATACATCATGCCAGGCTCTTGCTTTATTCATCTCTGCTGAGAAATCTGAGGTTATTCTAATTCTTTTCCTTTTAGAGGAGACTGATCTGTTCTCCTTGACAGATTTAAGGATCCTTTCCTTGGTCTGAATTGATCCTGTGCAGATTACAATGTGACGGTGGGATGTTCTGTTCTGGTCTGGTCTATATGGGGTTCTAATAGCTTCTTGTATCTGAATAGGCCTATATTTTTGCATGTTTGGGAAGTTCTCTGCTAGGATTCTGTTAAATAAATTTCCTAGACCATTAACTTCTGTCTCCAGGTGCTCCTCTACTCCCAGTAGCCTCACATTCGCTTTCTGATGGTGTCTTCCAAGTGTTGAATAGATCATATTTCTAGGATTTGTCTTGGATAATTGTATGTTCTTTCTCTAAAATATTCAGGCTGTCTTCAATCCCCGAGATTCGATATTCTGCATGGTGTAACTTACTGTCAAGTCTTTCTACTTTGTTTTTTATTTCTTTTCCTTCTAATTGGTCAGCTTTGATGGCTTCAAATTCTTTGTTGGAGATTTTTTTTAGATATTGTTTCAAGTTACTTCCTTAATTTGGTGTTTAGTGTTTATTTTCAAATCACTTAGTTGATTGGTTATGGTTTCCTTGGACTCCCCTTCCTTCTGTTGGGCTCCATTCATCACTCCTTTTGTGGTCTCTCTGAATTGTTTCAGCTGTCTGTTTATCAATTCCATGAATGCTTGTATTGATCTTCGTCTATTCTCATCACACTCTCTCAATTCCTGTATTACACTTTGATAAGTTTCCTCACATTCACACAATTCCTCTAACTCTCTATGACTGTTTTCAGCATTCTCATGTTATCCCTGTATTTCTCTTTAACTGATCTCAACCGGCTTATGCAATTCCTGTTTTAATCTTTAAGTAGCTCCCTAATGCTCACAAGATTCCTGTATTAATTTTTGTTTGCCTCCTCTTGCTCTCTATCATACTCACACTGATTCCTTTGCAAGTTTTCAATTATTTCATTCACCATGTTTTCCAGCAGTGTTTGTAGAGCTTTTGATAACTCTCCTCTGAATTATTCATTAACTGTTCTGTCACCTGATTATCATGAGTGGGAGTTCAGACACCTGGACTTGCCATTTTTGTTGTGTTCTTCCAGCTTATTCTGCCAATTTGGTATGAAAGTAACACCAATTTTGTGCCAGAATACTATTTTAAGGTAAGCATCAACCAGAGCCCTGTAGTCGCACAATCAAAATGGCTTCAAATACAATATAGTTCAACAAATACAAGCTATTCAACATCAGACAACCATGGATTAATGGGTTACAAACAGCAAAGAAGGATTTGCAAACCAGAAATTATTAGCTTTAGGGAGAAATGTGGGGGAAAATAGGACTAGAGGGATGTGGATAGATTAAAGGAGAGTAAATTTAACCAAGTCCTAATCTCTGAGAGGGAAATGGATTGGGCAGAATGATAGGAGAGATATTTTAAAGAAAAAATGGAAAAACAAAAATTCAAATTTAAGAAGTGAAACACAATTTATGTAAGTTTAAAGAAATGATATTGAGAGAAGAAAAGAATAGGACGAGAAGAGGGGAGGAGAGAAAGGAGACATGAAAAATTAAAAAATATTTTTTATATTGGTTACTAGAAAATTATGTAGGTATAAGGAAATAAAACTCCTCGTAAAGAATTTAAGCCTAAGAGGTTGTGAATTGAGTAATAAATTTCTGTATTAATTATGTACAAAATGGGGGATAAGGTGTAATAATTGACAACAGGTATATATCTTGGGATGAGCAGAATAGCAATTAAGTCATGCAAAAAAGAAAGAGAAAATATGAAAACAATAAAAAGGACCTCTTGGTCCTTTTTATTAAACACACATACACACATACACCAAAAAAATATGAGGAAAATATTTACAGAAATTAAAATTAAAAAAAATCATAAAAGAGTTCTTTGGTTTTTTGAGATTTTTTAGGGGGGCAGGGAATGGGAAGAACCTGTATCTCCCCTGTGTCCATAACCAGTCTATTGGTCGAGTCTCTGGTCTGTTTGTGGTGTTTGGTTTTCCTATGGCTTGATTGGTTTCTTAAGTAAGTTTGTTTGGACAGAAAATGCTCTGTGTTAGGCAGGATTTTGTGATCCTCTTCCCAGGCTAGTTCAATGGGAGGGAGATCTGTTTTGAGTATCCCAAAAGAGGGAAATGGCAATTTCCTCTAGTTTGGAGAAGCTGTGATTAGGCTAGGTTCTGGATAGATTTGAGGCCTTTCAGCAAACAGTAGCTTTCCCCTGAGGGGCTAGCTCCTGAGACATAGAGTCCAGCTTTGAGCCATTCTCAGGATTTATGTTTACTGAATTTCAATTGTTTGTCTAGGCTTCTGTACGGAGGGACAGATTCTGGCTCTGTTTACATGGTGAAGAAAGTCACTTCTCTGTGGACAGAGCTCTCTCTGCCTGGGCGGGGTGACTTTCCTGGGTGGAACTGAGCCTGGCAGGTCCCTTCTAGTTCCTGTGACTTGCAAAATGACTCTTTTGTTTTCTTCCAAGGCCTGAGTTGGAGCTACCTGCTCAGCCGGACCTTTGTCAGTATCAAAGATGGAGATCTCCAGTGGTGGTAGGGGAGAGGGCTGGCATTCCCACCTCTGCTCCCTGAGAAGGAGTGAGGATTTCAGGGTTCTACTCATGTCAGAATCTTAGTACCTGGGCACTCTCTGGTCTGCAATCTGAAGGATGAAGGTATCTGCTCCTTCTCAGTTCTTGCTGGTGTTGAGTTGAATCCCCTGTCCACTGTGTCTGGCACCTTTGTCCTGGGATCTCTCTGTTGTAGGGATGATGGCTATGGCCGCCGCTGCTGCTGCTGCAGCCACAGCAGCCTTGGCTACTAGCAAGTGCTCAGATCTGTCTCCTTGACTGGATTTTCCCTTTCTGGACACACTCTCTGTACTGTGATGGCACATTTGGTGTGATTCTCTACCCTAGGACTGTTCACTGGAACACTAAAACTGCTATCTATGAGAAAGCTTGTTTAGCTTCCAGCTTCTCCTCCACCATCTTCCTCAGAAGTCCCTTAACACTTTATTATGACATGATATTGTGACATCATATTGACATTGTGATATTACTCTACCATTCTGTTTTCACACACCTATTATGACATCACATGCTAGAAACCTCGTGGGTTTTAGGACTTCTATCTCCTTCCTTGAATTCTTTTCCTCTTTGTAAACTAGTAGCAATTGAAATCAGACATGTGATTGTAATATTATAAACTCATAATGACATCACTATTCCATGGGTGACCTCATGACCACAGTGATATCACAAACCTATTGCATCATCACATTACCATTGTGACATCACCATCACATTGTGACGTTTTAATCAGTTATGACCTCTTAGCACCTTTGAAACAGCATATGGCCTTTGTGACAAAAAATTCAGTTGTTTACCCATATATTCATTGTGGTCTAACAATTGAGATCAGTTATACCATTGTAATATTACAAACCCTTCGAAGCAGAATCACCAGTGTGAAATCATTAACTGGTCCTCCCCTCATAACTTTGACATGATGCCCTTGTGATACATAAGCCCTTTTTGCTCTGATAATCTGTTTTTTACTTATTTCAGGTATGACATGTGATATTAGAAATGCACTCTGATATCATGAAAATTATGTCATCACTTTGTCAGATATCATGCACATTGTAATCCATTGTGACATTACATACTTATTGGGAGTTCATAACGTTTGGGCCAATGCATAACTTTGTAGATATAACAATCCCATTCTGGATTTATATTCTCATTTGAAGTTAAGGAAAATTGAAGTCTAGCATGCCATTGTGACATCATCAATCCATTGTGACATCATAAACCTATTGTGACCTCATCACCATTATCGCATCACCAACTAATTATGACATCAAAATATTATTATGACTTGATATTGTGACATCATATTGCCATTGTGATATCATTGTCCCATTGGATATTGCAAACCTATTATGACCTCATAACATTTTACAAAATTCGAGGCCTTTGACACTATTAACTTGTAAACTCGTATACTTATGTTGCATAAAACACAAGACAATCTAATAAGGCACATTGAGGATAACTTTATTTACGCTAGTAATGGGCCTGCATTTACCTTGTCCTGGGCTGTACACTGATTGACAAGCCAGCCCCAAACACCAAATCTCAGACCTCCAATGGGCAGCCCTGCACATAGTTAATTGTGTGCAAACCACCAACCCCCCAAATTATCATCTCGAAACTCCATACTTCAATAGGTAAGGCTTTTTCCTTTTCTCTTGCTCCCTCTTTCTTTATAGACATGTCCTTCATTTTCCTTTTTCCCTTCCATCACTTCCTTCTTCTCTTTAGTCCTCTCCACTATCCACAGGCCTACACTTCTCTGGCCTGGTGGCCAATTGGCATCCTTCTCCTCCTGCACTCCCTCAAATTCCTCTTCTCCCAAGTCTTTCCCCTCCTGCTATCTCACCACTTCCTTCCTTCAAGGTCTTCACTTGATTTTCTCCAATTCCATTGCGCTCACCATGCAGCCTATATATAGGTTGAACCCCTCCCAGACCCAGTGGGTCTCTTGCCTAACAGTTTTCAACCATCACTTCATGAACTGCGCATTCCTCAATAACTTCTTCACAGCTCATTTGAGGATTACATCCTACCCCTCTAGCAGCATGCCCTGTCCCCTTTTGTGGCATGACCCATGCACTCCTGTGGGCCAGGACATGGGGCCACATTGATTAGTGGGTCATGCTGATTATTAGGGCTTTGCTGCTTTATACATCCCCCACTGGTTTTCATGTCAAATCAAAACCTTGATTCCTTCTTACCAAATCCTAAAAATTCCCATCTCTCCACCTAATGAACAGGCTTAAAATGTAAATTTAATTGTAATCAAGTAAATTATAGAAACACACTAGTTATTACTAATTAACACTTAGTAAGTCTTATCCTTAAGGGACCCTCTGAGTGTCTGCACAGTCCATCTTGTAGCCTTTTCTGTATATGGGTCGACTGCCTATTTCACTAGAGACTGATGGATCTAATGTTGTTTTTCGTCCTAATATAATAGGGAACAGTGAAGTTAGCACGACCAAGTAAGATCCTTGCCACTTCGGTTCCAATTCAGGGGCATGATGCAGTTTTACAAACACCAGCTGTCCAGGCAAGGAAGAGTGGGTGGAGTTTCTTTTTTTTTTCTTTTTTCAAGTCAATTTCTTAGTTTATTTCATTTACTTTAGGTCTAGCTTTTGAATTTAATGCTGAAGTGAGACTTGCTATAGAATACACTACATTACTCTCCCCAAAGAAATTTTCCTTCCAACTGGATTTAATTTCTTATTTTATATTTGAACTTTTTTTTTATCATCATCCTAATGTTTATTTATTTTTAAACAGTTTTTATTATTATTATCTTTAAGTAGTTTTACAAAGAAGTTCCCATCCTACAAAACAGTACATGAATACAAGGTGTCTGACAACATTGTCACTCATCCCTCATAACCCTTCCCTTCTCAGACGTTTTGAAAAAATTGAGATAGGTGATTGCATATATTTCACATATTTCACAGTATTGTGGAATTGTGATACTTAGTAAAGTCACAAACACTTTTTAACCTTGACAAGGCAAATTATTGTTATCATGGTCTAAATTTGTTAATTCTATGAGCTTTGACAATCCAAATTATTTTTCCCACCTCAGATGATGTTTACATTTTTTCCTTTTGCTTAGTGTAGGCTATTCCTTCTTTCCCTCTTTCCCACTCATTCCTCCCTTCCCATCACTGTGTTTGGGTTGCTTAGTTATTTTTCTTCTGTATCCAGTGCAGCTGATGGGCCACTTTGTTGTATGTTGTTCCATTTTCCACTTATTGTGTTCCTCCTCCTGGCTTCCCTCCATTGCGTGCATATTTCTACCATCTACATGGTCAAGAACATGGAGTCATTAATGGTGATACAACAAAATGAGTGGCTGTCCTTTGTTTCTCGAGTCCTGTTTACTTTGTCATACCTTATTGCATTTTGGCTTTAGAATCCACATATCAGGTAGACCCTGTGCCGTTTGTCTTGTTGTTCTTGGCTTACCTCACTCAAATAATTTTGTCTAGTTCCATTTATTTCCCTGCAAATGCCATCATTTGGTCCTTTTTAAAGGCTGCATAGTATTCCATTGTATATAGGTACCACAATTTTTGGATCCACTTATCAGTAGTGGCTCATCTGGGTTGTTTCCAAATCGTGGCTATTGTGAACAGTGCTGCAATAATCATTGAGGTGTGTGTCTTTGTATACTGGTTCCTGTTGTTCATAGTAGATGCCTAGGAGTGGTAGGACCAGTTCATAGTAGATGTCGATATTTAGCTTTCTGAGGTACCTCCAGACTGCTTTCCAAAGTGGTTGTATTAATATACATTACCGCCAGCAATGCAGTAATGTTTCTCTTTCTTTGCATCCCTTCCAGCATTTGTCATTGGCTAAATTTAGGATGTGGGCCATTCTGAAAGGAGTAAGTTGGTATCTCAGATTTGTTTTTATTTGCATTTCTTTTACAACCAGGGATTATGAACATTTCCTCATGTGTTTCTTTGCTGTTTTTTATCTCTTCTTCTGAGAAGTATCTCTTTAGCTCCCTTGACCATTTTAAGATTGGTTTGTTAGAATTATGAAGAGTTAGTTTCTTAAATTCATCATATATAATGGCTATTAGACCTTGTCTAATATATTGCTGGCAAATATTTATTTTATTTTGTTTTCATTGTGAAAAAACTGTACAGAGAGTTTACAATTACATGGGCAAGATAATTGCTGGTAAATATTTTTCCACAATTATTTGGCTTTCTTTCTAGTTTGGTTGCTATCTTTTTATTGCAATATTTTTATTTTATTTTATTTTATTTAAGAACATACTGTACAGAGGGGTTACAATTACATGGGCAGGATAATGCATACATTTCTTACCAAGCATTGCAGCCTCCTCCTTTGTTCATCCTTCACCTCCCTTCCCAGCCTCCCCCCTCCCCCCACCCAATCATACCCCCCTCCCCACCCACACCGACATTGTAAAGCTGGTTTTGACATGACATTTTGTACTTTTCATTGTTGCAACAGGTCCACCTGAATCCTTAAACGACTTGTTTGTCCCCATCTCCTCCACATGTTATACTGACATCAAATATAGTGAAATCGGGGGTTACACTGTGGGGGAGGGACATACAAAGCAACAAAGAAATAATCTTGTAAATGCGTTAGAAACACATGCATGAAAGAAACGAAAAAAATTAAAATACATATTTAAGGGTTCATTTTCCTAACATCACATTATCTGACTTTTTCCGCTTGACTCATACCTATACTAGATATGGCAAATAAGGGAAACCATGGGACCTATGCTTCTTTGGGCCTGGCTTACTTCACTTAATATAATTTTTTCCAAGCCTTTCCATTTCCTAACAAATGGGGCAATGTCAATCTTTCTGATGGAGGCATAGAATTCCATTGTGTATATATACCACATTTTCTTGATCCATTCATCTACTGAGGGGCATCTGGGTTGGTTCCATATCTTAGCTATGGTAAATAATGCTGCAATAAACATAGTTGTGCTGGTAGCTTAAGTGTGGTCTTGTTTGTAAACATTTGGGTAAATGCCCAAAAGTGAGATTGCTGGATCATAGGGGAGATCTATGTGAAGTCTTCTGAGGAAACTCCATACTGCTTTCCAAAGTGGTTGAACAAGTTTACATTCCCACCAACAATGAAGTAAGGTTCCTTTCTGTCCACATCCCCTCCAGCATCTGTTGTTGTTAGAGTTCTTGATTTTTGCTGTTCTAACTGGAGTGAGGTGATATCTCAATGTTGTTTTGATTTGCATTTCTTTTATGGCTAGGGATGTTGAACATTTCTTCATGTGTCTATTAGCCATCCTTCTTTCTTCTTCAGAGAAGCTTCTCTTTACGTCTTTCGCCCACTTATTTATTGGGCAGTTGTTTCTTTGAGGATTTGTTGTTGGGTGGTTTAATTTTTTGAGTTCCAAGTATATTTTAGATATGAGACCCTTGTCCGTTGTATGGCTAGTAAAGATCTTCCCCCAATCGGTGGCTTTTCTATTGACCTTGCTAGCTATCTCATTTGCTCTGCAGAAGCTCTGCAACCTTATGCAATCCCATTTGTCCAACCTTTCTTTGATTTTTTGTGTTTCCGGGTCTCTATTCAGAAAATTTCGGCCTGAGCCAAGGAGACCTAGGGTTTCTCCTATTCCATCCTGTAATGTTTTCAGAGTGTCTGCTTTGAGTTCAAGGTCTTTGATCCATTTGGAGTTGATTCTGGTGCAGGGTGATATATAAGGATCTAGATTTAGTTTTCTACATGTAGTCAACCAATTTTGCCAGCAACATTTACTGAAGAGGTTGTCTTTCTTCCATTCTATTGTTTTAGCTTCCTTATCCAAGATTAGATGGCTATAGGTCTGTAGGTTCATTTCTGGGTTTTCAATTCTATTCCATTGGTACTGAGGTCTGTTCTTATGCCAGTACCAAGCTGTTTTGATTACTATGGCTTCATAGTTTAGTTTGAAATTTGGTATTGATATTCCTCCAGCAGTGTTCTTTCCGTTGAAGAGTGTTTTTGCTATTCGGGGTCTTTTATTGTTCCATATGAATTTTTGGATTGCCTCTTCTATTTCCTTGAAGAATGAGTGTGGAATTTTGATAGGTATCGCATTGAATTTGTAGATAGCCTTGGGAATATTGCCATTTTCACGATGTTAATCTTGCCAATACAGGAGCATGGGAGGTTTTGCCATTTTTTAAGTTCTGTGTTGATTCCGTTTTTCAAGATTTTAAAGTTTTCATCATAGAGGTCCTTCACTTCTTTAGTTACGTTAATTTCTAGGTATTTTATTTTTGTGGGGCTATTATAAATGGAGTTGCTTTCCTAATTTCAGCCACACTTTTCTCATTGTTGGCATACAGAAAAGCCATTGATTTTGGGGGGTTAATTTTATAACCTGTCACTTTGCCAAAGTTTTGAATCAGCTTGAGTAATTTGGGAGTGGAGACTATGAGATTCTTTAAATACAAGATCATGTCATCTGCAAAGAGGGAGAGTTTTATTTCTTCTTTCCCTATTTGGATCCCCTTTATGTCTGCATCTTGTCTTATTGCTGTAGGTAGGCATTCTAATACTAGATTGAAGAGAAGTGGAGAGAGAGTGGACATCCTTGTCTTGTTCCTGAGTTAAGAGGAAATGGCTTTAGTTTTTCACCATTCAGTATAATGCTGGCTGTAGGTTTGTCATATACAGCCTTTATTGTATTGAGGAATGTTCCATGGATTCCTAATTTTTCCAAAACCTTCATCATAAAGGGGTGTTGGATCTTGTCAAATGCTTTTTCTGCATCTATTGAGATTACCATGTGGTTCTTATTGTTGCTCCTGTTGATGTGATGAATAATATTAATTGATTTCCATACATTGAACCAGCTTTGCATCCCTGAAATGAATCCTGTTTGATCATGGTGTATGATTTTTTGGATGAATTGTTGAAGTCGATTGGCCAAAATTTTGTTGAGAATTTTTGCATCAATGTTCATCACAGAAATGGGTCTATAGTTCTCTTTCTTTGATGAGTCCCTGCCTGGTTTTGGGATGAGGGTTATGATGGCTTCATAGAATGTGTTCTGTAGTGAGCTTTCTCTTTCAATTTCATTGAAGAGTTGGAGGAGTATTGGTGTTAGCTCTGCTTTGAAGGCCTTGTATAATTCCGCTGTAAAACCATCTGGTCCTGGACTTTTCTTAGCTGGGAGGTCTCTTATTGCTGTTTCTATTTCAATGTTTGATATGGGCCTGTTAAGCTGGTTTAACTCATTTTAGTTTAGTTTTGGCATGTCAATATTTGCTTAGAAAAGGTCCATTTCTGTCAAGTTTTGAGAAGTATTCCCTTATCATGTTCTGAATCTTGGTTGTTTCCGTGGTGATGTTTCCATTCTCATCTCTGAGTTTATTAATTTTGGTGTGTTCTCTCCTTTTTCTGATAAGGTTTGCTAAGGGTCTGTCACTTTTGTTATGTTTTTCGAAGAACCAACTCTTTATTTTGTTGATTCTTTCTATAGTTTTTTTGGATTCTAATTCACTTAATTCTGATTTAATTTTGATTATTTCTTTCCGTCTGCTGGATTGGGGTTTATCTTGCTGCTCTTTGTCAAGGAGGTTTAGATGTGTCATTAAATTGTTAGTTTCAGATCTCTCCAATTTGTTGATGTAGGAGCTCAGAGCTATAAACTTGCCTCTGAGTACTGCCTTTGCTGTGTCCCAGAGGAGTTGGTAATTTGTGTGTTCATTTTTGTTGAATAGCATGAACATTTGAATTTCCTTTCTAATCTCTTCCATGACCCACTGATGATTCAGCAGTGTGTTGTTCAGCCTCCATGTGATACCGGACTTTCTTTGGTGGCTTTTGGTGTTGAGTTCTAATTTTATTCCCTTGTGGTCAGAGCGAATGCAAGGTATACCTTCAATGTTTCTGAATTTGGACAAGTTTGCTTTGTGGCCTAAAATGTGGTCTATTTTAGAAAACGTTCCATGTGCTGCTGAGAAGAACGTGTATTCTGATGCTGCTGGGTGAAATGTTCGGTAAATGTCTGTTAAGTCTAGTTGATCTATGCAGCTGTTTAGATCTGCGGTTTCTCTGTTGAGTTTTTGCCGAGTTGATCTGTCTAGTGGGGAGAGTGGTGTGTTAAAATCCCCAACAATTAATGTCTTTGGATCTATATGGGAATTGAGGGAAAGTAGTGTTTCTTGCATAAATTTGGGTGCTCCATTGTTTGGCGAATAGATATTTAGAATTGTAATATCCTCCTGAAGGAGAGATCCTTTAATTAGTATGTAGCGACCTTCTTTATCTCTTCTCACGAATTTTAATATGAAGTCTATTTTATCTGATATTAGGATTGCAACTCCCGCCTGTTTATGAGGGCCGTTTGCTTAGTAGATTTTGTTCCAGCCTTTAACATTGAAAATGTGTTTGTTTTTACGGGCAAGATGTGACTCCTGCAGGCAGCATATTGAAGGGTCTTGTTTTTTAATCCAACTAGACAGTCTATGTCGCATAATTGGAGAGTTCAGTCCGTTAACGTTAAGAGATAGGACTGAGAGGTATTTGGGAGTTCCTGGCATGTTATCCACCTTCTTGGGGGCTGTGAAAACTGGGTTCTTCCTAAGGTTCTTGGATTCTCAGTTTGGGTGCAGTTTCTTGGCCTTTGTTGCGGTCTTGTTGGTTTTCTATGTGTAGGACATCTTTAAGAATCTTTTGTAGGGCTGGTTTGGTGGAGATGTATTGTTTCAATTTTTCTTTGCTGTGGAAGGTTTTTATTTGGCCTTCAGTTATGAAGGAGAGTTTAGCTGGGTACAGTATTCTTGGTTGATAGTTGTTTGGTCTTAGGGCATGGCATAGGTCATTCCAGGCTCTTCTTGCTTTGATTTTCTCTGCTGAGAAATCTGAGGTGATTCTAATTGGTTTCCCTTTATAGGTGATTAACCTTTTCTCCTTGACAGCTTTAAGGATCTTTTCCTTGGTCTGAGTTGATCCTGTGTGGATTATAATGTGTCTGTGGGATGTCCTATTCTGGTCTGGTGTATTTGGAGATCTAAAAGCTTCTTGTATCTGAATAGGCCTATCTTTTTGTATGTTTGGGAAGTTCTCTGCTAGGATCCTGTTAATCAAATTTCTTAGACCATTAACTTAATTTTCTAGGTGCTCCTCTACACCCATTTTCCTTATATTCGGCCTTCTGATGGTGTCTTCCAGGTGTTGGATAGACCTATCTTATTTCTTGGTCTTGTCTTGGATGGTTGTATGTTCTTTCTCTATAATATCTAGGCTGTCTTCAATCCTTGAGATTCGATTTTCTGCATGGTCTAACCTGCTGTCAATACTTTCTACTTTGTTTTTTATCTCTTTTCCTTCTAATTGGTCAGTTTTTATAGCTTCAAGTTCTTTGTTGAAGCTCTGTTTTAGATCTTGTATGAATCTCTTTACTTCCTTAATTTGGTGTTCAGTGTTTGTTCTCAAATCACTTAGTTGATTGGTTATGGTTTCCTTGGACTCCCATTCCTTCTGTTTGGTTCCATTCAGCATTCCCTTTGTGGTCTCCCTGACTTCCTTCAGCTCTTTGTTAATGGATTCCATGAATGTCTTTAGTGATCTTTGTGTATTCTCTTCCTTCTCTCTCAATTCCTGTATTACTCTTTGATAAGCTTCCTCCCGTTTTTGGGATTCCTGTAGTTCTCTTATAGTGTTCTCAGCCTGTTCACGCCATTCCTGTCTCTTTCTTTGAGTATTCTCAAGCTGCTTATTCAAATCCTGTATCAGCTTTTGAGTAGCTTCCCTATGCTTATGATATTCCTGTAAAAACTTTTGAAATGCCTCCTCTCTCTTCCTATCACGCTCATACAGAGACCTTTGTATGCTTTCAATCTTTTGATTCATCATATTTGCCAGCATTGTTTGTAGAGCTATTTGGGAATTCTCCTCTGGATTATTCATTATCTGTTCTGTCCCCTGATTATCAGGATTGGGAATTGAGATACCCAGATTTGCCATTTTTCTTGTGTTTTTCCGGCTTACTCTGCCCATTTGAGATGAAAATAGCACCAGTTTTGTGCTAGAACACTATCTTAAGGCAAGCATCAACCCAAGTCTGAATTTGCACAGACAATAGTCTACAGATACAATCTAGTTCAACAGATACATCTATTCAACATCAAACAACTATACGTTAATGGGCTACGAACCGCAAAGAAGAATTTGGAAGACCAGAAATTATTAGGGTTAGGGAGAGATGTGGGTAAAAAAAATAGGAATAGATTGATGTGGGGAGGCTCTGGGGGAGTTAACTAAGTCTTAATCTCAAAGCAGGAAATAGGTTGGGTAGGATGAAAGTAGAGAGAGAGAAAAAAAAAGAAAGGGAACGGGAAAAGAAAAGAGACCAGAAAAAATAGAAAGGTAGAAATTAATAAAATTATGTAGAATCGATAACAATCTATTTAGATAAGAACGTGAATTTATTGAGAGAAGGGGAGGGATATAAAGTAGATGTGAAAAACTTAAAAATAAAAATGCTCAAAATATTATATAGGTGTAAAGAGGTAGTACTACTATTAGGGAATTTACCTCTTAGAGGTTTTGACTTGTGTAATAAATTTGTGGATTAAGTGTTTACACAATGGGGTATAGGGTCTAATAGTCAACTACAGGTTTATCTGAGGGTGTGCAGGACAAGAATTTAGTCACATAAAGAAGAACGAAAGAGAGGAGAAATTGAAAAGTATAAGGAAGAATAAAAAGATGAGAAGTTCAGTAGAGCTAAACAAAAAACAAAAAGATAATTTAAAAAGGGAAAAGAAAAAAAAAGGGAAAGAAGACCAAAAAAGAAAGCAAAAACGCACACTCCCGTATCCCCAAAATAAAAATTATAAGAGGAAAAGAAACTTTCTGGAAAATATTTTTTTATCAAAAAAGGCAAAGATTAAAGATTGAAAAAAGTTTTAGAAAAGAAAAAAAATTTCTTTTTATATAAGGTACCAAAAATAAAAACTAAAAAAAAAGAAGAAGAAGAAGACGAAGAAGAGAAAAAAGGGGAAAAAAAACAACAAAGAAACAAAAAACAAAAAAACCGAAAATTTCTTTGATTTTTTTTTTGGGATGAGTGGGAAAAATCCTGTATCTCCCTTGTATCCATAACCAGCCTCTTGTTGGAGTCTCTGGTCTGCTTGTGGACCTGTGGCTTGTTTGGTTTCTTAAGTCAGTTTGTTCGAACAGGCAGTAAAATGCTCTGCTTTACCCAGGATTTGGCGATCCTCCTCCTAGTTCATTGGGAGACATATTTGCTTTGAGAATCACAAAAGAGGGGGATGCAGTGCTGAGGCTTGGTTCTGGTAGCTTTTCCGGGGCTGGTCTGTGAAAACCTCACAGAGCCCAGCCTGGAGCCATTCTCAGGGTTTCTGTTTACTGATTTTCAATTGCTTATCGAGGCTGCTAGACGGAGGGGCAGCCTCTGGCTCTGATTACCCAGTGAAGAAACCAACTCCTCGGGCTGGCGCCTGAGCTGGGTGACTTTTCCCTGGGTGGAGCTGAGTCTGGCAGGTCACGCCACCATTAAGTTCTTGTGACCTGCTAAATGACTCATTTTATTCCAAGGCCTGAGCTGGAGCTAGCAGGTCCTCCGAGCTTTGTCGGTATCCAAGATGGAGATCATCGGTCCTGGGGCAGGGGAGGGGTGGCCTTCCCTCCTCTGCTCACTGAAAAGGAGTGAGGACGTCAGGCTTCTACTCACGCCGAGTCTTGGTTCCTTGGTCGTCTCTGGTCTGCGAACTGCAGGATGAAGATGTCCGCTCCTTGCAGATTCTTGCTGGTGTTGAGTAGAATCTGCTCCTCTGCTGCATCTGGCTCCTTCGTTCCGGACTCTCTGTTGCTCAGGTATGGCGGCTGGGCTCGCCCACCACCGCCACAGCTACCCCCGCAGCGGTGGCTGCTGGCAAGGGCTCAGAAGAGTCTCCTTGCCTGGGTTTCCTTCTCTGGCCAAATTCTCTGTCCTGTTATGATTCACTTGGTGTAATTCTCTGACTTAGGACTGTTCACTGGAACTCTAAAACTGCTTTCTAGGCGAGAGCTTACTTAGACTCCAGCTTCTCCTCCACCATCTTCGGGGCTAGAATAGACGGATGGTGTCTAACTCTCCTTACTGCCCTGTCTTTCCTTTGGGGAATATGTAGAGCATTTAGAACCTGGTCCCTGTAAAAAAATGATGATTCAAATCGCGGAGTTTCTGAGTGCTCTATCTTGTTCTTTGCATCCTGAGTTCCTAAACACTTTTGACCACACTCATAATTAAAAGGAAAAAAAATTCACCTGTTATTGGAGACAGAAGGAGGAATTTTCAATATTTCTAGGATACAGAGCAGAGCTTCTGGGGAAAGATGGGTGCTGTGAATTTCTCTTTGGAGGGGTGTCTCTTCCCTGGGGAAGGTGTAGAGCCCTCTTTCCTGGGGGCCTTAAGACTGTTCTAGGGTCCCCATATTCTGAGTACTCTATCTTATAGTTTGTAAATGGGGTCCCTAATACTGGTCACTTCCCCCAGAATTGGAAGAAAAAAGTTTGGACTGTTTACTGTGGATAGTGCAAGGGTCCTTAAGCCCTGTTAACATTCAGAGCACAGTTGCCTGGGACAGAACAATGCTTTCTATTTCTCCTAAGTGGCTATTCTCGCTTTTGGGAAAAGTTGAGAGCACTCAGAACGTGGAGACCTGAAAAAAATTTTCTTTATGGTCCCCATATTCTGAGAACTCTCTCTTGTTGTGTGCATCCTGTGCTCCCAAAACCTCCTCAGCTCTCCCAATATTACAAAGAAAACTTTTGACCTATGGCTGGTGATACCGAGAGGGGCTGTGAACCATGCCAGTATGCACATAGGAGCTACTAGAGACCGAAATATGCTGTCTTTTTCTCTTTGGTGGCTTGTCTCTATATTATGGTAGGTGGAGAGTATTCACAATTGAGGTGCCAAAAAACACTTCTGTTTTAATGAACCCAAATTCTCAGCCCTCCATCTTGTCGTTATCATCCTGAGCTCCTTAACACTGCTCAGCAATCCCAGAATTGCAAGGAAAAAATTCGGACTGGTTAATGGGGATAGTGTGAGGAGGTTTCAGCCTGCCTAGGATGCAGACTGAAGATGCCTGGTATAGATCGATGCTGTCTAACTCCCCTTAGTGCCCTGTGTTTCCTTTGGGGAATGTGTAGAGGATTTAGAAACAAATCACCGGTAAACAATAATGTTTTAAATTGCCGAGGTTCTGAGTGCTCTATCTTGTTCTTTGCATCCTGAGTTCCTAAACATTTTTAACCTCTCCCAGAATTAAAGGGAAAAAGAAATCACCTTTTATTGTAGACAGAATGAGGCACTTGCTATATTGGCAGGATTCAGAGCAGAACTTCTTGTGAAAGATGGGTGATGTGAATTTCTTTGGAGGACTGTCTCTTCCCTGGGGAAGGTGTAGAGCCCTTCTTCCCTAGGGGTATTAAAACTGTTCTAGGGTTCCCATATTCTGAGTACTCTATCTTATAGTTTGTACCTGGGCTCCCTAACACTGGTCACTTCTCCCAGAATTGGGAGAACAAAGTTTGGACTGTTTACTGTGGATAGTGCAATGGTCATAAAGCCCTGCTAAAATTCAGAGCACAGTTGCCTGGGACAGAAAAATGTTTTGTACTTCTCCTAAGAGGCTTGTCTCGCTTTTGGGAAAAGTAGAGAGCACTCAGAACATGGAGACCTTAAAACAATTTTTTTATGGTCCCCAAATTCTGAGAATTCTCTCTTGTTGTTTGCTTGCTGTGCTTCCAAACCGTCCACAGCTCTCCCAAAATTGCAAGGAAAAAAGATTGTCTTGCGGATGGTGACAACAAGAGGGGCTTTGAACCATGCCAGGATGCACTCAGAGGCTGCTAGAAACCGAACGATGTTGTCTATTTCTCTTCGGGGGCTGGTCTTTTCTTTTTCGAAGGTATAGAGCATTCAGAACCCAGGCGCCATAAAACAGTTTTGTTTTAAGGTCCCCACATTCTCATTGCTCTATCTTGTCGTTTTCATTCTGAGCATCCTAACACTGGTCAGCCCACCCTGAACTGCAAAGAAAAAATTCAGACTTTTCACTGTGGACAGTGTAAGGGACTTCAAGCTCTGCTAGGATGCAGACCCTGTTGCCTGTGATAGAACCATGCTCTCTATTTCTCTTAGTTGCTTGTATCTCCTTTGAGGAATTGTAGAGCCTTCAGAACTTGGGCACCATACAATATTGTTTACCTCACCGAAGTTCTGAGTGCTCCATCTTGTCGTTTACATCCTGAGATCTGAAAATTTTTTCAGCCCTCCCATTGGTAAGGAAAAAAAAGGAACCTGTGATTGTAGACACGATGTGACAATTTCTGACTTGCTAGAATGCAGACCAGAGCTTCTTCGTAAGATTAGTGCTGTCAATTTCTCTATGGAGGCATGTCCCTCCTTTGGGGAAGTAGTAAACCCTCATTGCTTGGGGGCCTTCAAACTGTTTCAAGGTCCCCAAGTTCTGAGTGCTCTATCTTTTCTTGTTTTTAAATTTATTTATTTATTCAGTTGTTCATGTATTTTCTTTGTAAAACTGTGTACAAAGCGGATACAATTACATGGGCAAGATAATGAGTACATTTTTTTGCTCCGTAGCATCCTCCTTTGTTTCCCTTTCCTATCTTTTTCCATCCTCCTCTTGCCCTCCTCCACAGTCCTCCCTGCTCCCATACCCCCCACCACTCACAAACCAAAGTTGTAAAGTTCGTTTTGGAAATAAGTACTTGTACATCGCATTTTTGTAATGGTTCCAACTGTGTCCATATTTAAACGAATTGTTTTCTCGTCCCCTCCACAAATTTTACCGACATGGAGTACAGTGAAAGCAGTGGTTATACAATGGGAGAGGGACCTACAAAGTAAAAAAGAAATGATCTTATGAATGTGTCATAAACTGTCGCTTGAAAGCAAATGAAAGCTTTTGAATACATATCTTAGGGTTCATTTCATTAATATCACCTTATCTGACTTTCTCTGCTTTACTCAAACTTTCGTTTGCATGCTGAACTCGCAAACACTGGTCAGTTCTCCCAGAATTGGAAAAAAATTTGGGCTGGTTACTGTGGATTGAAAGTATAAGGGGCTTTCAATCATGTGAGGATGCAGACCGGAGTATCCTGGGTTAGAAAAATGGGGTCTATTTCAATTAAGAGTTTTGTCTTGACTTTGGGGAAGTTGTATATCATTGAGAATTTGAGCCCTGAAAATCAATTTTTTTAAGGCACCGAATTTCTGTGTTGCTCTATCTTGTCGTTTGCAACCTGTGCTTCCAAACACTATTCAGCTCTCCAAGAATTGCAAGGAGTATAATTGGACCTGTTATTTTTGACAGTATATGGAACTTTCAGTCTTGCTAGGATGTAGATTAGGGCTCAGTGGGAAAGATCGGTGCTGTCCATATATCTTTGGAGGCTTGTCTCTACATTGGGGAAGGAGTAGAGCCTCCTCACTTTGGGACCTTAAAAATGTTTTAAGGTCACCAATTTCTGAGTGCTCTATCTTGTCGTTTGCATCCTAAGCTCGCTAACACAGATCAGCTCTCCCAAAATTGGATGAAACGAATTGGACTGTGCTCTGTGGAAAGTGTGAGGGGCATTAAGCCCTGATGGATGAAGACCAGAGTTGCCTGGGTGAGAGAAATGCAGTCTATTTCTATTTATCTGCTTTTCTCTCCTTTGGGGAAGGTGTAGAGTCCGAAGATGCCTGGGATAGATCGATGGTTTCTAACTCTCCTTAGTGCTCTCTCTTTCCTTTGGGGAAGGTGTAGAGTCCGAAGATGCCTGGGATAGACCGATGCTCTCTAACTCTCCTTAGTGCCCTGTCTTTCCTTTGGGGAATGTGTAGAGCAATTAGAACCTGGTCACCGTAAAAAATAATGATTTAAATCACGGAGTTTCTGAGTGCTCTATCTTGTTCTTTGCATCCTGAGTTCCTAAACACTTTTGACCTCTCTCAGAATTAAAAGGATAAAAATTCACATGTTATTGTAGACAGAATTAGGCACTTTCAATATTGCTAGGATGCAGAGCAGAGCTTCTTGGGAAAAATGGGTGCTGTGAATTTCTCTAGGGAGGGGTGTCTCTTCCTTGGGGAAGTTGTAGAACTCTCCTTCCCTGGGAGAATTAAGACAGTTCTAGGGTCCCCATATTCTGAATGCTCTATCTTATCGTTTGTACCTGGGCTCCCTAACACTGGTCAGTTCTCCCAGAATTGGAAGCACAAAGTTTGGAATGTTTACTGTGGATAGTGCAAGGGTCATTAAGACCTGCTAAAATTCAGAGTACAATTTCCTGGGACAGAACAATGTTTTCTATTTCTCCAAAGTGGCTTGTCTCGCTTTTGGGAAAAGTTGAGAAGACTTAGAACTTGTAGACTTTAAAAACATTTCTTTATGGTCCCCAAATTCTGAGAACTCTCTCTTGTTGTTTGCATTCTGTGCTCCCAAACCCTCCACAGCTCTCCCAAAATTGCAAGGAAAAAAGATTGACCTGCGGATGGTGACACCAAGAGGGGTTTTGAACCATGCCAGGATGCACACAGGGGCTGCTAGAAACCGAACGATGTTGTCTATTTCTTTTCGGGGGCTGGTCTTTTCTTTTCTGAAGGTATGGAGCATTCAGAACCCAGGCGCAATAAAACAATTTTCTTTTATGTTCCCACATTCTTAGTACTCTTTCTTATCTTTTTCATGCTCAGCATATAAACTCTGGTCGGCCCACCCTGAATTGCAAGTGAAAAATTCGGACTTGTTACAGTGGACAGTGTAAGGGGCTTCAAGCCCTGCTAGGATGCAGACCGTTGTTGTCTGTGAAGAAATATGCTGTCTATTTCTCTTTAGTGGCTTGTATCTCCTTTGAGGAATTGCAGAGCCTTCAGAAGTTGGGCACCACACAATATTGTTTAGTCATCAAAGGTCTGAGTGCTCTATATGTCCTTTACATCCTGAGATGACAAAAAAATTTCAGCCCTCCCAGTGGTAAGGAAAAAAACAGAACCTGTGATTGTAGACAGGATGAGACACATTCTCTCTTGCTAGGATGCAGACCAGAGCTTCCTCATAAGATTGGTGCTGTCAATTGGTCTATGGAGACGTTTCCTTCCTTTGGGGAAGGAGTAAACCCTCATTGCTTGGGGGCCTTAAAACTGTTTCAAGGTCCCCAAGTTCTGAGTGCTCCATATTTCCTTGTTTTAAAATTTATTAATTTATTTATTTCTTCATTTACTTTTTTGTGAAATGCTGTCTATTTCAATTTGGGGGCTGGTCTTTTCTTTTTCGAAGGTATAGAGCATTCTGAAACTTGGCGCCATAAAACAATTTTGTTTAAGTTCCCCACATTCTCAGTGGTCTATCGTGTCGTTTTCATCCTGAGCATCCTAACACTGGTCAGCCCATCCTGAATGGCAAGGAAAAAATTCGGACTTGTTACTGTGGACAGTTTAAGGGGTTTCAAGCCCTGCTAGGATGCAGAACACTGTTGCCTGTGATAGAACCATGCTGTCTAACTCTCTTTAGTGGCTTGTATCTCCTTTGAGGAATTGTAGAGCTTTCAGAACTTGGGCACCATACAATATTGTTTACCTCACCCAAGGCCTGAGTCTTCTATCTTGTCATTTACATCGTGAGATCTCAAAAACATTTCAGCCATCCCAGTGGTAAGGAAAAAAACGGAACCTGTGATTGTAGACAGGATGAGACACTTTCTGTCTTGCTAGAAAGCAGACCAGAGCTTCTTGGGAAGATTTCTCTATGGAGGTGTCCCTCCTTTGGGGAAGGAGTAAACCCTCATTGCTTGGGTCCTTCAAACTCTTTCAATGACCCCAAGTTCTGAGTGCTCCATGTTTTCTTGGTTTTAAGTTCATTTATTTATTTATTTGTTCATTTATTTTTTTGTGAAAAAAATGAACAGAGGGTTTACAATTAAATGTGCAAGATAATGCGTTCATGTTTTACAAAGTATCCTATCGTCCTTCTTTGTTTCCCCTTCCCATCTTTTCCCATTCTCCTCCTGCCTTCCCCAACAATCCTCCCCGCTCCCATACCCCCCACCACTCACAAACCAAAGTGGTAAACTTCGTTTTGGACATAACGACTTGACCATCGCATTTTTGCAATGGGTCCACCTGTATCCCTATTTAAAAGAATGTTTTCCCATCCTCTCCACAAACTATACCGATATGGAATATAGTGAAAGCAGTGGTTATATAATGGGGGAGGGAATTCCAAAGTAAAAAAGAAATGACCTTATGAATATGTCATAAACAATCGCTTGAAAGCAAATAAAAAACATTTGAATACATATCTTAGGGTTCATTTCATTAACATCACATTATCTGACTTTCTCTGCTTTACTCAAACTTTCGTTTGCATGCTGAACTCGCTAACACTGGTCAGCTCTCCCAAAATTGGAAGAAAATAATTGGACAGTGTACTGTGGATGGACAGAATAAGGAGCTTTCAGCCATGCTAGGATGCAGACTGGAGAAAGTGGGTTAGAAAGATGCGGTCTATTTCTATTTAGAGGCTTGTCTCTCCTTTGGGGAAGATGTAGATCATTGAGAATTTGAGCCCTGAAAAACAATTTTGTTTTAATGCGCCGAATTTCTGTGTTACTCTAAATTGTCATTTGCATCCTGTGCTTCCAAACACATTTCAGCTCTCCCAGAATTGCAAGGAATATAATTGGACCTGGTATTGTTGACAGTGTATGGAACTTCCCGTCTTGCTAGGCTGTCAAAAAGGGCTTAGTGGGAAAGATCGATGCTTTCTATATATCTTTGGAGGCTTGTCTCTCCATTGGGGAAGGAGTAGAGCCTCCTCACTTTGGGACCTTAAATCTGCTTTTAGGTCACCAATTACTCAGTGCTCTGTCTTGTCGTTTGTATCGTAAGCACAGTAACACAAGTCAGCTCTCCCAGATTTGGATGAAACAAATTGGACTGGGCTCCGTGGACAGTGTGAGGGGCATTAAGCCCTGATGGATGCAGACCAGATTTGCCTGGGCGAGAAAAATGCAATCTATTTCGATTTAGCGGCTTCCCTCTCCTTTCAGGAAGGTGTAGAACACTCACAACTTGGGGACCTTAAAGCAATTGTTTTAAGGTCCACAAGTTGTGAGTGCTCTTTCTTGGTATTTGCATCCTGTGCTCCCAAAACCTCCTCAGCTCTTCCAAAATTTCAAAGAAAATTTTCACCTATGGCTGCTGATACCGAAAAGGGATGTGAATCATGCCAGGATGCACATAGGAGCTACTAGAGACCGAAATATGCTATTACTCTTTGGTGGCTTTTCACTACATTAAGGAAGGTGGAGAGTATTCACTACTGAGGTGTGAAAAAATACGTTTGTTTTAAGGTACCCAGGTTCTGAGGACTTTGTTTTATCATTTTCATCCTGAGCTCCCTAACACTGCTCTGCAATCCCAGAATTGCAAGTAAAAAATTGGGACTTGTTAATGGAGACAGTGAAAGGAGGTTTAAGCCCTGCTAGGACAAGACCGAAGATGCCAGGGATAGACCTATGCTTTCTAACTCTCCTCAGTGCCATCCCTTTCCTTTGGGGAATTTGTAGAGCATTTAGAACCTTGTCACCGTAAAACAATAATGTTTTAAATCGCCGAGGTTCTGAGTGCTCTATCTTGTTCTTTGCATCCTGAGTGCCTAAACACTTTTGACCTTTCTCAGAATTAAAAGGAAAAAAATGTCAACTGTTATTGTAGACAGAATGAGGCACTTTCCATATTGCTAGGATGCAGAGCAGAGCTTCTTGGGAAAGATGGGTGCTGTGAATTTCTCATTGGAGCGGTGTCTCTTCCTTGAGGAAGGTGTAGAGCCCTCCTTCCTTGGGGGCCTTCAGACGGTTCTAGGGTCCCCATATTCTGAGTACTCTATCTTATCGTTTGTACCTGAGCTCCCTAACACTGGTCACTTCTCCAAGAATTGGAAGAACAAAGTTTGGACTGTTTACTGTGTATAGTGCGAGGGTCATTAAGCCCTGCTAAGATTCAGAGCACAGCTGCTTGGGACAGAACAATGCTTTCTATTTCTCCTAAGTGGCTTGTCTCACATTTGGGAAAAGTTGAGAGCACTCAGAACTTGGAGACCTTAAAACAATTTTCTTTGTGGTCCCCAAATTCTGAGAACTCTTTCTTATTGTTTGCATCCTGTGCTCCCAAACACTCCACAGCTCTCAAAAAATTGCAAGGAAAAAAGATTGACCTGCGGATGTTGACACCATGAGGGGCTTTGAATCATGCCAGGATGCACACAGGGGCTGCTAGAAACTGAACAATGTTGTCTATTTCTCTTCGGGGGCTGGTCTTTTCTTTTTCGAAGGTATAGAGCATTCAGAACCTTGGCGCCATAAATCAATTTTGTTTTATGTTCCCCACATTCTCATGGCTCTATCTTGTCGTTTACATCTTCAGCATCCTTATTCTGGTCAGCTCACCATGAATTGCAAGGAAAAAATTCGGACTTGTTACTGTGGATAGTGTAAGTGGCTCCTAGCCCTGCTACGATGCAGACCACTGTTGCCGTTTATAAAACGATGCAGTCTATTTCTCTTTAGTGTCTTGTATCTCCTTTGAGGAATTGTACAGCCTGCAGAACTTGGACACCATACAATATTGTTTACCTCACCGAAGGTCTGAGTGCTCTATCTTGGCGTTTACATCCTGAGATCTTAAAAAACGTTTCAGCGCTCCCAGTGGTAAGAAAAACAAACGGAACCTGTGATTTTAGAAAGGATGTGACACTTTCGTTCCTGCTTGGATGCAGACCAGAGCTTCTTGGGAAGATTGGTGCTGTCAATTTCTCAAAGGACGCGTGTCCCTCCTTTGGGTAAGGTGTAAACTCTCATTGGTTGGCGGCCTTAAAACTATTTCAAAATCCCCAAGTTCTGAATGCTCCATATTTTTTTATTTTTAAATTTATTTATTTATTTATTTGTTCATTTATTTTTTTGTGAAAACAATGTACAGCGGGGTTACAATTACATGTCAAGATGATGAGTACATTTTTTATAAAGTATTGTAACCTCCTCTTTGTTTCCCCTTCCCACCTTTTCCCATCCTCCTCCTGCCTTCCCCCACAGTCCTCCCCCCACCCAAACTCCCTACCACTCACAATCCAAAGTTGTGAAGTTCGTTTTTGACATACCACTTGTACATCGCATTTTTGCAATGGGTCCACGTGTAGCCCTATTTAAACGAATTGTTTTTCCCTTTCCCCTCCACAAATTATACCAACATGAAATACAGTGAAAACAGTGGTTCTACAGTGGGGGAGGCACTTACACAGTAAAAAAGAAATGATCTCATGAATGTGTCATAAACAATCGCTTGAAAGCAAGTAAAAATCATTTGAATACATATCTTAGGGTTCATTTCATTATCATCACCTTATCTGACTTTCTCTGCTTTACTCAAACTTTCGTTTGCATGCTGAACTCGCTAACACTGGTCAGCTCTCCCACAATTGGAAGAAATTGGTTACTGTGGATGGACAGTATAAGGGGCGTTCAGCCATGCTAGGATGCAGACCGGAGTAACCTGGGTTAGAAAGATGCGGTCTATTTCTATTTAGAGGCTTGTCTCTCCTTTGGGGAAGGTGGAGATCATTGAGAATTTGAGCCCTGAAAAATTATTTTGTTTTAAGGCGCCGAATTTCTGTGTTGCTCTATCTTGTCTTTTGCACCCTGTGCTTCCAAACACATTTCAGCTCTCCCAGAATTGCAAGGAATGTATTTGGACCTGTTATTGTTGACAGTATATGGAACTTTCAGTCTTGTTAGGATGTAGATTAAGGCTTAGTGTGAAAGGTCGGTGCTGTCCATATATCTTTGGAGGATTCTCTCAACATTGGGGAAGGTGTAGATCCTCCTCACTTTGGGACCTTAAAACTGTTTTAAGGTCACCAATTTGTGAGTGCTCTATCTGGTCGTTTGAATCCTGAGATCGCTACCACAGGTCAGCTCTCCCAGAATTGGATGAAACAAATTGGACTGGGCTCTGTGGACAGTGTGAGGGGCATTAAGCCCTGATGGATGCAGACCAGAGTTACCTGGGTGAGAAAAACGCTGTCGATTTCTATTTAGCGGCTTTTCTCTCCTACTAGAGACCGAAATATGCTCTCTATTTCTCTTTGGTGGCTTGTCTCTTCATTATGGAAGGTGGAGAGTATTCACAGCTGAGGCGCCAAAAAACAGTTCTGTTTTAATGTACCCATGTTTCATCCTGAGCTCCCTAACACTGCTCAGCAATCCCAGAATTGTAAGGAAAAGATTGGGAATGGTTAATGGGGACAGTGTGAGGAGGTTTAAGCCCTGCTAGGATGCAGACCAAAGATGCCTGGGATAGACCGATGCTGTCTAACTCTCCTTAGTGGCCTGTCTTTCCTTTGGGGAATGCGTAGAACTTTTAGAACGTCGTCACCGTAAAAAAAAAAATAATGTTTTAAATCGCCGAGGTTTTGAGTACTCTATCTTGTTCTTTGCATCCTGAGTTCCTAAACACTTTTGGCCTTAATCAGTATTAAAAGGAATAAAAATGTCACCTGTTATTGTAGATAGAATGAGGCACTTTCATTATTGTTGGGATGCAGAGCAGAGCTTCTTGGGAAAGATGGGTGCTGTGAATTCCTCCTTGGAGTGGTGTCTCTTCATTGGGGAAGGTGTAGACCCCTCCTTCCTTGGGGGCCTTAAGACTGTTCTAGGGTCCCCATATTCTGAGTACTCTACCTTATCGTTTGTACCTGGGCTCCCTAACACGGGTCACTTCTCCCAGAATTGGAAGAACAAAATTTGGACTGTTTACTGTGGATAGTGCAAGGGTCATTAAGCCCTGCTAAGATTCAGAGCACAGTTGCCTGGGACAGAACAATGCTTTCTATTTCTCCTAAGTGGCTTGTCTCGCTAATGGGAAAAGTTGAGAGCACTCAGAACTTGGAGACACTAAAACAATTTTCTTTATGGTCCCCAAATTCTGAGAAATCTCTCTTGTTGTTTGCATCCTGTGCTCCCAATCCCTCTAAATCTCTTCAAAAATTGCAAAGAAAAAAGATTGAACTGCGGATGGTAACACCAAGAGGGTCCTTGAATCATGCCAGGGTGCACAATGGGGCTGCTAGAAACCGAACGATGTTGTCTATTTCTCTTCGGGGGTTGGTCTTTTCTTTTGCGAATGTACAGAGCATTCAGAACCTTGGCGCCATAAAACAATTTCGTTTTAATTTCCCCACAATCTCAGTGCTCCATCTTGTCGTTTTCATCCCGAGCATCCTAACAGTGGTCAGCCCAAGGTTAATTGCAAGGAAAAATTTCGGACTTGATACTGTGGACAGTGTAAAAGGCTTCAATCCCTGCTAGGATGCAGACTGCTGTTGCCTGTGATAGAACCATGCTGTCTATTTCTCTTTAGTGGCTTCTATCTCCCTGGAGTAATTGTAAAGCCTTCAGAACTTGGGCACCATACAATATTGTTTACCTCACCGATGTTATGAGTGCTCTATCTTCTCGTTTACATGCTGAGATCTCAAAAACTTTTCAGCCCTACCAGTGTTAAGAACAAAAACCGAACCTGTGATTTTAGACAGGATGAGACACTCCCTGTCTTGCTAGGATGCAGACCAGAGCTTCTTGGGAAGATTGGTGCTGTCAATTTCTTTTTGGAGGCGTTTCCCTCCTTTGAGAAAGGAGTAATCCCTTATTTCTTGGGGGCCTTAAAACAGTTTCAAGGTCCCCATGTTCTGAGTGCTCCATCTTTTCTTGTTTTTAAATTCATTAATTTATTTATTTGTTAGTTTACTTTTTTGTGAAAACAATGTAGAGAGGGGTTACAATTACATGTACAAGATAATGAGTATATTTTCTATAAAGTATTGTAACCTCCTTCTTTGTTTCCCCTTCCCATCTTTTCCGATCCTCCTCCTTCCCTCCCCCACAGTCCTCCCCGCTCCCATACCCCTCACCACACACAAACCAAAGTTTTAAAGTTCATTTTGGACATAACGACTTGTACATGACATTTTTGCAATGCGTCCACTTTTAGCCTTATTTAAACGAATTGTTATTCCCCTTTCCCTCCACAAGTTATACCGACATGAAATACAGTGAAAGCAGTGGTTCTGAAATGGGGGAGGGACTTACAAAGTAAAAAAGAAATGACCTTATAAATGTGTCATAAACAATCGCTTGAAAGCAAATAAAAAAACATTTGAATACATATCTTAGGGTTCATTTCATTAACATCACATTATCTGACTTTCTCTGCTTTACTCAAACTTTCGTTTGCATGCTGAACTCGCTAACACTGGTCAGCTCTCCCAGAATTGGAAGAAAATAATTGGACTGGTTACTGTGGATGGACAGTATAAGGGGCTTTCAGCCATGCTACGATGCAGACCGGAGTAACCTGGGTTAGAAAGATGCGGTCTATTTCTATTTAGGGGCTTGTCTCTCCTTTGGGGAAGGTGGAGATCATTGAGAATTTGAGCCCTGAAAAACTATTTTGTTTTAAAGTGCCTAATTTCTGTGTTGCTCTATCTTGTTGTTTGCATCCTGTGCTTCTGAACACATTTCTGTTCTCCCAGAATTGCAAGGAATATAATTGGACCTGTTATTGTTGACAGTATATGGAACTTTCAGTGTCCTTATGATGTAGATTAGGGCTTACTGGGAAAGGTCAGTGTTCTCCATATATCTTTGGAGGCTTGTCTCTCCATTGGGAAAGGAGTAGAGCCTCCTCACTTTGGGACCATAAAATTGTTTTAAGGTCAGCAATTTCTGAGTGCTCCATCTTGTCTATTGCATCCTGACCTCGCTACTATAGGTCAGCTCTCCCAGAATTGGAAGAAACAAATTGGACTGGGCTCTGTGAACAGTGTGAGGGCATTAAGCCCTGATGGAGGCATACCAAAGTTACCTGGGTGAGAAAAAGGCTGTCTATTTCTATTTAGTGGCTTTTCCCTCCTTTGCGGAAGGTGTAGAACACTCACAACTTGGGGACCTTAAAACAATTCTTTTAAGGTCCCCAAGTTGTGAGTGCTCTTTCTTGTTATTTGCATCCTGTGCTCCCCAAACCTCCTCAGCTCTACCAATATTTCAAAGGTAACTTTGGACCTATGGCTGGTTATACCATGAGGGGTTGTGAACCATGCCAGGATGCACCTAGGAGCTACTAGAGACCGAAATATGCTCTCTATTTCTCTTTGGTGGCTTGTCTCTTCATTATGGAAGGTGGAGAGAATTCACAGCTGAGGAGCCAAAAAACAGTTCTGTTTTAAGGTACCCAAGTTCTCAGGGCTCTATCTTGTCGTTTTCATCCTGAGCTCCCTAACACTGCTCAGCAATCCCAGAATTGCAAGGAAAAGATTGGGACTGGTTAATGTGGACAGTGTGAGGAGCTTAAACCCTGCGAGGATGCAGACGGAAGATGCCTGGGATAGACCGATACTGTCTAACTCTATTTAGTGCCCAGTCTTTCCTTTGAGGAATGTGTAGAGCATTTAGAACCTGGTCACTGTAAAACAATAACGTTTTTAAATCGCCGAGGTTCTGAGTGCTCTATCTTGTTCTTTGCATCCTGAGTGCCTAAACACTTTTGACAGTAATCAGTATTAGAAGGAATAAAAATGTCACCTGTTATTTTAGACAGAATGAGGCAATTTCAATATTGCTAGGATGCAGAGCAGAGCTTCTTGGGAAAGATGGGTGTTGTGAATTTCTCATTGGAGTGGTGTCTCTTCCTTGGGGAAGGTGTAGACCCCTCCTTCCTTGGGGGCCTTAAGACTGTTCTAGTGTCCTCATATTCTGAATGCTCTATCTTATCATTTGTACCTGGGCTCCCTAACACTGGTCACTTCTCCCAGAATTGGAAAAACAAAATTTGGACTGTTTACTGTGGATCGTGCCAGGGTCATTAAGCCCTTCTAAGATTCAGAGCACAGTTGCCTGGGACAGAACAATGCTTTCTATTTCTCCTAAGTGGCTTGTCTCACTAATGGGAAAAGTTGAGAGCACTCAGAACTTGGAGACACTAAAACAATTTTCTTTATGGTCCCCAAATTCTGGGAAATCTCTCTTGTTTGCATCCTGTGCTCCCAAACCCTCCACAGCTCTCCAAAAATTGCAAGGAAAACAGATTGACCTGCGGATGGTGACACCAAGAGGGGATTTGTACCATGCCTGGATGCACCCAGGGGCTACTAGGAACCTAACGATATTGTCTATTTCTCTTCGGGGGCTGGTCTTTTCTTTTTCAAAGGTATAGAGCATTCAGAACCTTGGCGCCATAAAACAATTTTGTTTTAAGTTCCCCAAATTCTCAGTGCTCTATCTTGTCGTTTACATCCTGAGCAATCTAACTCTGGTCAGCCCACCGTGAATTGCAAGGAAAAAATTTGGAATTGTTACTGTGGACAGTGTAACTGGCTTCAAGGCCTCCTAGGATGCAGACGGCTGTTGCCTGTGATAGAACCATGGTGTGAGGGTTACGGTTATGGTTAGGGTTAGGATCAGGGTTAGTGTTTGAGTTAGGGTGGCGTTGAGGGTGACGGTTAGGGTTAGGATTAGCGTTCGAGTTAGGGTGAGCTTGAGGTTGAGGGTTAGGGTTAGGATTAGGTTTAGGGGTTGGGATTGGGTGAGGGTGAGGGTGAGGGTGAGGGTTAGGTTTAGGGTTAGTGTGAGGATAAGGGTTAGGGTGAAGGTTATGGTGAGAGTGAGTGTGAGGGTTAGGGTGAGGGTTACAATTAGGGTGAGGTTGAGGGTGAGGGTTAGGGTTAGAGTGAGGGTTAGCGTGAGGGTGAGGGTTAGGGTTAGGGTGGGGGTAACCGTAATGGTGAGGTTTAAGGTTAGTGTTAGGTTTAGGCTTACAGTGAGGGTAAGTGTGAAGTTTAGGGTTAAGGTTAGGGTTTGCTTGGGTGGGAGATGTTGAGGGTTAGTGTTAGGGTTAGGGTGAGGGTTAAGTTTAGGTTAGTGCTAGGGTGAGGGTGATTGTTGGGGTGAGGGTGAGGGTGAGGGTTTCGGGTAGGTAAGGGTTAGGGTTAGGTTGTGGGTGAGGATTAGGGTGAGGGTGAGAGTTAGGTTGACGGTTAAGGGTTAGGGTGAGGTTTAGGGTTAGGGTGAGTGTGAGGGTTCTGGTGAGGGTGAGGGTTCCGGTGAGAGCAAGGGTTAGGATGTGGGTGAGGGTTAGGGTAAGGATTAGGGTTAGAGTTAGGGTTAGGGTTAGTGTGAGGATAAGGGTTAAGGTGAGGGTTAGGATAAGGTTTAGGGTTAGGGTTAGGGTTAGGGTGAGGTTTAGGGTTAGGGTGAAGTTTAGGGTTAGGCTTAGGGTAAGGGATCGGGTTACGGTGATGTTTAGGGTGAGGGTTAGAGTGACCATGAGGGTTAGGGTGAGGGTGAGGGTTAGGGTTAGGATTAGGGTTAGAGTGAGGGTTAGGGTTATGTTTAGGGTGAGAGTGAGGGTGAGGGGTAGTGTTAGGGTTAGGGTGAGGGTTAGGTTTAGTGTGATGGTTAGGATTAGGGTTATGATTATTGTTAGTGTAAGGATAAGAGTTAGGGTGAGGGTTAGGATGAGGGTGAAGGTTAGGTTTAGCGATAGGGTTAGGTTGAGTTTTAGGCTGAGGTTTAGGGTTAGGGTGAGGGTTAGGGTAAGGGTTAGGGTGAGTGTTAGGGTTTGGGTGATGTTTAGGGTGAGGCTGAGAGTGAGGGTGAAGGTTAGGGTGAGGGTGATGGTTAGGATTAAGGTTAGGGTTAAGCTTGGGCTGAGGGTGACTGTGAGGGTGAAGGTTAGGTTTAGGTTTGGGGTGAGGGTTAGTGTTAGTGTGAGGGTTAGGGTGATGGTGAGCTTGAGGGGTTAGGGTCAGGCTGAAGGTGAGGGTGAGGGTTGTGGTTGGGATTAGGGTTAGGGTGAGTTTTAGGATTAGGATTAGGGTTAGGGTGAGGGTTAGTTTTAGGATTAGGATTAGGTTAGGATTAGGGGTATTTTTAGTGCTAGGGTTAGGGTTAGGTTGAGGGTGAGGGTGAGGGTTAGCATTAGGTTTAGGGTTAGTGTTAGGGTGAGTGTGGGGGTAAGGGTTAGGGTTAGGATTAGGATTAGGGTTAGGAATAGGCTGAGGGGGAGGTGAATGGGGTTGACGGATAGGTTTAAGGTTAGAGTTAGGGTGAGGAGTAGGGTGAGGGTGAGTGATAGGGTGAGGAAGTGGGGGAGGGGGAGGGTTTCAGTTAGGTAAGGGTTAACTTTATTGTTAGGGTGTGGATTAGGTGGAGGATGAGTTTTAGTGTGAGGGTTAGGGTTAGGGCGAGGGTTGGGTTAGGGATTGAGTGAGGGTTAGGTTTTGGGTAATGATTTGGGTGAGGGTGTGGGTTAGGGTGAGGGTTAGTGTTCGGGTGAGGTTGAGGGTTAGGTGTGGGTGAGGATTAGGTTTAGGGTGAGGGTTAGGGTGACGGTGAGTTTTAGGCTGACGGTGAGGATTAGGGTTACATTTAGCGTGAGTGTTAGGGTCAGGGTTAGGGTTAGGATGAGGGTTATTGTGAGTGGTAGGGTTAGGGTTAGGATGAGGGTTAGGGTTAGTGTGAGGGTTAGTTTTAGTGTTAGGATTAGGGTGAGGGTTGGGTTAGGGTTAGGGTTAGGGTTAGGGTGAGGGTGAGGGTTAGGGTGAGGGTGAGGGTTGGGGTTAGGTTTAGGGTTAGAGTGAGGGTGAGGGTGAGGGTTAGGTTTAGGGTTAGGGTGAGCTCTAGGGGGAGGGTGACGGTTAGGGTGAGTGTGAGGGTTTGGGTGAGGTTGAAGGTTCGTGTGAGGGTGAGGGTGAAGGTTAGGGTGTCGGTTAGGGTTAGCGTGAAGGTTAGGGTTAGGGTTAGGGTTAGGGTTAGGGTGAGGTTAAGGGTTAGGGTGAGGTTTAGGGTTAGGGTTAGGGTGAGGCTGAGGGTGAGGGTGAGGTTTAGGGTTAAGGTTAGGGCTAGGTTTATGGTGAGGTTTAGGGTGAGTGTTAAGGTTAGGATTAGGGTAAGGCTTAGGGTTCAGTGAGGGTGAAGGCTAGGTATAGGGTGAGGATTAGGGTGAGGGTGAGGGTTCGGGTGAGGGTTAGGGTTAGGGTGAAGGTCAGGGTTAGGGTTAGTGTGATGGATAGTGTTAGGGTGATTTTTAGGTTGAGGGTGAGGTTTAGGGTGAGGGTGAGGTTTCCTGTGAGGTTTAGGGTTAGTATAAGGTTTAGGATTAGTGTTAGGGTGAGGGGATTGGTGAGGGGTAGGGTTAGGGTGAGGGTTAAGTTTAGTGTGAGGTTAGGGTTAAGTTTAGGGTTATGGTGAGCGTAAGGTATAGGGTGAGGGATAGGGTGATGGTGAGGATTAGGTTTAGGGTTAGGGTTAGGTTTAGGGTTAGGGTTATGGTGAGCGTAAGGTTTAGGGTTAGGGTTAGGGTGAGGGTTAATGTTAGGTTTAGAGTTAGGATGAGGTTTATGGTTAGGATTAGGGTTAGGGTTAGGTTTAGGTTGAGGGTTAGGGTTAGGGTGAGGATTAGGGTTAGGGTTAGGTTAGGGTTAGCGTGAATGTAAGGGTTAGGGTGAGGGTTAGGGTTAGTGTTAGGGTTAGATTGAGGGTTAGGGTTTAGGGTTAAGGTTAGGTTTAGAGTTAGGATGACAGTTATGGTGAGGGTTAGGGTTAGGGTCAGGGTTAGGGTGAGAGTTAGGATGAGGGTTAGGTTTAGGGTTAGGTTTAGGGTGAGGATGAGGGTTAGGGTGAGGTTGAAGGTTGGGGTTAGCGTGAGGGTTAGGGTTAGGGTGAGCGTGAGGGTGAGGTTGAGAGTTAGGGTTAGGATTAGGTTTAGGATTAGGTTTAGACTGAGGGTGAGGTTGAGGATGTGGGTTAGTGTTAGAGTTAGGATTATTGTTAGTGTTAAGGTGAGGCCTACGGTGAGGGTGAGCCTTAGGGTGAGTGTGAGTGTGAGGGTGAGGGTTAGAGTGAGGGTGACGGTGAGGGTTAGGTGAGGGTTAGGTGAGGGTTAGGGTTAGGGTGAGGGTTAAGGTTAGGGTGAGGGTTATGGTTAGGGTAAGGGTTAGGGTGAGACTGAGGGTGAGGGTGAGGGTTAGAGTTAGGGTTTGATTTAGGTTTAGGTTGAGGGTTAGGGTGTGGGTTTAGGGTTAGGGTGAGGGTTAGTGTGAGCAGGAGGGTGAGGGTTAGGTTTAGGGTAAGAGTGAGGGTTAGGGCTTGGGTGAGGGTTTCGGTTAGGGTGAGGGTTGGGGTTAGGGTTTGTTTAGGGTGAGGGTGAGGGTTAGGTTTAGGATTATGGTTAGGGTTCGGTTTAGGGTTAGGGTGAGGGTAAGGGTGAGCTTTAGGTTTATATTTAGGTTTAGGGTGAGGGTTAGATTTAGGGTTAGGTTGAGGGTTAGGGTTAGGATGAGGGTTAAGATTAGGGTTAGGGTTAGGGTGAGGGTTAGGGTGAGCTTTAGGGTTAGAGTTAGTGTTAATGTGACGGTTTGGGTTAGGGTTAGGGTTAGGGTGAGGGTTATGGTTATGATTATGGTTAGAGTTAGGGTAATGGTTCGGTTGCGGATTAGGGTGAGGGTGAGGGTGTTAGTTAGTGTGAGAGTTAGGGTTAGGGTGAGGTTTAGGTTTAGGTTTATGGTTAGATTTAGGGTGATGTTTAGGGTGAGGGTGAGCGATAGAGTGGGAGTGAGGGTTTGGGTGAGGGTGAGGGTTAGAGTGTGGGAGAGGTTTAGGGTTAAGTTGAGAGTTAGGGTGAGGGTTAGGGTTAGGGTGATGTTGAGGATGAGGGTGAGGGTCAGGGTTAGAGGTAGGGTTAGAATGAAGTTTAGGGTGAGGGTTAGGTTTAGGTTTAAGGTGAATATGAGGGTGAGGGTTAGGGTTAAGGTTAGGGTGAGGGTGAGGGTTAGGGTTAGGTTTAGTGTGAGGGTTAGGGTTAGGGTGTGAGTTAGGGTTAGGGTGATGTTTAGGGTTGGGTTTACGGTTAGGTTTAGTGTGATGTTTAGGGTGAGAGTGAGTGTTCGGGTGAGGGTGAGGGTTAGAATGATGGTTAGGTGTAGGGTTATGGTGAGGGTTAGGGATACGGTGATGTTGAGGGTGAGGGTGAGGGTTAGGGTGACGGTGAGGTTTTGGGTGAGGGTTAGGGTTAGTGTGAGTGTTACGGTTAGGGATAGGGTGAGGGTTATGGTGAGGGGTATGGTTAGGGTTAGGGTGAGGTTTAGGCTTAGTGTGAGGTTTAGTGTTAGGTTTAGGGTTATGGTGAGGGTAAGGTTTAGGGTGAGGGTTAGTATGATGGTGAGTTTTAGGGTTAGGGTTAGTGTTAGGTTTAGGCTGAGGTTGAGGGTGTGGTTTACTGTTTGAGTTAGGGTTATGGTTAGGGTTATGTTGAGACTTAGGGTGAGGGTGAGGTTTACGATGAGGGTTTGGGATAGGTAATTGTTAGGGTTAGGTTTAGGGTGAGGATTAGGGTGATGGTGAGGGTGAGGGTTAGAGTTATGGTGAGGGTAAGGTTTAGGGTAAAGGTTAGGGTGAGGGTTAGGTTGAGGGTTAGGTTGAGGGTTAGGGTTACGGTTAGGTAAAGGGTTAGGTTTAGGGTGACGGTTAGGTTTAGTGTGAGGGTTAGGGTTATGGTGAGGGTTAGGGTTAGTGTTTGGGTTAGTGTTAGGGTTAGGATTAGGGTTAAGGTTAGGTTTAGCGTGAGTGTAAGGGTTAGCTTGAGTGTTAGTGTTAGTGTTAGGGTTAGGGTGAAGGTTAGGGTTAGGGTGAGGCTGAGGGTGAGAGTGAGGTTTAGGGTTAGGATTAGGTTTAGGGTTATGGTGAGGGTGAGGGTGAGCTTTAGGTTTATGGTTAGGGTTAGGGTGAGGGTTAGGTTTAGGTTTAGGGTGAGGGTTAGGGTTAGGATGAGGGTTGGGTTAGGGTTACGGTTAGGGTGAGAGGGAGGGTGAGCTTTAGGGTTAGGGTTAGTGTTAGTGTGAGGGTTAGGGTTAGGGGTAGGGTTAGGGTGAGGGTAAGTGTTAGGGTGAGGGTAACGGGGAGATTGAGGGTTAGGGTTATGGTTAAGGTTAGGTTTAGGGTTATGGTTAGGTTGAGGATTAGGGTGAGGGTGAGAAGGGTGAGGGTGAGAGTTAGGTTTAAGGTGAGGTTTAGGGTTAGGGTTATGCTTAGGTTTAGTGTGATGTTTAGGGTGAGGGTGAGGGATAGGGTGAGAGTGAGTGTTCGGTTGAGGGTGAGGGTTACAGTGTGAGTGAGGTTTAGCATTAGGTTGAGGGTTAGGGTGAGGATTAGGTTTAGGGTTATGGGTTAGGGTTAGGGTGATGTTGAGGGTGAGGGTGAGGGTTAGGTTGACGGTGAGATTTCAGGTGAGGGTTAGGTTTAGTGTGAGGGTTAGGGTTAGGGTTAGGTTGTGGGTTATGGTGAGGGGTAGGGTTAGGGTTAGGGTGAGGTTTAGGCTTAGTGTGAGATTTAGGGTTAGGTTTAGGGTTATGGTGATGGTAAGGTTTAGGGTGAGGCTTCGTGTGATGGTGTTGGTTAGGGTTAGGGTTAGTGTTAGGTTTATGCAGAGGGTGAAGGTGAGGGTTACTGGTAGATTTAGGGTTATGTTTAGGGTTATGGTGAGGACTAGGGTGAGCGTGAGGTTTAGGGTGAGGGTGAGGGTTACGATGAGGGTTTGGGATAGGTAATTGTTAGGGTTAGGGTTAGGGTGAGGATTAAGGTGAGGGTGAGGGTGATGGTTAGGTTTAGGGTTAGGTTTAGGGTTAGAGTTATTGTGAGGGTAAGGTTTAGGGTAAGGGTTAGGGTGAGGGTTAGGTTGAGTGTTAGTGTTAGGGTTAGGGTGAGGTATAGGGTTAGGGTTAGTGTGAGGGTTAGGGTTAGGGTGAAGGTTAGGATTAGGGTTCGGGTTGGTTTAGCGTGAGTGTAAAGGTTTGCTTGAGTGTTAGGGTAAGAGTTAGGGTTAGTGTGAGAGTTAGAGTTAGGGTGAGGGTTAGGGTTAGGGTGAGGCTGAGGATTAGGGTTTGGGTTAGTGTGATGTTTAGGGTGAGGTTTAGTGTGAGGGTTAGGGTTAGGATTAGGTTTAGGGTTATGGTTAGGGTTAGGGTGAGGGTGAGGGTGAGGGTTAGGTTTAGGGTTAGGGTTAGGGTGAGGGTGCGGGTTAGGGTTATGGTGAGGGTTAGAGTTAGTGTGAGGGTAAGGGCTAGGTTTAGGGTTAGTGTTAGGGTTAGGGTGAGGGTGAGGCTTAGAGTTAAGGGTAGGGTTAGGATGAGGGTTAGGGTAAGGGTCAGGCTTAGGGTAATGGTGAGGGTTAGTGTTAGTGTTAGGGTTATGGTTAGGTTTAGGGTTTGGGTGAGTGTTAGGGCGAGGGTGAGTTTTAGGGTTAGGTTGAGGGTTAGGGTTAGGGTGAGGGTTAGGGTTAGGGTTAGGGTGAGGGTGAGTGTTATGGTTAGGATTAGGGTTAGGTTTAGGTTAAGCTAATGGTGAGGGTGAGGGTTCGTGTTAGAGTTAGGGTTATCGTTAGGGTTACAGTGAGTTCTAGAATGAGGGTGAGGTTTAGGGTGAAGGTGAGGGTGATGGTGAGTTTTTGGGATAGGTAATTTTTAGGGTGAGGTTTAGGGTGAGGATTAGGTTGAGGGTGAGGGTTAAGGTGAGGGTTTGCTTTAGGGTGAGGGTCAGGGTTAGGGTTATTTCAATGGTTAGGGTTAGGGTGATGTTTAGGTTGAGTGTGAGGTTTAGGGTGAGGGTTAGGTTTCAGGTGAGGGTTAGGGTAGTGTGAGGGTTCGGGTTAGGGTTAGGGTTTTGGTTATGGTGAGGGGTAGGGTTAGGGTTAGGGTGAGTGTTAGGGTTACTGTGTGAGTTAGGGTTAGGTTTAGGGTTATGTTGAGAGTAATGTTTATGGTGAGGGTAAGGGACAGTGTGAGGTTTAGGGTTAGGGTGAGGTTTAGCTTTAGGGTTAGGGTTATGGTTATTGTAAGGTTTAGGGTTAGAGTTCGGGTGAGGGTTAGGTTTTGGGTGAGGGTTAGGTTTAGGGTGAGAGTTAGGGTTAGTGTGAGGGTTAGGGTTAGGGTTAGGGTTAGTGTAAGTTTAGGTTTTGGGATAGGGTTAGGGTTAGGGTTAGGTTGAGGGTGACGGTTAGGTTTAGGGTTAGGGTTAGGGTGATAGTGAGGGTTAGGTTTTGGTTTAGGGTGAGGGTTAGGATGATTGTGAGGGTTAGGGTTAGGATTTGGGTTAGGGTTAGAGTAAGGGTAAGCGTTAGGGTGAGGGTGAGGGTGAGGTTTAGGGTTATCGTTAAGTTAAAGGTGAGGGTGAGGTTTAGAGTTAGCTTTGGGTTTATGTTGAGGGTGAGGGTGAGGGTTAGTGTGAGGGTAAGGGTGAGGTTTGATGTTAGTGTGAGGGTTAGGGTGAGGGTGAGTGGCAGAGTTAGGGTAAGAGTGAGGGTGAGGTTTAGGTTAGGGTTAGTATTAGGTTTAGCATCAGGGTTAGAGTTAGGATGAGGTTTAGCGTTAGGGTTAGGGTTATGGTGAGGCTGAGGGTAAGGGTGAGAGTTAGGGTTAGGTTTAGGTTTAGGATAAAGGTGAGGGATAATATTAGGGTTAGGGTGAGGGTGAGGGTTAAGTTTAGGCTTAGAGTGAGGGTGAGGGTGAGAGTTAGGTTGAGGGTTAGTATTAGAGTTAGGGTTATTGTGACGGTGATGGTTAGGATTACTGTTAGGGTTAGGGTTAAGTTTAGGGTAAGGGTTAAGGTGAGGGATAGGGTGAGTTTTAGTGTTAGTGTTAGGGTTAGGTTGAGGATTAGGGTTAGGTTAGGGTGAGGGTTAGGTATAGTGTTAGTGTTAGGGTGAGGGTGAGTGTGAGGGTTAGGGTTAGTTTTAGGCTGAGGTTGAGGGTGAGGGTGAGGGTTAGGGTGAGGGTGAGGGTGACGGTGAGGTTTTGCGTTAGGTAAAGGTTAGCTTTACGGTTAGCATGAGGGTTAGGGTCTGGGTGATGGTTCGGGTGAGGGTTAGCGTTAGTGTGATTGTTAGGGTGAGGGTTATGGTGCGGGTATGGTTAGGGTTAGGGTTAGGGTTAGGGTTAGTGTGAGGGTTCGGGTTAGGGTTAGGGTTATGGTGAGGGAAAGGTTTTGGGTGAGGGTTAAGGTTAGGGTGAGGTTTAGGATTAGTTTTAGCGTTAGGGTTAGGTTTAGGGTGATTGTTAGGGTGAACGTTCGGGTTAAGATTGGGGTTAGGGTTAGGGTTAGGCTTAGGTTTAGGGTTAGGGTGAGGGTGAGGGTTAGGTTTAGGGTTAGGGTGAGGGTGAGGGTGAGGGTTAGGTTTTGCTTTAGGGTGAGGGTTAGGTTTAGTGTGAGGGTTAGGATGAGGGTTAGGGTGAGGGTTAGGGTTAGGTTTAGGGTGAGGGTGAAGGTGATTGTTAAGGTTATGGTTAGGGTGAGGGTGAGGGTTAGGGTTAGGGAAAGGTTGAGGGTTAGGTTTAGGGTTAGGGTGAGGTTTAGGGTTAGGATGAGGGTTAGGGTTAGGGTTAGGGTTATGGTTAGAGTGAGGGTGAGCTTTAGGGTTAGGTTAGTGTTAGTGTGATGGGTAGGTTTACGGTTAGGGTTAGGGTGAGGATAAGGGTTAGGGTGAGGGTGAGGGTGAGGGTTAGGGTAATAGTTAGGTTTAGGTTTAGGATTATGGTTAGGTTGAGGATTAGGGTGAGGGTGAGGGTGAGTGTTAGGGTGAGAGTTAGGGTTAGGGTGAGGTTTAGGGTTAGGTTGAGGGTTAGGGTGTGGGTAAGGTTTAGGGTGAAGGTTAGTGTGATGGTGAGGGTTAGGGTAAGGGCTAGGGTTAGGTTTAGGCTGAGAGTGAGGGTGAGGGAGATGGTTATTGTTAGATTTACGGGTATGGTTAGGGTCACGGTGTGGCCTAGGGTGAGGGTGAGGTTTAGGGTGGGGGTGAGGTTTATGATGAGGGTTTGGGATAGATAGGTGATTGTTAGGGTTAGGTTTAGGGTGAAGATTAGGGTGAGGGTGAGGGTGATGGTTAGGGTTAGGTTTCGGGTTAGGTTTATGTTTAGAGTTATGTTGAGGGTAAGGTTTAGTGTAAGGGTTAACGTGAGGTTAGGTTGAGGGTTAGGGTTAGGGTGAGGTAAAGGGTTAGGGTTAGGGAGAGTGTTATCGTTAGGGTGAGGGTGAGGGTTAGGGTTGAGGGTTAGGTTTAGTGTTAGGGTTAGGGTTAGGGTTAGGTTTAGCCTGAGTGTAAGGTTTAGCTTGAGGGTTAGGGTTAGGGATTTTGTGAAGGTTAGGGTGAGGATGAGGGTTAGGGTTAGCTTGAGGTTTAGGGTTAGGGTGAGTGTTAGGGTTAGTTTTAGGTTTAGGGTGAGGGTTAGTGTTAGGATTAGGGTTAGGGTGGGGTGAGGGTGAGAGTTAGTGTCAGAGTTAGGGTTATCATTAGGGTTTGGGTTAGGCCTAGGTTGAGGGTGATTTTAGGGTGAGGGTGAGGGTGAGGGTGAGGTTTTGGGATAGGTAATTGTTAGGGTGAGGGTTAGGGTGAGGACTAGGGTGAGAGTGAGGGTTAAGGTGATGGTTAGCTTTAGGGTGAGGTTTAGGGTTAGGGTTATTGTAATGGTTAGGGTTAGGGTGATGTTTAGGTTTAGGGTGAGGGTTAGGGTGAGGGTTAGGTTTAGTGTGAGTGTTCAGGTTCGGGTTATAGTGAGAGTTATGGTGAGGGGTAGGGTTAGGTTTAGGGTTACTGTGAGGGTTAGTGTTAGGGTTAGGGTTATGTTGAGGGTAAGGTTTAGGGTTAGGGTTAGGGTGAGGGTTAGGTTTAGGGTGAGAGTTAGGGTTAGGGTGATTGTTAGGGTTAGTGTGAGCATTAGGGTTAGGTTTAGGTTGAGTTTTAGGCTGGGGTTGAGGGTGAGAGTGAGGGTTAGGTTTATGGTATGGAATAGGGTTAGGGTTAGGGTGAGTGTTAGGGTGAGAGTGAGAGTAAGGGTGAGGGTGAGGGTGCAAGTGAGGGTCGTTTTTGATTTAGGCAAGGTTTAGGGTTACGGTTAGGGTGAGGGTTAGGTTTAGAGTAAGGGTAAGGGTAAGGTTGAGGGTGAGGTTGAGGGTTAGGGTTATCTTTAGGTTTAGGGTGAGGGTGAGGGATATGGTTAGGTTTAGGTTTATGGTGAGGGAGAGGGTGAGGGTTAGGGTGAGTTTGAGGTTGAGGGTTAAGGTTAGGGTGAGGGTTAGGGCGAGGGTGAGGGGTACAGTTAAGGTGAGGGTGATGGTGAGGTTTAGGTTAGGGGTAGTGATAGGGTTAGGGTTAGGGTGAGGGTTAGATTTAGGGTTAGGGTTATGGTGAGGCTAAGTGTGAGGGTTAGGTTTAGGGTTAGGGCTAGGATTAGGATAATGGTGAGGGTTAGGGTGAGGGCTAGTGTTAGGATTAGGGTTAGGGTTAGGGTGAGGTTGAGGGTTAGGGTTAGGGTTATGGTTAGGGTTAGGGTTAGGGTGAGGGTGAGGGTTAGAGTTAGGGTTAGGGTGAGAGTAAGGGTTAGTGTTAGGGTTAGGGTGAGGGGTAGGGTAAGTGTTAGGGTTAGGGTTATGGTTATGGTTAGTGTTAGGATTAAGGTTAGGGTGAGGGTTAGGCTGAGGGTGAAATTTAGGGTTAGGATTAGGTTTAGGGGTAGGGGTAGGCTGAGGGTGAGGGTGAGTATGAGGGTGAGGGATAGGGTTAGGGTTAGGGTGAGGGTGAGGGCTATGTTGAGGGTTTGGGTTAGGTTGAGGGTGAGGGTTTGGTTTAGGTAAGGGTTAAGGTTATGGTTAGGTTGAGGATTAGGTTGAGTTTAAGGGTTAGAGGGAGGGTTAGGTTTAGGGTGAGGGTTAGGGATAAGGGTTAGGATGAGGGTTAGGGTTAGGTTTACGTTGAGGGTTACGGTTAGCGTTAGGGTATGAGGGAGGGGAAGGGGAGGGGGAGGGTTAGTGTTAGGGTAAGGGTTAGGGTTAGTGTGAGGGTTAGGGTGAGGGTAAGGGTTAGGATGAGGGTTAGGGAGAGTGTGTGGGTGAGGGTTAGGGTTAGGGTTAGGTTTAAGGTGAGGATTAGTGTTAGTATTAGTGTTAGTGTGAGGGCTAGGTTTAGGGTGAGTGTTAGGTTTAGGGTGAGGGTGAGGGTGAATGTTAGGGTGAGGGTAAGGTTAAGGGTGAGGGTTAGGGTGAGGGTTAGTGTTAGGTTTAGGTTTAGTGTGGGTGATTGGGTGAGGGTGAGGGTGAGGATTAGGTTTAGTTTAAGGGTTAATGTTAGGGTTAGGGTTAGGGTTAGGGTGAGGGCTAGGGTTATTGTGAAGTTTAGGGTGAAGGTGAGGGTTTGTGTTAGGTTAGGTTTAGGGTGAGGATTAGTGTGACGGTGAGGGTTAGGGGGAGTATTTGGGTCAGGGTGAGGTTAGTTAGGGTTAGGGTTAGGCTGAGGGTTAGGTTTAGGGTGAGTTTTAGGGTGAGACTGAGTGTTAGGGTGAGGGTGAAATTTCGGGTGAAGGTGAGAGTTAAGATGTTTGTGAGGCTGAGGGTTAGAGTTAGGGTTACGGTGAGGTCTAGGGTTTCGGTTAGGGTTAGAGTTAGGTTGAGGTTTAGGGTTAGTTTGAGTGTAAGGGTGAGGGTGAGGGTAAGGTTTAGGGTGAGGATTAGGGTGAGGGTGCGGGTTAGGTTTAGGGTTACAGTGAGGGTTAGTGTGAAGGTAAAGGTAATGGTTAGGGTGAGGGTTAGGGTGACGCTAAGTGTTAGGGTTGGGTTTAGGGGGAGGGGGAGGGGGAGCATGAGGTTTAGGGTTGGGTTATGGGAAGAGTTACGTTTTGGTTTAGGGTTAGTGTGAGCACTAGGTTGAGGGTTTTGGTTTCTGTTAGGGTTAGTGTTAGGTTGAGGGTTAGGGTGAGGGTGAGGGTTAGGCTTAGCGTGAGGTTTAGGGTTAGGGTTAGGTTTAGTGTGAGGGCAAGTGTGAGGGTAAGGGTTAGGTTTATAGGTAGGGTGAGGATTAGGGTTAGGGTTAGGTTTAGAGTGAGGGTTAGGCTGACGGGTAGGGGTACGGTTAGGATGGTGGATAGTTTTAGTTTGAAGGTTAGGCTTAGTGTTAGGGTTTATATTAGGGTGAAGTTAACGGTTAGGGTGAGGGTTAGGGTGTGGGTGAGGGTTAGGGTTAGCATTAGGTTTAGGATGAGGATTAGGGTAAGGGATAGCGTGAGGGTTAGGGTTAGGATGAGGGTGAGGATGAGGGTTAAGGTTATGGTGAGGGTTAGGTTTAGGGTGACGCTAAGTGTTAGGGTTGGATTTAGGGGGAGGGGGAGGGGGAGCATGAGGTTTAGGGTGAGTCTGAGGTTTGGGTTAGGTTTAGGATTAGGGTTAGGGTTAGGGTTAGGCTGAGGGTGAGAGTGAGTGTGAGGATGAGGGTTAGGTTTAGGGTTACCTTTAGGCTTAAGCTTAGGATTAGGTTTAGGGTTAGGGTTAGGGGGTGATGTTAGGTGAGGGTTAGGGTTAGGGTGAGAGTGAGGGTGAGGGTTAGGGTTAGGGTTAGGTTTAGGGGGAGGGTTAGGGTGAGGGCAGGGTTAGGGTTAGAATTAGGGTGAGGGGTTGGGTGATGGTTAGGGTTAGGGTTATGGTGAGGGTTAGGTTTAGTGTTATGATTAGGTAAGCGTGAGGGTTACTGTTAGTGTGTGGGTTAGGGTTAGGGTTAATGTTAGGGTAAGGGTGAGGGTAAGGGTTAGGTTTAGGTTGAGTGTTAGGGTTAGTGTGAGGGTTAGGGTTAGGGTTAGATTTAAGATTAGGGTCAGGGTAAGGGATAGGGTGTGCGTTCGGTTTAGGGTTAGGGTTAGGATGAGAGTGAGGACTAGAATTAGGGTTTGGGTTAGGGTGAGTGTTAGGTTAAGTGTTAGGGTTAGGGATAGGTTCAAGGTCAGAGTGAGGTTAATGTTTAGTGTGAGGTTTAAGATGAGGGTGAGGGTTAGGGTTAGGGTTCGGTTGAGGGTTAGGGTGAGGGTTAAGGTTAGGGTTAGGATTAGGGTGAGGGTTAGATTTAGTGTTGGGGTTAGTGTTAGGGTGAGGTTTACGGTTTGTGTGAGGGTTAGGATTAGGGTTAATGTTAGGGTTAGGGTTAGTGTAAGTTTTAGGGTTCAGGATCGGGTGAGGTTGAGGTTTAGTGTAAGGGTTAGGGTTCGGCTTAGTTATAGGGTGAGGGTGAGGGTTAGGTTGAGGGTTAGGCTGAGGGGTAGGGTTAGGGTTAGTGTGAGGGTGAGGGTGAGGGTTTCATTTAGGTAAGGGTTAGGGTTATGGTTAGTTATAGGGCGAGGATGAGGTATAGGATTAGGTTCTGGGTTACGCTGAGGTGTAGGGTTAGGGTTAGTGTGAGGATGGGGGTGAGGGTTTCGGTTAGGTAAGGGCTAGAGATTGGGTTTGATGAGTATTAGGCTGAGGGTGAGGGTAAGAGTTAGGGTTAGTGTGAGGGTTAGGGTTAGGTTGAGCATTAGGTTTAGGGTGACTGTTAGGGTGACGGTGAGCGTAAGGGTGAGGGAGAGTTTTAGGGTTACGGTTAGGGTTAGAGTGAGGTTTAGGTTTAGGTTAAGGGATAGGGTGAGTGTTAGGGTGAGGGGTTGGTTAGGGTTAAGGTGAGGGTTAGGGTTAGTGTGAGGGTTAGGGTTAGGGTTAGGGTTAGGGTGAGGTTAAGGTTTAGGATGAGGGTTACGGTGAGGGTTAGGGTTAGGGTTAGCGTAAGGTTTAGGGTGAGGGTTAGGGTGATTGTTAGGTTTAGGGTTATGTTAAGGGTTAGGGTGAGGGTGAGAGTTAGGGTTACTGTTAGGGTGAGAGTTAGGGTGAGGTTTATGGTTAGGGTTAGGTTTAGAGTGAGCATTAGGTTGAGGGTTAGTGTTAATGTCAGGGTTAGGGTTAGGGTGAAGGTTAGGGTTACGGTGAGGGTTAGGGTTAGGGTTAGGTATAGGTTTAGGGTGAGGCTTAGTTGAGGGTAAGGGTTAGCGTGAGGCTTAGGATGAGTGTGAGGGTGAGGGCTAGGGTTAGCGTTATGTTCAGGGTTAGGGTGAGGGTAAGGTTTAGGGTGAGGGTTAAGGTGAGAGCGAGGGTTAGGGTGAGGGTTAGGTTGAGCGTTAGGGTTAATGTCAGTGTTAGGGTTAGGGTGAGGTTTAGAGTTCAGGTTCAGGTGGGGTTGAGGTTAAAGGTAACGGTTAGGGTTAGGCTTAGTTATAGGGTGAAGGTGAGGTTTAGCATTAGGTTGAGGGTTAGGCTGAGGGGTAGGGTTAGGGTTAGTGTGAGGGTGAGGGTGAGGGTTTCAGTTAGGTAAGGGTTAGGGTTAGGGTGAGGATTAGGGTGAGGGTGAGAGTTAGGTTTAGGGTTAGGGTGAGGGTTAGAGTTAAGGTGAGGGTTAAGTTTAGTGTGAGGTTTAGGATTAGGGTTAAGTTTAGGGTGAGGTTAAGGTTTAGGGTGAGGGTTAGGGTGAGGGTGAGGGATAGGGTTAGCTTAAGGGTTAGGGTGAGGTTTAAAGTGAGGGTTAGGCTTAGGGTTAGGTTAAGGGTTAGGGTGAGGGTGAGGGTTATGCTTAGGTTTAGGGTGAGGGTTAGGGTGAGGGTTAGGGTTAGGTTAGGTTGAGGGTAAAAGTTAATGTTAGGGTTAGGGTTTTGGTGAGGGTTAGGGTGACTGTGAGGTTTAAGTTGAGGGTTAGGCTTAGGTTTAGGGTGAGGGTTAGGTGAGGGAAAGGGTTATAGTGAGGGCTAGGGTGAGTGTGTCGTTGAGGGTTAGAGTTAGGGTGAGGGTTACGTTGAGGTCGAGGGTTAGGGTTTGAATTAGGGTGAGGGGTTGGATGAGAGTTATGGGAATGGGTTATGGTGAGGGTAAGGATTCGTGTTACTGTTAGGGTTAGGGTGAGAGTTAGGGTTAGTGTGTGGGGTACGGTCAGTGTTAATGTTAGGCTTAGGGTGATGGTAAGGGTTAGAGTTAGGTTGACGGTTAGGCTTAGTGTGAGTGTTAGGGTTTGGGTTAGGTTTAGGATTAATGTAAGGGTAAGGGATAGAGTGAGGGTTAATATTAGGGTGAGTGTTAGTATGAGGGTGAAGACTAGAGTTAGGGTTTGGGTTAGTGTGAGGGTTAGGGTGAGGTTTAGGTTTAGGGTTAGGTTCAGGGTCAGGGTGAGGTTAAGTTTTAGGGTGAGGGTTAGGGTGAGGGTGAGGGTTAGGGTTAGTGTTCGGTTGAGGGGTTGTGTGAGGTTTAGGGTTAGTGTTAGGGTTAGCATGAGGGTTTGGATTTGTGTTAGGGTTTGGGTTAGGGTAAGTGTTAAGTTTTTTGTGAGGGTAAGGGTTAGGGTTAATGTTAGGGTTAGGGTGCGGATAAGGGTTAGGGTTCGGGTTCGTGTGAGGTTGAGGTTTAGGGTAAGGGTTAGGGTAAAGTTAGTTATAGGGTGAGGGTGAGGGTTAGGGTTAGGTTGAGGGTTAGCTGAGGTTTAGGGTTAGGGTTAGGGTTAGGGTTTGTGTGAGGGTGAGGATGAGATTTTCGGTTAGGTATGGGTTAAGTTTAGGGTTAGGGGAAGGATTAGGGTGAGGGTGAGAGTTAGGGTTAGTGTTAGGGTGAGGGTTAGAGTTAGGTTGATGTATAGGGTGAGGGTGTGGGTTTGGTTGAGGGTTAGGTTTAGGGTGAGGGGTTGGGTTAGGGTTAAGGTGAGGGTTAGGATTAGTGTGAGGGTTAGGTTTAGGGTTAGGGTGAGAGTGAGGGTGAGGTTAAGGTTTAGGATGAGGGTTAGTGTGAGGGTGAGTGTTAGGGTTGGAGTAAGGGTTAGTGTAAGGTTTAGGGTGAGGGTTAGGTTTAGGGTTAGATTAAGGTTTAGGGTGAGGGTGAGGGTTAGGGTTAGGGTTAGGTTTAGGGTGAGGGTTAGGATGAGGGTTAGGGTTAATGTCAGAGTTAATGTTAGGGTGAGGGTTAGGGTGAGGGTGAGGGTTAGGTTTAGGGTTAGGCTTAGGTTTAGTGTGAGTGTTATGTAAGGATAAGTGTTAGAGTGAGAGTTAGGGTGAGTGTGAGTGTTAGGGTTAGGGTTCTGGTTAGGGTGAGAGTTAGGGGTAGGGTTAGGGTTAGGGTGGGGGTAAGGGTAATGGTTATGGTGAGGGTTAGGGTGAGGATGTTTGTGAGGGTTAGGGTTAGGGTTAGGGTTAGCGTGAGGTTTAGGGTGACGGTTAGGTTTAGGTTTAGGGATAGGGTGAGAATTAGGGTGAGGATGAGACAGGTTTGGGGTTAGGGTGAGGGTTAGGGTGACGGTGAGTGTTAGGGTGAGGGTGAGTGTTAGGGTTACAGTTAGGGTTAGGGTGAGGGTTAGGGTTAGGTTTAGGGATAGGGTGAGAGTTAGGGTGAGGGGATGGTTTAGGGTTAAGGTGAGGGTTAGGGTTAGTGTGATTGTTAGGGTTAGGTTTAGGGTTAGGGTGTGGTTAAGGTTTAGGATGAGGGGTAGGGTGAGGGTGAGGGTTAGGCTTAACGTAAAAGTTACGGTGAGGCTTAACGTAAGGGTTACGGTGAGGGTTAGGGTGAGGTTTAGGTTTAGGGTTAGGTTAAGGGTTAGGGTGAGGGTGAGAGGTAGGTTAGGGTTAGGGTGAGGGTTAGGTTGAGGGTTAGGGTTAATGTCAGGATTAATGTTAGGGTGAGGGTTAGGGTGATGGTGAGGTTTAGGGGTTAGGGTTAGGCTTAGGTTTAGGGTGAGGTTTAGGTGAGGGTAAGGGTTAGAGTGATTCTTAGGGTGAGTGTGAGGGTGAGGGTTAGGATTAGGGTTATGGTGAGGCTTAAGGTTAGGGTAAGGTTTAGGGTGAGGTTTATGGTGAGGGCGAGGGTTAGGGCTAGAATTAGGGTTAGGATTTGGTTGAGGGTTAAGTTTATTGTTATGGTGAGAGTTAGGGTTAGTGTTAGGGTTAGGGTTAGGGTGACTGTTAGGGATAGTGTGTGTGCTAGGGTTAGGGTTAATGTTAGGGTTAGGTGAGGGTAAGTGTTAGAGTTAGGTTGAGGGTTAGGGTTAGTGTAAGGGTTAGGGTTAGGTTTAGGAATAGCGTAAGGATAAGGGATATGGTGAGGGTTAGGGTTAGGATGAGGGTTAGGAAGAGGGTGAGGTCTAGAGTTAGTGTTTGGGTTAGGGTAGGTTTAGGGTGAGGGTTAGAGTTAGGGTTAGGTTCAGGTATAGGGTGAGGTTTAAGGTTTAGGGTGAGGTTTAAGGTGATTGTGAGCGTTAGGTTTAGGGATCGGTTGAGGGGTTGGGTGAGGGTTAGGGTTAGGGTTAGGGTGAGGGTGAGGGTTAGGATTACTGTTAGAGTTAGGGTTAGGGTGAGGGTTAGGGTTTGTGTGAGGGTTAGGTTTAGGGTTAATGTTAGGGTTAGGGTGAGGGTGAGGGTTAGGGTTCAAGTTCGGGTGAGGTTGAGGTTTAGGTTAAGGGTTAGGGTTAGGCCTAGTTATAGGTTGAGGGTGAGGGTTAGGGTTATGTTGAGGGTTAGGCTGAGGCGTAGGGTTAGGGTGAGGGTGAGAGTGAGGGTTAGTGTTAGGGTGAGCGTTAGGGTTAGGTTGATGTATAGGGTGAGGGTGTGGGTTTGGGTGAGGGTTAGTTTTAGGGTGAGTGTTAGGGTGACGGTTAGGGTTAGGGTGAAGTGAGTGTTAGGGTTACAGTTAGCATTAGGGTGAGGGATAGGGTTAGGTTTATGGATAGGGTAAGGATTAGGGTGAGGGGTTGTGCTAGGGTTAATGTGAGGGTTAGGGTTAGTGTGAGGGTTTGTGCTAGGTTTAAGGTTAGGGTGAGGTTAAGGTTTAGGATGAGGATTAGGTTGAGGTTGAGGGTGAGGGTTAGGCTTAGCATAAGGGTTAGGGTGAGGTTTAAGGTGAGGTTTAGGTTTAGGGTTAGGTTAAATTTTATGGTGAGTGTGACGGTTAAGTTTAGGATTAGGGTAAGGGTTATAGTTAGGGTTAGGGTTAGGGTAAGGTTTAGGGTGAGGGTTAGGTTGAGTGTTAGGTTTAATGTCAGGGTTAGGGTTACGGTGAGGGTTAGGGTGATGGTAAGGTTTAGGGTGAGGGTGAGTGTGAGAGCGAGGGTTAGGTTTTGAATTAGGGTGAAGGGTTGGATGAGGGTTAGGGTTAGGGTTATGGTGAGGGTTAGGATTCGAGTTAGGTTTAGGGTTAGGGTGAGGGTAAGGGTTAGAGTTAGGTTGACGGTTAGGGTTTTGGTGAGGGTTAGGCTTAGGGTTTGGTTTAGGGTTAGGGTGAGGGTAAGGGTTAGGGTGAGGGTTAGGATGAGGGTGAGGGTTAGGTTTAGGGTGAGGGTTGGGTTAGGTTGAGGGTTTCGCTGAGGTGTAGGGTTAGGGTGAGGGTGAAGTTTTGGGTGAGTGTGAGGGTACGTGTCAGGGAAAGGGTTAAGGTTTGGTTGAGGGTTAGGCTTAGGGTGAGTGTTAGGGTAATGGTGAGGGTTAGGGTGAGGGTTAGGTTTAGGGTTAGGGATAGGGTGAAGGTTAGGGTGAGTGGTTGGGTTAGGGTTAGGGTGAGGTTTAGGTTTAGTGTGAGGGTTAGGGTTAGGGTTAGGGTTAGGGTTAGGTTGAGGTTAAGGTTTAGGGTGAGGTTTAGGGTGAGGATGAGGGTTAGGGTTAGCATTAGGGTTAGGGTGAGGGTTAGAGTGAGGTTTGGTTTAGGGTTAGGTTAAGGGTTAGGGTGAGGGTGCGTGTTAGGGTTTGGCTGAGGGTGTTTGTTAGGGTTAGGTTTAGGGAATGGGTGAGGATTATGTTTAGGGTGAGGTTTTAGTTGACCATGAGGGTTAGGTTTCGGGGTAAGGTTACGGTGAGTGTTAGGGTTATGGATAGGGTTATGTTTAGATTTAGGGTGATGGTTAGGTTGAGGGTTAGGGTTAATGTTAGTTTTAGGTTTAGGGTGAGGGTTAGGGTGACGGTGGGGGTTAGGGTTAGGGTTAGGGTGAGGGTAAGATTTAGGGTGATGGTTAGGGTTAGGGTGAGGTTTAGGGTTAGCATTAGTTTTAGGATGAGGTTTAGGGTGAGTTTAGGTTTAGGTTTAGGTTAAGGGTTAGGGTGAGGGTGAGTGTTAGGCTTAGGCTGAGGGTGAGGGTTAAGGTTAGGGTTAGGATCTGGGTGAGGGTTATGATTAGGGTTAGTGTTAAGTTGATGGTGAGGGTTAGGGTTAGGGTTAGGATGAGGGTAAGAGTTAGGTTGATGGATATGTTTAGGGTGATGGTTAGGGTTAGCATTAGGGTTAGAATGAGGGTTAGGGTGAAGGTTAGGTTTAGGTTTACGGTTAGGGTTAGGGTGAGGGTGACGGTGAGGGTTAGAGTTAAGTTTAAGGTTTGGGTTAGGATGAGGGTTAGGGTGAGTGTGAGGTTGAGGGCCAGATTTAGGATTAGGGCTAGAGTGAGGGTTAGGCTGAGGGTGAGTGTGAGGCTGAGGGTGAGGGTTAGGGTTAGGGTTAGGGATAGGGGTAGCATGAGGGTGAGGATTAGGTTTAGGATTAGTGTTAGCTTTAAGGGTAGGCTTAGTTTGAGTTTAAGTGTGAGGGTGAGGTTTAGGGTTAGAGTGAGGTTTAGGGTTAGGGTGAGGGGTAGGGTTAGGCTTAGGTTTAGGGTGAGGGTTAGGTTTAGGGTTAGGGTGAGGGTGAGGGATAGTTTTAGGATTAGTGCTGGGTTAGGTTTAGTCTCAGGGTGAGGGTGAGTGTGAGGGTGAGGGTTAGGGTTAGGGTCAGTTTTCGGGTTAGGGTTAGGGGGAGGGTTAGGGTTAGAGTGATTTTGAGGTTGAGGGTGAGAATTAGGGTTTGGGTGAGGCTGAGGTTTAGGGTTTGTGTGAGGGTTAGGGGTAGGATGAGGTTTATTTTGACAGTGAGGGTTAGGGTGACGGTGAAGGTTAGGGTTAGAGTTAGGGTGAGGGTTAGGGTGAGGTTTAGGGTTAGGGTTAGGGTGAGGTTTAGGTTTAGGTTTAGATATAGGATGAGAGTTAGGTTGAGTGTTAGGGTTATGTTTAGGGTGAGGGTTAGGCTGAGGGGCAGGGTTAGGTTTAGGTTGAGGGTTAGTATTAATGTGAGGGTTAGGGTTAAGTTTAGTGTTAGGGTGAGGGCTAGGGTGAGGGTGAGGGTGAGGGTTCGGGTTAGGGATCGGGTGAGGATTAGGGTTAGTTTTAGGGTTAGAGTGAGGGTTAGGCTGATGGGTAGGGTTAGGGATAGGCTGTGGGATAGGTTTAGTGTGAGGTTTAGGGTTAGGTTTAGTGTTAATATTAGGGTTAGGGTGAAGGTTAGGGTTATGGTGAAGTTTAGGTTTAGCATTTGGTTTAGGATGAGGGTTAGGATGAGGCTAAGGTTTCGGGTTAGGGTTAGGGTGAAGGTTAGGGTTAGGGTAAGTGTTAGGGTGAGGGTGAGAGTTAGGGTAAGGATTAGGATTATGGGGAGGGTTAGGGTTAAGTTTAGGGTTAATGTGAGTGTTAGGTTAAGGGTTTTTGTTAGTTTAGGGTTAGGGTTAAGGTAAGGGTTAGGGTCATGGTGAGGGTTAGGGTTAGGGTGAGGGTTAGGGTTAATGTTAGGGTTAGGGTGAGGGTTAGGGTGAGGGTGAGGATGAGGGTTAGTGATAGGGATAGCGTGAGGATTAGGGTTAGTTTTAGGGTTAGGCTGACGGTTAGGCTGACGGTTAGGTTTATGGTTAGGCTGAGTTATTGGTTTAGTGTGAGTGTTAGGGTTAGGGTTAGGGTTACGTTTACGGTTAATATTAGGGTGAGGGTAAGTGTTAGGGTGTGGGTTAGGGTTAGGGTGAAATTTAGGGTTAGCATTCGGTTTAGGATGACTGTTAGGGTGAGGTTTAGGTTTATGTTTAGTGTTAGGATGAGGGTGAGGGTTACGGTTAATGTTAGTGTGAGGGTTAGGGTTAGGATGAGGCTGAGGGTTGGGGTTAGTGTTAGAGTGAGGATGAGGGTGAGGGCGAGGTTTAGGGTGAATCTGAGGGTGAGGATTAGGGTTAGGCTGAGGGTGAGAGTGAGTGTTAGGGTTAGCGTTAGGTTTAGGGTGAGCATGAAGGTGAGGGTTAGTGTTATGTTTAGGGTTAGGGTTAGTGTGAGGTTTAGGACTAGAGTAAGGGTTAGGGTTAAGGTAAGTGTGAGGGTGAGGTTTAGGTTGAGAGTTAGGGTTAGGGCTAGCGTTAGGGTTAGGGTGAGGTTTAGTGTGAGGGTTAGGAGTAGGGTTAGGGTTAGGGTGAGTGTTAGGGTTAGGGTTAGAGTTAGTATGAGGGTTACGTTGTGGGGTAGAGTTAGGGTTAGTGTGAGGGTTAGGGTTAGTGTGAGGGTTAGGTTTAGGGTTAGGGTTAGGGTGAGGGTAAGGGTTAGGGTGAGCGTTAGGACGAGGGTCAGTTATAGGGTTAGGCTTAACGTTAGTATGAGGGTAAGTGTGAGAGTGTGGGCTAGGTTTAGGGTTAGGCTGAGTGTGAAAGTGAGGATGAGTATGAGTGGTAGGTTTAGGTTTAGGTTGAGGTTTAGGGTTAGGTTGAGGATTAGGGTTAGTTTTAGAGTGAGGGTTAGGGTTACATTGATGTTTGGGGTGAGGTTGAGTGTTTGGTTGAGAGTGAGGTTTTCGTGAGGGTGAGGTTTAGGGTGTGGGTGAGGTTTAGATTTAGTTTGAGTGTTAGGGTGACTGTGAGGTTTAGGGTGAGGGTGAGTGTTAGGGTAACGGTTTGGGTTAGTGTGAGGTTTAGGGTTAGGGTTAGTGATAGAGTGAGGGCTAGGGTGCTGGGTTGGGTTAGGGTTAGGGTGAGGGTTAGGGTTAGTGTGAGGTTTAGGGTTAGGGTTAGGGTTAGGGTAAGGGCTAGGTTGAGGTTAAGGGTTAGGGTAAGGGTGAGGGTGAGGTTGAGGTTAAGGTTTTGCGTTAGGTTTAGGGTGAGGTTTAGGTTTAGGGTTAGATTAAGGGTTAGGGTGAATGTGAGGGTTAGGGTTAGGGTTAGGGTTAGGGTTAGGGTTATGGTGAGGGTAAGGGTGCGGGTTAGGTTTTGGGTTAGGGTGAGATTAAGGGTTAGGTTGAGGGATAGGGTGAGGGTGAGGGTTAGATTTAGGGTGAGGGTTAGGTTGAGGGTAAGGATTAGGGTGAGGTTTAGGTTGAGGGTTAGGGTGAGGGTTAAGGTTAGGGTGAGAGTGACGGTTATGGTTACGGTTAGGGTTAGGGTGATGGTAAGGTTAAGGGTTAGGTATAGCGTGAGGGTTAGGGTGAGAGTTTGAGTTAGCGTTAGGATGAGGATTAGGGTTAGTGTGAGAGTTAAGGTGAGGGATAGGTTTAGGGTTAGGTTCACAGTGATGGTAAGCATGAGGGTGACTTTAGGGTTAGAGTAAGTGTTAGGGTGAGGGTTAGGGTTAGGGTTAGGTTTAGGGTAATGGTTAGGGTTAGTGTTAGGGTGAGGGTGAGGGTGAGGTTTAGGGTTAGGGTGAGATTTAGAGTTAGGTTTAAGGTAAGGGTGAGGGTTAGGCTGAGGGTGAGGGTTAGGGTTACGGTGAGGGTGAGGTTTAGGGTTAGAGTGAGGGGAAGTGTGAGGGTTAGGGTTAGGGTTAAGCTGAGGGTTGGGGTTAGGGTTAGTGTGAGGTTGAGGTTGAGGTTTTCAGTTAGGTAAGTGTTAGGGTTAGGGTTAGGTTGAGTTTTAGGGTTCAGGTTCGGGTGAGGGTGAGGTTTAGGGTGTGGGTGAGGGTTAGGTTTAAGGTGAAGGTTAGGGTGACGGCAAGGATTAGGGTGAGGGTGACAGGGCTACGGTTAGGGTTAGGGTGAGGGTAAAGTTTAGGTTTAGAGATAGGGTGAGGGTTAGGGTGAGGGGTTGGTTTAGGGTTAGGGTGAGGGTTAGGGTTAGTCTGAGAGTTAAGGTTAGGTATACTGTTAGGTGTAGGGTGAGCTTCAGTGTTAGGGTGAGGGTGATGGTTAGGGTTAGTGTTAGGATTAGGGTGAGTCTTAGGATGAGGGTTTGGTTTAGCGTTAGGGCAAGAGTTAGGGTGAGGGTGAGGTTTAGGGTTAGGTTTAGGGTGAGGTTTAGGGTTAGGGTTAGGGTTTGGGTGAGGGTGAGGTTATTGGTTATGCTGAGAGTTAGGGTGAGGGTGAAGGTTAGGGTTGGGGATGGTGTGAGGATTAGGGGTAGGTTTAGTGTTAGGGTGACGGTTGGGCCGACGGGTGGGTTAGGGTTAGGGTAAGGGATAGGTTTAGTGTGATTGTTGGGTTTAGGGTTAGGTTTAATGTTAGGGTGAGCGTAAGGGTTAGGGTGAGGGTTAGGGTTAGGGTGAAGTTTAGGGTTAGCACTTGGTTTAGGATGAGGGTTACGGTGACGGTTAGGGTTAGGGTTAGAGTGAGGGTTAGATTGACGGTGAGAGTTACTGAAAGGGTTAGGCTTAGGTTTAGGGTGAGGTTTAGGTGAGGGTAAGTGTTAGAGTGAGTGTTACGGTGAGTGTGAGGGTGAGGCTTAGGATTAGGATTAGGGTTAGGGTGAGGGAGAGGGTGAGGGTGAGGGGTAGGGTTAGGATTAGGGTTAGGGTTAGGGTGAGGGTGAGGGTAATGTTTAGGGTGAGGGTTAGGTTCAGGGTGAGGGTTATTGTTAGGTTTAGGGTGAGGCTTAGGTTGAGGGTTAGTGTTAATGATAGGGTTAGGGTTAAGGTGAGGGTTAGGGTGACGGTCAGGGTTAGCCTTAGTGTTAGGATTAGGGTTAGGGTGAATGGTTGGGTGAGGGTTAGTGTTAGGGTTAGGGTTAGGGTGAGGCTTAGGGTTAGGTTGAGTGTTAGGGTGAGGGTTAGGGTGAGGATAAGCTTTAGGGTGAGGATTAAGAGGAGGGTGAGAGTTAGGGTTAGGGTGAGTGGTTGGGTGAGGGTTAGGGTTAGGTTTATCATGAGGGTTAGGGTTAGTGTTAGGGTTAAGGTTAGGATAATGTTTAAGTTTAATGTGAGAGTTAGGGTTAGGGTAAATGTTATGGTTAGGGTGAGGTTAAGGGTTAGGGTTAGGTTGAGAGTTAGGGTTAGTGTGAGGGTGATGGTTAGGGTTAGTGTGAGGGTAAGGGTTAAGGTTAGGGTGAGGGTTAGGGTAAGGGTAAGGTTTAGGGTGAGGGTTAGGGTAAGGGTGAATGTTAGTGCTAGGGTTAGGGTGCAGGGTTCGGTGAGGGTTAGGGTTAAGGTTAGGGTGAGGGTGAAGTTTAGGATTAGTGTTAGTGTTAGGTTTAGGGTGAGGGTTACAGTTATTGTGAGGGTTAGTGTTAGGGATAATGTTAGGTTTTGGGAGAGGGTAAGGGTTAGGGGGAGGGTTCGGTTGAGGGAGAGGTTTAGTGTAAGTGTTAGGGTTAGGGTTAGGAATAGGGTGAGGGTGAGGTTTAGGGTTAGGTTGACATTCGGCTGAGGGGTAAAGTTAGGTTTAGGGTGAGGGTGAGGTTGAGGGTTTCGGTTAGGTAATGGTTAGGGTTTGGGTTAGCGTGAGGATTAAGGTGAGGGTGATGGTTAGGGTGAGGTTTAGGTTTAGGGTTAGGGTTAGGGGCAGGGTTAGGGTGACGGTTTGGGTTAGGTTGATGTATAGGGTGAGAGTGAGGTTTTAAGTGAGGGTTCGGGTGAGGGTGAGGGTGAGGGTTAGTGTGTGGGTGAGGTTTAGTGTTAGGGTGAGTGTTAGGGTGACGGTGAGGGTTAGGGTGAGGGTGAGTGTTAGGGTTAGGGTAAGGGTTAAATTGAGGGTTAGGGTTAGGATTAGGGATGGGGTGAAGGTTAGGGTTTGGGGTTGGGTTAGAGTTAGGGTGAGGTTAAGGTTTATGTTGGGTGTTAGGGTGAGGTTGAGGGTTAGGGTTAGCGTTAGGGTTAGGGTGAGGGTTAGGTTTAGGGTTAGGTTAAGTGTTAGGGTGAGGGTGAGTGTTACGGTTAGGGTTAGAGTTAGGGTGATGGATTGGGTTAGGGTGAGGTTCAGGGTAGTGGTTAGGGTGAGGGTTAGGGTGAGTGTGAGGGTTAGGGTTACGTTTAGTGTGAGGGTGAGGTTTAGGGTGAGGGTTAGGGTGAGCGTGAGGGTTATTGTTAGTGTTAGGGTGAGGGTGAGGGTGAGGAGAATTTTTTGGGTGAGGGTTAGGGTGAGATTGAAAGTTAGGTTTAGGGTGAGGGTTAGGTTAAGGGTTAGGGTGAGGGTTAGGTTTAGGGTTAGGTTTAGGTTGAGGGTTAGGGTTAATGTTAGGTTAAGTGTTAGGGTGATGGTGAGGGTTAGGCTTAGAGTTAGGGTTAGGGTTATGATGAGGTGTTGGGTGAGGATTAGGGTTCATGTGAGGGTGAGGCTTAAGGTTAGGGTTAGGATTAAAGTTAGGGTCAGAGTTAGGTTTAGGGTAAGGTTTATCGTGAGGGTTAGGGTGAGGGTGTGGTTGAGGGTTAGGGTTAGGTTTAGGGTGAGGGTTAGGGTTAGTGTTAAAATTAGGGCGAGGGTTAGGGTGAGTGTAAAGTTTAGGGTGAGGATTGGGGTGAGGGTGAGGGTTAGGGTGAGGTTTAGGGTTCAGGTGAGTGTTAGGGTTAGGGTTAGCCTGAGGGTTAGGGTTAGGTTGATGTATAGATTGAGGATGAGGGTTTTCGTAAGGGTGAGGGTTCTTGTGAGGGTGAGGGTTAGCGTGTGGGTGAGGGTTAGGGTTAGGGTGAGTGTTAGGGTGACGGTGAGGGTTACGGTGAGGGTGAGTGTTAGGGTTATGATTAGGGTTGGTTTGAGGTTTATGGTTAGGTTAGGTATAGGGTGAGGTTTAGGTTGTGGGGTTGTTTTAATATTAGGGTGAGGGTTAGGCTTAGATTTAGGGTTAGGGTGAGGTTATGGGTTAGGGTGAGCGTTAGGTTGAGTGTGAGGGTTAGGGTTAGCGTTAGAATTAGGGTGAGAGTTAGGGTGTGGGTTTCGGTTAGGGTTAATGTGAGTGTTAGGGTTAGGGTGAGTTTAAGGGTTAGCGTGAGGGTTAGGGTTAGCGTTAGTGTTAGGGTGAGGGTTAGGGTGAGGGTTAGGTTTAGGGTTAGATTAAGGGTTAGAGTGTGGGTGGGGGTTAGTGTTAGCGTTAGGGTTAGGGTGAGGGTTATGGTTATGGTTAGGGTTAGGGTGAGTTTGAGGGTAATGGTTAGGGTGAGGGTTAGGGTTAGGGTGAGTTAGAAGGTAATGGTTAGGGTGAGGGTTAGGGTGAGAGTGAGGTTTAGGGTTAGGATTAAGGTTAGGGTGAGGGTTAAGTTGAGGGTTAGAGTGAGCATGAGGGTTAGGGCTAGGGTTAGGGTGAGGGTGAGGGTGAGGCTACTGGTTAGGGTGAGGGTTAGGGTGTGGTTGAAGTTTAGGTTTAGGTTGAGGGTTAAGTTGAGGGTTAAGGTGAGGTTTAGGGTTAGGGTTAGCTTTAGGGTGAGTGTTAGGTTGAGGGTTAAGATTCTTGTTAGGGTGAGGGTTAGGGTGACAGTGAGAGTTAGGCTTAGGGTTAGGTTTAGGGTTAGGGTGAGGGCTTGGGTGAGGGTTAGGGTTAGGGTGAGGGTGAGGCTTAGGTTTAGGGTTAGGGTTAAAGTTAGTGTGAGGGTTAGGGTGAGGGTAAGATTTAGGGTGAGGGATAAGGTGAGGATGAGGGTTAGGGTTAGGATTAAGGTGAGGGTTTGGGTGAGGGTAATGGTTAGGATTATGGTGAGGGTTAGGGTTAGCGTTAGGGTTAGGGTTAGGTTGAGGGTTAGGGTTAGTGTGAGGTTTAGGGTTACCGTTAATGTTAGGGTTAGGTTGAGGTTAAGGGTTAGGGTGAGGGTTAGGATGAGGGTGAGGGTTAGGGTTAGGGTGAGGGTGAGGGTGAGGGTTAGGCTTAGGTTGAGGGTTATGCTGAGGGGTGGGGTTAGTGTGAAGGTGAGGGTTAGTGTTAGTGTGAGGTTTAGGGTTAGGGTTAATGTTAGGGTTAGGGTTAGGATGAGGGTAAGGGCTAGGGTGAGGGTTCGGGTGAGAGTTAGGGTTAGGATTAGGTTTAGGGTTAGGGTGAGGGTGAGGGTTAGGATTAGGGTTAAATTGAGGGTTAGGGTTAGGGTGAGGGTGACGGTTATGGTTTGGATTAGGATTAATGTTAGGGTTAGCATTAGGCTTAGGGTAAGTGTGAGGGTGAGGGTGAGGATTAGGGTTAGGCTGAGGTTTAGGGTTAATGTTAGGGTGAGGGTTAGGGTTAAGGTTATGTTTAGGGCGAGGTTTAGGTTTAGTGTGAGGGTGATTGTGTGGGTGAGGGTGAGGGTTTGGTTGAGAACGAGGGTTCGGTTGAGGGTGACAGTTAGCCTGTGGGTGATGGTTAGGGTTAGGGTGAGGGTGAGTTTTAGGGTTACGGTTAGGATTAGGGTTATGGTTAGTGAAAGGGCGAGGGTTAGGGTGTGGTGTTGCGTTAGGGTTAGTGTGAGGATTAGGGTTATTGTGAGGGTTAGGATTAGGGTTAGGATTAGAGTGAAGTTTAGGGTTAGGGTGAGTGTTAGGGTGAGGGTGAGGTTTAGGGTTAGCGTTACAATTAGGGAGAGGGTTAGGTTGAGGATTAGGTTTAGGGTTTGGTTAAGGTTGAGGGTGAGTTTTAGGGTTAGGTTTTGGGTGAGGATGAGGGTTAGAGTGAGGATTAGGGTTAGGGTTAGGTTTAGAGTGAGGGTTAGGTTGAGGCTTAGGGTTAATACTAGGGTTAGGGTGAAGTTGAGGTTTAGGATGACAGAGATTCAGGATAGGTATATGTTGAGCTTTAGGTGAGGGTTAGATTGAGTGTGAGGGTGAGGGTTAGGTTTAGGATTAGGGTTAGTGTTCGGTTTAGGCTAAGGGTTAGTGTGAGGTTTAGGGTTAGTTTTAGGTTTAGGGAGAGATTGTGCAAGAGGGTTAGGGATTGGGTGAGGATTAGGGTTAGGGTTAATGTCAGGGTGAGGGTTAGGCTGAGGGGTAGGGCTAGGTTTAGGGTGAGGGATAATTTTATTGTGAGGGTGAGGGTTAGGTTTAAGGCTAGGGTGAGGTTTTGGGTTAGGGTGACCCTATGGGTTAGGGTTAGGGTTAGGGATAGGGTTAGGGTGAGTGTGAGGGTGAGGGTTAGCTTTAGGTTTATGGTTAGTTTTAGGTTTTGGCTGAGTGTGAAGATGAGTGTTAGGGTTAGGGTTAGGTTTAGGGTGAGAGTGAGGATGAGGGTTAGGGTTTGGATTAGGGTTATCGTGAGAGTTATGCTGAGGGTGAGGGTGAGGCTGAGGGTGAGGGTTAGGGTTAATATTAGGGTTAGGGTGAGGTTTAGGGTTAAGTTTAGGGGTAGGCTTAGGGTGATGGTAAGGGTGAGGGTGAGGGTTAGGGTTATGGTGAGTGTTAGTGTTTGGGTGAGGGATAGGGTTAGGATTAGTGTGAGGGTTAGGGTTAGGGTGAGGGTGAGGTTGAGAGTTAGGTTTAGGAATAGTGTGAGGGTTAGGGTTAGGCTTAGGGTGAGGGTGAGTGTGAGGGTGAGGGTGAGGGTTAGGGTTAGGGTGAGGTTTCGGGTTAGGTCTAGGGAGTGTTTGGTTTTAGGGTGATGTTTAAGGTGAAGGTGAGGTTGAGAGTGAGGGTGAGGTTTCAGGTTAGGTTGAGGGTTAGAGTGTGGTTTTCGGTTTGGGTTAGGGAGAGGGTTAGGTTGACAGTGAGAGTTAGGGTGAGAGTGAGGATTTGGGTTAGGTTTAGGGTGAGGGTTAAGGTTAGGGTTTGGGTTAGGGTTAGTTTGTGGGTGAGGGTTAGGTTTAGGGTTAGGTGGAGGTTAGGGTTAGGGTGAGGGTTAGGATTAGGGTTAAGGATAGCTTGAGGTTGAGCGTTAGGGTTAGGGTTAGGGTTAGGGTGAGGGTGATAGTGAGAGTTAGGTTTAGGATTAGTGTTAGGTTTAGGGTGAGGCTTAGGGTGAGTGTGAGGGTGAATGTGAGGGTTAAGTTTAGGGTGAGGTTTAGGTTTCAGGTTAGGGTGAAGGTTAGGGTTAAGGTTATGGTGAGGGATAAGATGAGGATTAGGGTTAATGTTAGGGTTATTGTTAGGGTGAGGGTTAGTTTGAGGGTGAGGATTAGGGTTAGGGTGAGGGTTAGCGTGAGGATTAGGGTTAAGGTTAGGGTTGGGGTTAGGGAGAGGGTTAGGTTTGAGGGTAAGTGCTACGGTTAGGCTTCAGGTGAGGGTGAGGGTTAGGGTTAGGGTTAGGGTTAGGGTTATGGGGAGGGTCAGGGTTAGGTTTAGGGTTAGGGTGAGTGCTAGGGTGAGGGTGAAGGTGAGGTTTAGGGTTATAGTTAGGGTGAGGATTATGGTTAGCGTTAGGGTTAGGTTGAGGATTAGGTTGAAGGGTAGGCTTAGGGTTAGGGTGAGGGATAGCTTTAGTGTGAGGGTTAGGGTTAGCATTAGGTTTCGGATTTGGGTGAGGTTGAGGGTTAGGGTTAATGTTACATTTTGTGTAAGCTTGAGAGTTAGGGTTAGGTTTAGGATTAGGGTTAGGTTTAGGGTTAGTCTTAGGGTGAGGGTGAGGGTAAGGGTTAGAGTGAGGGTTAGGCTTACGTTGATGTTTAGGGTGAGGGTGATGGTTTGCGTAAGGGTGAGTTTTCCATTAGTTTGAGGGTTAGGGTGTGGGTGAGGTTTAGGATTAGGGTGAGTGTTAGGGTGACGGTGAGGATTAGCGTAAATGTGAGTGTTAGGGTTACGGTTAGGGTTAGTGTGAGGTTGAGGGTTAGGGTTAGGGATAGAGTGAGGGTTAGGGTGCTGGGTTGGTTTAGGTTTAGGGTGAGGGTTAGGGTTAATGTGAGGTTTAGGGTTAGGGTTAGGGTTAGGGCTAGGGTGAGGTTAAGTGTTAGGGTGAGGGTTAGGGTGAGGGTTAGGGTGAGAGTTGTGTTTAGGGTTAGGGTGAGGGTGAGGGTGAGGGTAATGATTAGGGTGAGATTTAGCTTGAGCGTTAGGGTTAGTGTTATTGTTAGAGTGAGGGTGAGCATAATGATTAGAGTGAGGGTTAGGGTGAGGTTGAAATTTAGGGTTAGGGTGAGGGTTAGGTTGAGGGTTAGGGTGAGGATTATGGTTAGGGTTACGTTTAGGGTGAGGATTAAGTTGAGGGTTAGGGTTAGTGTTAGGGTGAGGGTTAGAGTGACGGTGAGGGTTAGGTATAGGGTTAAGGTTAGGGTACGTTTGAGGGGTTGTGTGAGGGTTAGGATTAAGTTTAGGGTGAGGGGTTGGGTGAGGGTTAGGGTTAGGGTTATGGTGTGGGTTAGGGTTAGGGTTAGTGTTAGGGTTAGGGTGAGGGTTAGGATTAGTGTGAGGGTTTGGGTTAGGGTTAGTGTTAGGGTGATGTTTAGGGTGAGGGTGAGGGTTAGTTTGAGGGTGAGGGTTTGGTTGAGGGTGAGGTTTAGGGTGTGGGTGAGGGTTATGGTGACAATGAGGGTTAGGGTTACACTGAGGGTTAGGGTTAGGGTGAGGGTTAGTGTTAGGGTTAGGATTAGGTTTGAGATGGTTAGGGTTAGGGTTAGATGAGGGTTTTGTTTAGGAGAGGGTTAGGGTTAAGGTTAGGGTTAGGGTGAGATTGAGGTTTAAGTTTATGGTTAGTTTAGGGTGAGGGTGAGGGTCAGGGTTAGGTTTAGGGTGAGGGTTAGGGTTAGGGTTAGGATGAGGGTTATGGTGAGGGTTAGGGTTAATATTAGGGTGAGTGTTAGAGTTAGTGTTAGTGTTAGGGTTAGGGTTGTGATGGTTAGGGTTCGGATTAGGGTTAGGGTTAGGGTTAGGTACAATGTGAAGGTTAGGTTAGGGTGAGCCTTAGTGTTAGGTTTAGGGTGAGTGTTAGGATTAGGGTTAGGGTTATTGTTAGTGTTATGGTTAGACTGAGGGTGAGTGTGAGGGTGAGGATTAGGGTACGGTTTAAGTTTAGGGTTAGTGTGAGGGTTAGGATTAGAGTTAGACTTAGTGTGAGAATTAGGGTTAGACTTAGTGTGAGGTTAAGGATTAGGGTGAGAGTTAGGGTGAGGATGAGTGTTAGGGTTAGGGTGAGGATTATGGTGAAGGTGAAGGTAAGGGTGAGGGTTAGTTTTAGGGTTAGGATTAGAGTGAGGGCTAGGGTGAGGGTGAGTTTTAGGGTGAGGTTTATGTTGAGGGTGAGGGTTTGGGTTAGGGTTAGGTTGAGAGTTAGGATGAGGTTGAGGATTAGGGTGAGGGTTTTTGTTTTAATGAGGTTTAGGTTTAGGGTGAGGGTTAGGGTTAGAGTTATTGTAAGGGTTTGGGTTATTGTTAGGGTTAGGATTAGGCTGAGGGTGAGTGTGAGGGTGAGGGTTAGGGTTAGGTTTAGGTTTAGGGTTAGTGTGAGGGTTAGGGTTAGAGTTAGGGTTTGACATAGGGTGAGTGTAAGGATTAGGGTGAGAGTTAGGGTGAGGATGAGGGTTAGGGTTAGGGTTAGGATTATGGTGAGGATGAGGGTGAAGGTTAGAGTTAGGGTTAGGGTGAGTGTGAGGGTTAGGGTTTAGGGTGTTAGGTTTAGGGTGAGTGTAAGGGTTAGGCTTTCGATGAGGTTTAAGGTTAGGGTTAGGTTGTAGGTAAGGGTTAGGGTTAGAATTATGGTTAACTTTGGGGTGAGGGCTAGTGTGAGGATGAGTTTTAGGGTTAGGTTTAGGGTGAGGGAGAGGGTTACAGTTAGGGTTAGGGTTAGGGTGAGGGATAGGGTTAGAGTGAGTGTAAGGGTTAGGTAGAGGTTTAGGGTTAGGGTGAGAGTTAGAGTTAGCCTTAGGGTTAGGTTGATGGTTAGGGTGAGTGTTAAGGTTAGGTTTAGGGTTAGGGTGATGGTGAGGGTGAGGGTTAGGTTTCGGTGAGGTTTAGAGTTAGGGTGAGGGTTAGGGTTGGGTAAGGGTTAGAGTTAGAGTGAGGGTGAGGGTGATGTTTAGGGTGAGGATTAGTGTTAGGGTTAGGGTTCGGATTAGGGTTAGGTTTAGGGATATATGGAGGGTGATTCTGATGGTGAGGGTGAGATTTTGGATTAGGGTGAAGGTTAGGTTTAGGGGGAGGGTTAGAGTTAGGGTTAGTTTTAGAATGAGTGTTAGGTTGAGGGGTAGGGTTACAGTTAGGGTGAGGTTTAGGGATAGTGTGAGGGTTAAGGTTACGTTTTGGGTTAGGGTTAGGGTGAGGGTAAGGTTTACGTTGAGGTTAGGGTGAGGGTTCGGGTTAGGGTTTGGGTTATTGTGAGGTTGAGGTTTAGGGTTAGGTTGAGGGTTAAGGTGAGGGTTAGGTTTAGGGTTAAGGTTAGGGTGAGGGTTAGGGTGAATGTAAGGGTAGGGGTGAGGGTTAGAGTGAGGGTGAGTGTTTGGTTTAGGGTTAGGTTCAGGGTGAGTGTCAGGGTCAGTCTGAGAGTTAGTGTTAGGGTGAGGGTTAGGGTTAGGATAAGGGTTAGGTTTAGGTTTAGGGTTGAGGTTAGGGTTAGAGTTAGTGTTTGGGTGAGGGTTAAGGTAAGGTTTAGTGTTAGGTTAAGGGTTATTGTTAGGGAATAGGGTGAGGTTGAGGGTGAGGGTGAGGTTTAGGGTTAGGGTTAGGTTTATGGTGAGGGTGTAAGTGAGAATTAGGGTTAGTGTTAGGATTACGGTTAGGGTTAGGCTGAGGGGGAGGGGGCGGTTTAGGGATAGGGTTAGGTTTAGGATTAGGTTTAGGGTTAGGGTTAGGGATAGGGTTAGGGTTAGTGTTATTGTTAGGGTTAGGGTGAGGGTGAGACTGAGGGGAGGGTTAGGTTTAGGGTTAGGGTTAGGGTTATGTTGAGGGTGAGGGTTAGAGTTAGTGTGAGGGTTAAGATTAGGGTTCGGGTTCGGGATAGGGTTAGGGTTAGAGTTAGGGTGAGGGTTAGGTTTAAGGTAAGTGTTAGGGATAGGGTTAGGGTGAGGGTTAGGGTTAGAATGATGTTTAGGGTGAGGGTGATGGTTAGGGTTCGGGTGAGATTTTGGGTGAGGGTTAGGGTTAGGGTTATATTTAGGGTGAGGGCTAGGTTGAGGCTGAGGGTTAGGGTTAGGGATAGTGTGAGACTTAGGGTTAGGGTTAGGGTTAGGGTGAGGGTTAGGCTTGAGGTGTAGGGTTAGTTTGAGGGTTAGGGTTATTGTTAAGGTTAGGTTTACGGTGACAGTAAGGGTTATGGTTAGCATTACGTTTTGGGTGAGGGTTACGATGAGGGTTAGGGTTAGGGTGAGTGAGAGGGTTAGGGTTAGCCTGTGTGTTAGGGTGAGGTTTAGGTTTAGGTTTAAGGTTATTGTTATGTTAGGGGTAGGGTGAGGGTGATGGTTAGGGTTAGCGTAAGGGTGAGAGTTAGGGTAAGGTTTAGGGTCAGGCTTAGGGTTATTGTTAGGGTTAGGGTTAGGCTGAGGGTGAGGCTGACACTGAGGGTGAGGAAGAGTTTTAGGGTTCGGCTTAGGTTTAGGGTGAGGGTGAGTGTGGGAGTTAGGGTTAGGTTTAAGACTAGGGTTTAGTTTAGCCTAAGGGTGAGGTTGAGGGTGAGGGTGAGGGTTAGGGTTAGGTTTAGGGTTAGGGAGTGGTTTAGGGTTAGTGTGAGGATTAGGGTGAGTGTTAGGGTTAGGATGAGGGTTAGGGTGAGGTTTAGGTTTAGGGTTAGGGTGAGGTTTAAGATTAGTGTGAGGGTTAGAGTTAAGGTGAGTGTGAGGGTGAGGGTATGGGTTAGGGTGAGAGTTAGAGTTAGGGTGAGGCTTAGAGTTAGGGTGAGGGTTAGGGTTAGGGTGAGGGTTAGGGTTAGAGTGAGGGTTAGTGTTAGGGTTAGGGTTAGGGTGAGGGCTAGGGTGAGGGTGAGGGTTATGGTTAGGGTTAGCGTTAGGAAGAGGGTGAGGGTAAGATTTACGTTTAGGATTAGTGTTAGTTTTAGGGTTAGTCTTAGGGTGAGTGTGAGGGTGAGGTTGAGGGTGAGGTTAGGGTGAGGGGTAGGGTTAGGGTTAGGGTGTTGGTTAGGGTTAGTGTGAGGGTCAGGGTTAGGTTTTTGGTTAGGGTTATGGTGAGGGTAAGGGTTAGTGTGAGGGTTAGGCTGAAAGTAAGGGTAAGGGTGAGGTTTAGAGTGAGGGTGAGTCTTAGGTTTAGTGTTAGGGTTAGGGTAAGAGTCAGGGTCAGGCTGAGGGTTATGGTTAGGGTGAGGATTAGGGTTAGGGTGAGGATTAAGGTTAGGCTGAGTTTTAGGATTAGGTTTAGGGTTGAGGTTAGGGTTAGTGTTAGTGTTAGGGTGAGGGTTAGGGTAAGGTTTAGGGTTAGTGTAATGGTTATTGTAAGGATTAGGGTGAGGGTGAGGGTGAGGTTTAGGGTTAGGATTAGGATTAGGGTTAGGGTTAGCCTGAGGGAGACAGGGAGGGGGAGGGGGCGGTTTAGGGATAGGGTTAGTTTTAGGGTTAGGGTTAGCGTGAGGATTAGGGTTAGGCTTAAGGTTAGGGTTAGGGTGAGGGTGAGAAGGAGGATAGGGGAGGGGAAGGGGTAGGTTTAGGGTTAGTGTTAGGTTTAAGGTGAGGGTGAGAGTGTGGGTTAGGGTTAGGGATAGGGTTAGGGTGAGGATTAGGGTTAGGGTTAGGGTTAGAGTTAGGGTGAGGTTTAGGTTTAGGGTAAATTTTAGGGTTAGGGTTAGGGTGAGGGTGAGGTTTAGGGTTATTGTTAAGGTTAGGGTTAGAGTGAGAATGGGGGTTAGGGCTAGCATTACATTTTGGGTGAGGGTTACGGTGAGGGTTAGTGTTAGGGTTAGGTTTAGGGTAAGGTTAGGATTATGTTAGGGTTAGGATGACGGTGAGGTTTATCGTTAGGTTAGGGAGAGAGTTAGGGTTAGGGTTAGGGTCAGGGTTGGGGTTATTTTTAGGTTAGGGTTAGGCTGAGGGTGAGTCTGTCAGTGAGTGTGAGGGTGAGGGTGAGTTTTAGGGTTAGGGTTAGGTTTAGGGTGAGGGTGAGTGTGGGGGTTAGGGTTATGATTAAGATTAGGGTTAGGTTTAGGTTGAGAGTGAGGGTGAGGGTTAGGGTTAGGGTTAGGGCTAGGGTGAGGTTTAGGGTTAGTGTGAGGATTAGGGTTAGGGTGGGTTTAGGGTTAGGGTTAGGGTGAGTTTTAGGGTTAGGGTTAGGGTGAGGGTTAGGGTTAGTGTGAGGGTGAGGGTTAGGGTTAGGGTTAGGGTTAGGGTTAGGGTGAGGGTTAGGGTTAGGGTGAGGGTAAGGGTTAGGTTGAGGTTTAGGGTTAGGGTTAGGGTTAGTGTGAGGGCTCGGGTGAGGGTCAGGGTTAGTGTTAGGGTCAGGGTTAGCGTTAGGGAGAAGGTGAGTGTGAGATTTAGTTTTAGGATTAGTGTTAGGTTTAGGTTTAGGCTTAGCATTAGGGTGAGGCTGAGGGTGAGGGTGAGGGTTATTGTCAGATTTAGGGTTAGTGTTAGGGTGAGGGTAAGGGTTAGTTTGAGTGTTAGGGTTAGGATGAGGGTTAGGGTTAGGGTGAGGATAAGGATTAGGTTGAGGTTTAGGGTTAGGGTTAGGGTTAGAGTGAGGGCTAGGCTGAGGGTCAGGGTTAGTGTTAGGGTTAGGGATAGCGTTAGGGAGAGGGTTCGGGTGAGATTTAGGTTGAGGATTAGTGTTAGTTTTAGGGTTAAGCTTAGGGTGAGGGTGAGGGTGAGGGTGAGCGATAGTGTCAGATTTAGGGTTAGGGTTAGGGTGAGGGTTAGGTTTATGGTGATGTTTAAGGTGAGGGTGAGCTTTAGGGTGAGGGTGAGTGTTCGTGTGAGGGTGAGAGTTAGGGTTTGGTGAGGGTTAGAGATTGGGTGAGGGTTAGGGTTGGGTAAGGGTTAGAGTAAGGGTGATGGTGAGGGTGAGGGTTAGGGTTAGGATTAGTGTTATGTTTAGGGTTAGACTGAGGGTGAGGGTGAGGGTGCGGGTGAAGGTTTGTGTTAGGGATAGAGTTAGGGTGAGGGTGATGGTTAGGGTTAGGGTTAGGGTTAGTATGAGTGTAAGGGTGAGGGTTAGGGTTAGGGTTACGGTTACGGGTAAGGTTAGGGTGAGGATTAGGGTTAGAGTTAGGGTGAGGATTCGTGTTAGGATTGGTGTTAGGGTGAATTTTAGGGTTAGGATTAGGGTTAGGGTGAGGTTTAGTGTTAGGAAGAGGGTGAGGGTGCAGGTGAGGTTTAGTGTTAGGGTAAGTGTTAGGCTGAAGGTGAGGGTGAGAGAGAGTTAGGTTTAGGATTAGGGTGAGGGTGAGGATTAGGTTTAGGTTTAGGGTTAGGCATAGGTTGATGGTTAGGTTTAAGTTTAGGGTTAGGGTGAGGGTGAGGAATAGTGTTAGGGTGAGGTTGATGGATAGGGTGAGGGTTAAAATTAGGGTTAGGGTGAGGAATAGGGTGAGGGTTAGGTGTAGGATTAGGGTTAACCTTCGGGTGAGGGTGAGGGTGAGAGTTAGGTTTAGGGTTAGTAGTATGGTTAGGTTTAGGCTTAGGGTAAAGGTGAAGGTGAGGGTTAGAATTAGGGTTATGTTTAGGGTGAGGTTGTGGGTTATTGTGAAGGTGAGTGTTCGGGTGAGGGTAAGGGTTAGGGTGTGGGTGAGGGTTAGCATTAGGGTGAGGGTGAGGGTTAGGTTTAGGTTAGGGTGAGGGTGAGGGTGAGGGATAGGGTTAGGGTTAGGCTTAGTGTAAGGGCGAGGGTGAGTGTGAGATTTAGGTTTAGGGTTAGTGTTAGGTTTAGGGTTAGGCTTAGGGTGAAGGTGAGGGTGAGGGTGAGGGTTAAGTTTAGGGTCAGGTTTAGGGTTAGGGTTAGGGTGAGGGTTATTGTGACAGTGAGGGTTATCTTGAGGTTGAGTGTTAGGGTTAGGGTGAGGGTGAGGGTTAGGGTTAGGTTGAGTGTGAGGGTTAGGATTAGGGTTAGGGTGAGGGTGAGGGTTACGGTTACTGTTAGGGTGAGGGTTAGGCTTAGGATGACGGTGAGGTTGAGGGTGAGGGTTAGATTTAGAGTGAGGTTTAGTATTAGGTTTAGGTTGAGCGTTCTGTTTAGGGTGATGTTTAGGTTTCGGGTGAGGGTTCGGGTGAGGGTGAGGTTTAGGGTGTGGTTGAGTGTTAGGGTTAGGGTGAGGGTTAGGGTGATGGTGAGGTTTAGGGTGAGGGTGAGGGTTAGCATTAGGGTTAAGGTTAGGGTGAGGGTTTGGGTTAGAGTTAGGGTTAGGGTGAGTGTGAGGGTGAAATTTAGGGTTAGGGTTATGGTTAAGGTTAGGATTAGTGTGAGCGTTAAGGTTAGGGATAGGGTCAGGATTAGAGTGAGTACAAGGGTTAGGGTGAGGTTTAGGGTGAACATGAGGGTTAGGGTTAGTGTTAGGGTTAGGGTGAGGCTTAGGGTGAGGGTGAGGGTGAGGGTTAGGGTTATGGTTAGGTTTGTGGTGAGGGTGAGGATTAGGGTAAGTTTTAGGGTTAGGGTTATGCTTAGTGGAGGGTTAGGTTCGGGTTAGGGTTAGAGTTAGTGTGAGGGTTGGGGTTAGGATTAGAGTTAGGATGAGGGTGAGGTTGAGGGTGAAGGTAAGAGTTACGGTTAGTGTAAGGCTGAGGGTGAGGGTGAGGGTGAGGGTGAGGATTAGGGTTAGGAATATGGTGAGGTTGAAAATTAGGGTTAGGGTTAGGCTTAGGCTTAGGTTGAGGGTTAGGGTTAGTGTTAGGATTAGGGTTAGGGTTAGGGTGAGGGTGAGGGCTAGGGTTAGGGTAAGGTTTAGGATTAAGGTGAAAGTTAGGGTTAGAGTTAGGGTGAGGGTTAGGGTGAGGGTGAGGGTTAGGGTTAGGGTTAGGGTGAGGCTTAGGGTGAGGGTTAATGTTAGAATTAAGGTTAGGGTTTAAGGTGAGGGTGAGGTTGAGGGATACGTTTAAGGTGAAGGTGAGGGTTAGGGTGAGGGTTAGGGATACGGTTAGGCTGAGGGTTAGTTTTAGGGTGAGGGTGTGGGTTAGTGTTAGGGTGACTGTTCGGGTGAGGTTGAGGGTTAGTGTGTGGTGAGGGTTAGGGTTAGGATGAGGGTTAGGGTGACGGTGAGGGTAAGGGTGAAGTTGAGGGTTCGGGTTAGGTTTAGGGTGAGTGTTCGGGTTAGGTTGAGTGTGAGGGTTAGGGTTAGGGTTAGGTTGAGTGTTAGGGTTAGGGTTAGGTTGAGGGTTAGGCGTAGGGTGAGGGCAAGGGCGAGGGTGACTGTTAGTTTTAGGGTGAGGTTTACGGTTAGGGGTAGGATGAGTGTTCGGTTTAGGTTGATGTTTAGGGTTAGGGTGAGGGTGGGGGATGCGGTGAGGGTGAGGTTTAGGTTGTAGTTGAGGGTAAGGGTTAGGGTGAGGTTTAGGGTGACAGTGAGGGTTAGGGTGAGGGTGAGGGTAAGGATTGGGGTTAGGGTTAGGTTTAGGGTTTGGGTTAGGGTGAGGGTGAGGTTTAGGGTGTAATTTAGGGTTAGGGTTAGGATTAGTGTGAGAGAGGGTTAGAGTTAGGGTCAGGGTTAGTTTGAGGATAAGGGTTAGGTGAGGGATAGGGTTAAGTTGAGGGTTAGGGTGAGGGTGAGGGTTAGGGTTAGGTTTAGGGTTAGGGTAAGGGTGAGGTGTAGGGTGCGGGTTAGGGTTAGGTTTACTGTTAGGGTGAGGTTTAGGTTGAGGATTGGTTTATGATTGGGTTAGGGTTTGGGTTAGGGACAGGGTGAGGGTGAGGGATAGGGTGAGGGTTAGGGTTAGGGTGAGTGTTAGGTTTAGGGTTAGGGTTAAGCTTAGGGTGAGGGTTAGGGTTAGTTTAAGGGTTAGGATTAGGGTTAGGGTGAGAGTGAGGGTGAGGGTTAGGGTTAGGGTTAACGTTAGGGTCAGCTTGAGGGTGAGAGTTAGGTTTAGGGTTAGTGATTGGTTTAGGGTTAGGCTTAGGGAGAAGGTGAGGGTGAGGGTGAGGATTAATGTTAGGGTGAGGGTTAGGGTTAGGGTGAGGTTGAGGGTTAGATTTAGGGTGATATTTAGGGTGTGGCTGTTGGTTAGTGTAAGGGTGAGTGTTCGGGTGAGGGTGAGGTTTAGGTTTAGGGTGAGGGTTAGGGTGATGGTGAGTGTTAGGGTGAGGTTGAGGGTCAGGGTTAAGTTTAGGGTGAGCGTTAGGGTTAGGGTGAGTGTGAGGGTGAGGGTGAGGGTTAGGTGTAGTTTTAGTGTTAGGCTGAGCATGAGGGTAAGGGAGAGGGTTAGGGTTAGGCTTAGGGTGAGGAGGAGGGTTAGCATTATTGTTACAGTTAGTGTTAGGGTGAGGGTGACGGTGAGGGATAGGTTTAGGGTGAGGGTGAGGGTTAGGGTCAGAATTAGTGTTAGGATTAGGTTTAGGGAAATCATGAGGGTGAGGGTTAGGGTTAGGGTTAAGGATAACATTAGGGTGAGGGTGATGGTGAGAGTTAGGTTTAGGGTTAGTGTTAGGTTTAAGGTTAGGCTTAGAATGAGGGTGAGGGTGAGAGTTATGTTTAGGGTTAGTGTTAGGTTTAAGGTTAGGCTTAGGGTGAGGGTGAGGGTTAGGGTTAGCCTGAGGGTTAGGGTGAGGTTGAGTGTTAGGGTTACAGTTAGGGTTAGGGTGACGGTTAGGTTTTGGGTTAGGGTTAAGGTGAATGTTAGGCTTAGGGTGAGGGTGTGTGTGAGGTGAGGGTTAGATTTAAGGTGAGGGTTAGGGTTATGGTTAGGGAGAGGGTTCGGTTTAGGGTGATGTTTTGGGTGAGGGTGAGGATTCGGGTGAAAGTGAGTTTTAGGGTGTGGTTGAGGGTTAGTGTTAGGGTGAGGTTTAGGGTGACGGTGAGGGTTAGTGTGAGCGTGTGGGTTAGAGTTAGGGTTAGAATTAGGGTGAGTGTCTGGGTGAGGTTTAGGGTTAGGGTGAGGGTTAGGGTGAAATTTCGGGTTAGGGTTAGGATTAGGGTTAGGATTAGTGTGAAGATTAGGGTTAGCGTTAGGGTCAGGATTAGGGTGAGGTTTAGGGTGAGGGTGTGGGTTAGGGTGAGGGTTAGGGTTAGTGTTAGGTTTCCAGTGAGAATGAGGTTTAGGGTAAAATTTAGGTTAGGGATAGGATTAGGGTCAGGGTTAGGTTTGGGTTAGAGTTAGAGTTTTGGTGAAGGTTAAGGTGAGGGTTAGGTTTAGGATTAGGGTTAGGGTTAGAATGCGTGTGAGGGTAAGGGTTAGGCTAAGGGTTAGTGTTAGGATTAGGGTGAGAGTTAGGGTGAGGGTGAAGTTTAGGGTGAGTGTTAGGGTTAGGTTGAGATTTAGGTTTAGGGTCAGGGTTAGAATTAGGGTGAGGGTTAGGTTTAGGGTTAGGATTAGGGTTAGGCTGAGGGTTAGCCTGAGGGTGAGGTTGAGGGTGAGTTTTAGGGTTAGGGTTAGTGTTAGGGTGAGTGTTAGGGTTAGGGTTAGGGTTAGGATGAGGGTTAGGGTGAGGGGTAGGGTTAGGTTGAGGGTGAAGATAAGGGTGAGATTGACAGTTAGTGGTAGGGTTACGGTGAGGGTTAGGGTTTGGATTAGGTTTAGGTTGAGGGTTAGGATTAGTGTGAGGTTTAGGGTTAGGGTTAAGGTTAGGGTTACGGTGAGGGTAAGGTTAGGATGAGGGTTAGGATGATGGTGAGGTTTAGGGTTAGGTTTAGGGTGAGAATGAGGGTTAGGGTAAAGTTAGGGTTAGGGATAGGATTAAGGTGAGGGGTTGGGTTGGGTAGGGTTACTGTTAGGGTGAAGGTGAGGGTAAGGGTTAGGGATAGTGGTAGGGTTAGGGTGAGGATTAGGATGAGGGTGAAGTTTAGGGTGAGTGTTAGGGTTAGGGTGAGTTTTAAGTTTTAGGGTTAGGGTTAGAATTAGGGTGAGGGTGAGGTTTAGGGTTAGGATTATGGTTAGGTTTAGAGTTTGGCTGAGGTTGAGGTTGAGGGTGAGGTTTAGGGTTAGGGTTAGTGTTAGGGTGAGTGTTAGGGTTAGGGTTAGGGTTAGGATGAGGGTTAGGGTGAGCGGTATGTTGATGGTTAGAGTGAGGATGAGGGTGAGATTGAGGTTTAGCTTTAGGATTATGGTGAAGTTTAGGGTGAGGATTAGGTTTAGGTTGAGGGTTAGGGTGTGGGTTAGGGTTAGGATTAGGGTGAGGGTCAGGGTTAGTGTGAGGGTTAGGGTTAGGGTTAAGGTTAGGGTTACGGTGAGTGTGAAGGTTAGGGTGAGTGTGAGTTTTAGGGTGAGGTTTATGGTGAGGGTTAGGGTTAGGGTTAGGGTGAGGTTGAGGTTTAGGTTTAGGCTTAGGGTTAGGGTGAGTGTTAGGGTGAGGGTGAGGTTTAGAGTTATTGTTAGGGTTAGGTTGAGGGTAGGGTGATGATTAGGGTTAGGGTTAGGGTTAGGGTTAGGGTGAGGGCAAGGTTAGGGTTAGGGTTTGTGTATGTGTTAGGGTTAGGTTGAGTGTTAGGGTTAGTGTGAGGGTTAGGTTTAGGGTTAGCGTAGTGTGAGGGTAAGGTTTAGGGTGAGAGTTGGGGTAGGCTGAGGGGTGAGGGTGAGGGTGAGAGTAAGTGTTAGAGTTAGTGTTACAGTTAGTGTTAGGATTAGGGTTAGGGTTAGGATGAGTGTTAGGGTGAGTGGTAGGGTTAGGATTAGGGTGAGGTTGAAGTTGAGGGTGAGGGTTAGAGTTAGGCTGAGGGTGAGGGTTAGGGTTAGGGGGAGTGTTAGGGTGAGGGTGAGGATTAGGGTTAGGGTTAGGGTTATGGTTAGGATTAGGGTGAGGTTTAAGGTTAGTGAGAGGGTGAGGGTGAGGGTTAGTGTGAGCTTAAGGGTTAGGGTGAGTCTTAGGGTGAGGGTGAAGGTTAGGTTCAGTGTTAGGGTTAGGGTGAGAGGTAGGGTGAGGGTTAGGGTTAGGGTTAGGTTTAGGGTGAAGGTTAGGTTTGGTGTTAGGCTTGGGGTTTGTGTGTGGTTTAGGGAAAGGTTTATGGTTAGCACTAGGCTTAGGGTTTGGATGAGTGTTAGGGTTAGGTTGAGTGTGAGGGTTAGGGTTAGGGTTAGGTTGAGTGTTAGGGTTAGGGTTAGGTTGAGGGTTAGGCGTAGGGTGAGGGCAAGGGCGGGGGGGACTGTTAGTTTTAGGGTGAGGTTTACGGTTAGGGTTAGGATGAGTGTTCGGTTTAGGTTGATGTTTAGGGTTAGGGTGAGGGTGGGGGTTGCGGTGAGGGTGAGGGTTAGATTTACCGTGAGGGTTAGGGTAAGGGATCGGGAGAGGGTTCGGTTTAGTTTGATGTTTCGGTTTCGGGTGAGGGTTCAGGTGAGGGTGAGTTTCAGGTTGTGGTTGAGGGTTAAGGTTAGGGTGAGGGTTAGGGTGACGGTGAGTGTTAGTGTGAGCATGAGGGTTAGGGTTAGGGTTAGAGTTAGTGTGAGGGTCTAGGTTAGGTTTAGGGTTAGGGTGAGGGTTAGGGAGAAATTTAGGGTTAGGGTTAGGGTTAGGATTAGTGTGAAGTTTAGAGTTAGGTTTAGGGTGAGGATAAGGGTTAGGGTGGGTTTAGGGGGAGGGGGAGGTTTAGGGTTAGCGTTAGTGTTCGGGTGAGGGTTAGGGTGAGGATTACGGTGAGGGTTAGGATTAGGGTTAGGATTCGGGTGAGAATGAGGTTTAATGTAAAGTTTAGGGTTAGGGATAGGATTAGGGTGAGGGTTAGCCTTGGGTTAGGGTTAGAGTTAGGGTGAAGGTGACGGTGAGGGTTAGGGTTCGGATTAGGGTTAGGGTAAGGGTTAGAGTGAGGGTGAGGGTGAGGGTTAGGGTAAGGTTTAGTAGTAGGGTTAGGGTGAGAATTAGGGTGAGGGTGAAGTTTAGGGTGAGTGTTATGGTGAGGGTAAGGATTTGGGTTAGGTTTAGGTTGAGGATTAGGGTGAGGGTTAGGGTTAGGGTTAGGGTGAAGGTTAGGATTAGTGTGCGGGTTCGGGTTAGGGTTAAGGTTAGGGTTATAGTGAGGGTAAGGGTTAGGGTGAGGGTTAGGATGATGGTGAGGTTTAGGGTTAGGTTTAGGGTGAGAATGAGGGTTAGGGTAAAGTTTAGGGTTAGGGATAGGAATAGGGTGAGGGTTAGGGTCGGGTAGAGTTAGAGTTAGGGTGAAGGTGAGGGTCAGGGTTAGGGTTAGGATTAGGGATAGTGTTATGGTTAGAATGAAGGTCAGCGTGAGGGTTAGGGTAAGGGTTAGTGGTAGGGTTAGGGTGAGGATTAGAGTGAGGGTGAAGTTTAGGGTGAGTGTTAGGGTTAGGGTGAGGTTTAGGTTTTAGTGTTAGGGTTAGAATTAGGGTGAGGGAGAGGTTTAGGGTTAGTTTTAGGGTTAGGGTTAGGGTTCAGCTGAGGGTGAGGTTAAGGGTTAGGGTTAGTGTTAGGGTGAGTGTTAGGGTTAGATTTAGGGTTAGGATGAGGGTTAGGGTGAAGGAAAGGTTTAGGGTTAGGGTGAGGATAAGGGTGAGATTGATGGTTAGGGTTAGGGTTAGAGTTAGGGTTAGGTTCAGGTTTAGGGTTTGGGTGAGGGTTAGTGTTAGGGTTAGGGTGAGGGTTAAGGTTAGGGTTAGGGTGAGGGTAATGTTTAGAATGAGGGTTAGAATGAGGGTGAGGTTTAGGGTTAGAGTTAGGGTGAGAATGAGGATTAGTGTAAAGTTTAGGGTTAGGGATAGGATTAGGGTGAGGTTTATGGTTGGGTTAGGGTTGGAGTTGGGGTGAAGGTGAGGGTGAGGGTTAGGGTTAGGATTAGGGATAGGGTTAGGGTTAGAATGAGGGTGAGGGTGAGGGTTAGGGTAAGGGTTAGTGGCAGGGTTAGGGTGAGGATTAGGGTGAGGGTGAAGTTTAGGCTGAGTGTTAGGGTTAGGGTGAGGTTTAGGTTTTAGGTTTAGGGTTAGAATTAGGGTGAGGGTGAGGTTTAGGGTTAGGATTAGTGTTAGGTTTAGGGTTAGGCTGAGGGTGAGGTTGAGGGTGAGGTTTAGGATTAGGGTTAGTGTTAGCGTGAGTGTTAGGGTTAGGGTTAGGGTTAGGATGAGGAGAACGTTTAGGGTTAGTGTGAGGATGAAGGTGAGATTGAGGGTTAGGGTTAGGATTATGGTGAGGGTTAGAGTTAGGATTAGGTTTAGGTTGAGGTTTATGGTGAGGGTTAGGCTTAGGGTTAGGGTGAGGGTTAGGGTGAGTGTGAGGTTTAGTGTAAGTGTTAGGGTTAGGGTTAGGGTGAGGTTGAGGTTTAGTGTTGGGCTAAGGGTAAGGGTGAGTGTTAGGGTGAGGCTGAGGTTTAGGGTTAGGGTGAGGTTACGTTTAGGGTTAGTGTAAGGGTTACGGTTAGGGTGAGTGTTAGAGATAGGGTGAGGGCTAGCATTATGGTAGGGTGAGTGTAAGGGTTAGAGTTTGGTTAGCGTTAGGCTGAGTGTTGAGCGTGAGGGTGAGGGTAAGGGTTAGGGTTAGTGTTAAGGTTAGTATTAGGCTTAGGGTTAGGATTAGGATGAGGATTACGGTTAGGGTGAGGCTTAGGGTGAGGGTTAAGGTTAGGTTTAAGATTAGTGTTAGGGTTATGTTTAGGCTGAGGATGAGGTTGAGGGTGAGAGTTACGTTTAGGGTGAGGTGAGGTTTAGGGTGAATATTAGGGTTAGGGTCAGTGTTAGGGTGCGAGCTAGGGTGAGGGTGAGGGTTAGGGTGAGGGTGAGGGTGAGGCTTAAGTTTACGGTTAGGGTTAGGGAGAGGGTTACGCTAAGGGGGAAGATTAGGGTTATTGTGAGGGTTACTTTTAGTGTGAGGGTTAGGGTTAGGTTTAGGTTTAGGGTGAGGGTTAGGTTTAGTGTGAGGGTTTCGGTTAGTGTTAGGGTTAGGGTTAGGTTTAGGCTGACGGTTAAGGGGAGCATGAAGGTGAGGTTTAGGGATATGGTTAGGTTGAGGGTGAGGGTTAAGGTGAGGGTTAAGTTTAGGGTTAGGGTGAGGGTTAGTGTGACGGTAAGGGTTACGGTTAGGGTTAGCGTTAGGATGAGGGTTAGGGTTAGGTTGAGGGTTAGGGTTAGGGTTCGGGTTAGGCTTAGGGTGAGGGTGATGGTGAGGGTTAGGGTTGGGGTTGGGTTGTGGTTTAGGGTTAGTTTGAGGGTAAAGGTGAGGGTGAGGGTAAGGTTTATGGTGAGGATTAGGGTGAGGGTGAGGGTGAGGGTTAGGGTTAGGGTTACGGTAAGGGTTATGGTAAGGGTGAGGGTTAGGTTTAGAGTGAGGGTTAGGGTTAGGGTTATGTTTATGTTGAGGGTGAGGATTAGGGTTTGGGTAAGCATGAGGGTAAGGGTTAGCATTGGGGTTAGGTTGACGGTTAAGGTTAGGTTTAGGGTTAGGTTGAGGTTTAGGATTAAGTTTAGGGATAGGGTTATTGTTTGCTTTAGTTTTAGGATGAGGGTTAGGGTTAGGGTTAGGGTTAGGGTGAGCCTCAGAGTGAGGGTTAGGGTTAGGATTAATGTTAGGGTTAGGGATAGGCTGAAGGTATGTTTGAGTGTGGGGGTGAGGGTTACGGATAGAGTTAGGGTTAGGGTTAGGTTTACGGTGAGGGTGAGGGTGAGGGTTAGTGTTAAGTTTAGGTTGAGGGTTAGGGTGAGGGTGAGGGTTCGGGTTAGGGTTAATGTTAGGGTGAGGGTGAGGGTGAGGTTGAGGGTTAGGGTGAGGGTGAGGGTGAAGGTTAGGGTTAGGATTAGGGTTAGGGTTAGGTTTAGGCTGAGGGTGAGGTTGATGGTGAGGTTTAGGTTACGGGTTAGGTTGAGGGTTAGGCTTAGTGTGAGGGTAAGTTTGAGGGTGAGGGTGGGGGTTAGTGTTAGGGTTAGGGTGAGGGTGAGGGTTAGGGTAAGGTTGAGAGATGGGTTTATTGTGAATGTTAGGGTTAAGTTTAGAGTTAGCATGAGGGTGAGGATTAGGGTTAGGGTTAGGGTGAGGGTTAGGTTTAGGTTTACGGTCAGCGTGAGATTTACTTTTAGGGTTAAGGTAAGGGTTAGGATGTGGGTGAGGGTTAGGGTTAAGGTGAGGTTTAGGGCGACTGTGAGGGTTAGGGTGAGTGGTTGTGTTAGGGTTATGGTTAGGGTGAGGTTTAGGGTTAGTGTTCGTGTTAGTGTGGGTGTTAGGGTGAGGGGTATGGTTAGGGTTAGGGTGAGGTTTAGGATTAGTGTGAGGGTTAGGGTTAGGGTTAGGGTGAGGTTTAGGGTCAGGGTGAGGTTTGGGGTTAGCTTTAGGGTTAAGTTTAGGGTAAGGATGAGGGTTAGGGTTAGGGTTATGGTTAGGGTGAGGGTGAGGGTTAGGGTTAGGTTTAGGCTGAGCGGTAGGGGGATGGTTACAGTTAGGGTTAGGGTTAGTTTCAGGGTGAGGGTTAGGTTGAGGGTTAGGGTTAGTGTTAGGTTTACAGTTAGGGTGAGTGTTAGGTTTAGGGTGAGGATTAGGGTTAGGGTTAGGGTTAGGGTTAGGCTGAGCGGTAGGGGGATGGTTACAGTTAGGGTTAGGGTTAGTTTCAGGGTGAGGGTTAGGTTGAGGGTTAGGGTTAGTGTTAGGTTTACAGTTAGGGTGAGTGTTAGGTTTAGGGTGAGGATTAGGGTTAGGGTTAGGGTTAGGGTTAGGGTAGGGTGAAGGTTAGGATGAGGGTTAGGGTTAGGGTTATGGTTAGGGTGAGGGTGAGGATGAGGTTTGGGTTTAGTGTTAGGATTAGGTTGAGGGTTAGGATGAGGGTTAGGGTTAGGGTTATGGTTAGGGTGAGGGTGAGATTTAGGGTTTGGGTTAGTTTTATGGTGAGGGTTAAGGTGAGGGTGAGGGATAGGGCGAGGGTAACGGTCAGGGTGAATGTTAGGGTGAGGGTGAAATTTAGGGTTAGGGTTAGGGTTAGTGTGAGGGGTAGGGTGATGTTTACAGTTAAGGTTAGGGTTAGTTTTAGGGTGAGGATTAGGGTGAGGGATAGGGTTAGTGTTAGTTTTACAGTTAGAGTGAGTGTTAGGTTTAGGGTGAAGGTTAGTGTAGGGTGAAGGTAAAGGGTAGGGTGAGGGTTAGGCTTAGGCTGAGGGTGAGGGTGAGGGTTAGGGTTAGCTTTAGGGTTATGATGAGTGTTAGGGTTAGGGTTAGGTTTAGGATGAGGGGTAGGGTGAGGCGTAGGGTTAGGGTTAGGGTGAGGGTGAGGCTGAGGGTTAGGGTTAGGGTGAGGGTGAGGGTTAGGGTTAGGGTTAGGGAGAGGGTTGGGGGAGGGGGAGGGTAAGGGATAGCGTTAGGGTGAGGGTAAGGGTGAGGGTTAGGTTTAGGTTTAGGGTTAGAATGAGGGTGAGGGTTAGGGTGAGGGTAAGTGTTAGGGTGAATATTAGGGTGAGGTGAGGGTTAGCGTTAGGATTAGGGTTAGGGTGAGGGGTAGGGTGAGGGGTATGTTTAGGGTAAGGTTTACGGTTAGGGTTGGGGTGAGGTTTAGTGTGAGGTTTATGGTTAGTGTTATGGTTAGGTTTTTGTTGAGTTTTAGGGTTAGGGTGAGGTTTCGTTTCAGTGATAGGGTTATTGTAGGGTGAGGGTAAGATTTAGGGTAAGGGTTAGGGTGAGGGAAAGGGTTGGGGTGGGGGTTAGCGTGAGTGTGTGGGTTTGGGTTAGGTTTAGTGTTAAGGTGAGGGTTAGGGTGAGTGTTATTGTTAATGTTAGGTTTAGGGTTAGGGTGAGGGTTAGGGTGAGGGTAATGTTTTGGGTGAGGTTTAGGGTGAGGGTGAAGGTTAGTGTTAGCATTAGGATTAAGGTGAGGTTTAGGTTTAGGGTTAAGGTTAGAGTTAGCTTGAGGGTGAGAGTGAGGGTGAGGATTACGATTAGGGTGAGGGTGAGGGTTACGTTTAGGGTGAGGTTAGGTTTAGGTGTAGGTTTAGGGTGAGGGTGAGGTTTAGTGTGAGGTTATCGGTTACTGTTAGGGTTAGGGTTAGGTTTAGGCTGACGGTTAAGGTTAGGTAAAGTGTGAAAGTTAAGGTGAAGGTTAAGGTTAGGTTAGGGTGAGGGTTAGCATGAGGGGAAGGGTTATGGTGAGGGGAAGGATTATGGTGAGGGTTAGGGTGAGGGTGAGGGTTAGTGTTAGGGTTAGGATTAGGGTTAGGGTTAGGCTTAGGGTGAGGGTGATGGTGAGGATTAGGGTTAGGGATAGGTTGAGGTTTAAGGTTAGTTTGAGGGTAAAGGTGAGGGTGAGGGTAATGTTTACGGTGAGGAATAGGGTGAGGGTGAGGGTTAGGTTTAGGGTTATGGTTACAGTAAGGGTTAGGGTAAGGGTGAGGTTAATGTTTAGGATGAGGTTTAGGGTGAGGGTGAGGGTTAGGGTTAGGGTTAGGGTTAGAGTTAGGGTTAGGTTGAGGCTGAGGGTTAGGGTTAGGATTAGGGTTAGGCTGAGTATGAGGGTGACGGTGAGGGTTAGGTTGAGGGTTAGGGTTAGGGTTAGGTTTAGAGTGAGGATTGGGGTTAGGGTTAGGTTTATGATGAGGGTTAGGTTGAGGGGTTTAGTTAGGGTTAGTGTGAGGTTATGTTTACTGTGAGGGGTAGGGTTAGGTGAGTGTAAGGATTAGGGTGAGGGTTAACTTGAGGGTGAGGTTTAGGGTTAGGGTGAGTGTTATGGTTAATGTTAGGGTTAGGGTTTGGGTGAGGGTTAGGGTTAGGGTTAGGGTTAGGGTAGGATTAGGGTTAGGGTTATGGTTAGGCTGAGGGTGTGGGTGAGGTTGAGGGTGAGGGTTAGGGTTAGGGTTAGGGTTAGGATGAGGGTTAGGGTGAAGGTGATGGATAGGTTTAGGGTTAGGGTGAGGGTTATGGTTAGGATGATGTTTAGGGTGAGGGTGAGGATTAGGGTGAGGGTGAGCGTTTGGGTGAGGATGAGAGTTAGTGTATGGGTGAGGGTTAAGATTAGGGTGAGGGATAGGGCGACAATGAGGGTTGGGGTGAGGGTGAGGTTTAGGGTTAGTGTTAGGGTGATGGATAGGGTTAGGGTTAGTGTTAGGGTGAGGGTTAGGGTGAGGTGTAAGATTAGGGTTAGGGTGAGGATTAGGATTAGTGTTAGGGTTAGGCTTAGCTTTAGGTTCAGGTTAGGGTGAGCGTAAGGGTTTGGGTTAGGTTTAGGGTGAGGGTGAGGGTTAGTGTTAGCATTAGGTTTAGGGTGAGGTTTAAGTTTAGAGTTAAGGTTAGAGTTAGCCTGAGGTTTAGGGTGAGGGTTAGGGTTCGGATTAGTGTTATGGTTAGGTTTAGGCTGAGTTTGAGGGTGAGGGTGATGGTAAGGGTTACGTTTAGGGTGAGGTGAAGGTTAGGGTGAGGGTTAGGGTTAGGGTCAGTGTTAGGGTGAGGGCTAGTGTGAAGGTGAGTGTTAGGGTTAGGGTGAGGGTTAGGCTGAGGGGTAAGATTAGGGTTATTGTGAAGGTTACATTTAGTATGAGGGTTAGGGTTAAGTTTAGGTTTAGGGTGAGGGTTAGGTTTAGTGTTAGGGTATCGGTTAGTGTTAGGGTTAGGGTTAGGTTTAGGCTGACGGTTAAGGGGAGTGTGAGGGTGAGGGATAGGGTTAGGGTTAGGTTAAGGGTGAGGGTTAAGCTGAGGGTTAAGGTTAGGGTTAGTGTGAGAGTTAGTGTGAGGGTAAGGGTTAGGATGAGGGTTAGGGTTAGGGTGAGGGTTAGGGTTAGGGTTAGGGTTATGCTGAGGTTGAGTTTGAGGGTGAGGGTTAGGATTAGCGTTAGTGTTAGCGTGAGTGTTTGGGTTATAGTTAGGGTTAGGATGAGGGTTAGGGTGAGGGGAAGGGTAAGGTTTAGTGTGAGGATGAAGGTGAGATTGAGGGTTAGGGTTAGGATTATGGTGAGGGTTAGGCTTAGGATTAGGGTTAGGTTGAGGGTTATGGTGAAGGTTAGGCTTAGGGTTAGGGTGAGGGTAAGGGTGAGTGTGAGGTTTAGTGTTAGGCTTAGGGTGAGGTTCAGGGTTAGTTTTAGGCTAAGGGTTAGGGTGAGTGTTAGGGTGAGGTTGAGGTTTAGGGTTAGGCTGAGGTTAGTTTTAGGGTTAGTGTAAGGGATAGGGTTAGGGTGAGTTTTAGGTTTAGGGTGAGGGTTAGGGTTAGGGTAGGGTGAGGGTAAAGGTTAGGGTGATGGTTAGCGTTAGACTGAGGGGTGAGGGTCAGGGTGAGGGTAAGGGTTGGGGTTAGTGTTAAAGTTAGTATTAGGCTTAGGGTTAGGGTTAGGATGAGGGTTAGGGTGAGTGGTAGGTTTAGGATTAGGGTGAGGCTGAAGGAGAGGGTGAGGGTTAGGGTTAGTGTTAGGCTTAGGGTTTGGGCGAGTGTTAGTGTTAGGGTTAGGGTTAGGCTTAGGGTAGGGGGAGGATAAGGTTTAGGGTACAGTTTAGGGTTTGGGTGATGGTGAGATTTAGGGTTAGGGTTAGGGTGCATGTTATGGTTAAAGTTAGGGTTAGGATGAGGGTTAGTGTTAGGGTGAGGGTGAGGGTTTCGCTTAGGTAAGGGTTAGGGTTATGGCTATGGTGAGGATTAGGGTGAGTTTGAGGGTTAGAGGGATGGTTAGGGTTAGGGTGAGGTTTAGGGATAGTGGTAGGGTGATTGTTAGGGTTAGGGTGATGTTTTGGGTCAGAGTGAGTGTTACCGTGAGGTAAGGGTTCGGGTGAGGGTTCGGGTTAGGGTGAAGGTAAGGGTTAGGGTGAGGGTGAGTGTTAGGGTGAGAGTGAGGGTGACCGTGAGAGTGAGGGTGAGGGTGAGGCTTAGGGTTAGCGTGAGGGTTACGGTGAGGGTAAGTATTATGGTGAGGGTGAGGGTTAGGGTGAGGGTGAGGGTGATGCTTTCAGTTAGGTAAGGTTTAGGGTTAGTGTTACGGTTATGGTGAGGGCTAGGTTGAGGGTGAGGTTTAGGGTGAGGATGAGGGTGAGGTTGAGGGTTAGGGTGTGGGTGAGCATTAGGTTTAGGGTGAGGGTTAGGGTAACCGTGAGGGTTAGGGTGAGAGTGAGGCTAATGTTTAGGGTTAGGGTTAGGGTGAGTATTAGAGTCAGGATGAGTGGTAGTGTGAGGGTTAGGGTTAGAGTTAAGGTGAGGTTAAGGTTTAATGTGAGGGTTAGGATGAGGGTGAGGGTTAGGGGTAGGTTGAGTGTGTGGGTTAGGTTGATGTTTAGTGTTAGGGTTAGGGTTAGAATGAGGGTTAGGTTGAGGTTTAGGGTTAGGGTTACTGTGAGGGTTAGGGTGAGGGTAAGGGTTAAAGTGAAGGTTAGGGTGAGTGTGAGGGTGAGGGTGAAGGTTAGGGTTAGGGTTCAGGTTAGGGTGAGTGTGAGGGCTATGTTGAGTGTGAGGGTTAGGCTGAGGGTGAGGTTTTGAGTTAGGTATGGGTTAGTGTTATGTTTAGGGTGAGGATTAGGTTGAGTTTGAGAGTTAGGGTTAGGGTGAGGTTTAGGGTTAGGGTTAGGGTGAGGGCTACGGTTAGCGTGATGTTTTGGGTGAGGGTGAGGGTTAGCATGAGGATGACGGTTTGGGTGAGGGTTAGGGTTAGGGTAAGGGTGAGGATGAAGGTGAAAGTTAGCGTTAGGTTTAGGGTGAGGGTTAGGGTGAGGGATACGGTTAGGCTTAGGGTGAGGGCTAGGCTTAGGGTTAGGGTGAGGGTGAGGTTGAGGGATAGGGTTAGCGTTAAGGTGATGGTTAGGGTTAGGGTGAGGGTGAGGGTTAGAGTTAGGGTGATGTTTTGGGTGAAGGTGTGGGTTAGTGTGAGAGTGAGTGTTTGGGTGAGTGTGACGGTTAGGGTGTGGGTGAGGCTTAGGGTTAGGGTGAGGGTGAGGGTTAAGGTTAGGGTGAGGGTTAGGGATAGGTTTAGCGTTAGGATGACGGTTAGGCTTAGGGGGAGGGGGAGGGGGAGGGTGAGAGTTAGGTTTAGGTTGAGTATTAGGGTTAGAGTTAGGGTGAGTGTTCGGTTTAGAGTGTTGTTTATGATTAGGGTGAGGGTGAGGGTTCTGGTGAGGGTGAGGGTTACGTGTGGTTGAGGGTTAGGTTTAGGTTGAGGGTTAGGGTGATGGTGAAGTTGAGGGTAGGGTTAGGGTTAGTGTTAGCTGAGGGCTATGGTGAGGTTGATGTTTAGGGTTAGGGTTAGGGATAGGGTGAGGTGTACGATTAGGGTTAGGGTTAGTGTGAGTATTAGGCTCAGGGGTAGGGTTAGAGTTAGCTTGAGGTTTAGGTTTAGTGTGAGGGTTAGGGTTAGGGTTAGGGTTTGTGTCAGGGTGAGGGTTAGGTTTACTGCTAGGGTTAGGGTTAGGGTGAGGTTAAGGGTTCGGGTTCGGTTTCGGGTGAGGTTGAGGGTTAGGGTGAGGGTGAGGGTTAGGATTAGAGTGAGTGTTAGGGTTAGCCTGAGGGTGAGGTTGATGGTGAGGGTTAGGTTTAGGGTTAGGTTGAGGATTAGGGTTAGTGTGAGGGTAAGGGTGAGGGTGAGGGTAAGATTTAGGGTGAGGATTAGGGTGAGGATGAGGGATAGGTTTACTGTGAGGGTTAGGCTTAGGGTTAGGGTTAGAGTGAGGTTGAGGATTAGGGTTAGGGTTAGGGAGAGGTTTAGGGTTAAGGTTAAGTTTAGGGTGAGGCTTAGGGTTAGGGTTAGGGTTAGGGTGAGGTTCAGCATTAGGGTTAGGGTTAGGGTTATTGTCAGCTTTAGAGTTATGTGAGGGTCAGGGTTAGGTTTAGGGTGAGCATGAGGGTGAGGGTTAGGGTTAGAATTAGGTTTAGGGTTAGGGTTAGGCTGAGGATAAGGTTGAAGTTGGGGGTGAGGGTTAAGTTTAGGCTTAGTGTTAGGGTTAGGGTGATGGTTAGGTTTAGTGTGAGCGTTAGGGTAGGGTTAGAGTCATGTTTAGGGTGTGGGTAATGGTAAGTTTGAAGGTTAGGGTGAGGGTGAGGGTTAGAGTTAGGGTTTTGTTTAGAGTGAGGGTGTGGGTTAGTGTGAGGGTGATTGTTCCGGTGAGGGTAAGGGCAGGGTGTGGGTGAGGGTTAGACTTAGGATGAGGGTGACGGTTAGGTTTAGGTTAGCTTGAGGGTGAGGGTGAGGGATAGGGTTAGGGTGAGGGAGTAGGTTAGGGTGAGGGTTAGGGTTAGGATTAGGTTTAGGGTGATTGTGAGGGTAAGGGTTAGGGTTAGGGTGAGGGTTAATGTAAGGGTGAGGGTGAGTGTGGGATTTAGGTTTAGGGTTAGTGTTTGGTTTAGGGTTAGTCTTAGGGTGAGGTTGAGGGTGAGGGTGAGGGTTAGGGTTAGGGTGAGGTTTAGGGTTATGGTTAGGGTGAGGGTTAGGGTGACGGTGAGGGTTAGAGTGAGGTTGAGCGTTATGGTTAGGGTGAGGGTGAGCGTTAGGGTTAGGTTGAGTGTTAGGGTTAGGGTTAGGGTAAGGGTGAGGGTTACGATTAGGGTTATGGTGAAGGTTAGGCTAAGGATAACGGTGAGGGTGAGGGTGAGGGTTATTGTTAGGGTTAGGTTGAGGGTTCGTTTTAGGGTGATGTTAAGGTTTAAGGTTCGGGTGAGGGTTCAGGTGAGGGTGAGGTTTAGGGTGTGGTTGAGTGTTAGGATTAGGGTGAGGGTTAGGGTGACAGTGAGGGTTAGGGTGAGGGTGAGGGTTAGCATTAGGATTAAGGTTAGGGTGAGGGTTTGGGTTAGGCTTAGGGTAAGGGTGAGGGTCAGGGTGAAATTTAGGGTTAGGGTTAGGGTTAGGGTTAGGATTAGTGTGAGGGGTAAGTTTAGAATTAGGTTCACGGTTAGTGTGAGTATAACGGTTAGGGTGAGGTTTAGGGTGAGTGTGAGGTTTAGGGTTAGTGTTAGGGTTAGGGTGAGGGTTAGGGTTAGGGTTAGGGAGGGGGTTAAGTTTAGGGTTTGATTTCTGGTGAGGGTGAGGATTAGGGTAAATTTTAGGGTTAGGGTTCGGCTTAGTGGAGGGTTAGGTTTGGGTTAGGGTTGGAGTTAGTGTGAGGGTTGGGGTTAGGATTAGGGTTAGGGTGAGGGTGAGGTTGAGGGTGAGGGTTAGAGTTACGGTTAGTGTTAGGTTGAGGGTAAGGGTGAGGGTGAGGGTTAGGTTTAGGAATAGGGTGACGGTGAAAATTAGGGTTAGGGTTAGGGTTAGACTTAGGCTGAGGGTTTTGGTTAATGTTAATCTAAGGTTTAGGGTTAGGGTGAGGGTGAGGGATAGGGTGAGGGGTAGGGATTGGGTTCGTGTGAAGTTTAGGTTTAGTGTAATGGTTAGAGTTCGGGTTAAGGTTAGGGTTATTGCGACGGTAAGGGTTAGGGTGAGGGTTAGGGTGAGACTGAGGTTTAGGGTTAGGGTGAGTTTTAGGGTGAGTGTTAGTGTGAGGGTTAGGTTTATTGTTAGGGTGTGGGTTAGCTTGAGGCTGAGGGTTAGGGTTAGGGATAGTGTTGGGTGAGGGTTAGGGTGAGGTTTGTGGTTAATGTTAGGGTTAAGGTTACGGTGAGGGTAAAGGTTAGGGTTAGGGTTAGGGTGAGGGTGAGGGTTAGGGTTAGGATTTGCATTAGGGTTATGATTAGGCTGAGTGTGAGGGTGAGGCTTAGGGTTAGGGTTAGAGTTACGGTTAGGTGAGGGCTAGGGTGAGTGTGAGGCTTAGGGTGAGGATGAGGGTGAGGGTGAGGGTGAGGGTGAGGGTTAGGTTTATGGAGAGGAATACGGTGGGGGTGAGGGTTAGGGTGAGGGTTAGGGTTAGAGTGAGGGTTAGGTTTAGGATTCGGGTGAGGCTTATGGTTAGGATGATGTTTAGGGTGAGGGTGAGGTTAAGGGTGAGGGTGAGGTTTGCGGTGAGGGTGAGAGTTAGGGTGTGGGTGAGGTTTATTATTATGGTGAGTTTTATGGTGACTATGAGGGTTTGGCTGAGGGTGAGTATTAGGGTTAGGGTTAGGGTGAGGGTTAGGGTGAGAGTTAGGGTGATGGTTAGGATTAGGGTTAGGGTGAGGGTTAGGATTAGTGTGAGGGTTGGGGTTAGGGTTAGGTTTCGGGCTAGGGTGAGGGTAAAGGTTTTCATGAGCTTTAGGTTGAGGTTGAGTGTTAGGGTTAGCATTCACGTTATTGTGAGTTTTAGGTTTAGGGTAAGGTTTAGAGTTAGATTGAGGGTCAGGGTGAGGTTTATGGTTAGGATTAGTGTTAGGGTTAGGTTTAGGCTGAGGGTGAGGGTTACTGTTAGGGTGAGGGTGTCGGTTAGGGTGAGGGTTAGGGTTAGTGTTAGTGTTAGGGTGAGGGCTAGTGTGAGGGTAAGAGTTAGGGTTATGGATAGGGTGAGGTTTAGGGTTAGGGTTAGGGTAAGGGTTAAGGTTAGGGTTAGGGTGAGGGTTAGGGTTAGGGTTAAGTTTTTGGATACGAGGAGGGTAAGGGTTAGGGTGAGGGTTAGGGTTAGGATGCTAGGTAGTTTGAGGGTGAGGGTTAGGGTGAGGGTTAGGGGGAGAGGGAGGGTAAGGTGAGGGGTAGGGCTAGGGTTAGGTTTAGGGTTAGGGTAAGGGTTACAGTTAGGGTTAGGGTTAGTGTGAGTGTTAGGGTTAGGGTGATTGTTAGGGTCAGGCTGAGGGTGAGGGTGAGTGTTAGGGTGAGGGTGAGGGTTGGGTTGAGGGTGAGAGTTAGGGTGTGGGTGGGTGAGAGTAAAGATTAGGGTGAGGGTTAGGGTGACAGTGTGTGTTAGATTGAGGGTGAGGTTTAGGGTTTGGTTTAGGGTGAGGGTTAGGGTTAGGGTGAGGCTTACAGTTAGCGTGAGGTTGAGGGTTACGTTTAGGGTGAGGTGAGGGTTAGGGTGAGCGTTAGGGTTAGGTTCAGTGTTAGGGTGAGTGCTAGGGTGAGGGTGAGGGTTAGGGTTAGGGTTACGGATAGGGTGAGGCTTAAGGTTACAGTTAGGGTTAGGGTGAGGATTAGCCTGAGGGGTAGGATTAGGATCATTGTGAGGGTTACATTTAGTGTGAGGGTTAGGGTTAGGTTTAGGGTTTGGCTGAGGGTTAGGTTTAGTGTGAGGGTTTCTGTTAGTGTTAGCGTTAGGGTTAGGTTTAGGCTGACGGTTAAGGGGAGCGTGAGGCTGAGGGTTAGTGTTAGGGTTAGGTTAAGAGTGAGGGTTAAGGTGAGGGTTAAGGTTAGGGTTAGTGTGAGAGTTAGTGTGAGGGTAAGTGTTACGGTGAAGGTGAGGGTTAGGTTTAGGGTTAGGGTTAGGGTGCGTGGTAGGGTGAGGTTTAGGGTTAGGGTTAGGGTTATGGTTAGGGTGAGGTTTAGGTTTAGTGTTAGGGTTAGTGTTAGGGTGAGTGTTCGGGTTAGTGTGTGAGTTAGGGTTAGGTTTAAGTTTTGGTTTAGGGTCAGGGTAAGGGTTAGGTTGAGGGTTAGGGTGAGGTTGAGGGTTAGGCTAAGGGTTAGGGTAAGGATTTGGGTCAGGTTGAGGGGGAGGGTTAGGGTTAGGTTGAGGGTTAGGCTGAGTGGTAGGGTTAGGTTTAGAGTTAGGTTGAGGCTGAGATTGAAGGTTTCAGTTAAGTAAGGGTTAGGTTTAGGGTTAGCCAGAGGATTAGGCTGAGGGTATGGATTAGGTTGAGAGTTAGGTTTAGGTTGAGGGTTATGGTTAAGGTTAGGGTGAGGTTTAGGGTTAGGGTTATGGGTAGGTTTAGGTTTAGCGTGAGGGATAGCGTTAGTGTTAGGGTGAGGGTTAGGGTTAGGTTAGGTTTACGGTTAGGGTGAGGGATAGGGTCATGGTAAGGGTTAGGGTGAGAGTGAGGGTGAGGGAGAGGTTTGAGGTTAGGGTTAGGGTTGGAGTGAGGGTTAGGGTGAGGGTTAGTGTTAGTGTTAAGCTTAGGGTTTGGGTGAGTGTTAGGGTTAGGGTGAGGGTTAGTGTTACGTTTAGGGTTAGAGTAGGGAGAGTATAAGTGTTAGGGTGAGGTTTAGGGTGAGGGTGAGTGTTAGGTTTAGGGTTAGGGTTATGGTGAGTGGTAGGGTGAGGGTTAGGGTTAGGGTTATGGTTATGGTGAGGTTTAGGGTGAGGTTTAGGTTTAGTGTTAGTGTTAGTGTTAGTTTTAGGGTGAGTGTTAGGGTTAGTGTGAGAGTTAGGTTTTGGTTTAGGTTGAGGTTAAGGGTTAAGGTGAGTGTTAGGGTGAGGGTAAGGGTTAGGCTAAGGGTTAGGGTAAGGATTTGGGTCAGGTTGTGGGTGAGGGTTAGTTTTATGTTGAGGGTTACTCTGAGGGGTAGGGTTAGGGTTAGAGTTAGGGTGAGGCTGAGGGTGAGGGTTTTGGTTAACTAAGGGTTAGGTTTAGGGTGAGCCAGAAGATTAGGTTGAGGGTGAGGATTAGGTTGAAACTTAGGTTTAGGTTGAGGGTTAGGGTTAGGGTTAGGGTGAGGGTTAGGGTTACGTTTAGGGATAGGTTGAAGTTTAGCCTGAGGGGTAGCATTAGGGTTAGGGTAAGGGTTAGGTTTAGGGTTAGGTCTAGGGTTAGGGTGAGGGATATGGTAAGGGTAAGGGGGAGGGGGAGGGGGAGGGGGAGGGGGAGGGTTAAGTTTAGGGTTAGGGTTAGAGTGAGAGTTAGAGTGAGGATGAGGGTTAGGGTGAGGGCTAGGGTTAGGGTGAGCATTAGGGTTAGGGTGAGGGTCAGGGTAAGGTTTAGGGTGGGGGTGAGGGTGAGGGAGAGGGTTAAGGTTAGGGTTAGGGTTAGAGTGAGGTTTAGGGTGAATATTAGGTTTAGGGTGAGGGTTAGGTTTAGGTTGAGGCTTAGGGTAAGGGTTAGGATGAGGTTTAGGGTGAGGGTGAGGATTAGGGTTAGGGTGAGGGTTAGGTATAGGGTGAGGGTTAGGGTTAGTTTTAGGGTGAGGTCTAGGGTGAGGGAGAGGGTAAGGGTTAGGGTTAGGGTTAGGTAGCGGACTAGTGTTAGGTTTAGGTTTAGGTTCAGGGTTAGCCTGAATGGTAGAGTTAGGGTTAGGGTGAGCTTTAGGTTTAGTGTGAGGGTTAGGTTTAGGGTTATGGTAAGGGTAAGGTTTCGGTTGAGGGTTAGGGTGAGGGTGAGTGTTTGGTTTAGCATTAGGGTTAGGGTGAGGCTTAGGGTGATCGTTAGGGTTAGGTTTAGGGTTAGCGAGAGGGTGAGGGTGAGGTTTAGGGTGAGGTTAAGGGTGAGGGTGAGGGTGAGGGTTAAGTTTAGGGTTAGGGTGAGAATTAGTGTCAGGGTTAGGGTTAGGGTTAGGTTTAGGGTTATGGTAAGGGTTAAGTTAGGGTTAGGTTTAGGGTGAGGATTAGGGTGGGGGTAAGGGTGAGGTTGAGGTTGAGGGTAAGGGTGAAGGTTACGCTTATGGTGATGGTTAGGGTTAGGATTAGGTTTAGGGTGAGGGCTAGGTTGAGGGTGAGGGTTAGTTTTAGTGTTAGGGTTAGGGTGAGGGTTAGGGTTATGGCTAGGTTGAGGGTTAGGGTGAGTGGTAGGGTTTGGGTTCGTGTGAAGGTTAGGTTTAATGTAATGGTTAGACTTAGGGTTAGGGTTAGGGTTATTGTGACGGTAAGGGTTAGGTTGAGGTTGAGGGTGAGAGTGAGGGTTAGGGTTAGGGTGAGGGTTAGGGTGAGGGTTAGTGTGAGGGTTAGGTTTATTGTTAGGGTGTGGGTTATCTTGAGGCTGAGGGTTAGGGTTAGGGTTAGTGTTGGGTGAGGGTTAGGGTGAGGTTTGTGGTTAATGTTAGGGTTAAGGTTAAGGAGAGTGTTAAGCTTAGGGTCAGATTTAAGGTGAGGGTGAGTGTTAGAGTTAGGATTTGCGTTAGGGTTATGATTAGGCTGATTGTGAGTGTGAGGCTTAGGGTTAGGGTTAGAGTTACGGTTAGGTGAGGGCTAGGGTGAGCGTGAGGCTTAGGGTGAGGATGAGGATGAGGGTGAGGGTTAGGGTAAGGTTTAGGGTTAGGGTTATGGAGAGGAGTAGGTTGGGGCTGAGGGTTAGGGTGAGGGTGAGGGTTAGTTTTAGGGTTAGGGTGAGGATTAGGGTCAGGGTGAGGTTTAGGGTTAGGATTAGGTTTAGGGTGAGTGCTAGGTTGAGGGTGAGGGTTAGTGTTAGTGTTAGGGTTTGGGTGAGGGTTAAGATTAGGGCTAGGTTGAGGGTTAGGTTGAGGGGTAGGTTTTGGGTCGTGTGAAGGTTAGGTTTAGTGTAATGGTTAGAGTTAGGGATAGGGTTAGTGTTATTGTGACGGTAAGGGTTAGGGTGAGGGTGAGGGTGAGAGTGAGGGTTAGGGTTAGGGTGAGGCTTAGGGTGAGGGTTAGGTTTATTGTTAGGGTGAGGGTAAGTTTGATGCTGAGGGTTAGGGTTAGGGTTAGTGTTGGGTGAGGGTTAGGGTGAGGTTTAGGGTTAATGTTAGGGTTAAGGTTACAGTGAGAGTTAAGGTTAGGGTTAGGGTTAGGGTGATGGTGAGGGTTAGGGTTATGATTTGGGTTAGGGTTATGATTAGGCTGATTGTGAGGGTGAGGCTTAGGGTTAGGGTTAGAATTACGGTTAGGTGAGGGCTAGGGTGAGCGTGAGGCTTAGGGTGAGGATGAGGGTGAGGGTGAGCTTTAGGTTTACGGTAAGGGTTAAGGTTGGGGTTATGGAGAGGATTAGGGTGGGGGTGAGGGTAAGGGTGAGGGACAGGGTTAGAGTGAGGGTTAGGTTTAGGGTTACCCTGAAGCTTATGGTTATGATGATGTTTAGGGTGAGGGTGAGGTTTAGGGAGAGGGTGAGGTTTGGGGTGAGGGTGAGAGTTAGGGTGTGGGTGAGGGTTAAGATTAGGGTGAGGGTAATGGTGACTATGAGGGTTAGGCTGAGGGTAAGGATTAGGGTTAGGGTTAGGGTTAGGTTTAGTGTTAGGGTGAGGGTTAGGTTGAGGGTTATGATTAGGTTTAGGGTGAGGGTTAGGATTAGTGTGAGGGTTGGGGTTAGGTTTAGGTTTCGGTTAGGGTGAGGGTAAGGGTTTTGGTGACTTTTAGGGTGAGGTTGAGGGTTAGGGTTAGTGTTCGCGTTAGAGAGTAAGGGTTATGGTTAGGGTTAGGTTTAGAGTTAGGTTGAGGGTGAGGGGGAGGTTTAGGGTTAGGATTAGGGTTAGGGTTAGGTTTAGGCTGAGGGTGAGGGTTACTGTTAGGGTGAGGGTGGCAGTTAGGGTGAGGGTTAGGGTTAGTGTTTGGGTTAGGTTGAGGGCTAGTGTGAGGGTGAGGTTAAGAGTTAGGGATATGGATAGGGTGAGGTTTAGGGTTATGGTTAGGGTAAGGGTTAAGGTTAGGGTTAGGGTGAGGGTTAGGGTTAGGGTTAAGGTTTTGGATGCAGGGAGGGTAAGGTTTAGGGTGAGGGTTAGGATTTGGGTGTGGTTTAGGTTTAGGTTTAGGATGCTGGTTAGTTTGAGGGTGAGGGTTAGGGTGAGGGTGAGGTTTAGGGTGAGGGTGAGTTTTAGAGTTAGGGTTAGGGTTAGGGGTAGGGTAAGGTGAGGGGTAGGGTTAGGGTTAGGTTTAGGGTGAGGGTTAGGATGAGGGTTAGGTTTAGGGTTAGGGTTAGTGTGAGGATAAGGGTTAGGGTTAGGGTAATGTTTAGGGTGAGGTTGAGAGTTAGGGTGAGGCTGAGTGTTAGGGTTAAGGTGAGGGTTAGGGTTAGGGTTAGGGTGAGTGTGAGGGTGAGGTTTAGGGTTAGGTTTAGGGTGAAGGTTAGGCTTAGGATTTGAGTTAGGGTTAGGGTTAGGCTTAGGGTTAGGGTGAGGGTGAGGATTATGGTTAGGGTAAAGGTTAGGGTTAGGGTTAGGTTGAGTTTTAGTGTTAGGGTGATGTTTAGGGTGACGTTGACAGTTAGGGTGAGGGTGAGGGTTTTGGTGAGGGTTCGGGTTAAAGTGTGGTGAGGGTTAGGGTTAGGGTGAGGTGTGAGTGTGACGGTGAGGGTGAGGATTATGGTAAAGTTAAGGGTTAGGGTGAGTGTTACCCTGAGGGTGAGGGTTAGGGTTATGGTTATGGTTATGGTTATGGTTAGGGTTAGGGTTAGGGTGAGTGTGAGGGTGAGCATGAACTTTAGGGTTAGGATTAGGTTTAGGGTTAGGGGTAGGCTTAGGGTGAGGGTGAGTATGAGGGTGAGGGAGAGGGTTAGGTTTAGGGTTAGGGTGAGGTATATGTTGAGGGTTTGGGTTAGGGTGAGGATGGGGGTTGGGGTTAGGTCAGGGTTAGGGTTATGGTTAGGGTGAGGATTAGGTTGAGTTTGAGGGTTAGAGGGAGGGTTAGGGTTAGGGTGAGGGTTAGGGTTACGGTTAGGGTTAGGGTTAGCATGATGTTTTGGTTGAGGGTGAGGGTTAGCGTGAGTGTGAGGGTTTGGGTGAGGGTAAGGGTTAGGGTGAGGATGAGGGTTAGGCTTAGGTTTAGGATGAGGGTTAGGGTTAGCGTTAGAGTTTGGGTGAGGGTGAAGGGCAGGTGTAGGGTTAGTGTTAGGGTAAGGGTTAGGGTTAGTGTGAGGGTTAGGGTGAGAGTAAGGTTTAGGGTAAGGTTTAGGGAGAGGGTGAGGGTTAGGGTTAGTTTTAGGGTTAGTGTGAGGGTTAGGGTGAGGGTTAGGGTTAGGTTTTGAGTGTGGGTGAGGGCTAGGTTTAATGTGCGTGTTAGTGTTAGTGTGAGGGTTAGGGTAAGGGTGAGGGTGAGGGTTAGGGTTAGGGTTAAGGTTAGGGTTAGAGTTAGGGTGAGGTCTAGGGTTAGGGTGAGGGTTAGGCTGAGGGGTAGGATTAGGTTTATTGTGTTATTGTGAGGGTTACATGTAGTGTGAGGGTTTGGGTTAGGTTTAGGGTTAGGGTGAGGGTTAGGTTTAGCGTGAGGGTTTCAGTTAGTGTTAGGGTTAGGGTTACGGTTAGGCTGAGTGTTAAGATTAAGCGTGAGGGTGAAGGTTAGGGTTAGGGTTAGGTTAAGGGTGAGGTTTAAGGTGAGGGTTAAGGTTAGGTTAGGGTGAGGGTTAGTGTGAGGGTAAGGGTTACGGTGAGGGTTAGGTTTAGGGTGAGGGTTAGGGTTAGGGTGAGGGTTAGGGTTAGAGTTAGGGTTAGGCTTAGGCTATGTGTGATGGTGAGGGTTAGGGTTAGGCTTAGGCTTAGGCTTAGGGTAAGTGTGATGGTGAGGGTTAGGGTTAGGGTTAGGTTAAGGTTTATGTTTAGTTTGAGGGTAAGGGTTAGGGTGAGGGTTAGGTTTGGATTTACGGTTAGGGTGAGGTTTAGGTTTATGGTAAAGCTGAGGGTTAGGATGTGGGTGAGGGTTAGGGTTAGGTTGAGGTTTAGGGTGAATGTGAGGGATAGAGTGAGTGGTTGTGTTAGGGTTATGGTAAGGGTGAGGATTAGGTTAGTGTTCGTGTTAGGGTGAGGGTTAGGGTGAGGGGTATGATTAGGGTTAGGGTGAGGGTTAGGATTAGTGTGAGGGTTAGTGTTAGGGTTAGGGTGAGGGTAAAGGTTAGGGTGAGGTTTAGGGTGAGTGTGAAGTTTTGGGTTAGAGTTAGGGAAAGTTGAGTGTTAGGGTGAGGGTTAGTGTTAGGGTTATGTTTAGGGTGAGGGCGAGGGTTAGGGTGTGTGTTAGGTATAGGGTGAATGTTAGGGTGAGGGTGATAGGGCGAGGGTAACTGTTAGGGTGAGTGTTAGGGTGAGGGTGAGATTTAGGGTTAGGGTTAAGGTTAGAGTGAGGGTAGGGTGATGGTTACTGTTAGGGTTAGGTTTAGTTTTAGTGTGAGGGTTAGTGTGAGGGTTAGGATTCGTGTTAGGTTACAGTTAGGTTGAGTGTTAGGGTTAGGGTAAGCGACAGGGTTAGGGTTAGGCTTAGGGTAGGGTGAGGATTAGGATGTGGGTTAGGGTTAGGGTTATGGTTAGGGTGAGGGTGAGGATTCGGGTTTGGGTTAGGTTTATGGTGAGGGTTAGGTTGACGGTAATGGTTAGGTCGAGGGTAATGGTTAGGGTGAGTGTTAGGGTGAGGGTGAGATTTAGGGTTAGGGTTAGGGTTAGAGTGAGCTGTAGGGTGAGGTTTACAGTTAGGTTAGGGTTAGTTTTAATGTGAGGGTTAGGGTTAGTGTTAGGTTCATGTTGAGGGTGAGGATTAGGGTTAGGTTTAGTGTGAGGGTTAGGGTTAGCATTGGCGTTAGGGTGAGGGTAATATTTAGGGTGAAGTTTAGGGTGAGGGTGAGGGTTAGGGTTAGGGATAGGGTTAGAGTTAGGGTTACGTTGAGGCTGAGGGTTAGGGTTAGGATTTGGTTAGGCTGAGGCTGAGTGTGAGGGTGAGGGTGAGGTTTAGGGTTAGGTTAGGGTTAGGTTTAGGGTTAGGGTTAGGGTGATATTTAGGGTGAGGTTGTGGATTAATGTGAGGATGAGAGTTAGTGTGTGAGTGAGAGTTAGGAATAGGGTGAGGGTTAGGGTGACAATGAGGGTTGGGGTGAGGTTGAGGATTAGGGTTAGTGTTAGGGTGATGGTTAGGGTTAGAGTCAGTATTAGGGTGAGGGTTTGGGTGAGGTGTAGGATTAGGGTTAGGGTGAGGGTTACGATTAGTGTGAGGGTTAGGCTTAGGTTTAGGTTTCGGTTAGGGTGAGGGTAAGGGTTCTGGTGAGGTTTAGGGTGAGGGTGAGGGTTACGGTTAGCGTTAGGATTAGGGTGAAGTTTAGATTTGGGGTTAAGGTTAGAGTTAGTTTGACGTTGTGGGTGGGGTTTAGGGTTAGGATTAGTGTTAGGGTTAAGTTTAGGCTGAGGGTGAGGGTGAGGGTGAGGTTGAGGGTTACGGTTAGGGTTAGGGTGAAGGTTACGTTTAGGGTGAGGTGAGGGTTAAGGTGATGGTTAGGGTTAGGGTCAGTGTTCGGCCTAGGGCTAGGGTTAGGGTGAGGGTTAGGGTTAGGGTTAGGGATAGGGTGAGGTTTAGGGTTAGGGTACGGGTTAGTGTGAGTGTGAGGGTGAGGTTTAGGTTTAGGTTTTGTGTGAGGGTTAGGCTTAGGATTAGTGTTAGGGGTAGGGTTAGGTTTAGGGTTAGGGTGAGGGTTCGGTTAGTGTGAGGTTTTGGGTGAGGGTGAGGGTTAGCGTGAGTGTGAGTGTTTGGGTGAGGGTAATGGTTACGATGATGTTGAGGGTTAGGCTTAAGGTTAGGATGACGGTTAGGGTTAGCGTTAGGGTTTGGGTGAGTGGGAGGGGGAGGGGGAGGGTTAGTGTTAGGGTAAGGGTTAGGGGTCTTATGAGGGTTAGGGTGAGGGTAAGTGTTCGGGTGAGGGTTAGGGAGAGGGTGAGGTTTAGGGTTAGGGTTAGGTTTAGGGTGAGGGGTTGGGTGAGGGATAGGGTTATGGTTTGGGTGCGGGTGAGGGCTAGGTTTAAGGTGCGGGTTAGCTTTATAGTGAGGGTTAGTTAAGGGTTAGGTTTAGGGTGAGGGTGAGGGTTAGGGTTAGGGTTGGGTTTAATATTAGGGTTGAGGTTGGGGTTCGAGTTAGGGTGAGGGCTAGGGTTAGGGTGAGGGTGAGGTTTGGGGTGAGGGTTAGGGTGTGGGTGAGACAGTGTTAGGGGGAGGGTTAGGGTGATGGTGAGGGTTAGGGTGAGGGTGTGGGTTAGAGTTAGGGTGAGGGTGTGGGTTAGTGTGAGGGGTATTGTTAGGGTTATGGATAGGTTGAGGCTGGGGTTTCCGGTGAGGGTGAGGGTGAGGGTTTGGTTTAGTTAAATGTTATGGTTATTTTTAGGGTGAGGATTAGGGTTACAGTGAGGGTTACGGTGAGGGTTTGTGTCAGGGTGAGGGTCAGGGTGAGGGTTGAGGTTCGGGTTCGGGTGAAGGTTTGGGTGAGGGTTAGGGTGTGGATGATGGTTAGGGTTAGGGTGTGGGTGATTGTTAGGGTTAGGGTGAGTGTTAGGTTGATCGTGAGGGTTAGGGTGACGGTGAGGGTTAGGGTTACAGTTTGGGTGAGGGTTAGGATTAGTGGGACAGTTAAGTTTAGGTTTAGGGTTAGAGTGAGGGTATGGTTTAGGGTGAGGTTTAAGGTGAGGGTGATGGTTTGGGTTAGAGTTAGGGTTAGGTTTAGGGTTGGGGTGAAGTTTAGGGTTAGGTTGATTGTTAGGGTGAGGGTGAGGGTTAGGGTTTGGGGTAGGGTGAGGGTTAGGTTTAGGGTGAGGGTTAGGGTTAGGGTTAGGGTTAGATTTAGGATGAGCATTAGTGTTAAGTTTAGGGTGAGCGTTAGGGTTAGAGTTAGGGTGAGGGTTAGCTGAGGGTGAGGGTGAGGGTTAGGTTTAGGGTTAGGTTTAGGGTGAGGATTAGTTTTAGCATTAGTGTTAGGGTGAGGGTTAGGGTGAGGGTGAGGGTGAGGCTGAGGGGTAGGGTTAGTGTGAGGGTGAGGTTGAGTGTGAGGGTGAGTGTTAGGATTAGGGTGAGGGGTACGGAGAGGGTTAGGGTGAGGGTTAGGGTTAGGGTTAGGGTGAGGGTGAGTGTGAATGTGAGGGTAAGTGTAAGGGTGAGTGTTAGGGTGAGGGTTAGTGTTAGGTTTAGGGTTAGGGTGAGGGTTTGGGTGAGGGTGAGGGTGAGGATTAGGTTTAGTTTAAGTGTTAAGGTTAGGGTTAGGGTTAGGGTGAGGGCTAAGGTGAGGGTGAAGTTTAGGGTGAGGGTGAGGGTTTGGGTTAGTTTAGGTTTAGGGTGAGAATTTGGGTGACAGTAACGGGTAGGTTGAGGCTTTTGGTCAGGGTGAGTGTTAGGGTTAGGATTAGGCTGAGGATTAGCGTTAGCGTCAGGTTTAGGGTAAGGGTGAGTTTTAGGGTGAGGGTGAGAGTTCGGGTGAAGGTGAGCTTTAGGATGTTAGTGAGGCTGCGGATAAGAGTTAGGGTTAGGGTGAGGTCTAGGGTTTGGGTTATGGTTATGGTTAGAGTTAGGGTTAGTGTGAGGGTTAGGTTGAGGGTTAGGGTAACGCTTAGTTTTAGGGTTAGGGTGAGGTTTAGGGTTAGGGTTAGGATGAGGGTTAGGGTTAGGATGAGGGTTAGGGTTAGGGTGAGGGTTAGGGTTAGTGTGAGGGTTAGGGTTAGGTTTAGGATGAGGGTAAGTGAGGGTAAGTGTTAGGGTGAGGGTTAGGGTTAGGGTGAGGGTTAGGGTTAGGGTGAGGGTCTGGGTTAGGGTTAAGTTTAGGATTAGGTTTAGGGTGAGGGTGATGGTGAGGGTTAGGGTTAGGGTTAGGTTGATGTTTAGGGTTAGTCTGTGGGTAAGGGTGAGGGTAAGCGTAAGGTTTAGGGTGAGGATTAGGGTGAGGGTGAGAGTGAGGGTTAGGGTTACAGTAAGGGTTAGTGTAAGAGTGAGGGATGGGTTTAGTGTGAGGGTTAGTGTTAGGGTTAGGTTTATGGTGAGGTTGAGGATTAGGGTTAGGGTTAGGGTGAGTGTTAGGGTTTGGTTTGGGGTTAGGGTGAAGGTTAGGGTTAGAGTTATTTTTACGTTGAGGTTTAGGTTTAGGATTAGGGATAGGGTTATTGTTAGCTTTAGAGTTAGGCTGAGGGTTAGGGTTAGCTTAGGTTGAGTGTGAGGGTGAGGGTGAGAGTTATGGTTAGGGTTAGTGTTAGGTTGAGGTTGAGGGTCAGGGTGAGCTTTAGGGTTAGGATTAGGGTGATGGTGAGGGTTAGGTTTAGGGTTAGGGTTAATCATAGGGTGAGGGTTAGGATTAGGCTAAGGTTTAGCGTTAGGGTGAGGGTGAGGGAAAGGTTTAGGGTTAGGGTGAGGATTAAGGTGAAATTTTGGTTTAGGTTAATGTGAGGGCAAAGGTTAGGGTGAGGGTTAGGGTGAGGTTGAGGGTTAGGATAAGGGTTATTCTTATGATGATGCGTAGGATTAGGGTGAGAGTTAGGGTTTTGTTTAGAGTGAGGGTTAGTAGGAGGGTGGGGTTTACGGTTAGAGTTAGGTTGAGTGTTAGGGTGAGGGTGAGGGTTTGTATTAGGGTTAGTGTTAGATGAGGGCTAGGGTGAGGTTGAGGGTTAGGGTTAGGGTTAGGGATAGGGTGAGATTTAGCATTAGGGTTACGCTTAGTGTGAGGGTTAGGCTCAGGTGTAGGGTTAGGGTTAGCATGAGGGTTAGGTTTAGTGAGAGGGTTAGGGTTAAGATTAGTGTTAGGGTGAGGGTTAGGTTTAGTGTGAGGTTTAGGGTTAGGGTTAGGGTTAGGGTGAGGGTAAGGGTTCAGATGAGGGTTATGGTGATGGTGAGTGATAGGATTAGTATTAGGGGTATGGTGAGGGTTTGGGTGAGGGTTAGGGTTAGGTTTAGGGTTAGGGTGAGGGTTAGCATGAGTTTTAGGGTTAGGATTAGGTTTAGGGTGAGGGCTAGGTCGAGGGTGAGGGTTAGGGTTAGTGTTAGGGTTAAGGTGAGGTTCAAGGATGGGGCTAGGTTGAGGGTTAGGGTTCGGGGTAGGGTTAGGGTTCGGGTGAAGTTTAGGTTTAGTGTGAGGGTTTGATTTAGGGTTAGAGTTAGGGTTATTCTGACCTTAAGGGTTAGGGCAAGGGTTAGGGTGAGAGTGAGGCTTAGGGTTAGAATCAGTGTTCAGGTGAGAGTTAGTGTGAGAGTTAGGTTTAGGGTTAGGGTGAGGGTTAAGATTAGTGTGAGGATTGGGGTTAGGGTTAGTGTTGGGTGAGGGTTAGGGTGAGGGTTGGGGTTAATAATAGGGTTAGGTTTAGGGTGAGGTTTAAGGTTAGGGTTAGGGTAAGGGTGAGGGGGTGGGTTAGGGGTAGGATTTGCATTAGGGTTATTATTAGGCGGAGTGTGAGGATGAGGGTTAGGCATAGGGTTAGAGTTAGGGTTACGAGAGGGCTAGGGTGAACGTGAGGCTTAGGGTGAGGATGAGGGTGAGGGTGAGGGTTAGGGTTAGGGTTAGGTATATGGAGAGGATTAGGGTGGGGGTGAGGGTTAGGGTGAGGGTTAGGGTTAGTGTGAGGGTTAGGTTTAGGGTTAGGGTGTGGCTTATGATTAGGTTGATATTTAGGGTGAGGGTTAGGGTTAGGGTGAGGGTGAGGGTTGGGATGAGGTTGAGAGTCAGGGTGTGGCTGAGGGTTAAGATTAGGTTGAATGTTATGGTGACAGTGAGGGTTAGGCTGAGGTTGAGGATTAGGGTTAGGGTTAGGGTGAGGGTTAGGGTTAGGGTTAGTGTTAGGTTGAGGGTTAATGTGAGGGTTAGGATTAGGGTTAGGATTAGGGATTGGATTAGTGTGAGGGTTTGGGTTAGGGTTAGGTTTCGGGTTTGGGTGAGGGTATGGGTTTTGGTGACATTTAGCATAAGAGTGTGGGTTAGGGTTAGCATTAGCGTTAGGGTGAGGGTTAGGTTTATGGTTAGGTTTGGAGTTAGGGTGAGGCTGAGGGTGAGGTTAAGGGTCAGGATTAGTGTTAGGGTTAGGTTTAGGCTGAGGGTGAAGGTGAGGGTGAGGGTTACTGTTAGGGTGAGAGTGAGGTTAAGGGTGAGGGTTAGGGTAACTGTTAGTGTCACGGTGAGGGCTAGTGTGAGGGTGAGGGTAAGGGTCAAGTTTATGTATAGGTTGAGGTTTAGGATTAGGGTTCGGGTGAGGGTGAGGGTTAGGCTGAGGGATAGGGTTAGGGTTAGCATGAGATTTAGGTTTAGTCTGAGGGTTAGGGTTAGGGTTAGGTTGAGGGTTAGGGTTAGGATTAAGGTTAGGGTTACGGTGAGCGTAAGGGTTAGGGTGAGGGTTAGGATGAGGGTGAGGTTAGAGTGAGGTTGAGGGTGAGAGTTATAGTTAGGGTTAGGGTGAGTATTAGGGTCAGTGTGAGGGTTAGGGTTAGGTTTAGGGTTAGTTTAAGGGTGAGAGTTAGGGTAAGGCTGAGGGTTAATGTTAGGGTTAGGTTTAGGGTGAGGGTTAGTGTGGGGGTGAGGATGAGGGTTAGGGTGAAATTTAGGGCTAGAGTGAGGGTTAGGGTTAGGATTAGGTTTAGGGTGAGGGCTCGGTTGAGGGTGAGGGTTAGGATTAGTGTTTGGGTTAGGGAGAGGCTTAGGGTTAGGGTTAGGGTGAGGGGTAGGTTGAGGGGTAGGGTTAGGTTTCGGGGGAAGTTTAGGTTTAGTGTGAGGTTTAGAGTTAGAGTTAGGGTTAGGGTTAGGTTGAGGGTAAGGGTTGGGGTGAGGGTTAGGGTGAGAGTGAGGGTTAGGGTTAGAGTGAGTGTTAGGGTGAGGGTTAGTGTGAGGGTTAGGTTTAGGGCTAGGGTGAGGGTTAGCGTGAAGTTGAGGGTGAGGATTAGGGTTAGTGTTAGGGTGAGGGTTAGGGTTAATGTTAGGGTTCGGGTTAGTGTGAGGGATAGGGTCAGGTTAAGGGTTAGTGTGAGGGTGAGTCTGAGGGTGAGGGTTAAGGTTAGGGTTAGGGTTAGAGTGAGGTTTAGGGTGAGGGTTAGGGTTAGCGTTAGGATGAGGGTTAGGTTGAGGGTTAGGGTTAGGGTTAGGGTGAGTGTTAGGGTGAGCATGAGGGTTAGGGTTAGGGTGAGGGTTAGGGTTAGGGTGATATTTTGGGTTAGGGTTAGGGTGAGGTCTAGGGTGAGGAGGAGGGTTAGAGTTAGGGTTAGGTATAGGGTGAGGATTAGGGTTAGGGTTAGAGTGTGGGTTAGGGTGAGTGGTAGAGTTAGTTTTAGGGTGAGGGTTAGGTTTACTGTGAGGGTTAGGGTTAGGGTTAGGGTGAGGGTAAGGCTTCAGGTGAGAGTTAGGTTGAATGTGAGTGTTTGGATTAGCATTAGGGTTAGGGTGAGGGTTAGGATGACGGTTAGGTCTAGTGTTGGGTTTCCGGGTGTGTGAGGGTGAGGGTTAGGGTGAGAGTGAGGGTAATGTTAAGGTTTGGGTTAGGGTGAGAATTAGGGTAAGGGTTAGGGTTAGGTTTAGGTGAAGGGTTAGTTTAAGGGTGAGAGTTAGGGTGAGGGTGAAGGTTAAGGTTTGGGTTAGGTTTAGGGTGAGGGTTAGGGTGGGGGTGAGGATGAGGTTTAGGGTGAAGTTTAAGGTTAGGGTGAGGGTTAGGGTTAGGATTAGGTTTAGGGTGAGGGCTAGTTTGAGGGTGAGGGTTAGGGTTAGTGTTTGGGTTAGGGTTAGGGTGAGGGTTAGGTTGAGGTTTAGGGTTAGGGTTCGGGTGAAGGTTAGGATTAGTATGAGGGTTAGAGTTAGAGTTAGGGTTAAGGTTAGGGTGAGTTAAGGGTTTTGGTGAGGGTTAGGGTGAGAGTGAGGGTTAGGGTTAGAGTGAGTGTTAGGTTGAGGGTTAGTTTGAAGGTTAGGTTTAGGGTTAGGGTGAGGGTTAGCATGAAGTTTAGAGTTAGGGTTAGGTTGAGGGTTAAGTTGAGGGTTAGGAGTAGGGTTGGGGTGAAGGTCAGGTTTAGTTTTAGGGTAGAGTTAGTTTTATGGTTATGGTTAAGGTGAGGTTAAGGGTTAGGGTGAGTTTTTGTTAGGATGAGGGTTAGGATTAGGGTGCGGGTTATGGTGAGGTTTAGGGTTAGGGTGTGGGTTAGCGTGAGGGTTAGGGTTAGGGTTATGGTTATGGTGAGGGATATGTTCAGGGTAAGGGTTAGGGTGAGGGTTAGGGCTAGGGTTAGGGTTAGGGATAGGGTGATGATTAGGGTTAGGGTTAGGGTGTGGGTTAGGTTGAGTGGTAGAGTTAGTTTTAGGGCGAGTGTTAGGTTTAGTGTGAGGGTTAGGGTTAGGGGTAGGGTGAGGGTAAGGGTTCGGGTGAGGGTCAGGTTGAGGGTGAGTGTTTGGGTTATCATTAGGTTTAGGGTGAGGGTTAGGGTGATGGTTAGGTTTAGCGTTAGGATTAGCGTGAGGGGGAGGGGGAGGTTTAGGTTGAGGTTGAGGGTGAGAGTTAAAGTTAGGGTTAGAGTGAGTATTAGGGTCAGTGTTAGGGTTAGGTTTAGGTTTAGGGTTAGGTTAAGGGTGAGAGTTAGGGTGAGGGTGAGGGTTAATGTTAGGGTTAGGTTTAGGGTGAGGGTTAGGTTGGGGGTGAGGATGAGGATTAAGGTGAAGTTTAGGGCTAGAGTGAGGGTTAGGGTTAGGATTAGGTTTAGGGCTCGGGCTCGGTTGAGGGTGAGGGTTAGTGTTAGTGTTTGTTTTAGGGAGAAGCTTAGGGTTAGGGTTAGGGTGAGGGTTAGGTTGAGGGTAAGGGTTAGGGTGAGGGTTAGGGTGAGAGTGAGGGTTAAGGTTAGAGCGAGTGTTAGGGTAAGGGTTAGTATGAGGGTTAGGTTTAGGGATAGGGTGAGGGTTAGCATGAAGTTTAGTGTTAGGGTTAGGGTGAGGGTTAGGTTGAGGGTTAGGGTCAGGGTTCGGGTGAAGGTTAGGTTTAGTGTGAGGGTAGAGTTAGGGTTAGGGTTGGGGTTAGGGTGACCATAAGGGTTAGGGTGAGGGTTAGGGTGAGAGTGAGGCTTAGAGTTAGAGTGAATGTTAGGGTGAGGGTTAGTGTGAGGGTTAGGTTTAGGGTTAGGGTGAGGGTTAGCATGAAGTTGAGGGTTAGGATTAGGGTTAGTGTTAGGGTGAGGGTTAGGGTTAATGTTAGGGTTAGGGTTAGGGTTAGTGTGAGGGTTAATGTTAGGGTTAGGGTTAAGGTTAGGCTGAGGGTGAGGGTTAGGTCTAGGTTTGGGTGAGGCTTATTGTTAGGATGATGTTTAGGGTGAGGGTGAGTGTTAGGGTGAGGGTGAGGGTTGGAGGGAGGGTGAGAGTTAGGGTGTGGGTGAGAGTTAAGATTAGGGTGAGGGTTAGGGTGACAGTGAGATTTAGGCTGAGGGTGAGGTTTAGGGTTAAGGTTAGTGTTAGTGTTAAGGTGAGGGTTAGGGTGAGGGTTAGGATTAGGGTTATGGTGAGGTTTAGGATTAGTGTGAGGGTTGGGGTTAGGTTTAGGGTTCGGGTTAGGGTTCTGGTAAGGGTTTTGATGAGGTTTAGGGTGAGGGTGAGGGTTAGGGTTAGCGTTACCGTTAGGTTGACTGTTAGGGTTATGGTTAGGTTTAGTGTTAATGTTAGGGTGAAGGTGATGTTTAGGGTTAGGATTAATGTTAGAGTTAGGTTTAGGCTGAGGGTTAGGTTGAGTGTGAGGGTTACTGTTACGGTGAGGGTGATGGTTAGGGTGAGGGTTAGGGTTAGTGTTAGTGTAAGGGTGAGGGCTAGTGTGGGGGTGAGGGTAAGGTTTAGGGTTATGCATAGGGTGAGGTTTAGGGTTTGGGTTAGGTTGAGGGTGAGGGTTAGGCTGAGGGGTAGGGTTATGGTTTGCGTGAGGGATAGGTTTAGTGTGAGGGTTAGGGTTAGAGTTAGGGTTAGGGTGAGGGTGAGGTTTAGTGTTAGGATTAGGGTTAGGGTTGGGGTTAGGGTGAGGGTTGAGGTGAGGGTTGGGGTTTAGAGTTAGTGTTAGGGTGAGGGTTAGTGTGAGGGTAAGGGCTAGGGTGAGGTTTCGGATTAGGGTGAGGGTTAGGTTTAGGGTTAGGCTCAGACTTAGGGTTAGGTTTATATTTATATTGAGGGTGAGGCTTAGGGTTTGGGTTACGGTTACGGTTAGGTTTAGCGTTAGGGTGAGGTTTAGGGATAGGGTTAGGATGAGGCTTAGGTTTAGGGGTAGATTTAGGGTTAGGGTGAGGGTTAGGGTTAGTTTGAGGGTTAGGGTTAGAGTTAGTGTTAGGGTGAGGTTAAGGGTTAGGGTAAGGGCTAGTGTTAGGATGAGGGTTAGGATTAGCATGAGGGTTATGGTGAGGTGTATGGTTAGTTTGAGGGTTAGCGTGAGGGTTAGGGTTAGGGTTAGGGTTAGGGTGAGGGATAGTGTCAGGGTAAGGTTTAGGGTGAGGGTTAGGGTAATGGTGAGGGTTAGGGGAGGTTTAGGGTTGGGATTACGGTTAGGTTTAGGGTTAGGTTGAGGGTTAGGGTTAGGGTGAGGGTTAGGGTCAGGATGAGGGTTAGGGTTAGGGTGCGGGTTAGGGTTATGGTGAGGGTTAGGTTTAGGGTTAGGTATAGGGTGAGGTCTAGATTGAGGTTGAGGGTTACGGTTAAGGTTAGGGATAGGGAGAGGATTAGGGTTAGGTTTAGGGTGAGGGTGAGGGTTAGGCTGAGGTTTAGGTTTAGGTTCAGTTTGAGGGTTAGGGTTAGGGTTAGTGTTAGGGTGAGGGTTAGGGTTAGAGTTAGGTTTAGGTTTAGGGTTATTGTTAGGGTTAGGGTGAAGGTGAGGGTGAGGGTGAGGGTGAGTTTTAGGGTTAGGGTTAGTTTTAGGGTGAGGGTGAGAGTGAGGGTTAGGGTTAGGATTTGTATTAGGTTTAGGGTTAGGGTTAGGGTTAAGGTGAGGGTTAGGGTTAGAGTGAGGGTGAGGGTAAGGGTTAGGTTTCGGTTTAGAGGTAAGGTTAGGGTGAGGGTTAGGGTGAGGGCTAGATTGAGGGTAAGGGTTAAGTTGAGGGTAAGGGAGAGGGTGAGGTTTTGGGTTAAGGAAGGGTTAGAGTTATGTTTTGTCTGAGTATTAGGGTGACAGTGACGGTTAGGGTGAGGGTTTGGTTTAGGGTGAGGGTTTGATTTAGGGTGAGGGTTAGGATTAGCGTTAGGCTCAGAGATAGGGTTACTGTGATGTTTAGGTTGAGGGTGAGGGTTAGGTTAGGGTAAGAGTTCGGGTGAAGTTGAGGATTAGGGTGTGGGTGGGTTTAGGGTTAGGGTGATGGGGAGGGTTAGCGACAGGTTGAGGGTTAGGGTGAGGGTTAGGTTGAGGGTCAGGGTTAGGGTTAGGATGAGGCTTAGGGTGAGGGGTAGGGTTACGGTTAGGGTGAGGGTTAGGGTTAGTTTGAGGTTTGGGTTTTGGTTAGGGTTAGGGTGAGTCTAAGGGTTTGGGTGAGGGTGAGGGTGGGGATAAGGATTAGGGTGAGGTTTAGGGTTAATGTTAGGGTTAGGGTTAGTGTTATTGATGGGGTTAGGGTGAGGGTGAGTTGGAGGGGGAGGGGGAGCGGGAAGGTTAGGTAAGGGTTAGGTATATGGTGAGGGTGAGTGTGAGGGTTAGGTTTAGGATTAGGATTAGGGTTAGGGTTAGGCTGAGGGTGAGCGTGAGGTTTAATGTTAGAGTTAGGGTGAGTTTTAGGGTGAGGGTCAGGGTTAGGGATAGGTTGAGGTTTAGGGTTAGGATTAGGTTGATTGTGAGGGTGAGGTTTAGGTTTAGGATTAGGGTTAGGATTAGGTTTAGGGTGAGCTTGGGTGTGAGGCTGATTTTGAAGGTTAGGTTTAGGGTTAGGGTTAAGGTTGGGGTTAGGGTTAGTGTGAGGGCTAGGTTGACGGTGAGGGTTAGGGTTAGGACGAGGCTTAGGGTGAGGGGTAGTTTTAGGGTTAGGGTGAGGTTTAGTGTTAGTGTGAGTGTTAGGGTTAGGGTTAGGGTTAGGGTTAGGGTTAGGCTTAGGGTTAGTGTGAGGGTGAGGGTTAGGGTTAGGGTGAGGGTCATGTTGAGGGAGAGGGTGAGGGTTTGTGATAGGGAAGGGTTAGTGTTATGTTTAGGGTGAGGATTAGGGTGACGGTGAAGGTTAGGATGAGGGTTTGGGTTAGGGTGAGGGTTAGGGTTAGGATTAGTCTCAGAGTTAAGGTTAGGGTCATGTTTAAGGTGAGGGTGTGTGTTCGGTTAGGGTGAGAGTTTGGGTGAAGTATAGGGTTAGGGTGTGGTTTAGGGTTAGGGTTAAGGTTAGGGTTAGGGTAAGGGTTAGGGTTAGGATTAGGATGAGGCTTAGGGTGAGGTGTAGTTTTAGGGTTAGGGTGAGGTTTAGTGTTAGTGTGAGTGTTAGGGTTAGGGTTAGGGTTAGTGTGAGGGTGAGGGTTAGGGTTAGGGTGAGGGTTATGGTGAGGTTTAGGGTTAGGGTGAGGGTTAGCGTGAGGGTTAGGTTTAGGGTTAGGTTTGGGGTGGGAGATATGGTCAGGGTAAGGTTTAGGGTGAGGGTTAGGGTGAGGGTGAGTGTTAAGGTTAGGGTTAGGGTAATGTTGAGGCGTAGGCTGAGGGTTAGGTTTATGGTTGCAGTTAGGTTGAGGGTTAGGGTGAGGGTTAGCGTTAGGGTTAGGGTGAGAGTTAGGGTTAGGGTGAGCGTTAGGGTCAGGGTGAGAGTTAGGGTGAGGGCTAGATTGAGGTTGAGGTTTAAGGTTAGGTTTAGATATAGGGTTAAGGTGAAGGTAAGGGTTAAGGTTAGGGAAAATGTGAGGATTAGGTTTTGGTTTTAGGTTAGGGTAAGGGTTAGGTTGAGGTGTAGGTTTAGGGTAAGGGTAAGGGTTAGGTTTAGTGGGAGGTTTCGGGTTAGGGTGAGGGTTAGTGTCAGGGAAAGGGTTAGGTTTAGGGTAAGGGTTAAAGTGAGGTCTAGGGTGAGTGTGAGGGTTAGGGTTAGAGATATGGTGAGTATTAGGGTTAGTGTTAGGATTAGGGTGAGGGTTAGAGTGAGCGTGAGTGGGAGGTTCAGGGTTAGGTTTAGGGTGAAGGTTAGGGTTAGGGTGAAATTTAGGATTAGGATTAGGTTTAGGGTGAGGTCTAGGGTGAGGGTGAAGGTTAGACTAGGGTTAGGTTTAGGGTGAGGTTTAGGGTTAGGGTTAAGTTGAGGCTTAGGTTGAGGGTTAGGATTAAGGTTAGGGTGAAATTTAGGTTTAGTGTGAGGGTTAGATTTGGGTTAGGGTGAGGGTTAGCGAGAGGTTGAGGGTTAGGATTGGGATGAGTGTTAGGGTGATTGTTAGGCTGAGTGTTAGGATTAGGGTTAGGGTTAGGTTGAGGGTTCGGTTTAGGCTGCGGGTGAGTGTGAGGGTGAGGGTTTGGGTTAGTGTGAGGGGTAGGGGTAGGATTAGGGTTAGGGTTAGGGTGAGTGTTAGGGTTAGGGTGAGGATGAAGGTTAGTGTGAGGGGTAGGTTTATGGTTAGGGTGAGGGTTAGGGTTAGGGTTAGGCTTAGGGTGGAGGTAAGGGTTAGAGTGAGGGTTAGTGTGAGGGTGAGGGTTAGGTTTACGGTTAGGGTGAGGGATATTGTGAGGGTAAGGATTAGGGTGAGGGTAAGCGTGAGGGTTAGGGTTAGGGTTAGGTTAGTCTAAGGGTGAGGCAAAGGGTGAGGTTTAGGGTTACGGTTAGGGTGAGGGTTAGGTTTAGGGTTAGGGTAAGGGTTAGGTTCATGGTGAGGGTTAGGTTTCGGGTGAGAGTTAGGGTTAGGGTGAGTGTTAGGTTTAGGGTTTGCATTAAGGTGAGGGCTAATTTGATGTTGAGGGTTCGGTTTAGGGTTATGGATAGGGAGAGGATTAGGGATAGCTTAGGGTTAAGGTCACGTTTAGGCTAAGGGTAGGGTTGGGTTCAGTGTAAGGGTTAGTGTTAGGGTTAGCGTTAGGGTCAGGGTGAGGGTTAGCGTTAGGGTTAGGGTTAGGGTGAGGGTGAGTTTGAGGTTTAGGTTTAAGGTTCGGAGGAGCATTAGGGTTAGGGTGAGGCTTAGGGTTTCCGTTAGCGTTAGTGTGAAGATGAGGGTGAGGTTGAGTGTTAGGGTGATGGTGAGGGTTAAGGTTAGGGTTAGGTTGAGGATTAGGGTTAGTATGAGGTTAAGGGTGAGGGTGAGGGTAAGGTTTATGGTGAGGATTACGGTGAGGGTGAGGGTTAGGCTTAGGGTTAGGGTTAGTGTGAAGGTTAGGGTAAGGGTGAGGGTTAGGTTTAGTGTGAGGGTTAGGGTTAGGGTGAGGGTGAGGGTGAGGCTCAGGGTTAGGGTTAGGGTTATGGTGAGGCTTAGGGAGAGGGTTAATGTTAGGGTTACGTTTAGGGTGAGGGTTAGGGTTAGGATTAGGGTGAGGGTTAGGGTGAGGATGAGGTTTAGGGTTAGGGGAGGGTGAGGGTTAGGATTAGGGTGAGGGTTAGGGTTAAGTTGAGGGTAAGGGTTAGGTTTAGGGATAGGTTGAGGATTAGGATATCGGTTAGGGTTAGGGTGAGGGTTAGGCTGAGGGGTAGATTTAGGGTAAGGATGAGGGTTAAGTGTAGTGGGAGGGTTAGGGTTAGGTTGAGGGTTAGGGTTCAGGTGAGGGTAAGGGTTAGGGTTAGGTTTAGGGTGAGGTTTAGGGTGACGGTTAGGGATAGGTTTAGTGTGAGGGTGAAGTTTAGGGTGAGGGTGAAGTCTAGGGTGAGGGTTAGGTTTAGGGTTAGGGTGTGGTCTAGGGTGAGGGTGAGGGTTAGGATTAGGGATAAGGATAGGGTGAGGATTAAGGTTAGGGTTAGGTTTAGGGTGAGGGTTAGGCTGAGCGGTAGGTTTAGGGATTGAGTGAGGGTTACGTTTAGTATGAGGATTAGGGTTAGGGTTAGCATAAGCATAAGGGATCAGGTGAGGGTTATGGTGGGGTGAGTGTTAGGGTTTGCATTAGGGTTAGGTTGAGGGTTAGGGTGATGGTTAGGGTTTGCGTTAGGGTTAGGGTGAGGGTGAGGGTAAAGGTAAGGTTTAGGGTGGGGGTGAGGGTGAGGGTTAGTTTTAGGGTTAGTGTGACGGTTTGGGTCAGGGTTAGGGTTAGGTTTAGGTTTAGCGTAATGTTAAGGGTGAGGGTTAAGGTGAGGGTTAGGGTTAATGTTAGGGTTAGGGTTAGGCTGAGGGTAAGGGTGACGGTGAGGGTGAGTGTGAGGGTTAGGTTGAAGCTTAGGGTTAGGGTGAGTGTTAGGGTTAGGTTTTAGGTTTATGCTGAGGGCTAGGGTGAGGGAGAGGTTTAGGGTTAGTTTTAGGGTTAGGGTGAGGGTTAGGGTAAGGGTTGGGGTGAGTGTTAGTGTGAGGGGTAGGGTTAGTGTTAGTGTGAGGGTAAGGGTTATGATGAGGTTTAGGGTTAGAGTGAGGGTTAGGGTTAGCGTGAGTGTTAGGGTGATAGTTAGGGTGAGGGATAATATTAGGATTATGGTGAGGATTAGGGTTACGCTTAGGGTTATTGTTAGGGTGAGGTTAAGTGGTAGGGTTAGTGCGTGGGTCAGGGTTGAGTTGCGTGTTAGGATTAGGGTTATGGTTAGGGTGAGGGTTTGGCTTAGGGTGAGGGTGAGGGTGAGTGTGAGTGTTATGGTTAGGGTGAGGGATAGGGTTAGGTTTAGGGAGGGAGTTCGGTTTAGGGTGATGTTTAGGGTGAGTGTGAGGGTGAGGGTTCAGGTGAGGGTGCGGGTTTGGGTTAGGGTTAGGGTTAGGGTTAGAGTGAGGTTTTGGGTTAGGGTTAAGGTTAGGGTGAGTATTAGGGTTAGGTTTAGTGTGAGGGTTTTTTGTTAGGGTTAGCTTCATGGTTAGAGTGAGGATAAGGGTTAGGGTGATGTTTAGGGTGACGGTGAGATTTAGGGTTTGCATTAGGGTTAGGGTGAAAGTTAGGGTTAGGATTAGGGTTAGGGTTAGGGTGATGGTTAGGGCAAGGTTTCAGATGAGGGTAAGGGTTAGGGAGAGAGTTAGGGTTAGGGTTAGTTTAAAGGTGAGGGTGAGGATTAAGGTTGGTTTAGGGTTCGAGTTAGGGTGAGGGTTAGGGTTAGTGTTAGAGTTAGGGTGCAGGTGAGGGGTATTGTTAGGGTGGGGGTTAGGGTTACGGTTAGGGTGACGGTGAGTGTTAGGGTTAGGGTTAGGGTTAGGATTAGTGGTAGGGTGAAGGGTAGGGTTAGGGTTACGGTGAGGGTTAGGGTTATGGTGAAGCGTAGGGAGTGGGTTAGGATTAGGGTTACTGTTAGGGTGATGGTTAGGGTGAGGGTTAGGGTTAGGTTTAGGGTTAGGGTTAGGGTGAGGAATAGGGTCAGAGTAAGGTTTAGGGTGCGGGTTAGGTTTAGGTTTAGGTATAGTGTTAGGTTTAGGGTTAGGGTGAGTGTTAGGGTTAGTGTCAGGGTTAGGGTTAGGGTTAGGTTTTGGGTTAGGGTGAGGGTATAAGGGTTAGGGTGAGGGTTAGCGTGAGGGTGAGGGTGAGGGTTAGGGTGCGGGTGAGGGTGAGGGTTAAGGTTAGGGTTAGGGTGAGAATTAGGGTCAGGTTTAGGGTTAGGGTTAGGGTTACGGTAAGGGTGAGGGTTAGTGTTAATTTTAGGGTTAGGTTTAGGGTGAGGGAAAGGGTTAGGGTTAGGGTTAGTATTAGGGTGAGGTCTATGGTGAGGGTGAGGGTTAGGGATAGGTTGAGGATTAGGGTCAGGTTTAGCGTTAGGTTGAGGGTTAGGCTGAGTTTTAGAGTTAGGTTTTGGGTGAGCTTTAGCTTTAGTGTGAGGGTTAGGGTTTGGGTTATGGTAAGGGTAAGGTTTCGGGTGAGGGTTAGTGTGAGGGTGAGTGTTTGGGTTAGCATTAGTGTTATGGTGAGGGTTAGGGTGATGGTTAGGGTAAGCGTTAGGGTTAGCGTGAGAGTGAAGGTCAGGGTTAGGGTGAGGGTGAGGGTTGAGGTTAGGGTTAGGGTGAGAATTAGGGTCAGGGTTAGGGTTAGGTTTAGGTTTAAGGATAGGGTAAGGGTGAGGGTTAGGTTTAATGTTAGGGTTAGGTTTAGGGTGAGGATTAGGGTGGGGGTGAGGTTGAGGGTTAGCGTGAGGTTAAGGTTTAGTGTTAGTGTTAGGGTGAGGATTAGGTTTAGGGTTAGGTTGAGGGATAGAGTGAGTTGTAGGGTTAGGGTGAAGGTTAGGGTGAGGGGTAGGGTTGGGTTACGGGTGAAGGTTAGGTTTAGTGTGAGGGTTAGAGTTAGGATTAGGGTTAGGGTTATTGTGAGGGTTAGGTTTAGGTTTAGCGTTAGGTGAGGTTTAGGTTGAGGGTTAGGGTTAGTGTTAAGCTTAGGGTTTGATTGAGTGTTAGGATTAGGGTGAGGGTTAGGGTTAGGTTTAGGTTTAGAGTAGGGTGAGGATAAGGGTTAGGTTGAAGTTTAGGGTGAGGGTGTGGGTTAGGTTTAGGGTTAGGGTTAGGGTGAGTGGTAGGGTGAGGGTTAGGGTTAAGGTTAGGGTTAAGGTTATGGTTAGGGTGAGGCTTAGGGTGAGGTTTAGGTTTAGTGTTAGGTGTAGGGTTTGGGGGAGAGTTAGGGTTAGTGTGAGATTTAGGGTTAGGATTAGGTTTAGGGTGAGGATAAGGGTTAAGGTGAGGGTTAGTGTGAGGGTGAGGGTTATGCTAAGGGTTTCGGTAAGGATTTGGGTCAGGTTGAGTGTGAGGGTTAGGGTTAGGTTGAGGGTTAGGCTGAGGGGTAAGGTTATGGATAAAGTTAGTGTGAGGCTGATGGTGAGGGTTTCGGTTAAGTAAGAGTTAGGTTTAGGGTTAGCCAGAGGATTAGGGTGAGGGTGAGGATTAGGTTGAGAGTTAGGTTTAGGTTGAGGTATAGGGTTAGTGTGAGGGTTAGGGTTAGGGTTAGGGATAGGTTGAGCTTTAGCATGAGGGTTAGCGTTAGGGTGAAGGTGAGGGTTAGGTTTTGGGTTAGGTTTAGGTTTAGGTTGAGGGATAGGGTCAGGGTAAGGGTTAGGGTGAGTAGGAGTGGGAGGGAGTGGTTAAGGTTAGGGTTAGGGTTAGAGTGAGGGTTAGGGTGAGGGTTAGTTTTAGGGTGAGGTTAGGGTGAGGGTTTGGGTTAGGGTTAGGGATAGTTTGAGCATTAGCATGAGGGTAATATTAGGGTTAGGGTGTGGGTTAGGGTTAGGGTTAGGATTAGGATGAGGGATAGGGTCAGGGTAAGGGTTAGGGTGAGGGTGAGGGTGAGGTTGAGTGTTAAGGTTACGTTTAGGGTTAGAGTGAGGTTTAGGATGAGGGTTAGGGTTAGGGTGAGGGTGAGGGTGAGGTTTAGGTTTTGGTAAGGTTGAGGGTGGCGGTGAGGGTTAAGGTTAGGCTTAGTGTTAGGGTGATGGGTAGTTTTAGTGTGAGGGTTTGGGTTAGGGTTAGAGTTCCGGTTAGGGTGTGGGTAAGGGTTAGGTTGTGGGTTAGGGTGAGGGTCAGAGTTAGGGTTAGGGTGAGGGTTAGGGTTAGTGTGAGGGTTAGAGTTAGGGTTAGCATTAGGGTTAAGGTGAGGATAAGGATTAGGGTTAGGGATGGTGTGAGGTTTAGGGTTAGGGTTAGGGTTAGGATTATGGTGAGGGTGAGGGTGAGGGTTAGTTTGAGGTTTAGGGTTAGGGTGAGGGTGAGGGTGCTGGTGAGGTTTAGGGTTAGGGTTAGTGTTAGGCTGAGGGTGAGGGTGAGGGAAAGGGTTAGGATTTAGAGTAGGGTAAGGGTGAATGTTAGGTTTTGGGTTAGGGTTAGGCATAGGGTGAGGGTTAATTTGAGGTTTAGGGTTAGGTTTAGGTTTAGGGTGAGGGTGAGGTTAAGGAATAGGGTTAGGTTGAGGGTGAGGGATAGGGAGAGGGTTAGGGTTAGGGTTAGGGTGAGGAAGAGGGTGAGGGTTAGGATTAGGGTTATGGTTGACCTTCGGGTGAGGGTGAGGATGAGAGTTAGGTTTAGGGTTAGTCATAGGTTTAGGTTTAGGCTAAGGGCGAGGGTGAGGGTGACGGTGAGAGTTAGGGTTATGGTGAGGGTTAGGGTTAGGGTGAAGGTGAGGGTTACATTTAGGGTTATGTTTAGGGTGATGGTGTGGGTTAGTGTGAGGATGAGTGTTCGGGTGAGGTTAAGGGTTAGGTTGTGGGTGAGATTTAGCATAGGGTGAGGGTTAGGGTGAAGGTGATGGTTAGGGTGAGGTTGAGGATTAGGGTTAGGGTTAGGGTTAGTGTTAGGGTGATGGTGAGAATTAAGGTTAGGTTTAGTGTTAGGCTGAGGGTGAGGATGAGGGAGAGGGTTATGATTAGGCTTATGGTGAGGGTGAGTGTTAAGTTTAGGGTTGGGGTTAGGCTTATGGTGAGGGTTATTGTTATGGTTAGGCTTAGGGTTAGGTTTAGGGTTAGGGTGAGGGTTAGGGTGAGAGATAGGTTTAGGGTGAAGGTGAAGGTTAGGGTGATGGTAAGGGTTAGAGTTAGGTTTAGGGTGATTGTGAGGGAGAGGGTTAGGGTTAGCGTGAGTGTGAGTGTGAGAGTTAGGTTTAGGGTTAGTGTTAGGTTTAGGGTAAGGCTTAGGTTGAGGGTCAGTGTGAGGGTGAGGGTTAGGGTTAGGGTGAGGTTTAGGATTAGGGATAGGGTGACGGTTAGGTTTAGCGTGACTGAGAGTTAGGATGAGGTTGAACGTTAGAGTTAGTTTGATTGTAAGGATTAGGGATAGGGTAAAGGTGAGGGTTACAGTTAGGGTTAGGGTTAGGGTGAGGGTTAGGCTTAGGATGAGGGTGAGGGTGAGGGTGAGGGTGAGGATTAGTTTTAGAGTGAGGGTTAGTCTTAGGGTTAGTTTGAGGGTTCGGTTTAGGGGGATGTTTAGAGTCAGGTTCGGGTGAGGATTCGGGTGAGGGTGAGGTTTAGGGGGTGGTTGAGGGTGAGGGTGAGGGTGAAGGTTAGGTTTATGGTTAGTGTTAGGCTGAAGCTGAAGGTGATGGAGAGGGTTAGGTTTAGGATTAGGGTGAGGGTGAGGGTTAGGGTTAGGGTGAAGTTTGGGTTAGGGTTAGGGTTACTGTGAGGGTGAGGGTGAGGGATCATGTTAGGGTTAGGGTTAAGGTTCGGGTGAGGGTGAGGGTGAGAGTTAGGTTTAGGTTTAGTCTTAGGTTCAGGTTTATGCTTAGGGTGAGGGTGAGGGTTAGGGATAGTTTTAGGGTTAGGTTTAGGGGGTTGGTTAGAGTTAGTGGGATGTTTAGGGTGAGGGTGTGGGTTAGTGTGAGGGTGAGTGTTCAAGTGAGGGTAAGGGTTATGGTGTGGGTGAGGGTTAGCTTTAGGGTGAGGGTTAGGGTGACGGTGAGTGTTAGTGTGAGGTTGAGCATTAGGGTTAGGATCAGGGTGAGGGTTAGGGTTAGGTTTAGTGTTAGGGTTAGGGTGATGGTGAAGGTTAGTTTTAGGCTGAGGGTGAGGGTGAGGGAGAGGGTTAGGGTTAGGCTTAGGCTGAGGGTGAGTGTTAGGATTAGGGTTAGGGTTAGGCTTAGGGTAAGGGTGAAGGATAGGGTTAGGGTTAGTGTTAGGGTGAGGGTGAGGGTGAGCGAAAGTGTTAGGGTGAGGTTGAAGGTGAGGGTTAAGGTTGGGGTTAGGTTTAGGGTGATTGTGAGGGTGAGGGTGAGGGTTAGGGTTAGGGTTAGAGTTAGGGTGAGGTTTAGGCTTAGGGTGAGGGTCAGGGTGAGGATGAGAGTTAGGGTTAAGGTGAGGTTTAGGTTTAGGTTTAGGGTGAGGTTTAGGGTTAGGGTGATGTTTAGGGTGAGGGAGTGCGTTTGTGTGAGGGCGAGTGTTCGGGTGAGGGTGAGGATTAGCGTGTGATTGAGGGTTAGATTTAGGCTAAGGGTTAGGGTTAGGGTGAGGGTTAGAGTGACGGTGAGGGGTAGGATGATTGTTAGGGTTAGGATTAGGTTTAGGGTGAGCATGAGGGTTTAGGTTAGGGTTAGGGTTAGGGTGAGGCTTAGGATTAGTGTGAGGGTTAGTGTTAGGGTTAGGGTCAGGGTTATTGTAAGGATAAGTATTAAGATGAGGTTTAGGGTGAGGGTGAGGGTTAGGGTTAGCCTTACGCTTAGGGTGAAAGTTAGGGTGAGGGTTAGTGTTAGGGTTAGGTTTCTGGTGAGCGTGAGGGTTAGGGTATGGTTTAGGGTTAGGGATAGCTTAAGGGAGTGTTAGATTTGGGTTGGGGCTAGAGTTAGGTTGTAGGATAGATTTGGCTTTGTGTTAGTGAGGGTGAGTGTGAGGCTTAGGTTTAGGATAAGGATTAGGGTGAGGGTGAGGGTGAGGTTTAGGATTAGGGTTAATGTTAAGCTGAGGGTGAGGGTGAGGGTGAGGTTTAGGGTTAGGATTAGGGTGAGGGTGAGGGTTAGTGTTTGGGTTACTGTTAGGGTGAGGTTGAGTGATAGGGTTAGGGTAAGGGTGAGGATTAAGGTGAATGTTAGGGTTAGGTTTTGGGTGAGGGTTACGGTGAGGGATAGGGTGATTCTTAGGGTGAGGGTGTGGTTTAGTGTGAGGGTTAGGGTTAGGGTTAAGGTTCGGTTTACGGTGAGGTTGAGGATTAGGGTTAGGGTGAGGGTTAGGGTGATGGTGAGGGTTAGGGTGAGGTTGTGGTTTAGGGTTAGGGTTAGTGTGAGGGTTAGGGATAGGTTAGGCGTTAGGGTTAAGGTTCCATTCAGGGATAGGGTTAGGGTTAGTGTTAGGGTTAGGGTTAGGCTTAGGTTGAGGGTGAGGCTGAGGGTGAGGGTTTAGTTTTAGAGTGAGGGTTAGGGTTAGAGTTAGGGAGAGGGTTCGGTTAGGGTGATGTTTATGATTAGGGTTCTGGTGAGGGTGAGGTTTAGGTTGTGGATGAGGGTTAGGTTTAGTGTGAGGGTTAGGGTGACGGTGAGGGTGAGGGTTAGGTTTAGGGGTAGTGTAAGCTGAGGGCTAGGGTGTGGTTGAGGTTTAGGTTTAGGGTTAGTTATAGGGTGAGGTGTAGGATTAGGGTTAGGGTTAGTTTGAGTGTTAGACTCAGAGGTAGGGTTAGGGTTAGCGTGAGGGTTAGGTTTAGGGTGAGGGTGAGGTTGAGGGTTAGGGTGAGGGTGAGGGTTAGTGTTAGGATTAGAGTGAGGGTTAGGGTTAGGCTTAGGGTGAGGTTGATTGTGAGGGTTAGGCTTAGGGTAAGGTTGAGGGAGGGGGTTAGGTTTTAGGTTAGGCTTAGGGTTAGGATTAGGGTGATGGTTAGGTTTAGTGTGAGGGTTAGGGTTAGGGTTAGGTTGGGGTGTGGGTAAGGGTTAGGGTGTGGGTTATTGTGAGGGTGAGGGTTTGGTTTAGGGTGAGGGTTAGGGTTAGTGTGAGGGTTATGGTTAGGGTTAGCATTAGGATTAGGGTGAGGATAAGGATTAGGGTAAGGGGTGGTGTGAGGTTTAGGATTAGGGATAGGGTGAGGGTGAGGATTAGGGTGAGGTTTAGGGTTAGGGTGAAGGTGAGGGTGTGGGTGAGGCTTAGGGTTAGGGTTGGGGTTAATCTTTGGGTGAGGCTGAGGGTGAGTGTTAGGTTTAGGGTTGTTCGTAGGTTTCGGTTTAGGCTTAGGTTTAGGCTTAGGGTGAGGGTGATGGTTATGTTTAGGGTGAGGGTGAGGGTTAGAGTTAGGGTTATGTTTAGGGTGAGGGTGTGGGTTAGTGTGAGGGTGAGGGTTCGGATGAAGTTAAGGGTTAGGGTGTGGTTGAGGGTTATCGTTAGTGTGAGGGTTAGGGTGACGGTGAGGGTTAGGGTGAGGTTGAGGTTTAGGGTTAGTGTGAGGTTGAGGGTAAGGGTTTGGGTTAGTGTTAGGCTGAGGGTGAGGGTGAGTGAGAGGGTTAGGATTTGGGTTAGGTGAGAGTGATTGTTAAGTTTAGGGTTAGGTATAGGGTTAGGGTGAGGGTTATGGTTATGGTTAGGGTTAGGGTTAGGTTTAAGGTTAGGGTGAGGGTGAGGGTGAGGGTGAGGGTTTGGAAGAGGGTGAAGGTTAGGGTTAGGGTTAGGTTTAGGGTGATTATGATTGTGAGGGTTAGGGTTAGGGTTAGGGTTATCATAAGGGTGAGGGTGAGTGTGAGTTTTAGGTTTAGGGTTAGTGTTAGGTTTAGGGTTAGGCTTAGGGGGAGTGTGAGGGTGAGGGTGAGGGTTAGGGTTAGGGTGAGGTTTAGGATTAGGGTTAGGGTGAGGGTTAGGATTAGTGTGAGGGTTAGTGTTAGGTTTAGGGTCAGAGTTATTGTAAGGATAAGGGTTAGGATGAGGTTTAGGGTGAGGATGAGGTTTAGAGTTAGCGTTACGGTTAGGGTGAGGGTTAGTGTGAGGCTTATTGTTAGGGTCAGGTTTCTGGTGAGCGTGAAGGTTAGGGTATGTTTTAGGGTTAGGGTTAGGGTTAAGGGAGGATTAGATTTGGGTTAGGGTTAGAGTAAGTTTGAGGGTTAGAGTTGGGTTTGGTTTAGAGTTAGGGTGAGTGTGAGGGTGAGGCTTAGGGTTAGGATTAAGATTAGGCTGAGGGTGAGGGTTAGGATTAGGATTATTGTTAGGCTGATGGTGAGGGTGAGGGTGAGGATGAGGGTGAGTGTTAGGGATAGGGTTAGGGTGAGGTTGAGGGATAGGTTTAGGGTAAGGGTGAGGATTAAGGTGAAATTTAGGGTTAGGTTTAGGGTGAGGGTGAGGATGAGGGTTAGGGTTTTTAGGGTGAGCATTATGGTTAGGGTGAGGGTTAGGGTTAATGTTAGAGTGAGGGTTAGAGTGAGGCATAGGCTTAGGCTTAGAGTGAAGGTTAGGGTTAGGGTTAGGGTGAGGGTGAGGGTCAGGGATAGTGTTAGCGTGAGGGTGAGGGTTAGGGTGAGGTTTAGTGTTAGGGTGAGGGTGAGGAAGATGATGAGGGTTATGTTTAGGGTGAGGGTTAGGGTTAGAGTTAGGGTGAGGGTTCGGTTTAGGGTGATGTTTATGATTAGGGTGAGGGTGAGTGTTCTGGTGAGGTTGATGTTTAGGTTGTGGTTGAGGGTTAGGGTTAGGGTGAGGGTTAGAGTGACAGTGAAGGTGAGGGTTAGGGTTAGGATTAGTGTTAGCTGAGGGCTAGGGTGAGGTTGAGGTTTAGGGATAGGGTTAGGGTGAGGGTTAGGGTGAGGGTTAGGTTAAGGTTTTGGGTAAGGTTTAGGGTGAGTTTGAGGGTGAGGAGTAGAGTTAGGGTGAGGGTTAGGCTGAGCAGTAGAGTTAGGGTGAGGGTTAGGGTTAGGGTTAGGGTAAGGGTTAGGTTGAAGGTGAGGCCTAGGGTTAGGGTTAGTGTGAGGGTAAGGGTTAGGGTGAGGGTTAAGATGAGGGTAAGTGATAGTGTTAGGTTGAGGGTAAGGGTGATTTTTAAGGTTAGGGTTAGGGTTAGGGTTAGTGTGAGGATTAGGGTGAGGGTAAGTGTTAGGGTGAGGATGGGGGTTAGCTTCTGGGTTTGGGTGAGGGTTAGGGTTAACGTTAGGGTTTGGGTGAGGGATAGGGTGAAGGGTAGAGTTAGTGTTAGGGTAAGGGTTAGGGTTAGATTGAGGATTAGGGTGCGGGTCAGGGTTAGGGTGAGGTTTAGGGTGAGGGTGACGGTTAGGGTTAGTGTTAGGGTTAGGGTTAGGGTTAGGGTGAGGTTTAGGGTGAGTGCTCGGTTTACGGTGCTTGTTAGCTTTAGGGTAGGGTTAGGGTGAGGGTTAGGGTGAGGGTGAGGGTGAGGGTTAGGGTTAGGGTTAGGGTTGGTCTAGCGTTAAGGGGAAGGTGAGGGTGAGGGTGAGGGTGAAGGTTAGGTTTAGTGTTAGGGTTAAGGTTAGGGTTAGAGTTAGGGTGAGGGCTAGGGTTAGGCTGAGGGTGAGGTTTTGGGTGAGGGTTAGGGTGTGGATGAGTCTTAGGGTTAGGGTGTGGGTGAGTCTTAGGGATAGGGTGAGGGTTAGGGTGATAGTGAGGGTTTGAGTGAGGGTGTGCGTTAGGGTTCGTGTTAGGGTGAGGGTTAGGGTGAAGGGTATGTTTAGGGTTATGGTTAGGGTAAGGGTGGGGTTTAGAATGAGGGTTATTGTGAGGGTTTTGGTTAGATAAATATTATGGTTAGGTTTAGGGTGAGGATTAGGGTGACGGTGAGGGTTAGGGTGAGGGTTTGTGTCATGGTGAGGGTTAGCGTTAGGTTATGGTTAGGGTTAGTTTTAGGTTGAGCATTAGGGTGAGCGTGAATGTTAGGATGAGGGTTTGGTTTACGGTGAGGTTTAGGTTTAGGGTTAAAGTGTGGGTTAGGGTGATGGTGAGGGTTAGGGTGAGGGTGTGGGTTAGGGTTACTTTTAGGGTGAGGTTTAGGGTTAGGTTTAGGGTGAGGGTGAGGGTGAGGGTTAGAGTTAAGTTTAGGGTGAGTGTTAGGGTTAGGGTGAGGGTTAGGTTTAGAGTTAGTGTTAGGGTGAGGGTGAGGTTGTGGTTGAGGTTTAGGGTGAGGGTGAGGGTTACGGTTAGTGTTAGGATTAGGGTTAGGGTTAGGGTTAGGCTGATGTTGAGGGTGATGTTGAGGGTTAGGTTTAGGGTTTGGTTGAGGGTTAGGCTTAGTGTGAGGGTAAGGGTGAGGGTGAGGGTAAGGTTTAGGATGAGGCTTAGGGTAAGGGTGAGGGATAGGTTTACTGTGAGTGTTTGGGTTAGGGTTCGAGTTAGCTTGAGGGTGAGGATTAGGGTTAGGGTTAGGATGAGGGATAGGGTTAGGTTGAGGTTTAGGGTGAGTGTTAGTTTTAGGGTTAGGGTGAGGTTTAGTGTTAGTGTTAGGGTTAGGGTTATTGTTAGCTTTAGAGTTATGTGAGCGTTAGGGTTAGGGTTAAGGTTCAGATGAGGGTGAGAGTGACACTTAGGTTTACGGTTAGTCTTAGGATTAGGTTTAGGCTTAGGGTGAGGGTGAGGGTTAGGGTTAGGGTGAGGGTTAAAATTAGGGTTAGGGTGAGGGTTAGAGTAAGGATGATGTTTAGGGTGAGGGTTAATGTGAAGGTGAGTGTTAGGGTGATGGTAAAGGTTAGGATGTGGATGTGGGAAAGCATTAGGGTTAGGGTTAGGTTGAGGGTTAGGGTTAGGGTGAGGGTGAGGGTGAGGGAGAGGGTTAGGGTTAGTGTTAGGCTGATGGTGAGGGTGAGGGAGAGGGTTAGGGTTAGGGTTAGGCTTAAGGTGAGTGTTAGGGTTAAGGTTAGGATTAGGGAGAAGGTGAGGGTGAGGGATAGGTTTAAGGTGAGGTTGAGGGTTGAGGTGAGGGTTAGAGTGAGGTTAGTTTTAGGGTGATTGTGAGGGTGAGGGTTAGGGTTAGGGTAAGGGTTAGTGTAATGGTGAGGGTGAGGGTGAGAGTTAGGTTTAGGATTAATGTGAGGGTTAGGTTGAGGGTAAGGGTTAGGGTGAGGTTTAGGGTGTGGTTTAGGTTGAGAATGAGTGTTAGGGTGAGGTTTTGGGTTAGAGTGAGTGTTAGGGTTCGTGTTAGGCTGAGAGTTAGGGTTAGGGTGATGTTTAGGGTGAGGGTGAGCATTAGGGTGAGAGTGAGATTTCGGGTGAAGATGAGGGTTACTGTGTGGGTGAGGGTTAGGGTTAGTGTGAGGGTTAGGTTGAGAATGAGGGTTAGTGTGAGGGTGAGGGTTAGCGTTAGGGTTAAGGTTAGGGTGAGGGGTAGGGTTAGGGTTATGGTGAGGGTTAGGTTTAGGGTGAAGGTTAGGGTTAGTGTGAGGGTTAGGGTTAGGATGAGGGTGAGGGTAATTGTTACGCTGAGGGTTAGATTGAGGGTGAGGTTTAGGATTAGGGTTAACGTTAGGGTGAGATCTAGGGTGAGGGTTAGGTTTAGGTTTCAGGTTAGGGTTAGGATGAGTGTTAGGGTGAGGGTTAGGATTTGGGTTAGTTTGAGGGTTAGGGTTAAGGGTTAGGGTAAGGGTTAGGGTGAGGGTGAGGGTGAGGGTTAGGGTAACTCTTAGGGTTAGCGTTAGGGTGAGGGTGAGGGTTAGGGTAAGAATTTGGGTTAGGGTTAGGTTTAGGCTTAGGGTGAGTGTGAGGATGAGAGTTAGGATTAGGGTTAGTGTTAGGGTGAGGATTAGGGTGAGGGTGAAGTTTAGGGTGAGGTTTAGGGTTAGTGTAAGTTTTAGGTTTAGGATTAGGGTGAGGGTTAGAGTTAGGGTGATGTGTAGGGTGAGGGTTAGGGATAGGGTTAGGGTGAGGTTGAGGGTTAGGGTTAGAGTTAGGGTTATGTTGAGGTTTAGGGTGAGGTTTAGAGTTAGGGTGAGGTTGAGGGTTGGGGTTATGTTTAGGGTGAGGGTTAGGTTGAGGGTTAGGGTTAGGGTTAGTGTTAGAGTGAGGGTGAGGGTGAGGTTGAGAGTTAGGGTGAGCGTGAGTTTGAGAGATAAGGTTAGGATTCGTGTTAGGTATAGGGTTAGGCTGAGGGTGTGGATGATGGTAAGGGTTAGGTTTAGGATTAGGTTGAGGGTTAGGGTTCGTGTGAGGGTTAAGGTTAGGGTTAGAGTTATGTTTAAGATGTTGCTAAGGGTCAGGGTGTGGGTTAGGGGGAGTGTGAGGGTTAGGGATTGTGTGAGTGTTAGGGTTAGTGTGAGGGTTAGGGTTAGAATTATGGTTTGGGTGTGGGTAAAGGTTAGGGTGTGGGTTAGGGTGAGGGTTAGAATTAGGGATAGGGTGAGGGTTAGGGTCCGTGTGAGGGTTAGGCTTTGGTTTAGCGTTAGGGTTAGGGAGAGGATAAGGATTAGGGTTATGGATAGTGTGAACGTTAGGGTTAGGGTTAGGGTGAGGGTGAGGATTAGGGTGACGTTTAGGGTTAGGTTGAAGGTGCGGGTGAGGGTTAGGTTTAGCGTTACGATTAGTGTAAGGGTGAGGGTGAGGGTGAGGGAGAGGGTTAGGCTTAGGATAGGGTGACAGTGAGGGTTAGGCTTAGTGTAACGGTTAGGGTTAGGGTTAGGGTAAGGTTTAGGGTGAGTTTGTGGGTGAGGAATAGGGTAAGGGTGAAGGTTAGGTTGAGCAGAAGGGGTAGGATGTGGGTTAGGGTGAGGATTAGGGTTAGGGTGAGGGTTAGGGTGATAGAAAGGGTGAGGGGGAGGTTAGCGTGAGGGTGAGGGTTAGGGTTAGGGTGAGGGTTAGGGTTAGTGTGACGATGAGTTTGAGGGTTATGGTTAGGTTTAGGGTTAGGGTGAGTATTAGTGTTAAGGTTAGGGTTAGGATGAGGGTTAGGGTGAGTTGAAGGGTTAGTTTAGGGTAAGGGTTAGGGTTAGTGTGAGTATTAGGTTTAGGGTTACTGTTAGGGTGAGGGTAAGGTTTGGGTTGAGAGTAAGGTTTAGGGTGAAGATTAGGGTTAGGGTTAGGGTTAGGGTGAGGGGTAGGGTGAGTGTTAGGTTTAGGGTTAAGGTTAGGGTTAGGCTTAGTGTGAGGGTTACGGTTAGGGTTAGGATTAGGGTGAGAGTGAGTATGAGGGATAGTGTTAGGGGGAGGGTGAGGGTGAGGGTGAGGGTTAGAGTTGGGGTTAGGTTTAGGGTGATTGTGAGGGTGAGGGTTAGGGTTAGGTTTAGGATAAGGGTGAGGGTGAGGGTGAGAGTCAGGTTTAGGGTTAGTGTGAGGGTTAGGGTGAGGGTAAGGGTTAATGTGAGGGTTCGGGTGAGGGTTAGGGTGAGAATGAGGGTAAGGGTGAGGGTTAGGGTGAGGCTTAGCGTTAGGGTTAGGTTAGGGTTAGGGTGAGGGGTAGAGTTAGGGTTATGGTGAGGATTAGGTTTGGGGTGAGGGTTAGGGTTAGTCTGAGGGTTAGGGTTAGGGTGAGGTTTAGGTTTAGGATTAGGGTGAGGGTTAGAGTTAGGGTGATGTGTAGGGTGAGGGTGAAGGTGAGGGTTAGGTTGTGGGTGAGGGTTAGGTTTAGGGTTATGGTGAGGGTTAGGGACAGGGTTAGGGTGAGGTTGAGGGTTAGGGTTAGAGTTAGGGTTAGGTTGAGGGTTAGGGTGAGGTTTAGAGTTAGGGTGAGTGTGAGGGTTAGGTTTAGGTTTAGGGTGAAGGTTAGGTTTAGTGTGAGAGTTAGAGTTAAGGTTAGGGTGAATATGAGGGTTAGGGTTAGCTTCTGGGTTCGAATTAATGTGAGGGTGAGGTTGAGGAATAGAGTTAGGATTATAGTTAGGGTTCGGGTGAGGGTTAGAGATATGTTTAATGTTAGGGTTAGGATAAGGGTGATGGTGAGGTTTAGGGTGAGTGTTAGGGTTAGGGTTAGTGTTAGGGTGAGGGTTAGGTTGATGGTAAGCGTGGGGGTGAAGTTGAGGGTGGGTGTTAGTGTTAGGGTTAGGGTTTGATTGAGGTGTAGTGTGAAGTTTAGGTTTAGGGTTAGTGTGAGTGTAAAGGTTAGGGTGAGGATAAGTTTTAGGGTAAGGGTTAGAGTAAGGTTTAGGGTGAGTTTGAGGGTGAGGAATAGGGTTAGGGTGAGGGTTAGGCTGAGCAGTAGGTGTAGGATGAGAGTTAGGGTGAGGGTTAGGGTTAGGGTTAGGGTGAGGGTAAAGGTTAGGGTGAGGGTGAGGGTTAGGGTTAGGGTTAAGGTTAGCGTGAGGTTAAGGGTTAGGGTCAGGTTTAGGACGAGGGTAAGGGTTAGGGTTAGGGTGAGGGTTAGGGTGATGTTTAAGATTAGGGTTAGGGTTAGGATTAGGGTTAGGTTGAGGTTTAGGATGAGGGTAAGTGTTAGTTTAAGGGTGAGGGTTAGGGTGAGTTTTAGAGTTAGGGTTAGGGTTAGGTTTAGGGTGAGGGCTAGGGTGAGGGTGAGGGTTAGGGTGAGTGTGAGGGTTAGGGTGAGGTTTACCCTGAGGGTGAGGGTTATGGTTAGGGTAACGGTTAGGGTGAGTATTAGGGTTAATGTTAGGTTCAGGATGAGCGTCAGGGTGAGGGTTAAGGTTAGGGTTAGTTTGAGGGTTAAGTTTATGGCTAGGGTAAGTGTTAGGGTGAGGGTGAGGGTGAGGGTTAGGGTAACAGTTAGGGTTAGGGTTAGGGTGAGGGTGAGGGTGAGGGTTAGGGTTAGGTTTAGGTTTAGGGTTAGGGTTAGGCTGAGGGTGAGGGTTAGGATGAGAGTTAGGGTTAGGGTCAGGGTGAGGATTAGGGTGAGGCTGAAGTTTAGTGTGAGGTTTAGGGTTAGGGTGAGGTTTAGGTTTAGGATTAGAGTGAGGGTTAGAGTTAGGGTGATCTTTAGGGTGATGGTGAGGGCGAGGGTTAGGTTGTGGGTGAGGGTTGGCTTTAGGGTTATGTTGAGGGTTAAGGTTAGGGTTCGGGTGAGGTTGAAGGTTAGGGTTAGACTTAGGGTTAGGTTGAGGTTTAGGGTGAGGTTTAGAGTTAGGGTGAGGGTGAGGGTCAAGGTTATGTTTAGGGTGAGGGTTAGGATTAGGTTGAGAGTTACAGTAAGGGTGAGGGTGAGCATCAGGGTTAGTGTTAGCTTCTGGGTTCGAATTAAGATGTGGGTGAGGTTGAGGGTAAGGGTGTGGGTGAAGGTTAGGGTGCAGGTTAGGTTTAGGTTTAGGGTTTGAGTGAGGTGTACGGTGAGGTTTAGGTTTAGGGTTAGTGTGAGGGTAAGGGTTATGGTGAGGATAAGTTTTAGGGTGAGGGTTAGGGTAAGGTTTAGGGTAAGGTTTAGGGTGAGTTTGAGGGTGAAGAATAGGGTTAGGGTGAGTGTTAGGCTGAGCAGTAGGGATAGGATGAGTGTTAAGGTGAAGGGTAGGGTTAGGGTTAGGGTGACAGTAAGGTTTAGGGTGAGGGTGAGGGTTAGGGTTAGGGTTAGGGTTAGCTAGAGGGTAAGGGTTAGGTGGAGGGTTAGGATGAAGGTAAGGGTTAGGGTTAGGGTGATTGTTAGGGTGATGTTAAAAGTTAGGGTTAGGGTTAGGGTTAGGGTGAGGGTAAGGTTTAGGTTGAGGGTGAGGGTTAGGGTGAGATTTAGGGTTAGAGTAATGGTTAGGATAAGGGTGAGGGCTAGGGTGAGGGTGATGGTTAGGCTGAGGGTGAGGGTTAAGGTTAGGGTGAGGGTTACCATGACGGTGAGGGTTACTTTGAGTGTGAGGGTTATGGTTAGGTTGAGGGTTAGGGTGAGTATTAGGGTTAAGGTAAGGTTTAGTATGAGGGGTAGGGTTAGTGGTAAGGTTAGGTTTAGGGTGAGGCTTAGGGTTAGTGTGAGGGTTAGGTTTAGGGTTACGGTTAGGATTAGGGTAAGTGTCGGGGTGAGGTTAATTTTAGGGTGAAGATTAGGGTTAGGCTTAAGGTTAGGTTGAGGGGTAGGGTGAGGGTTAGGGTTAGGGTTAGGGTTAGGATTAGGTTTAGGGTGCTGGTTAGGGTTAGGGTGAGGGTTAGGGTTATGGTTAGGGTTAGGGTGAAGGTGAGGGTGACAGTGAAGTTTAGGTTTAGGTTCAAGTTTAGGGTTAGGTGTAGGCTGAGAGTGAGGTTGAGTATGAGGGTCAGCGTTAGGGTTAGGGTTAGGGTTAGGGTTAGGGTGAGGGCTATGTTGAGTGGGAGGGTTAGGGTGAGGGTGAGGGTTTGGGATAGATAAGGGTTAGGGTTATGGTTATGGGGAGGATTAGGTTGAGTTTGAGGGTTAGAGGGAGGGTTAGGGTTAGGGTGAGGGTTAGCTTTAGCGAGATGTTTTGGGTGAGAGTGAGGATTAGCGTGAGGGTGATGGTTTGGGTGAGGGTAAGGGTTAGGGTGAGGATGAGGGTTAGGGTTAGGGTTAGGGTGAGGGTTAGGGTTAGCGTTAGGCTTTGGGTGAGGGGTAGGTTTAGTGTTAGGGTAAGGTTTAGTGTTAGGGTAAGGGTTAGGGTGAGGGTAAGGGTTAGGGTGAGGTTTAGGGTAAGGATGAGTTTTAGGCTAAGGTTTAAGGTCAGGTTGAGGTTGAGGGTTAGGATTAGGGTGAGGGTTAGGCTGAGGGGTAGGGTTTGGGTCAGGGTTAGGGTCAGGGTGAGGGTGAGTGTGAGGGTTTCAGTTAAGTAAGGGTTAGGTTTAGGGTTAGCCAGAGGATTAGCTTGAGGGTGAGGATTAGGGTGAGGGTGAGGGTGAGGGTTAAGTTTAGGGTTAGGGTTAGGGTTAGGGTGAGGGTTAGGGTTAGGTTTAGGGTTAGGGTGAGGGTTAGGGTTAGGGTTAGGGTTAGGTTTAGGATTAGGTTGAGGGTTAGCGTGAGGGGTAGCGTTAGGTTGAGGGTGTGAGTTAGGGTTAGGGTTAGGGTTAGGGTGAGGGATAGGGTCAGGTAAGGGTTAGGGTGGGGGTTAGAGTCAGGGTTAGAGTTAGGGATAGGGTGAGGATTAGAGTTAGGGTTAGGGTGAGGGTGAGGGTTAGGCTGAGTGGTAGAATTATGGTTAGGGTGAGGGTTAGGTTCAGTGTGAGGTTTAGGGTTAGGGTTAGGGTAAGGGTAAGTGTTCGGTTGAGGGTTAGGGTGAGGGTGAGTTTTTGGGTTAGCATTAGGGATAGGGTGAGGTGTAGGATTAGGGTTAGGGTTAGTGTGAGTGTTAGGCTCAGGGGTAGGGTTAGGGTTAGCCTGAGGTTGAGGTTTAGTGTGAGGGTTAGGGGTAGGGTTCGATTTTGTGTTAGGGTGAGGGGTAGGTTTAGTGTAAGGGTTATGGTTAGGCTTAGGGTTAGGGTGAGGTTAAGGGTTCGGGTGAGGGTTAGGGTGAGGGTGAGTGTTAGCGTTATTATTAGGGTTATGGTGAGGGTTAGGGTGAGGGTTATGGTTAAGATTAGTTTTAGGTTGAGGGTGAGGGTGAGGGTGAGGGTTAGGGTTTTTAGGGTGAGCGTTAGGGTTAGGGTGAGGGGTAGGGGTAGGGTTAGTGTTATGGTGAGGGTGAGTGTGAGGTTGAGGGTTAGGGTGAGGGTGAGGGTGAGGGTTAGGGTTAGGATTAAAGTGAGGGTTAGGCTTAGGCTGAGGGTGAGGTTGATGTTGAGGGTTGGGTTTAGGGTTAGGTTGAGGGTTAGGGTTAGTGTGAGGGTAAGGGTAAGGGTGAGGGTAAGTTTTAGGGTGAGGATTAGGGTTAGGGTGAGGGATAGGTTTAGTGTGAGGGTTAGGGTTAGGGTTAGGGTGAGGGTGAAGATTAGGGTTGGATTAGGGAGAGGTTTAGTTTTAGGGTTAAGGTTCGTGTGAAGTTTATGGTTAGGGTTTGAGTGAGATTTAGGATTAGGGTTAGGGGTAGGGTTATTGTTATCTTTAGAGTTATGTGAGGGATAGTGTTAGGGTTAGGTTTAGGGGGAGCATGAGGGTGAGGGTTAGGGTTAGGATTAGGATTAGGGTTAGGGTTAGGCTGAGGGTAAGGTTGAGGGTGGGGGTTAGTGTTAAGGTTAGGCTTAGGGTTAAGGTTAGGGTGATGATTAGCTTCAGTGTGAGGGTTAGGGTTAGGGTTAGAGTAAAGGTTAGGGTGTGGGTAAGTGTTAGGGTTAGGGCTGGTGTGAGTTTTAGGTTTAGGTTTAGGGATAGGGAGAGGGTGAGGGTTAGGGTTAGGGTGAGGTTTAGGGTTAGTGTGAGGGTTAGGGTTCGGGTTAACATTATTGTTAGGGTGAGGACTAGGTTTAGGGTTAGGCATGGTGTGAGTTTTAGGTTTAGGGTTAGGGTTAGGGTGAGGGTGAGGGTGAGGGTTAGGGTGATTTTTAGGGTTAGGGTGAGGGTGATGGTGGGGGTGAGGGCTAGGGTTGTTGTTGGTGTAAGGCTGAGGTTGAGGGTGAGGCAGAGCGTTAGGTTAAGTATTGGGGTGAGGGTGAGGGTTAGGTTTAGGGTTAGGGTGAGGCATAGGGTGAGGGTTAGGGTGACGGTGAGGGTTAGGGATAGGGTTAGAGTTAGGGTGAGGGTTTGGGTTAGGTTTAGGGTTAGGGTAAGGGTTAGGGTGAAATTTAGAGTTAGGGTTAGGGTTAGGGTTAGCATTAGTGTAAAGGTTAGGGTTAGGGTTAGGGTCAGGGTTAGGGTGAGGATAAGGTCTAGGGTGAGGTTTAGGGTGAGGGTGAGCTATAGGGTTAGCCTTAGTGTTAGGGTGAGGGTTAGGGTGAGGGTTAGGTTTAGGTTTAGGTTTCAGGTGAGAATGAGGGTTAGGGTAAAATGTAGGGTTAGGGATAGGATTAGGGTGAGGGTTAGGTTTGGGTTAGGTTTAGAGTTACGGTGAAGTTGAGGGTGAGGTTTAGGGTTAGGATTAGGGTTAGGGTTAGACTGAGGGTGCTGGTGAGGGTTAGACTAAGCATTAGTGTTAGGGTTAGGGTGAGGATTATGGTGAGGGTGAAGTTTAGGGTGAGTGTTAGGGTTAGGGTGAGGTTTAGGTTTAGGATTAAGGTTAGAATTAGGGTGAGGGTGAAGTTTAGGTTTAGGATTAGGGTTAGGGTTTGGGTTAGGTTGAGGGTGAGGTTTAGGGTTTGGGTTAGTGTTAGGGTGAGTGTTAGGGTTAGGATTAGGGTTAGGGTGAGGAGTATGGTTAGGGTTAGGGTGAGGATGAGGGTGAGATTGAGGGTTAGTGCTAGTGTTCTGGTGGGGGTTAGGGTTAGGTTTAGGTTTAGGTTGAGGGTTAGGTTGAGGGATAGGGTGGGGGTTAGGGTTAGGGTGAGGGTGAGGGTTAGGATTAGTGTGAGGGTTAAGGTTAGGGTTAAGGTTAGGGTTTCGGTGAGGTTAAGTTTTAGGGTGAGGTTTAGGATGAGGGTGAGGTTTAGGGTGATGGTTACATTGAGGGTGAGTCATAGGGTCAGTGTGAGGTTTAGTGTAATTGTTAGGGTGAGGGTTAGGGTTAGGGTGAGGCTGAGATTTAGGGTTAGGGTTAGAGAGAGGGTTAGGGTGAGGGTGCGGGTTAGTTTTAGGGTTAGGGTTATGAGGAGAGTTCGGGTGAGGCTTAGGTTTAGGGTTAGGTTTAGGGTGAGGCTGAGGGTGAGGTTTAGTGTTAGGGTTTGTGTTAAGCTGAGGGTAAGGGTGAGAGAGAGATTCAGGGTTATGCTTAGGGTGAGGGTGAGGTTTAGGGTTAGACTTAAGGTTAGGCTTAGGGTGAGGTTAAAGGTTAGGTTTTGGGTTAGGGTGAGGGTGAGGGTGAGGGATAGGGTTAGGGTGAGGATGAGAGTTAAGGTGAGTGTTAGGTTTAGGGTGATTCTGATGGTGAGGTTGAGGGTTAGGGTTAGGGTTAGGGTGAGGGTAGGATTAGGTTGAGTGTTAGGGTTAGGGTTAGGGTTAGGGTGAATTTTAGGGTTACGGTTAGGTTTACGGTGAGGGTTAGGCTTAGGGTGAGGTTGAGGGTGAGGGTGAAGTTTATGTTTAGGGTGAGGTTTAGGGTTATGTTCAGGGTTAGGGTGATGGTAAGTGTTAGGGTGACGGTGAGAGTAGGGTTAGGGTTAGGGTGAGGGTGAGGGTGAGGTTGAGTGTTAGGTTTAGGGTTAGGGTGAGGGTTAGTGTGAGGTTGAGTGTTAGGGTTATGGTTAGGATGAGGGTGAGGGTTAGGGTTAGGGTTAGGGTTACGGTGAGCGTTAGGCTTAGGAAGAGGGTGAGGGTGAGGTGAGGGTTAGTTGTACGGTGAGGGTTAGGGTTAGGGTTACGGTGAGGGTTTTGTTTAGGTTGATGTTTCGGGTCAGGGTGAGGGTTTGGTTGAGGGTGAGTTTTATGGTGAGGTTGAGGGTTATGTTTAGGGTGATGTTTAGGGTGATGGTGGGGGTTAGGGTGAGCGTGAGGTTTAGGATTATGGTTAGAGATCGGGTGAGTGTTTGGGTTAGGTTTAGGGATAGGGTGAGTGTTAGGTGGAAAATTTTGGGTTAGTGTGAGAATGAGGGTTAGAGTAAAGTTTAGGGTTAGGGATAGGATTAGGGTGAGGGTTAGGGTTGGTTAAGGTTAGTGTTAGGGTGAAGGTGAGGGTGAGGGTTAGGGTTAGGATTAGGGTTAGGTTTAGGGTGAGGGTTAGGTGAGGGTAAGTGTTAGAGGGAGGGTTAGCGTGAGTGGGAGTGTGAGGTTAGGGTTAGAGTGAGGGTTAGGCTGAGGGTAAAGTTTAGGGTGAGGATTAGTGTGAGAGCGAGGGTTAGGTTTTGAATTAGGGTGAAGGGTTGGATGAGGGTTAGTGTTAGGGTTATGGTGAGGGTGAGGATTCTGGTGAGGGTGAGGGTTAGTGTGTGGGTGAGGGTTAGGGTGAGGGTGGGGGTTAGTGTTAGGGTGAGGGTTAGGGTTAGGGTGAGGTTTAGGGTTTGTGTCAGGGTTAGTGTTAGGGTTAATGTTAGTGTTAGGGTGCGGGTAAGGTTTAGGGTTCGGGTTCGTTTGAGGTTGAGGTTTAGGGTAAGGGGTAGGATTAGGGTTAGTTATTGGGTGAGGTTGAGGTTTAGGGTTAGGTTGAGAGTTAGGCTGAGTGTTACGGTTAGGATTAGGGTTAATGTGAAGGTGAGGATGAGGGTTTTGGTAAGCTAAGTTTTAGGGTTAGAGTTATGGTTACGATTATGGTGAGGGTGAGATTTAGGGTTAGGGTTAGGGTGAGGGTTAGGTTTAGGTTGATATATACAGTGAGGGTGAGGGTTTGGGTGAGAGTTAGGGTTAGGGTGAGTGTTATGGTGATGGTGAGGCTTAGGGTGAGTGTGCGTGTTAGGGTTACAGTTAGGGTTAGTGTGAGGGTTAGGGTTAGGGTTAGGGATAGGGTGAGGTTTAGGGTGAGGGTTTGGGTTTAGGTTAATGTGAGGGTTAGGGTTAGTGTGAGGGTTAGGGTTAGAGTAAGTATTAGGGTGAGGTTTAGGGTGATAGATAGGTTTAGGGCTAGTTTAAGGGTTAGGGAGAGGGTGAGGGTTAGGGTTAGGGTTATGTTGAGGTTTAGGGTGAGGGTTAGGGTTAGGGTTAGGTTTAGGGTGTGGGTTAGGTTGAGGTTTAGGGTTAATGTCAGTGTTAGTGTTAGGGTGTGGTTAGGGTGACGGTGAGGGTTAGGGTTAGGGTTAGGTTTAGGGTGTGGGTTAGGTTGAGGTTTAGGGTTAATGTCAGTGTTACTGTTAGGGTGTGGTTAGGGTGACGGTGAGGGTTAGGGTTAGGGTTAGGTTTAGGCTTAGGTTTAGGTTGAGGGTTAGGTGAGGGTAAGGGTTAGAGTGAGGGTTAGTGTGAGTGTGAGTGTGAGGGTTAGGGTTAGGGTTAGAGTGAAAGTTAGGGTTAGGGTTAAGGTTAGGGTGAGGGTGAGGGTAATGGTTATGGTGAGGGTTATGATGAGGGTGTGGGTGAGTGTTAGAGCAAGTGTGAGGGTGAGGTTGAGGTGAGGGTAGTGCTTATGGTGAGGGTTAGGGTGAGGTTGTGGGTGAGTGTTAGGGTTAGGGTGAGGGTTATGGTAAGCGTTAGCATTAGGCTTAGGTTTAGGGTGAGGGTTAGGGTTAGGGTTAGTTTCACGGTCAGGGTGAGTTTAAGTTTTAGTGTGAGGTTTAGGGTTAGTGTTCGGTTGAGGGGTTTGGTGAGGGTTTAGGATTAGGGTTAAGGTTAGGGTGAGGGTTAGGGTTTGTGTGAGGGTTAGGGTTTGGATTAATGTTAGGGTTAGGGTGAGGGTAAGGGTTAGGGTTCGGGTTCTTGTGAGGTTGAGGTTTAGGGTAAGAGGTAGGTTTTTTGTTGGTTATTGGGTTAGGTTGAGGTTGAGGGTTAGGTTGAGGGTTAGGCTGAGGGTTGGGGTAAGGTTTAGGGTTAATATGAAGATGAGTATGAGGGTTAGGTTTAGGGTGAGGGTTAGGCTTAGGTTGATGTATAGGGTGAGGGTGAGGGTTTGTGTGAGAGTTAGGGTTAGGGTGAGTGTTAGGGTGATTGTGAGGGTTAGGGTGAGTGTGCGTGTTACGGTTACAGTTAGGGTTAGGGTGCGGTTAGGGTTAGGTTTAGGGATAGTGTGATAGTTAGGGTGAGGTTTTGGGTTTTAAGGTGAGGGTTAGGGTTAGTGTGAGGGTTAGGGTTAGGGTTAGGTTGAGGTCAAGGTTTAGGATGAGGGTTAGTGTAAGGGTGAGGGTTAGGGTTAGAGTAAGTATTAGGGTGAGGTTAAGGGTGAGGGTTATGTTTAGGGTTATGTTAAGGGTGAGGGTGAGTGTGAGGGTTAGGGTTAGGGTTATGGTGAGGATTAGGGTGAGGCTTATGGTTAGGGTTAGGTTTAGGGTGAGGGTTAGGTTGAGGGTTAGGGTTAATGTCAGTTTTAGGGTTAGGGTGAGGTTTAGGGTGACGGTGACGGTTAGGGTTAGGCTTACTTTAGGGTGAGGGTTAGGTGAGGGTAAGGGTTAGAGTGAGGGTTAGGGTGAGTGTGAGTGTGAGGGTTAGGAATAGGGTTAGGGTGAGAGTTAGGGTTAGGGTTAGGGTTAGGGTGAGGGTGAGGCTGATGGTTATGGTGAGGGTTAGGGTGAGGGTGTGGATGAGTGTTAGGGTTAGGCTGAGGGTTAGGGTAAGGGTTAGGGTTAGGCTTAGGTTTAGGGTGAGTGTTAAGTGAGGGTAAGTGTTAGACTGATGGTTAGGGTTAGGATTAGGGTTAGGGTTAGGGTTAGGCTGAGTGGGAGGGTGAAGTTTAGGGTTAGGGTTAGGTTTAGGGGGAGATTTAGGGTGAGGGTTAGGGATAGGGTGAGGATTAGGGTTAGAGTTAGGTTTAGGGTGAGGGTTAGGTTGAGGGTTAGGGTTAATGTCAGTTTTAGGGTTAGAGTGAGGTTTAGGGTGACGGTGACGGTTAGGGTTAGGCTTACTTTAGGGTGAGGGTTAGGTGAGGGTAAGGGTTAGAGTGAGGGTTAGGGTGAGTGTGAGTGTGAGGGTTAGGGTTAGGGTTAGGGTGAGAGTTAGGGTTAGGGTTAGGGTTAGGGTGAGGGTGGGGCTGATGGTTATGGTGAGGGTTAGGGTGAGGGTGTGGGTGAGTGTTAGGGTTAGGCTGAGGGTTAGGGTAAGGGTTAGGGTTAGGCTAAGGTTTAGGGTGAGTGTTAAGTCAGGTTAAGTGTTAGACTGACGGTTAGGGTTAGGATTAGGTTTAGGGTTAGGTTTAGGTTGAGTGGGAGGGTGAAGTTTAGGGTTAGGGTTAGGTTTAGGGGGAGATTTAGGGTGAGGGTTAGGGATAGGGTGAGGATTAGGGTTAGGGTTATGGTCAGGGTGAGGGTTAGGCTGAGGGTTAGGATTAGGTTTAGGGTGAGGGATAGGTTTATTGTGAGTGGTAGGGTGAGGGTTAGGGTTAATGTTAGGGTGAGGGTTAGGGTTAGGATGAGGGTTAGGGTTAACATTAGGGTTAGGATGAGGTTTAAGGTGAGGGTAAGGGTTAGGGTTCGGGTTAGGGTGAGGGTGAGCGTGTGGATTAGGGTTAGGATTAGGGTTAGTGTTAGGGTGAGGGTGAGGGTAATGATTAGGGTGAGGGTTAGGGTGAGGGTGATGGTTAGTGTTAGGGTGAAGGTGACGGTTAGGTTGAAGGTTAGGTTTAGGATTAGGTTTAGCGTGAGGGTTAGGTTGAGGGTTAGGGTTAATGTTAGGGTTAGAGTTAGGTTGAGGGTTAGGGTGATGGTCAGGGTTACACTTAGTGTTAGGGTTAGGGTTAGGGTGTGGGTTAGGGTTAGGATTAGGTTTAGGGTGAGGGTTAGGTTGAGGGTTAGGGTTAATGCCAGTGTTAGGGTTAGGGTTAGGGTTAGGGTGACGATTAGGGTGAGGGTGATGTTTAGGTTGAGGGTTGGGGTTAGGATTAGGTTTAGGGTGAGGGTTAGGTTGAGGGTTAGGTTTAATGTTAGGGTTAGAGTTAGGTTGAGGGTTAGGGTGATGGTCAGGGTTACACTTACTGTTAGGTTTAGGGTTAGGGTGAGGGTTAGGGTTAGGTTTATGGTGACGTTTAGGGTGAGGGTTAGGTTTAGGATTAGGTTTAGGGTGAGGTTTAGGTTGAGGGTTAGGGTTAATGTCAGTGTTAGTGTTAGGGTGAGTGTTAGGGTGACGGTGAGGGTTAGGGTTAGTGTTAGGCTTAGGTTTACGGTGAGGGTTAGGTGAGGGTAAGGGTTAGAGTGAGGGTTAGGGTGAGTGTGAGTGTGAGGGTTAGGGTTAGTTTTAGGGTGAGAGTTAGGGTTAGGGTTAGGGTTAGGGTGATGGTGAGGCTAATGGTTATGGTGAGGGTTAGGGTGAGGGTGTGAGTGAGTGTTAGGGTTAGGGTAGGGGTGAGGGTGAGGGTGAGGGTAATGGTTATGGTGAGGGTGTGGGTGAGTGTTAGGGTTAGGGTGAGGTTTAGGGTAAGTGTTAGCGTTAGGCTTAGGTTTAGGGTGAGTGTTACGTGAGGGTAAGGTTTACTCTGAGGGTTAGGTTGAGGTGAGTGTGAGGGTGACATTTAGGGTTAGCATTAGGGTTAAGATGAGGGTTAGGCTGAGGGTAAGGGTTAGGGTTAGGGTTAGGATTAGGTTTAGGGTGAGGGTTAGGTTGAGGGTTAGGGTTAATGTTAGGGTTAGAGTTAGGTTGAGGGTTAGGGTGACGGTCAGGGTTACACTTAGTGTTAGTGTTAGGGTTAGGGTGAAGAGTTGGGTGAGGGTTAGGGTTAGGGCTAGGGTGAGGCTTATGGTTAGGGTGAGGCTTAGGGTGAGTGTTAGGGTAACGTTTATTGTGAGGGTTAGGGTGAGGGTTAGATTTAGGGTTATTGTGAGGGTTAGGCTTATTATTAGGGTTAGGGTTATGGTGGTTGTTAGGTTTAGTGTGAGTGTTAGGGTTAGAGTTATTTTTAGGGTTAGGGTCAGGGTTAGGGTTAGTGTGAGGGTTAGGGTAAGGGTTAGGGTAAGGGTTAGGATGAGGGTTAGGGTGAGGGTGAAGGTTAGCGTTAGGTTTAGGGTGAGGTGTACAGTGAGGGTTAGGTTTAGGTTTAATGTTAGGGTGATGGTTAGGATTTGTGTTAGGGTTAGGGTTAGGTTAAGGGTTAGGGTTAGTGTGAGTGTTACGGTTAGGGTTAATGTTAGGGTTAGGGTGAGTGTAACGTTTAGGGTGAGGTTTCGGGTGAAGATGAGGTTTAGTGTAAGGGTTGGGGTTAGGGTTAGGAATAGGGTGAGGGTGAGGTTTAGGGTTAGGTTGAGGTTAGGCTGAGGGGTAGGGTTAGGTTTATGGTGAGAATTACTGTGAGGGTTTCGGTTCGGTAATGGTTAAGGTTTGGGTTAGCGTGAGGATTAGGGTGAGGGTGATGTTTAGGGTGAGGGATTATGTTTAGGGTTAGGGTTAATGTTATGGTGAGGGTTAGGGTGATGGTGAGGATTAGGCTCAGGGTTAGGGTTAGGATTCTGGTGAAGGGTTTGGTGAGGGTTAGGGTTAGGGTTAAATTTAGGGTGAGGCTTAGGGTTAGGGTAAGTTTTAGAGTGAGGGTCAGGGTGAGGTTTTGGGTTATTGTTAGGGTGAGTATTATGGTTAGGATTAAAGTTAGGGCGAAGTTTAACGTGAGGGTCAGGTTTAGGGTGAGGATTAGGGTGAGGCTGAGGGTTAGGGTGAGTTTTAGGGTTAAGGTGAGGGTTAGGTTTAGGTTTAGGGTGAGGGTTAGGGTTAGGTTGATGTATAGGGTGAGGATGAGGGTTTGCATGAGATTGAGGATTCTGGTGAGGGTGAGGGTTAGTGTGTGGGTGAGGCTTAGGGTTAGGGTGAGTGTTAGGGTGACAGTGAGGGTTTGGGTGAGGGTGAGTGATAGGGTTACGTTTAGGGTTAGGTTGAGGGTTAGGTTTAGGGTTAGGGATCGGGTGAGGGTTATGGTTTGGGGTTGGGTTAGGGTTAGGGTGAGGGTTAGGGTTAGGGTTACGTTTAGGGTGAGGTTAAAGGTTAGCATAAGAGTTAGGGTGAGTGTGATTGTTAGGGTTAGCGTTTGGGTTAGGGTGAGGGTTAGGGTGTGGGGTTGGGTTAGGTTTAGTGAGAGGGTTAGGTTTAGGGTGGGTTTAAGGGGTAGGGTGAGGGTTAGTGTTAGCGTTAGGGTTAGGTTGAGGGTTAGGTTTAGGGTTAGGTTAAGGGTTAGGGTGAGGTTGGGGGTTAGAGTTAGGGTTAGGGTGAGGGTTAGGGTTAGGGTTAGGGTTAGGGTGAGTTTGTGTGTAATGGAGAGGGTGAGGTTTAGGGTGAGGATGAGGGTTAGGGTTAGGTTTAAGGTGAGGTTGATTGTTAGTGTGAGGGTTAGAATGAGCGTGAGGTTTAGGGTTAGGGTTAGGGTTAGGTTGAGGGTGAGGCTTAGGTTTAGAGTTTAGGTTAAAGTTAGGCTGAGGGTTAATGTGAGGGTAAGGTTTAGGGTGAGGGTTAAGGTGAGGGTGTGGGTTAGGGTTAGGTTTAAGGTGTGGGGTTGGTTGAGGTTTAGTGTTAGGGTTATGGTGAGGGTTAGGGTTAGTGTTAGGGTTAGGGTTAGGGTGAGGGTTAGGATTAGTGCGAGGTTTAGGGTTAGGTTTATTGTTAGGGTTATGGTGAGAGTAAGGGTTAGCGTTGGGGTGAGTGTTAGGGTTATTGTTGGGGTTAGGGTTAGGGTTCGATTTAGGGTTAGGTTGAGGGTAAGGGTTAGGGTGAGGTTTAGAATGAGGGTGAGGGTTAGGGTTATGGTTAGGTTTAAGGTGAGGGTTAATCTTAGGTTGAGGGTTAGGCTGAGGGGTAGGGTTAGGGTGAATGTGAGGATTGCTTTTAGTGTGAGTTTTAGGGTTAGGGTTAATATTAGGTTTACGGTGAGGGTAAGGGTTAGGGTTAGGGTGAGGGTTAAGGTTAGTGTGAGGGTTAGGGTTAGGGTGGGGTTTGTGTGAGGGTGAGGGTTAGGATGTTGGTGATGGTTAGGGTTAGGGTGAGTGTTTGGGTGACGGTGAGGGTTAGTGTGAGGTTGAATGTTAGGGTTACGGTTAGCGATAGTGTGAGGGTAAGTGTTAGGTTTAGGCATAGGGTGAAGGTTAGGGTGAGTGATTGGGTTAGGTTTAGGGTTAGGTTTAAGGTGTGGGTGAGGGTTATGGTTAGGGTTAGTGTTAGGATGAGGGTAAGGGTTATGGTTAGGGTGATGATTTGGTTGAGGGTTAGGGTTAGGTTTAGGTTTAGTTTGAGGTTTAGGGTTAATGTTATGATTAGGGTTAGGGTGACGGTCAGGGTTAGGCTTAGTGTTAGGGTTAGCGTTAGGGGGATGTTTGGGTGAGAGTTAGCTTTAGCGTGAGGGTGAGACTTAGAGTTAGGCTTAGGGTTTGGGTTAGGGTGAGGGTTAGGATGATGGTAAGTTTTGGGGTGAGATTTAGCGTGAATGTGAGGGTTAGGGTTAGGAATAGGGTGAGGGGTTGGGTGAGGGTTAGTGTTAGGGTTATGGTGAGGGTTAGGGTTAGTGTTCGGTTTAGGGTTAGGGTGAGGGTAAGGAATAGGATGAGGTTTAGGGTGAGGGTTAGCATGAAAGTTAGGGTTAGATTTAGGGTGAGGTTGAGGGTTATTGTTTGCATTAGGATTAATGTTAGGGTTAGGATTAGGCTTAGGGTGAAGTTGAGGGTGAGGGTGAGGTTTAGGTTTAGGTTTAATGTTAGTGTGAGGGTTAGGGTTAAGGTTATGTTTAGGGCGAGGTTGAGGATTAGTATGAAGGTCAGTGTGACTGTAAGTGTGAGGGTTTGGGTGAAGGTGAGGGTGAGGGTGAGGGTGAGGGTTAGCATGTAGGTGAGGGTTATGGTTAGGGTGAGTGTTAGGCTGACTGTGAGGGTTAGGGTGAGTGTGAATGTTAGGGTTACGTTTAGGGTTAGGGTTAGGGTGAGGGTTAGGGTTTTGGGTTGGGTTAGGGTTAGTGTGAGGGTTAGGGTTATTTTGAGGGTTAGGGTTAGGGTTAGGGTTAGGGTTAGGGTGAGGTTAAGGGTTAGGTTGAGTGTTAGGGTGAGGGTGAGGGTTAGGGTTATGGTTAGGATGAGGGTTAGGTTGAGGGTTAGCTTTAGCATTCGGTTAAGGGTTAGGGTGAGGGTGAGGTTTAGGTTTAGGGTTAGTGTGAGGGTTAGGTTTAGGGTTAGGATTAGGGTTAGGGTGAAGTTGAGGGTAATGGTTAGTGTTAGTGTTAGGGTGAGGGCGAGTGTGAGAGTTAGGATTAGTGTTAGGATAAGGGTGAGCTTGTGCTAGAGTTTTAGGGAGAGGGTGAGGAGTAGGGTTTGGATTAGGGTCAGGTTAGGTTAGGTTGACAGTGAGGATCAGGTTTAGGGGTCAGGTTAGGTTTAGGTTGAGGTTTAGGTGAGTTTAAGGTTTAGGGTGAGGGTTAGGGTTAGTGCGAGGTTGAGGGTTAGGGTTAGGATTAGGGTTAGTGTTACGGTTAGGCTGAGGGTGAGTGTGAGGGTTAGGGTTAGTGTTAGGTTTAGGGTGAGTGTGTGCAAGAGGTTGAAAGATAGGGTCAGGATTAGGGTTAGGGTTGGGATCAGTGTGAGCTTTAGGCTGAGGGGTAGGGCTAGGGTAAGGGTGAAGGATAATTTTATTGTGAGGGTGACGGTTAGGGTTAAGGCTAGGTTGAGATTTAGGGTTAGGTTGACGCTATGGGTTAGGGTTAGGGTTAGGGTGAGGGTTAGGGTGAATGTGACTGTGAGGGTTAGGTTTAGAATTAGTGTTAGGTTTAGTGGTAGGCATAGGGTGATGGTAAGGGTGAGGGTGAGGGTTAGGGTTAGGGTTAGGGTGAGGGATAGGTTTAGGATTAGGGTGAGGGTTATGGTTAAGGTCAGGGTGAGGGTGAGTGTTAGGTTTAGGATTAGTGTGAGGGTTAGGTTTAGGCTTAGGGTGAGGGTGTGTGTGAGGGTGACGGTGAGGGTTATGGTGAGGGTTAGGTTGTGGGTGAGGGCTAGGTTGAGGGTTAGGTTGACAGTGAGAGTTAGGGTGAGTGTGAGGATTAGGGTTAGGTTTAGGGTGAAGGTTAGGGTTAGGGTTTGGGTTAGGGTTACTTTGAGTGTGAGGGTTAGGTTTAGAGTTAGGTGAGGGTTCGGGTTAGGGTGAGGGTTAGGATTAGTGTTAGGGTTAGGTTGAGGGTGTGTGTTAGGGTTAGGGTTAGGGTTAGTGTGAGGGTGATGGTGAGGGTTAGGTTTAAGATTAGTGTTAGGCTTAGGTTTAGGCTTAGGGTGAGTGTGAGTGTGAGGGTGAGGGTTGCGTTTAGGGTGAGGGTTAGGTTTCAGGTTTAGGGTGAGGGTTAGGGTTAATGTTAGGGTTAAGGTTAGGGTGAGGTTTAGGTTGATGGGTAGGCTTAGAGTCAGGTTAAGGGATAGGTTTAGTTTGAGGGTTAGGGTTAGCATTAGGTTTAGGATGAGGGTTAGCGTGAGGGTTAGGGTTAGGGATAGAGTTATTGTGAGGGTGAGGGTGCGGGTTAGGTTTAAGGTAACGGAGAGGGTTAGGGTAAGGGTGAGGCTAAGGTTTAGGGTTGGGGGTAGGGTGAGGGTGAGGGTGAGAGTGAAGTTGAGTTTTAGGGTGAGTCTTAGGGTGAGGGTTAGGGTTAGTATAAGGGTTAGGGTAAGGGTTAGGGTTAGGCTGAGGGTGAGGGTGAGGGTTAGGTTTAGGGTTACATTTAGGGTGAGCGTGAGTGTGAGGGTTAGGTATAGCATGAGGGTTAGGGTTAGGGTTAGACTTAGGGTGAGTGTTAGGGTTAGGGTTAGAATGAGTGTTAGGGTTACGTTGATGTTTAGGGTTAGGGTGAGGGGTTGGGTGAAGGTGAGTTTTCGGTGAGAGTGATGATTAGCGTGTGGGTGAGGTTTAGGATTAGGGTGTTAGGGTGAGGCTGAGGGTTAGGGTGAGGGTGAGTGTTAGGGTTCCGGTTAGGATTAGTGTGAGGTTTAGGGTTAGGTTTAGGGTGAGGGTTAGGGTGCTGGGTTGGGTTAGGGTTAGGGTTAGTGTGAGGGTTAGGGTCAGTTTTAGGGTTAGTGTTAGGGCTAGGGTGAGGTTAAGGATTAGGGTGAGGGTTAGGGTGAAGGTGAGGGTTAGGTTTAGCGTTAGGGTTAGAGTGAGGGTTAATGTGAGGGTTAGGTTTAGATTTAGATTAAGGGTTAGGGTGAGGGTGAGGGTTAGGGTTAGGGTAAGGGTTAGGATTAATGTGAGGATTAGGGTTAGGGTTAGGGTGAGGGTGAGGTTAAGTGTTAAGATGAGGGTTAGTGTGAAGGTTAGTGTGAGGGTTAGGGTTAGTGTAAGGGCTAGGGTTAGGTTTAGGGTGAGCTTGAGGGTGAGGGTTAGGAATAGGAATAGGGTTAGTTTTAGGTTTAGGCTGAGGGTGAGGGTGAGGGTGAAGATGAGGGTTAGTTTTAGGGTTTGGGTTAGGGTTAGACTTATGATTAGTGTTAGGGTTAGAGTTAGGGTGAGGGTTAGGGTTTGTGTGAGGGTTAGGGTTAGTTTTAATGTTATGCTTAGGGCGAGGGTGAGGGTTAGTGTTTGGGTTCGGGTGAGGCTGAGGTTTAGGGTAAGGGTTAGGGTTAGGGTTAGTTATAGGGCGAGAGTGAGGTTAAAGGCTAGGTTGTGGGTTAGGCTGAGGGATAGGGTTAGGGTTATTGTGAGGGTGGGGGTGAGGGTTTCGGTTAGGTAAGGGTTAGGGATAGGGTTAGGGTGAGGATTAGGGTGAGGGTGAGATTTCGGGTTAGGTTGATGTATAGGGTGAGGGTGAGGGTTTGGGTGAGGTTTAGGGTTAGGGTGAGTGTTAGGGTGAAAGTGAGGGTTAGGGTGAATGTGAGTCTTAGGGTTACGGTTAGGATTAAGGTGAGGGTTAGGGTAAGGGATAGGGTAAGGTTTAGGGTGAGGGGTTGGGTTAGGGTTAAGGTGAGGGTTAGAATTAGTGTGAGGGTTAGGGTTAGGTTAAGGTTAGGGTGAGGTTAAGTTTTAGGGTGAGGTTTAGGTTGAGGGTGAGGTTATGGTTAGCGTAAGGGTTAGGGTGAGGTTTAAGGTGATGGTTAGGTTTAGGGTTAGGTTAAGGTTTACGATGAGGGTGAGGGTTAGGGTTAACGTTAGGGTTAGGGTGAGTTTGAGGTTTAGGTTTAGAATTAGTGTTAGGTTTAGAAGTAGGCTTAGTGTGATGATAAGGGTGAGGGTGAGGGTTAGGATTAGGGTGAGGTTTAGCGTTAGGGTGAGGGATAGTGTTAGGATTAGGGTGAGGGTTAGGGTTAGTTTTAGGGTGAGGGTGAGGTTTAGGTTTAGGATTAGTGTGAGCATTAGGTTTAGGCTTAGGGTGAGGGTGAGGGTGAGGGTTAGGGTTAGGGTGATTTTTCGGGTTAGGGTTAGGGTGAGGTTTAAGTTTAGGGTGATGTTTAGGTTGAGGGTGAGTTTTAGGGTGAGGATGAGGGTTCGGGTCAGGGTGAGGGTTAGGTTGAGGGTGAGGATTAGGGTTAGGGAGAGGATTGGGTTGACAGTGAGAGTTAGGGTGAGGGTGAGGATTAGGGTTAGGTTTAGGGTGAGGGTTATGGTTAGGGTTTAGGTTAGGTTTATTTGAGGGTTAGTATTAGGTTTAGGGTTAGGTGGGGGTTAGTGTTAGGGTTAGGGTGAGGGTGATGATGAGGGTTTGGTTTAGGATTAGTATTAGGGTTAGGGTTAGGCTTATGGTGAGTGTGAGGGTGAGGGTGAGGGTAAGGTTTATAGTAAGGGTTAGGTTTCGTGTTAGGGTGAGTGCTAGGGTGAGTGTTAGGGTTAGTGTTAGGGTGAGGGTTAGTGTGAGGATTAGGGTTAATGTTAGGGTTAGGGTAGGGTGAGGGTTCGGTTGAGGGTGAGGATTAGGAATAGAGTGAGGGTTAGCGTGAGGATTAGGGTTAGGGTTAGGGTTGGGGTTAGGGTGAGGGTTAGGTTTGAGGATAAGTGCTACGGTTAGGCTAAAAGGTGAGGGTGAGGGTTAGGGTTAGGGTTATGGTTAGGGTTATGGGGAGGGTCAGGGTTAGGTTTAGGGTTAGGGTGAGGTCTAGGGTGAGGGTGATGGTGAGGGTTAGGGTTAGGGACAGGGTGAGGATAAGGGTTAGCATTAGGGTTAGTGTGAGGGTTAAGTTGACTGGTAGACTTAGGGTTAGGGTGAGAGATAGGTTTACTGTGACGCTTAGGTTTAGCATTAGGTTTAGGATGAGGGTTAGGTTTAGGTTTAGGGTTAGGGTTAGAGTTAGGGTGAGGGTGAAGGTGAGGGTCAGGGTTAAGGTAATGGTGAGGGTTAGGGTTAGGGTGAAGCTAAGGGTTAGGGTTGGGGGTAGGGTGATGGTGACAGTGAGGGTGAGTTTTAGGGTCAGTCTGAGGGTGAGCGTTAGGGTTAGTATTAGGGTTAGGGTCAGGCTTACAGTTAGGCTGAGTGTGAGGTGAGGGTTAGGGTTAGGGTTAGATTTAGAGTGAGCATGAGGGTGAGGGTTAGGGTTAGGATTAGGGTTAGGATTAGGGTTCAGCTTAGGTTGAGGGTGAGCGTTAGGGTTAGAGTGAGGTTTAGGGTTACGTTGATATTAAGGGTGATGGTGAGGGTTAGGGTGAGGGTGAGTTTTCCGTGAGGTTTAGGGTTAGGGTGTGGGTGAAGTTTAGGATTAGGGTGAGTGTTATGGTGACGGTGAGTGTTAAGGTGGGGGTGAGTATTAGGGTTAAGGTTAGGGTTAGTATGAGGTTTACGGTTAGGGTTAGGGATAGAGTGAGGGTTAGGGTGCTGGGTTGGGTTAGGGTTAGGGTGAGGGTTAGGATTAGTGTGAGGGTTAGGGTTAGTTGTAGGGTTAGCGTTAGGGCTAGGGTGAGGTTAAGGGTTAGGGTGAGGGTTAGGGTGAGGGTGAGGGTTAGGGTTAGCGTTAGAGTTATAGTGAGGGTTAGAGTGAGGGTTAGGTTTAGGGATAAATTAAGGGTTAGGGTGAGGGTGAGGTTTAGGGTTAGGGTTAGTGTGAGAGTTATTTTGAGAGTTAGGGTGAGGGTTAGGTTTAGGGTTAGGTTTACGGTGAGGGTTAGGTTGAGGGTTACGGTTAGTGTTAGGGTGAGAGTTAGAGTGAAGGTGAGGGTTAGGCTTAGGGTTAAGGTTAGGTTACGTGTGAGGGGTTGTGTGAAGGTGAGGATTAGGTTTAGGGTGAGGGGTTGGGTGAGGGTTAGGGTTAGGTTTATGGTGAGGGTTAGGGTTAGTGTAATTGTAAGGGTTAGTGTGAGGGTTAGGATTAGTGTGTGGGTTAGTGTTAGGGTTAATGTTAGGGTTAGGTTGAGTGTAAGTGTTATTGTTAGGTTGAGGGTTAGGTTTAGTGTGAGCGTTAGGTTTAGGGTTAGGGTTAGGGTTTGGGTGAGGTTAATGGTTAGGGTGAGGGTTATGATGAGAGTGAGGGTTAGGTTTAGGGTTAGGGTTAGGTTTAGGGTGAGGATTACGGTTAGGTTGAGGCTTAGGCTGAGGGGTAGGTTTAGGGTGAGAGTGAGGGTTTGGGTGAGGGTGACAGTTCGGTTGCAGGTATAGGGGTAGGGTTTGGTTGAGGGATAGGTTTAGGTTGAGTGTTAGAGTGACGCTGAGGTTTACGGTGAGCGTTAGGTTTAGGGTTAGGGATAGGGTGAAGGTTAGGGTGAGGGACTGAGTTAGGGTTAGGGTGAGGGTTAGGTTTAGTGTGAGGGTGAGGGTTAGGGTTAGTGTTAGGGTGACCTTTAGCATTAGGGTTAGGTTTAGGGTGAGGGTGAGGGTAATGATTAGGGTGAGGGTGAGGGTGAGGTTGAAGGTTAGGGTTAGGGTGAGGGTTAGGTTGAGGGTTAGGGTGAAGGTTAGGGTTAGGGTTAGGTTTAGGGTGAGGGTTAAGTTGAGGTTTAGGTTTGGTGTTAGGGTGAGGGTTAGAGTGACCGTGAGGGTTAGGCTTAGGGTTAAGGTTAGAGTACGGTTGAGGGTTTGTGTGAGGGTTAGGATTAGGTTTAGGGTGAGTTGTTGGGAGAGGGTTAGGGTTAGGGTTATGGTGAGGGTTAGGGTTAGTGTTAGTGTTAGGGTTAGGTTTAATGTTAGGGTTGGGGTGAGGGTAAGGGTTAGGGTTAGGTTGAGGGTTAGGTTTAGTGTGAGCGTTATGGTTAGGGTTCGGGTTAGGGTTAGGGTGAGGTTAATGGTTAGGTTGAGGTTAGGATGATGGTGAGGGTTAGGTTTAGGGTTAGGGTTAGGTTTAGTGTGAGGGTTAGGTGTAGGTTGTGGTTTAGGCTGAGCGGTAGCTTTAGGGTGAGGGTGAGGGTTTGAGTCAGGGTGAGGGTTCGGGTGAGGGTAAGGGTTAGGGTTTGTTTGAGGGTTAGGTTAGGGTGAGTGTTAGGGTGTTGGTGAAAGTTAGGGTGAGGGTTAGGTTTAGGGTTATGGTTAGGGTGAAGGTTAGTGTGAGGTTTTGGGTTAGGGTTAGGGTGAGGGTTAGGTTTGGTGTGAGGTTAAGGTTTAGTGTGAGGGTTAAGGTGAAGGTAAGGGTTAGGGTTAGCATTAGGGTTAGGATATGGGTGCGGGTTATATTTAGGGTTAGCATTAGGGTTAGGATATGGGTGAGGGTTATATTTAGGGTGAGGGTTAAGGTGATCGTGAGGGTTAGGGTTAGGGTTAAGGTTAGGGTGCGGGTAAGAGTTAGGGTGATGTTTAGGTTTAGGGTGAGGTTTAGGGTAAGCATTAGGGTTAGGATGACGGTTAGGGTGAAGTTAGGTTTAGGGGTAGGTTAAGGGTTAGGGAGAGGGTAAGTGTTAGCGTTAGGCTGAGGGTGAGGTTTAGGGTTGGGTTTAGGATATGGGTGAGGGTTATGTTTAGGGTGAGGGTTAAGATGATGGTGAGGGTTAGGTTTAGGGTTAGGGTGAGGGTAAGAGTTAGGGTGATGGTTAGGGTTAGGGTGAGGTTTAGGGTTAGCATTAGGGTTAGGATAAGTGTTAGGGTGATTGTGAGGGTGAGGGCTAGGGTTAGGATTAGGGTTAGGGTGAGGTTTAGGCTGAGGGTGAGGGTGAGATTTAGGGTTAGGGTTAGGGTTAGCATGAGGGTGAGGGTTAGGTTTAGGATTAGTGTTAGCTTTAGGGGTATGCTCAGGGTGAGGGTAAGTGTGAGGGTGAGGTTTAGGGTTAGAGTGAGGTTTAGGGTTAGGGTGAGTGATAGGGTTAGGGTTAGGGTTAGGGTGAGGGTTAGGTTGAGGATTAAGGTTAGGGTGAGGGATAGTTTAGGATTAGTGCTGGGTTACGGTTAGGCTTAGGGTGAGGGTGAGTGTGAGTGTGAGGGTTAGGTTTAGGGTGAGTTTTTGGGTTAGGGTTAGGGTGAGGGTTAGGGTTAGGGTGCTTTTGAGGTTGAGGGTGAGGTTTAGGGTGTGTGTGAGGATTAGGGCTAGGATGAGGGTTAGGTTGACAGTGAGGGTTAGGGTGAGGTGAGGCTTATAGTTAGGGTTAGGGTGAGGGTTAGGGTGAGGTTTAGGTTTAGGGTTAGGGTAAGTGTTAGGGTGAGGGTTAGGTTTAGGATGAGAGTTAGGTTGAGGATTAGTGTTATGGTTAGGTTGAGGGTTAGGTGGGGCAGGGTTAGGTGTAGGGTGAGGGATAAGGTTAGTGTGAGGGTTAGGGTTAAGTTAGGTTTAGGGTGAAGGCCTGGGTGAGGGTGCGGTTTGGGGTTAGGGTTAGGTATAGGGTGAGGATTAGGGTTAGGTTTAGGGTTATGGTGAGTTTTACGCTGATGGGTAGGGTTAGGGATAGGCTGTGGGATAGGTTTAATGTGATGTTAAGGGTTAGGGTGAGGGTTAGGGTTAATATTAGGGTTAGGGTAAGGGTTAGGGTGAATATTAGGGTTATGGTGAAGTTTAGGGCTAGCATTCGGTTTAAGATGAGGGTTAGTGTGAGGCTAAGTGTTAGTATTAGGGTTAGGCTGAGGGTTAGGGTGAGGGTAAGTGTTAGGGTGAGGGTTCGTGTGAGGGTGAGAGTTAGGTTTAGGATTAGGGTTATGGGTAGGGTTAGGGTTAAATTTAGGGTTAGTGAGAGGGTTAAGGTAAGGGTTTTGGTTAGTGTTAGAGTTAGGGTTAGGGTGAGGGTTAGGGTGAGGGTGAGGGTTAGGGTTAGGGTTAGGGTTATTGTTAGGGTGAGGGTTAGGGTTAAGTTTAGGGTTAGGGTGAGGGTTAGGTTGAGGGTGAAGGTGAGGGTTAGGGTTAGGGATAGGGTGAGGATTAGGGTTAGGTTTCGGGTTTGGGTGAGGTTTAGGCTGAGGATTACGGTTAGGGTTAGGCTGAAGGATTTGTTTAGTGTCAGGGCTAGGGTTAGATTTAGGGTTAATATTATGGTGAGAGTAAGTGTTAGGGTGAGGGTTAGGGTTAGGGTGAAGCTTAGGGTTAGCATTCGAATTAGGATGAGGGTTAGGGTGAGGGTTAGGGTTAGTGTTAGAATGAGGGTGAGGGTTAGGGTTAATGTTAGTGTAAGGGTTACGGTTAGGTTGAGGCTAAGGTTTGGTGTTAGGGTTAGAGTGAGGGTGAGGGTGAGGATGAGGTTTAGGGTGAGTCTGAGGGTGAGGGTTAGGGTTAGGTTTAGGGTTTTAGGATTAGGGTGAGGCTTAGGGTGAGGCTGAGGTTTGGGTTCGGGTTAGGGTTCGGGTTAGGTTTAGGGTGAGTGTGAGGGTGAGGGTTAGGGTTAGGATTAGGGTTAGGATTAGGGTTAGGCTGAGGGTGAGGGTGAGGGTGAGGATGAAGGTTAAGTTAACGGTTAGTTTTAGGGTTAGGGTTAGTTTGAGGGTGAGGGTTAGGTTTTGGATTAGTGTAGGGGTTAGGGTTAGGCTTAAGTTTAGGGTGAGGGTGAGGGTGAGGGTGAGCATTAAGGATAGGTTTAGGGTTAGGGAGACGGTGAGGCTGAGGGTAAGGGTTATGTTTAGGGTGAGTGTTAGGTTTGGGTGAGGGATCAGGTAAGGGTTTGGGTTACGGTTCGCTGAGGGTGAGGGTGAGGTTTAGTTTTAGGGTTAGGGTTAGGTTTTTAGTGAGGGTGAGGTTTAGCTTTAGGATTAGTATTAGCGTTAGTTTTATGCTTATGGTGAGGTTGAGGGTGAGGGTTAGGGTTAGGGTGAAGTTTAGAGTTAGGGTGAGGGTTAGGTTTTGGATTAGTGTTAGGGTTAGGTTTAGGCTTAAGTTTAGGGTGAGGGTGAGGGTGAGTATTAAGGATAGGTTTTGGGTTAGGGAGACGGTGAGGCTGAGGGTTAGGGTTATGTTTAGGGTGAGGGTTAGGTTTGGGTGAGGGATCGGGTAAGGGTTAGGGTTACGGTTCGCTGAGGGGGTGAGGTTTAGTTTTAGGGTTAGGGTTAGGTTTTTAGTGAGGGTGAGGTTTAGCTTTAGGATTAGTATTAGCGTTAGTTTTATGCTTATGGTGAGGGTGAGGGTGAGGGTTAGGGTTAGGGTGAATTTTAGAGTTAGGGTGAGGGTTAGGTTGAAGGTGAGGGTGAGGGTGACGGTGTGGGTGAGGGCTAGGTTTAGGGTTAGGGTGAGGGTTAGTGTGACGGTGAGGGTTATGGTGAGGGTGAGGTTTAGGGATAGGGTTAGGGTGAGGGTTAGATTTAGGGTTAGGGTTAGGTTTAGGGTGAGGGTGAGGTTGAGGATTTATGTTAGTGTTTGTGTTATTGTGAGGGTGAGGGTTAGGTTTAGGATTAGTGTTAGTGTTAGGGTTAGGCTTAGGGTGAGATAGAGGGTGAGGGTGAGGTTTAGGTTTAGGGTGAGGTTTAGGGTTAGGGTTAGGATGAGGGTTAGCTTTAGGGTGATGGTGAGGGTTCTGGTGAGGCTGAGGGTTAGGGTGTGTGTGAGGGTTAGGTTTAGTGTGAGGTTTAGGGTGTCAGTGATGTTTAGGTTGAGGGTGAGGGTTAGGGTTAGGGTTAGGGTTACGGTGAGGTTTAAGTTTACGGTTAGGATTAGGGTTAGGGTTAGGGTGAGGATTAGGTTTAGGGTTAGGGTTAGGATTAGTGTGAGGTTTAGGATTAGGGTAAGGGTTAGGGTAAAGGAAAGGTTGAGGGTGAGGTTTAGGTTTACTTTGAGGGTTAGGGCTAGTGTTAAGGTTAGGGTGAGGGTTACGGTGATGGTTAGGATTAGGGATAGGTTGAGGTTGAGGGTTAGGGTTAAGTTTAGTTTGAGGGTTAGGGTTAGGGTGAGGGTTAGGCTTAGGTTTAGGGATAGGGTTAGTTTAGGGTGAGGGTGAGATTGAGGATTAGGTATAGGATTAGGATTAGGGTTAGGGTTAGGCTAAGGATGAAAGTGAGGGGTAGGGGGAGAGTACGGTTACATTTAGGGTTAGGGTAAGGGTTAGGGTGAGGGTTAGGGTTAGGGTTAGGGTTAGGGATATTGTTAGGGTTAGGGTAAAGGTGTGGGGGAGGGGGAAGGGGAGGTTTAGGGTTAGGGTTTGGTTTAGGGTGAGGGTGAGAGTGAGGGTTAGGGTTAGGATTAGGATTACGGTTAGGATTAGGATGAGGTTGAGGGTGAGGGTGAGGGAGGTTAGTGTTAGGGTTAGGGTTATGGTGAGGGTTAGGGTGAGGGTTTGAGTGATGGTGAGGTTTAGAGTTCGGGTTAGGGTTAGGGTGAGAGTGAGGGTTAGGGTTAGGATTAGTGTTAGGGTTAGGTTTAGGCTGAGGGTGAGGGTGAGTTTGAGGGTTAGAATTAGGTTTGTGTTAAGGTTAGGATGAGGGCTCTTGTGAGATTGAGGGTTAGGGTGAGGTTGAGGGTGAGTTTGGGGGTTTTGTTGAGGTAAGGGTTAGGGTTAGTGTGAGGGTGAGGGTGAAGGTTAGGGATAGGGTGAGGGTGAGGGTTAGGGTTAGGGTTAGAGTAAGAGTTAGGGTGAGGATTAGTATGACGGTGAGGGTTATTGTTAGGGTGAAGGCTAGGGTGGGGGTGTGGCTTAGGCTGAGGGTGAAGTTGAGGGTGAGGGTGAGGTTTAGGGTTAGTGTAACGTTTTAGTTTAGGGTTAGGGTGAGGATTAGTGTGACTTGAGGATTAGCTTGATGGTAAGTGTTAGGGTGAGGGTTAGCGCTAGGGTTAGGGTAAGGTTTCGGGTTAGGGTGAGGTTTAGTGTGAGCGTGAGGGTTAGGGTGAGGGTGACCGTTCGGGTTAGGGTTAGGGTTAGGCTGAGGGTGAGTGTTAGGATTAGGTTAGGGTAAGGGTTAGGGTCAGGGTGAGGGTGAGGTTTAGTGTTAGTGTGTTGGTTAGGGTTAGGTTTAGCATTAGGATAAGGATGAGAGGGAGAATTAGGTTTAGGATTAGTGTTAGGTTTAAGGTTAGGCTTAGGATGCCAGTGAGGTTGAGGTTTAGGGTTAGGGATAGGGTGAGCGTAAGTGTGAAGATTAGGGTTAGGGTGATGTTTAGGGTTAGTGTTAGGGTTAGGGTGAGGGTATGGTTAGGGTGACGGTTAGGATTAGGGTTAGGGTTAGGGTGAGGTTTAGGGTTAGGGTTAGGCTTAGGCTGTGAATGAGGGTGAGGGAGAGGGTGAGGGTTAGGTTTAGGGTGAGGCTTAGGGTTAGGGTTAGGGTGAGGTTTATGTTTAGGGTGATGTTTAGGGTGAGGGTGAGGTTCATGGTGAGAGTGAGGGTTAGGTTGTGGGTGAGGGTTAGGGTTAGGTTTAAGGTTAGGTTGAGGGTTAGTGTTAGGGTTAGCATTATGTTTAATGTGAGGGTTAGGGTTAGGATTCGGGTTAGGGTTAGGGTGAGGGTAAGTGTTATGGTAAGGCTAGGGTTATGGTGAGAGTTAGGGTTAAGGTTAGGGTTAGATTGAGGTTGAGGGTGAGGGTTAGGCTTGTGTGAGGGTTAGAGTTAGAGTGAGGGTTATCGTTGGATTAGGGTTAGAGTTAGATTGAGGGTGAGGGTGAGGGTTAGGGTTAGGATTAGGGTTAGGGTTAGGGTTAGACTGAGGGTGAGGGTGAGGGTGAGGGTGACAGTTTTTTTTAAAGTGAGGGTTAGGGTTAGGGTGAGGGTGAGGGTAAGCGAAAGGGTTAGGGATAGGGGTAGGATGAGGGTTAGATTGAGGGGTAGGGTTATGGTTTGGGTGAGGGTTACATTTGCTGTGAGGGTTAGGTTTAGGTTTAAGGTTAGGGTTAGGGAGAGGGTAAGGCTTAGTTTAGTGTGAGGGTTAGGGTTAGGGTTAGGTTTAGGGTGAGGGTAAATGTTAGGATGAGTTTTAGGGTGAGGGTGAGAGTTAGGCTTAGGGTTAGTGTTAGGATTAGTGTGGGGGTGAGGGTGAGGGCGAGAGTTAGTGTGAGGTTTAGGTTTAGGGTTAGGGTGAAGCTTTGAATGAGAGTGAGGGTTAGGGTTAGGGTTAGGGTTAGGTTTAGGGTTAGGCTGAGGGTGAGGGTGAGTTTGAGGGTTAGGGTTAGGGTTGGGTTAAGGTTAGGGTGAGGGCTATTGTGAGTGTGAAGTTTAAGGTGATTGTGAGGGTGAGAGTGAAGTTTTCGGTTAGGTAAGTGTTAGGGTTTGTAGAGAGCTGCGAGAGGCCGCACCTGGAAGATGGCGCCGGCTTCCGCCCTCTGCCTTCCCGATGGCGAGTGCTCTCGTGGTAAACAACTCCTTATATGGCTAAGGCAAAGAATCTGGCTTGCTTCCGCGCACCTGAACCTATTGGTGGTTCCAACTTGGCGTATGAGGGTTGGCTACCCAGCGGGTACTTAAGGCTGTGGGGAATTCTCCCCGGGGTTGGGGTCAGAAGATTACTCATAGGTCCTGAATAAACTGCAGAGAGAAGAGTTCGGTGTCGCGTCTTCCTTGCTGGTCGAGGCGGTAGCGACACGTGGTGGCCCGTACGGGGACTCAGGCATAACCCCAAAGAGGACTCAGAACTCTCTGCGGTCAGGGTGGTGCACCGGTAAGTTCCCAGGTAAAAGGGGAATCCGCGACAAAAGCGGGGGTAAGTCCCCAGGTAAATGGGGGAATCCGCGACAAGAGCGGGGGATAAGTCCCCAGGTAAAAGGGGAATCCGCGACAAGAGCTGGGGGATTTTTGCTCTTCTCGGTAGATAAAGAGAGAGCGAGAACCCGGGGCTAGTCAATAGAGTAGCCAAAAGTGAAAGTAAAAGTTTGTTTACCAGCTTTAAATGTTTAAAACATGGGCGCTTCTTCTTCGCACCCAATTTTTTTGGCTCTCAATGAGCTACTGCACTCAAAAAAGTTAAAAATAAAAAAGAGTACTTTAGAGAGATTTTTGAATGAATGTGACATCGTTGCCCCGTGGTTCGCTGTCTCCGGAAGCCTCACGGTGGCCTCTTGGGAGAAACTAGGGAGGGACCTAGATTTTACCTCTGAACAAGGAACGCTTAAGAGCGGAGTGAGACCAATATGGAAACTGATAAGAGGCTGTCTCGAGGACCAGCGTTGCAGTGAGGCATTAGAGAATGGTCAGGCCGCCCTAGAAATGCTGCAGGAAGAAAGATCGGAAAGGGCAGACAGCGAAAAGGAGGAGAGCAGGGGGGGGGGTTATACCACGATTTTGCCGAACTAGAGACCTCTGAGTCTACAGACTCAGAGGAACTACACTCATAGAACAAATAGAAAAAACAAAGATAAGAAAGAGGAGGAAAGGGAAGGAGAGAGAGGACCCAGATAAAGACGAATGCACGCCCTTCGTGCACCGCCCCACACCTTCGGCCCCTCCGCTCTATGCGGAGGACACCGGAAGTGGCAGCCCCGGCTTTTCTTTCAGCCCAGGCGTGTGGAAAGCGGTCAGAACCGAGTTACATCTAGCCTGTCCAATATTTCAGGATCCACAGGGACAGCGGTATCATGAACCCTTAGATTTTAAGGTTATAAAATCCTTAGCTGAGTCTGTGCGGACATACAGAATCACAGCCTCCTTTACTGTAGCCCAGGTGGGGGCCCTAAACAGACATTGCATGACACCCGGTGATTGGAATGGGCTCGCACGAGCTTGTTTGAGCCCAGGTCAGTATTTAGATTGGAAGGTCTTTTTGATTGAATTTGCTAGTGAAGAGGCTGTGGCCAATCAGGCTGGGGGAAACCCAGCTTGGGACAGAGATATGCTGCTTGGACAGGGGAGATTCGCCAATCAGCAGATAGGCTACCCGGTTCAAGTTTATGAACAAATCAATAAAATTGGCATAAAGGCATGGAAGGCCTTACCAAATAAAGGCGAGGTGAGTGGCAATCTCACCAAAATCCTGCAGGGCTCTATGGAGCCGTTTTCGGACTTTGTTGCCGGTATGGTCGAGGCTGCTGGCAGAATTTTTGGTGACCCAGACGCAGCCATGCCATTAATTAAACAGCTTGTTTACGAGCAGTGCACTAAGAAATGCAGAGCCGCCATAACCCCATATAAGAATAGGGGACTAGAAGAATGGATGAAAGTTTGCAGAGAGCTGGGCGGACCACTAACTAATGCTGGATTAGCTGCTGCTGTGGTGCAATTAACCCAGAAGAAAGGAGGAGGCTCAGGTGCGTGCTTTAGATGCGGCAAGATGGGACACATAAAGCGTAATTGCCCTGAAAGAGGAAGTGTGATAGAAACAGGAAAGGGACAACAGCCTAAGCAGCCTGGGCTGTGCCCTAGATGTAAAAGGGGGAAGCACTGGGCAGTTGAATGCCGATCTGTGAAAGACATCAACGGTCGAACCTTAACGTAGTCCCATTCAAAAAACGGGCAGCAGGGCCCCCGCCCTCAGGGCCCGCAAATATATGGGGCAGTCGAGAACCAGGACAGGAGCTACTACCCAGAACAGTGGCCGACCCTCCAGCACCCCAAGGACCGCGGAGAGCCACTGCGGGCTCAGCAGGACTGGACCTCCGTGCCACCACCAAACTCGTATTAACTCCCCGAATGGGGGTCCAGTTAGTTGACACAGACTTCCAAGGACCCCTTGAGCCTGGCACGGTGGGATTGTTGATAGGGAGGTCATCCACAATTCTGCGGGGCCTTAAGGTGCATCCTGGTGTGATTGACCCAGACTATACTGGAATTGTAAAGATTATGGTTGAATCTCCTAAAGGAATTTTAGCCATCTCCCCAGGAGATAGAATTGCTCAGCTTTTGATTTTACCCAGTTTACATGACCATTTTGCGGCTCAGCCCAAGCTAAGAGGAAAAGGGGGTTTTGGATCCACGGGAACAGACTTAACATTCCTGTCTCTTGATTTGGACCAAAGACCAGTTCTTGAACTCAATGTTGATAATAAGAAAATTTTGGGCCTTTTGGATACTGGGGCAGACAGGAGCATTATTGCCAGAAATGATTGGCCATCAGGATGGCCTGTACAAGCGTCCTCCCAAACCTTACAAGGTCTGGGATATGCTAAGGCCCCTGACATGAGTGCGAGACAGCTGCACTGGAGTGATGAAGAAGGACATTCCGGTATAATACAGCCTTATGTGTTAGAGCTCCCGGTTTCCTTATGGGGCAGAGACCTTATGAAAGAAATGGGATTTAAATTAAGTAATGACTATTCCCCTGCATCAGGACATGATGGTGCGTATGGGTTATCACCCCAGTTTTGGACTAGGTAAATTTCTACGAGGGAACAAGGAGCCTATTAAAGTGTACCAGAGAAACCACAGGCAGGGCTTGGGTTTTTCCTAGGGGCCACTGGGGAGGGATCCCCATATCCTGGAAAATGGAGGAGCCGGTGTGGGTGCCTCAGTGGCCACTTTCCTCTGAAAAATTAACTGCCGCCAGGACGTTAGTACAGGAACAGTTAACCCAAGGACACATTAAACTATCAGTATCCTCGTGGAATACACCCATTTTTGTTATTAAAAAGAAGTCTGGAAAATGGCGTTTGTTACACGATTTACGAGCCATCAATAACCAGATGCAAATTATGGGCCCCGTACAACGAGGCCTACCTTTGCTTTCTTCCCTGCCTGCCTTTTGGCCCATTATTGTGATTGATATAAAGGATTGTTTTTTTTTCTATTCCCCTACATGATCAAGACAGTGTGAGGTTTGCTTTTACTATTCCCTCCTGCAATCATGCCAGATAAAAGATATGAGTGGGTAGTTTTGCCTCAGGGGATGGCCAATAGTCCTACTATGTGCCAACTTTATGTGGATGAAACTCTTCCCCCTCTTAGACAAAAATATCCCAAATTAAGATGCATTCATTATATGGATGATATTTTACTAACTGCAAAGAGTAAACATATGCTGCAAAAGGCGTATGTGGATTTGATTGAGATGCTAAAGTACAGAGGACTGTTTATAGCTCCTGAAAAGGTACAGCAGGACCAGGTTATAGATTACTTAGGAGCGAAAATATGTAAAAATTGCGTTACTCCACAAAAGGTAGAGTTGAGAAAAGATAATCTAAAAACCTTAAATGATTTTCAAAAATTGTTAGGAGATATTAATTGGGTTAGAAGCTATTTAAAGCTACCAAATTATGAGTTGAGACCCCTTTATGCTATATTACAAGGAGACTCTGCTTTGGATTCTCCTAGACAGTTAACCAAAGAGGCAAGAGAGACTTTACATAAGATAGAAGAGAGATTACAAAATGCCTGCTTACAGAGAATACAGGAAGACAAGAGTATTACCCTGTGTATACTCCCTACCTTGTCTCAACCTACTGAGTTGTTGTGGCAAGAAGGCCCGTTGTTTTGGATTCACCCGAAAATATCACCAGCCAAGTCCATTGAATATTACCCTACTTCTGTGGCTGGTGTTGCACTCTCTGGAATTCAACAATGCTTACAGTATTTTGGAATTGCCCCGTCTACCATTATAGTTCCTTACACCAGCCATCAAGTTCAAACTTTGTGTGCTACTATAGATGATTGGGCTATTTTACAATGTAGCTTTACTGGACAAATAGACAACCACTTTCCAAAACATCCCCTTTTGGGGTTTTTCAAGGAACACCCAATTATCTTTCCTAAGGTAACGTCTTCTCAACCTATTGTAAGTGCCCCTAATGTATTTACTGATGGCTCAAAAACGGGATGTGGTGTATACATGGTTGAGGCACAACGACCGGTACAACACCAGTTTCAGCCCGGTGCTCCTCAGATGGTAGAGTTAAAAATTGTTATAAAAGTTTTTGAAGCATGCCCGTTTTCTTATAATTTAATATCTGATTCTGCTTATGTTATTAATGCTCTCAAGGTTTTAGAGGTTGCCGGACCTATTAAGAGTTCCAGTCCGGTTGGTCCATTGTTTCAACAATTACAACAGTTGATTTGGCAGAGAAAATCATGCTTTTATCCCTTGCATATTCGGGCTCATACGGGCCTGCCAGGACCCCTGGGCAAAGGAAATGATGTAGTGGATCAATGGACCAGACAAGAATGGGTATTTATTAGCTCTGTCTTAGACAGAGCCAAAAGCTTTCATAAAACATTTCATGTTAATGCAAAAGCACTACAACAAAAATTTCAAATTTCTCGAGCCGATGTGAGACACGTGATATTATACTGTCCTCGATGTGTAATTTATCAGCATCCGCCTAGTGTTGGGGTTAATCCCCGGGGGGTTTGTTCCCGCTAAAAGTTTGACAGATGGATGTGACTCACATCTCTGAGTTTGGACACCAAAAATATATACATGTGTCTGTGGACACCTGTTCAGGTGTTATACATGCCACGCCCTCGGCTGGAGAAAAGGCACGCAATGTTATTGCCCATTGTTTGGAGGCCTGGGCAGCCTGGGGAAAACCTTATCAACTTAAGACTGACAATGGACCTGTGTACACAGGACAACAGTTTGCCTCCTTTTGTCATCAAATGGAGGTGCAACTTATACATGGTTTGCCCTACAATCCCCAAGGCCAAGGCATTGTGGAACGTGCTCACCTCACGATAAAAGAGTGCCTACAAAAACAAAAGGGGGGAATTGGCCATGGCCGTACCCCAAAGGAAAGACTTTCTCTTGCTTTATTTACTATTAATTTTTTAAATTTGGATGCTCAGAGTCAATCCGCAGCAGATAGACATAATGAACCTTATGGCCCAGCAAAAGGGATGGTAAAATGGAAGGATGTCTTGACAGGGCTCTGGCGTGGGCCCGATCCCGTACTGACATGGGCACGAGGCTCTGTTTGTGTTTTTCCTCAGGACCAACAAGATCCGGTGTGGGTGCCTGAACGCCTCACTAGAAAAGCCCAGTGTGAAGAGGCACGAGATGCGGGGGGTGATGGTCCTCCTGCTCATCCTTGCGATGGTGCAACCGGGAAGACCAGTACCGAGATGGGGAACCCTTTCTGTGTTCCCGAGACCGATGCCCGTACGACATGATGCATAACTGTTTCCTTGATTACAGCCAATTCGGGTTCTGGTACCGTGACTGGTGTTGTGGCAACTGCTACGGGTTGCGGCGGCCAAAGTGTTAAACCTAATTCTTCTATTACTCACAGGCCTACCTCTGTGTGCATGTATCCCCCCATTTTTGTTCATTGTGAGTATGGAAGAACTTACCTCGTGCAGTAACCCAATGCTGGAATGCCTCAAAGTTTAAATATGCTTTAGTTTCCCGCATGCCTCATTGGGTGCCTGTGCCTGAGGATGCTCCTAATGCTATGACCCAATCATCTTAAGGAGAGGGGCTGGGAAGGTGGCTCAATGGTAGAGCACTTCCTCTGCATTCATGAGGCCCTGGGTTCAATTCCCCAGTACCATATAAGCAAAAAGAAGAGAAAAAAGCCGGAAGTGGTGCTGTAGCTCAAGTGGTAGAGCGCTAGTCTTGAGCTGAAGAGCTGAGGGATAGCGCCCAGGCCCAGAGTTCAGGCCCAGGAAAAAACCTATTTAAAAAACGCTGCAAATTTGTCTAAACAGTTGTCTAGTTATCTTTTAGGTAATTGAACTGGGGAGTTCGACAGCCTGATGGAACAGCTCAGGGTTGCCATCGTCATGGTGAACTCGACCTGAGTGTATGCCAGATTGGTGGAGGGGTTATCTTCATGGCTCTCCGCTGCTATGAATCATCTTAAGGAATGGGCGGGTTTAGGAGCCCTGAGAGGCCTTCTGGTGTTAGCCTCCTTGGTATGTCTGTGGTGCATTTGCCAAATTAGAGGTTCTCAGCGTCGCAGTGCAGCCATGATTATCCATGCCTTTACAGTCATTGGAGCAGGTCAGTCCCCCCAAGCATGGCTTGCCACCCTAAAACAATGAACACAGATTGCAAAGCCAAAGTACTGCAGTCGAGAGGCATGAGTTTTGCCCTCGAGGAGAGCATGTTTGATTGCACACGGGTTCGATTCACCTTTTCCCGTCCTTGTGAAAAACGAATCAATGGACAATCTGAGTCATCCCTAGAGAAGGTACCCTCTGGGAGAAGGCTTGAATGCAGTCCTTGCATTGCACAACAGGGATGAGACCTCTGTTCTCATCTGTGTTCTTTAAACAAAAAAGGGGGAACTGTAGAGAGCTGCGAGAGGCCGCACCTGGAAGATGGCGCCAGCTTCCGCCCTCCGCCTTCCCGATGGCGAGTGCTCTCGTGGTAAACAACTCCTTATATGGCTAAGGCAAAGAATCTGGCTTGCTTCCGCGCACCTGAACCTATTGGTGGTTCCCACGTGGCGTATGAGGGTTGGCTACCCAGCGGGTACTTAAGGCTGTGGGGAATTCTCCCCGGGGTTGGGGTCAGAAGATTACTCATAGGTCCTGAATAAACTGCAGAGAGAAGAGTTCGGTGTCGCGTCTTCCTTGCTGGTCGAGGCGATAGCGACAAGGGTTAGGGTTAGGGTGAGGATTTGGTTGAGGGAGAGGGTTAGTGTGAGGGTTAGGGTTAGGGTGAGGGTTAGGGTTAGGGTTAGGGTGAGGGATAGGGTTAGGGTGATATTAAGGATGAGGGTGAGATTTAGGGTGAGGGTGAGGGTGAGGGTGCGGGTTAGGGTTACGGTTAGAGTTTGGTTGATGGCTAAGGAGAGGGTGAGGGTTAGGGTTAGCGTTAGGGATAGGGTGAGAATTAGGGTTAGGGTTAGGTTTAGGGTGAGGGTTAGGCTGAGGGAAATGGTTAGGGTTAGGGTGAGGGTTAGGTTTAGTCTGAGGGTGAGGGTTAGGGTTAGGTTTAGGATTAGTGTGAGGTTAAGGGTTAGGGTGAGTCTCCGGGTGAGAGTGAGGGTTAGAGTGTGGGTGAGAGTTAGGGTTATGGTGAGTGTTAGGGTGATGGTGAGGGTTAGGGTGAGTGTGAGGATTAGGGTTAGGTTTAGTGTGAGGGTTATGTGTAGGGTGATGTTTAGCGTGAGGGTGAGGGTCAGGGTGAGAGTGAGGGTTAGGGTGTGGGTGAGGGTTAGGGTTATGGTGAGGGTTAGGATGATGGTGAGGGTTAGGGTGAGGGTGAGCGTTAAGGTTAGGTTTAGGGTGAGGGTTAGGTTTAGGGTGAGGGTTAGGGTGATGCTTAGGGTTAGGGTGAGGGTTAGGTTTAGGTTTAGGGTGAGGGTTATGTTTAGGGTGAGGTTTAGCATGTGGGTGAGGGTCAGGGTGAGAGTGAGGGTTAGGGTGTGGGTGAGGGTTAGGGTTATGATGAGGGTTAGAGTGATAGTGAGGGTTTGGGTGAGGGTGAGGGTTAGGGTAAGGTTTATGGTGAGGGTTAGTTTTAGGGTGAGGGTTAAGGTGAGGGTAAGTGTTAGGGTGAGGGTTAGGGTTAGGGTGAGAGTTAGAGTGAAGGTTAGAGTTAGATTGAGGTTGAGGGTGAGGGTTAGGGTTGCATGAGGATTAGAGTTAGAAAGAGGGTTATGGTTGTATTAGGGTTAAAGTTATGGTGAGGGTGAGGGGTAGGCTTAGGTTTATGGTTAGGGTTAGGGTTAGACTGAGGTCAGGGTGAGGGTGAGGGTGATGGTTTTTTTTAAGGTGAGGGTTAGGGTTAGAGTGAGGGTGAGGGTAAACGAAAGTGTTACGGTTAGGGGTAGGATGAGGGTTAGATTGAGGGGTAGGGTTATGGTTAGGGTGAGGGTTAGGGTTAATGTGAGGGTTAGGGTTAAGTTTCGGGTTAGTGAGAGGGTAAGGCTTAGGTTAGTGTGAAGGTTAGGTTAGGGTTAGGTTTAGTGTGAGGGTAAGGGTGAGGGTGAGGGTGAGATTTAGGCTTAGGGTTAGTGTTAGGATTAATGTGTGGATGAGGGTGAGGGTGAGAGTTAGTGTGAGGTTTAGGGTTAGGGTTAGGGTTAGGGTGAGGTTGAGGGTTTGAGTGAGGGTGAGGGTTAGGGTTAGGGTTAGGTTTACTGTGAGCGTGTCGGTTAGGGTTGGGATTAGGGTTACGGTTAGTGTTAGGCTGAGGGTGAGGTTGAGTTTGAGGGATAGGGTTATGGTTGGGATAAGGTTAGGGTGAGGGCTATTGTGAGTGTGAGGGTTAGTGTGGGGGTGAGGGTGAGGGTGAGGTTTTCCGTTAGGTAAGTGTTAGTGTTATGGTTAGCGTGAGGATTTGGTTGAGGGAGAGGGTTAGTGTGAGGGTTAGGGTTATGGTGAGAGTTAGGGTTAGGGTTAGGGTGAGGGATAGAGTTAGGGTGATGTTAAGGATGAGGGCGACGGTTAGGTTGAGGGTGAGGGTGAGGGTGCGGGTTAGGTTTTCGTTTAGAGTTAGGTTGAGGGATAGGGTGAGTGTGAGGGTTAGGGTTACTGTTAGGGATAGGGTGAGAATTAGGGTTAGGGTCAGGGTTAGGGTGAGGATTAGGTTGAGGGGAATGGTTAGGATTAGGGTGAGGGTTAGGTTTAGTCTGAGGGTTAGGTTTAGGGTTAGGGTTATGGTTATTTTGAGGTTAAGCGTTATCGTGAGGGTTAGGGTGAGGGTGAGGGCTAGGTTTAGTGTGATGGTTAACTTTAGGGTGACAGTTAGGGTGAGGGTTCGGGTTAGGGTGAGGTTTAGGTTTAGGGTTAGGGTTAGGGTGAGGGTTATGTTTAGGATGATGTTTAGAGTGAGGGTGAGGGTCAGGGTGAGAGTGAGGGTTAGTGTGTGGGTGATGGTTATGTTTAGGGTTAAGGTGACGGTGAAGGTTAGGGTGAGGGTGAAAATTAGGGTTAGGGTTAGGGTGAGGGTTAGCGTTAGTTTTAGGGTTAGGTTGAGGGTCAGTTTGAGGGTTAGGGTTAGGGTTAGCATTAGGATTATTGTGAGGGTTAGGGTTAGGGTTAGGGTGAGGGTAAGGGTTAGAGTGGGGGTTAGGGTGAGAGTTAGGGTTAAGGTTAGGGTTAGATTGAAGTTGAGGGTGAGGGTTAGGGTTGGGTGACGGTTAGAGTTAGAGTGAGGTTTATGGTTGGATTAGGGTTAGGGTTAAGGTTTGGGTTAGGGAGAGGGAAAGGCTTAGGTTAGTGTGAGGGATAGAGTTAGGGTTAGGTTTAGTGTGAGGTTAAGGGTTAGGGTGAGGTTTAGGGTGAAGGTGAGAGTTAAGCTTAGGGTTAGTGTTAGGATTAGTGTGTGGGTGAGGGTGAGGGTGAGAGTTAGTGTGAGGTTTAGGGTTGGCATTAGTGTTAGGTTGAGGGCTAGGTTGAGGGTGACGGTTAGGGTTAGGTTTTGGGATAGGGTGAGAATTAGGGTTAGCGTCGGGTTTAGAGTGGTGGTTAGGCTGAGGGGAATGGTTAGGGTTAGGGTGAGGGTTAGGTTTAGTCTGAGATTTAGGGTTAGGGTTAGGGTGAGGGTTATGGTAAGTTTTAGGGTGAGGGTTAGGTTTAGGGTGAGGGTGAGGGATAGGGTGAGGGTTAGGTTTAGTGTTAGGTTTAAGGTGAAATTTAGAGTTAGGGCTAGGCTTAGGATGTGAGTGAGGGTGAGGGTGAGAGTGAGGGTTAAGTTTAGGGTGAGGCTGAGGTTTAGGGTTAGACTGAGGGTTATGTTTAGGGTGATGTTTAGGGTAAGGGTGAGGGACGGGGTGAGAGTGAGGGTTAGGGTGTGGGTGAGGGTTAGGTTTAGGTGAGGGTCAGGATGACGGTGAAGGTTAGGGTGAGGGTGAGGATTAGGGTTAGGTTTAGGGTGAGGGTTACCATTAGTTTTAGGGTTAGGGTGAGGGTTAGGGTTAGGGTTAGGGTTAGGGTTAGGTTTAGGGTGAGGTAAGTGATAGGGTGAGGGCTAGGTTTAGGGTGAGAGTGAGGGTTAAGGTTAGGGTTAGATTGATGTTGATGGTGAGGGTTAGCGTGGGGTAAGGTTTAGAGGTAGAGTGAGGGTTATGGTTGGATTAGGGTTAGAGTTAGGGTGAGGGTGAGGGTGAAGGTTAGGGTGATGGTAAGGGTAAGGGTGAGGGTTAGAGTGAGGGTGAGGTTGAGTTTAGGGTTAAGTTTAGGGTGAGGATTAGTTTTAGGGTGAGGGTTAGGGTGAGGATTATGGATATTGTTAAGGATAGGCTGGGGGTGAGGTATAAGCTGAGGTTTAGCGTGAGGGTGAGGGTTAGGGTTAGGGAAACGGTGTGGGTGAAGGTTAGGGTTAGAGTTAGGGTTAGGGTTAGGGTTAGGGTTAGGATGAGGGTGACAATGAGTGTGAGGGTAAGGTTTAGGCTTATGGTTAGGGTGAGGGTTAGGGTAAATGTGAGGGTTAGGGTGAGGGTTAGGATAAGGGTTAGGTTGAGGTTTAGGTTGAGTGGGAGGTTTAGGGTTTTGGTTAAGTTTAGGGTGAGAGTTAGGGTGAAGGTTAGATTTAAGGTTACGTTAGGGTTAGGGTGAGGGTTAGGGTGAGAGTGACAGTTAGTTTTAGGATTAGTGTTAGTTTGAGGGTAAGGCTTAGGGTGAGGGTGAGGGTGAGGTTTAGGGTTAGGGATAGCGTGAGGGTTAGGGTGAGGGTTAGGGATAGGGTGATGTTTAGGTTTAGGGTTAGGGTTAGGGTTAGGTTTAGGATATGAGTGAGGTTGAGGGTGAGGGTGAGGGTAAGGTTTAGGGTGAGTCTTCGGGTTACAGTTCGGGTGATGGTAACATTTATGGTGATGTTTAGCGTGAGGGTTAAGGTCAGGGTGAGAGTGAGGGTTATGGTGTCGCTTAGGGTTAAGGTTAGGGTGAGGGTTAGGGTGACGGTGAGGGTTAGGGTGAGTGTGAGGATTAGGGTTAGGGTTAGGGTGAGGGTTAGGGTTAGTTTTAGGGTTAGGGTGAGGGTTAGTTTTAGGGTTAGCATTAGGATTAGTGTGAGGGTTAGAGTTAGGTTTAGGTTTAGGTTTAAGGTAGGGGTTAGGGTGAGAATTAGGGATAAGGTTAGGGTTACATTGAGGTTGAGGGTGAGGGTTAGGTTTGGGTGAGGGTTAGAGTTAGAGTGAGAGTTAGGGTTGGATTAGGGTTATAGTTAGGGTGGGTGAGGGTTAGGGTTAGGATTAGGGTTAGTGTTAGGGTTAGACTGAGGGTAAGGGTGAGGGTGAGGGTGGCGATTTGGGTTATGGTGAGGTTTAGGGTTAGGATGAGGGTGAGGGTAAGCGTAAGGGTTTGGGTTAGGGGTAGGATGACGGTAGGTTGAGGGGTAGGGTTATGGTTAGGGTGAGGGTTAGGGTTATTATGAGGTTTAGGGTAGGGTTAAGGTTAGGGTTAGGGAGAGGGTAAGGGTTAGCATGAGGGTTAGGTTGTGGGTGAGGGTTATTTTTAGGGTTAGGATGATTGTTACTGTGAAGTTTAACATTAGTTTTAGGATTAGGGTTAGGGTGAGGTTTAGGGTGATAGTAAGGTTTAGGGTGAGCGTTAGGGAGAGTGAGGGTTAGGGTTAGGGTTAGGATTAGGGTGAGGCATAGGGTGAGGGTTAGGGTTAGGGTGAGGGTTAGGGTCACGGTGAGGGTTAGGTTTAGGGTGAGGGTTTGGGTTAGGGTGAAGGTTAGGATTAGGTTTAGGCTAAGTGTTAGGGTGAGAGTTAGGGTTAAGGTTAGGGTAAGATTGAGGTTGAGAGTGAGGGTTAGGGTTGGGTGAGGATTAGAGTTAGAGTGAGGGTTAGGGTTGGATTAGGGTTAGAGTTAGGGTGAGGGTGAGGGTGAGGGTTGGGGTTAGGATTAGGGTTAGGGTTAGGGTTAGAGTGAGGGTGAGGGTGATGGTGAGGTTTAGTGTTAGAGTTAGGCTTAGGGTGAGGGTGAGAGTGAGTTTTAGGTTTAGGATTAGGATTAGGGTTAGGCTTAGGCTAAGCTTGAGTGTGAGAGTAAGAGGGAGGGTGAGGGTTAGGGTCAGGTTTAGGGTTAGGGTGATGGTTGGGTTAGGTTTAGAGTTAGGGTGAGGCTGTGGGTGAGGGTGAGGGTTAAGGTGAGGGTTAGGGTTAGGGTTAGGGTGAAGGTGAGGTTTAGGTTTAGGATTAGTGTTAGGGTTAGGGTTAGGCTGAGGGTGAGGGTGAGGTTGAGGGTTTGGAATTAGTGTGAATGTTAGGGTGAGGGCTAGGATGAGGGTCAGGGTTAGGGTGAGGGTGAGGGTGTGGCTGAGGCTTTCAGTTAGGTAAGGTTTAGTTTTAGGGTTAGGTTGAGGATTAGGGTGAGGGTAAGTGTTAGGGTGAGGGTAAGTGTTAGGGTGAGGGTTAGTGTTAGGGTGAGGGTTGGGGTTAGGGTTAGGGTGAGGGTTAGGGTTAGGTTTAGGGTGATGTTTAGGATGAGGGTGAGTGTTAGGCTGAGGGTGTTGTTTCGGGTGAGGTTAAGGATAGGGTTAGAATTAGGGTGAGGGCTAGGGTAAGGTTGAGGGTTAGGGTTAGGGTTAGTGATAGGGTGAGAATTAGAGTTAGGGTTAGGGTTAGGGTGATGGTTAGGCTGAGGGGTAGGGTTAGGGTTAGGGTGAGGGTTACGTTTAATCTGTGGGTTAGGGATAGGGTAGGGTTAGGTTTAGGGTTAGGGTAAGGGTTAGGGTGAGGTTTAGGGTCAGGATGAGGTTTAGTTTTAGCATTAGGGTTGGGTGAGGGATAAGGTTAGGGTTAGGGTTAGGGTTAGGGTTAATATGAGGGTGAGCGTTAGTGTTAGGTGAGGTTGAGTGTTAGGATTAAAGTTAGCGTTAGGGTGAGGGTGAAGGTGAGGCTGAGGGTTAGGATGAGGATGAGGCTGAGGGTGAGGTTGTGGTTTAGGGTTAGGGTTAGGGTGAGGGTGAAGGTTAGTGTTCAGATTAGGGTGAGGGTTAGGTTAGGCTGAGGGTGAGGTTGAGAGTGAGGATGAGGGTTAATGTTAGGGTTAGGGTGAAGGTTAGGGTCAGTGTGGAGGTTAGTGGTAGGTTGAAGGTTAGGGTTAATGCTAGGGTTAGGGTTAGGGTAAGGGTTAGGTTGAGGTTTAGGGTTAGGGTGAAGTTTAGGGTTAGGGTGAGGCTTAGGGTTTGAAGTAGGTTAAGGTGAGGGCTAGGGTGAGGGTGAGGGATAGGGTTAGGCTTAAGGTTAGGGTAAGGTTTAGGTTTAAGGTTAGGTTTAGGGTTAGGCTAGGGGTAGGTTTAGTGTTAGTGTGAGGTTTAGGTTTAGTGTGAGTGGTAGGTTTAGGGTTAGGGTTAGTGTAAGGATGAGGTTAAGGATTAGGGTGAGGGTTAGTGTTAGGGTTAGGTTTAGGGTGAGTGTTAGGGTGAGTGTTAACTTTAGGATTAGTGTTAGGATTAGGGTTAGGCCTAGGGTAAGCGTGAGGGTGAGGGTGAGGTTTAGGTTTTGGGTGAGGGTTAGAGTTAGGGTGAGGTTGAGTCTTAGGTTTAGGATTAGGGTTAGGCTGAGGGTTAGGGTTAGGGTTAGGGTGAAGTTTAGGGTGAGGTTTATGGTTAGGGTTAGTCTTAGGATTAGTTTGAGGGTTAGGGGGAGGGTAAGGGTTAGGGTCCTGGTTAGGGATCGGGTTACAGTTATGGTTAGGGTTAGGGTACAGGTTAGAGTCAGGGTTAGGGTGAGGATTAGGCTGAGGGGTAGGGTAATGGTTACGGTGAGTGTTAGATTTCGTGTAAGGTTTAGGGTTAGGGTTAGTGTTAGGGTGAAGTTTAGGGTTAGGGATAGGGTGAGGGTGAGTGTTAGGCTGAGGGGTAGGGCAAGTGTTTGGTTGAAGGTTAGGGTTAGGGTTAGGGTTATTGTTAGGGTTAGGGTGAGGGTGAGGGTGAGGTTGAGGGGGAGGGTGAGGTTTAGGGTTAAGGTTAGGGTGAGGGTGAGAATTAGGGTTAGGATTAGGGTTAGGGTCAGGTTTAGGGTGACGGTTAGGCTGAGGGGTAGTGTAAGGGTTAGGGTGATGGTTAGATTTAGTGTGAGGCTTAGGGTTTGGGTTAGGGTTGGTGTTAGGGTGAAAGATAGGGTTAGGGTGAGGGTGAGTGTTAGGCTGAGGGATAGGGAAAGGGTTGGATTGAGGGTTTGGGTTAGGGTTAGGGTGATTGTTAGGGTTAGGTTTAGGGTGATCATGAGATTTCGGATTAGGTTTAGGATTAGGATTAGGGTTAGGGTTAGGCTGAGGAGGAGGGTGAGGGGTAGGGGGAGGGTTAGGGTTAGGGTTAGGCTCAGGGTTATTGTTATGGTTAAGGTTAAGGTGAGGGTGAGGGGGAGGGGGAGGTTTGGGGTTAGGGTTTGGTTTAGGGTGAGGGTGAGAGTGAGGGTTAGGGTTAGGATTAGGATTAGAGTTAGCATTAGGATGAGGTTCAGGGTGAGGGTGAGGGAGAAGGTTAATGTTAGGGTTAGGGTTAAGGTGAGGGTTAGGGTGAGAGTTAGGTTAGTGTGACGGTTAGGGTTAGGCTTAGGGCTAGGGTGAGAGCTAGGTTTAGGATTAGGGTTAGGGTTAGGTTTAGGCTGACGGTGAGGGTGAGTTTGAGGGTTAGGGTTAGGGTTGGGTTAAGGTTAGGGTGAGGGCTATTGTGAGAGTGAGGGTTAGGGTTTGGGTGAGTGTGAGTGTGAGTGTTTCGGTGAGGTAAGGGTTAGGGTTAGGGTTAGGGTGAGGGTGAAGGTTAGAAATAGGGTGAGGGTGAGGGTTAGGGTTAGGGTTAGAGTAGGAGTTAGGGTAAGGATTAGTATGACGGTGAGGGTTAGGGTCAGGGTGAGGTTTAGGTTTAGGGTTAGGGTTAGGGTGAGGGCTAGGGTGAGGGTGAGGGTTAGGCTGAGGGTGAAGGTGAGGGTGAGGGTGAGGGTTAGGGTTAGCATAACGTTTTAGTTTAGGGTTAGGGTAAGGATTAGGGTGACTTGAGGATTAGGGTGTCGGTAAGTGTTAGGGTGAGGGTTAGCGCTAGGGTTAGGGTAAGGGTTAGGGTTAGGGTTAGGGTTAGGGTAAGGGTGAGGGTGAGGGTGAGGTTTAGTGTGAGCGTGAGGGTTAGGGTGAGGGTGACCGTTCGGGTTAGGGTTAGGGTTAGGGTGAGGGTGAGTGTTAGGTTTAGGTTAGGGTAAGGGTTAGGGTGAGGGTGTGGGTGAGGGTAAGTGTTAGTGTGTGGTGAGGGTTAGGGTTAGCATTAGGGTAAGGATGAGAGGGAGGGTTAGGTTTAGGATTAGTTTTAGGTTTAGGGTTAGGCTTAGGGTGAGGGTGAGGTTGAGGTTTAGGGTTAGGGATAGGGTTAATGTTAGGGTGAGGATTAGGGTTAGGGTGATGTTTATGTTTAGTGTTCAGGTGAGGGTTAGGGTTAAGGTGAGGGTTAGGGTTAGGGTGAAGGTTAGGGTTTGGGTTAGGCTTAGGCTGTGAATGGGACTGAGGGTGAGGGTGAGGGTGAGTGTGAGGGTTCGGGTAACGCTTAGGGTTATGGTTAGGGTGAGGGTTATGTTTAGGATGATATTTAGGGTGAGGGTGAGGGTCATGGTGAGAGTCAGTGTTAGGGTGTGGGTGAGGGTTAGGTTTAGGTTGAGGGTTAGTTTGACATTGAGGGTGAGGATTAGGGTTAGGTTTAGCGTGAGGGGTAGGGCAAGTTTTAGGGTTAGGGTGAGGGTTAGTGTGAGGGTTAGGGTTAGGGTTAGGGTTAGTGTGAGGGTAAGTGTTAGGGTGAGGTTTAGGGATTAGGGTTAGGGTGAGGTTTATGTTTAGGGTCATGTTTAGGTTGACGGTGAGGGTCATGGTGAGAGTGAGGGTTAGGTTGTGGGTGAGGGTTAGGGTTAGCATTAGAATTAGTGTGAGGGTTAAGGTTAGGGTTAGGGTTAGGGTGAGGGTAAGTGTTAGGTTGAGGCTAGGGTTAGGGTGAGAGTTAGGGTTAAGGTTAGGGTTAGATTGAGGTTGAGGGTGAGGGTTAGGGTTGGGTGAGGTTTAGATTTAGAGTGAGGGTTACGGTTGGATTAGGGTTAGAGTTAGACTGAGGGTGAGGGTGAGGGTGAGGGTGACGGTTTTTTTTAAGGTGAGGGTTAGGGTTAGGGTGAGGGTGAGGGTAAGCGAAAGGGTTAGGGATAGGGGTAGGATGAGGGTTAGATTGAGGGGTAGGTTTATAGTTAGGGTGAGGGTTAGGGTTAGGTTTAAGTTTAGGGTTAGGGAGAGGGTAAGGCTTAGGTTAGTGTGAGGTATAGGGTTAGGGTTAGGTTTAGGGTGAGGGTAAATATTAGGATGAGGTTTAGGGTGAGGGTAAGATTTAGGCTTAGGGTTAGTGTTAGGATTAGTGTGGGGGTGAGGGTGAGGGTGTGAGTTACTGTGAGGTTTAGGGTTAGGGTTAGGGTTAGGGTTAGGGTGAAGGTTTGAGTGAGAGTGAGGGTTAGGTTTAGTGTTAGTGTTAAGTTTAGGGTTAGGCTGAGGGTGAGGGTGAGTTTGAGGGTTAGGGTTAGGGTTGGGTTAAAGTTACAGTGAGGGCTATTGTGAGGGTGAGGATTAGGGTGAGGATGAGGGTGATGGTGAGGGTTTCGGCTAGGTAAGTGTTAGGGTTAGGGTTAGGGTGAGGATTTGGTTGAGGGTGATGGTTAGGGTGAGGGTTAGGCTTAGGGTTAGGGTGAGGGTTAGGGTTAGGGTTAGGGTGAGAGATAGGGTTAGGGTGATATTAAGGAAGAGGGTGATGGTTACGGTGAGGGTGAGGGTTGGAGTGCGTGTTAGGGTTACGGTTAGAATTAGGTTGAGAGCTAGGGTGAGGGTGCTGATTAGGGTTAGTGTTAGGGATAGGGTGAGATTTAGGGTTAGGGTTAGGGTAAGGGTGAGGGTTAGGCTGAGGGGAATGGTTAGAGTGAGGGTGAGGGTTAGGTTTAGTCTGAGGGTTAGGGTTAGGCTAAGGGTTAGGTTTTGTGTGAGGGTTAGGGTCAGGGTCAGGGTGAGATTGAGGTTTAGGTTGTGGGTGAGAGGTAGAGTTATGGTGAGGGTTAGGGTGATTGTGAGGATTAGGGTGAGTTTGAGGATTAGGGTTAGGTTTAGGGTGAGGGTTATGTTTAGGCTGATGTTTAGCGTGAGGGTGAGGGTCAGGGTGAGAGTGAGTTTTCGGGTGTGGGTGAGGGTTAGGGTTATGGTGAGGGTTAGGTGATGGTGAGGGTTAGGGTGAGAGTGAGGGTTAGGGTTAGGTTTAGGGTGAGGGTTAGGTTTAGGGTGAGGGTTAGGGTGAGGGTTAGGGTTAGGGTGAGGGTTAGGTTTAGGTTTAAGGTTAGGGATAGGTTTAGAGTTGGGGTTAGGGTGAGGGTTAGGGTTAGGTTGATGGTTAGGTTTAGGGTTATGGTTAGGGTGAAGTTTAGTGTTAGGGTTAGGCTTAGGCTGTTAGTGAGGATGAGGGTGATGGTTAGGTTTAGGGTGAGCTTTAGGGTTAGGGTTAGAGTCAGGGTTATGTTTAGGGCGATGTTTAGGGTGAGGGTGAGGGTCAGGGTGAGAGTGACGGTTAGGGTGTGGTTGAGAGTTAGGGTTAGGGTGAGGGTGGTTAGAAATAGGGCGAGGGTGAAGTTTAGGGTTAGGTTTAGAGTACGAGTTAGGGTGAGGATTAGTATGACAGTGAGGGTTAGGGTCAGGGTGAGGGTTAGGGTTAGGGTTAGGGTTAGGGTGAGGGCTAGGGTGAGGGTGAGGGTTAGGCTGAGTGTGAAGGTGCGGGTGAGGGTGAGGGTTAGGGTTAGCGTAACGTTTTAGATTAGGGTTAGTATGAGGATTAGGGTGACTTGAGGATTAGGGTGATGGTAAGTGTTAGGGTGAAGGTTAGCGCTAGGGTTAGGGTAAGGGTTCGGGTGAGGGTGAGGTTTAGTGTGAGCGTGAGGGTGACCGTTCGGGTTTGGGTTAGGTTAGGTTAAGGGTTAGGGTGAGGGTGAGGGTGAGGTTGAGTGTTAGGATTAGGTTTAGGGTGAGGGTTAGGGTGAGGGTTAGGGTTATTGTTATGGATAGGGTGAGGGTGAGGTTTAGGTTGACTTTTAGGGTGAGGGTGAGGGTGAGTGTTAGGGTTAGGGTAAAAGTGAGGGTGAGGTTTAGGGTTAGAGTTAGGGTTAGGTTTAATGTTAGGGTTAGGCTGAGGTTGAGAATGAGGGTGAGGGTGAGGGTTAGGCTTAGGATTAGTGTCAGGGTTAGGGTTAATGTGAGCGTTAGGGTGAGGGTGAGGATAAGATTTAGGTTGAGGGATAGGGTGATTGGGAGTTTTAGGTTTAGGGTTACGGTTAGGGTGAGGGTTAGGGTTAAGTTTAGGTTAGGGTTAGGGTGAGGGTTAGGGTGAGAGTGACAGTTAGGTTTAGGATTAGTGTTAGGTTTAGGGTTAGCCTTAGGGTGCGGCTGAGGGTGAGGTGTAGGGTTAGGGATAGCAATAGGGTGAGGGTGAGATTTAGGGTTAGGGTGATGTATAGAATTAGGGTTAGGGTTAGGGTGAAGTTTAGGGTTAGGGTGAGGGTTAGTTTTATGGTTAGGGTTAGGGTGAGTGTTAGGTTTAGTGTTAGGTTTAGGCTGTGAATGAGGGTGAGGGTGAGGGTGAGAGTTAGGTTAGGGTGAGGCTCAGAGTTAGGGTTAGGGTTAGGGTTATGTTTATGGTGATGTATAGCGTGAGGGTGAGCGTCAGGGTGAGAGTCAGGGTTAGGGTTTGGGTTAGGGTGAGGGTTAGGGTGATGGTGAGGGTTAGGGTGAGTGTGAGGATTTGGGTTATGATTAGGATGAGGGTTAGGGTTAGTTTTAGGGTTAGGGTGAGGGTTAGTTTTATGGTTAGCATTAGGTTTAGTGTGAATGTTAGGGTTAGTGTTAGGGTTAGGTGTAGGTTAAGGGTTAGTGTGAGGGTATGGGTTAGGATGATAGGGTTAAGGTTAGTGTTAGATTGAGGTTGAGGGTGAGGGTTAGGGATGGGTGAGGGTTACATTTAGAGTGAAGATTTGGGTTGGATTTGGGTTAGAGTTAGGTTGAGGGTGAGGGTTAGGGTTAGGATTAGGATTAGGGTTAGGGGATAGACTGACGTTGAAGGTGAGGGTGAGGGTGGCGGTTTGGGTTAGGGTGAAGGTTCGGGTTAGGGTTAGGGTGAGGGTAAGCGTGAGGGTTAGGGTTAGGGGTAGGATGAGGGTAGCTTGAGGGGTAGGGTTATGGTTAGGGTGTGGGTTAGGGTTACTATGAGGTTTAGGGTTAGGGTTAAGGTTAGGGTTAGGGAGAGGGTAAGGGTTATCATGATGATTAGGTTCAGAGTGAGGGTTAGGGTTAGGGTTAGAGTCAGGGTTACTCTGAGGTTTAAGATTAGTGTTAGGATCAGGGTTAGGGTGAGGATTAGGGTGATAGTAAGGGTTAGGGTGAGGGTTAGGGAAATGGAGGGTTAGGGTTAGTGTTAGGGTTAGGGTGAGGCGTAGGGTGAGGGTTAGGTTTACGGTTAGGTTTAGGATGAGCGTTAGGGTGAGGGTTAGGGTTAGGGTTAGGGTTAGGGTGAGGGTTAGTGTCGCAGTGAGGGATAGGTTTAGGGTGAGGGTTAGGGTTATGGTGAGGGATAGGATTAGGGTGAGTGTAAGGGTTAGGGTGAGAGTTAGGGTTAATGTTAGGGTTAGATTGAGTTTGAGTTTGAGGGTTAGGGTTGGGTGAGGGTTAGGGTTGGATTAGGGTTAGAGTTAGGGTGAGGCTGAGGGTGAGGGTTAGGATTAAGATTAGGGTTAGGGTTAGGGTTAGACTGAGGGTGATGGTGAGGGTGAGGGTTAGGTTTAGAGTTAGGTTTAGGTTTAGGGTGAGGGTGAGAGTGAGTTTTAGGGTTAGGATTAGGGTTAAGGTTAAGCTTAGGCTCAGGTTGAGGGTGAGAGTCAGAGGGAGGGTTAGTGTTAGGGGTAGGGTTCGGGTTAGGGTTAGGGTAAGGGTGAGGTTTAGGGTTAAGGTGAGTTTTAGGGTTAGGGTGAGGGTTAGGGTTAGGTTTAGGGTTAGGGTGAGGGTGGGGGTGTGGGTGAGGGTGAGGTTTAGGGTGAGGGTTAGGTTTAGGGTTAGGGTGAAGGTGAGGTTTAGGTTTAGGATTAGGGTTAGGGTTATGGTTAGGCTAAAGATGAGGTTGAGTTTTAGGTTTGGGATTAGTGTGAAGGTTAGGGTGAGGGCTAGGGTGAGGCAAAGGGTTAGGGTGAGGGTGAGGGTGCGGGTGAGGCTTTCAGATAAGTAAGGGTTAGTTTTAAGGTTAGGTTGAGTATTAGGGTGAGGGTGAGGGTTTAGGTAAGGGTTAGGGTTAGGGTGAGGGTTGTGGTTAGGGTTAGGGTGAGGGTTAGGTTTAGGTTTATGGTGATGTTTAGGCTGAGGGTGAGTGTTAGGGTGATTGTGATGGTTCGGGTGAGGGTTAGGGATAGGGTTAGAATTAGGGTGAGGGCTAGGGTGAGGTTTAGGGTTGGGGTTAGGGTTAAGGATAGGGTGAGGATTAGCGTTAGGGTTAGGGTTAGTGTGAGGGTTAGGATTAGGGTTAGGGTGAGTGTTAGGTTTAATCTGAGAGTTAGGCTTAGGGTAGGTTTAGGGTTAGGGTTAAGGTACTGGTTAGGGTGAAGTTTAGGGTGAGGATGAAGATTAGTTTTAGCGTAAGGCTTAGGGTGAGGGATAAGGTTAGGGTTAGGGTTATGGTTAATGTGAGGGTGAGCGTTAGGGTTAGGGTGAGGTTGAGGGTTAGGGTGAGGGTTAGGATTAGGTTTAGCAGTAGGGTGAGGGTGAAGGTGAGGCAGAAGTTTAGGGTGAGGGTGAGGGTGAGGGTGAGGGTGAGGTTTAGGGTTTGGTTAGGGTGAGGGTGAGGGTGAGGGTTAGGGTTAGGATTAGCATTAGGGTTAGGGTTAGGCTGAAGGTGAGCTTGAGGGTGAGGGGGAGGGTTAGTGTTAGAGTTAGGGTGAAGTTTAGGGTCAGTGTGAGTCTTAGGGTGAGGTTGAGGATAAGGGTTAGGTTGAGGGCTAGGATGAGGGTGAGGATTAGGGTTAGGGAAAGGATGAGGGTTAGGGTGAAGATTAGGGTAAATGCTAGGATTATGGTTATGGTAAAGGTTAGGGTGAGGATTAGGGTTAGTGTGAAGTTTAGGGTTAGGTTGAGGCTTAGGGTTTGGATTAGGTTAAGTTGAGGGCTACGGTGAGGGTGAGGGTTAGGGTTTGGCTTAGGGTGAGGGTAAGGTTTAGGTTTAGGGTTAGGTTTAGGGTTAGGGTGAGGGGTAGGTTTAGCGTTATTGTGAGGTTTAGGTTTAGTGTGAGTGTTAGGTTTAGGGTTAGGGTTAGTGTTAGGATGAGGGTAAGGATTAGGGTGATGGTTAGGTTTAGGGTTAGGTTTAGGGTGAGTGTTAGGGTGAGTGTTAACTTTAGGGTTAGTGTTAGGATTAGGGTTATGCCTAGGGTGAGGGTGAGGGTGAGGGTGAGGGTTAGGTTGTGGGTGATGGTTAGGGTTAGGGTGAGAGTTAGGGTGAGGGTGAGGCTTAGGGTTAGGATTAGGGTTAGGCTAAGAGTTAGGTTTAGGGTTAGGCTTAGGTTGAGGGTTAGGGTGAGGTTTAGGGTTAGCGTTAAGCTTGGGATGAGTTTGAGGTTTAGAGTGAGGTTAAGGGTTAGGGTCCGTGTTAGGGTTCGGTTTAAGATTATGGTTAGGTTTAGGGTGCAGGTTAGAGTCAGGGTTAGGGTGAGGATTAGGCTGAGGGGTAGGGTAAGGGTTAGTGTGAGGGTTAGACTTGGTGTAATGTTTAGGGTTAGGGTTAGCGTTAGTGTTAGGGTGAAGGTTACGGTTAGGGTAGGCTTAGGGTGAGGGTGAGGGTGAGAGTTAGGTTAGTGTGAGGGTTAGGGTTAGGGTTAGGGTTAGGGATAGGGTGAGGATTTGAGTGAGGGTGAGGGTTACAGTTAGGGTTAGTTTTAGGGTGAGGGTGAGGGTTAGGGTTAGGATTAGGGTTAGGGTTAGGTTTAGGCTGAGGTTGAGGGTTAGGGTTAGTGTTTGGTTAAGGTTAGGGTGAAGGCTATTGTGAGAGTGAGGGTTAGGGTGAGGTTGAGGGTGAGTGTGAGGGTTTCGGTGAGGTAAGGCTTAGGCTTAGGGTTAGGGTGACGATTAGGTTGAGGGTGAGGGTTAGGGTGAGAGTTAGGGTTACAGTGAGGGTTAGGGTTAGTGTTAGGGTGAGGGATAGGGTTATGTTGATGTTTAGCATGAGGGTGAGGGTTAGGGTGAGGGTGAGGTTTCGGGTGCGGTTTAGGTTTACAGTTAGATTTAGGGTGAGCGCTAGGGTGAGCGTGAGGATTAGGGTTAGGTTTAGGGATAGGGTGAGAATTAGGGGTAGTGTTAGGATTTGGGTGAGGGTTAGGCTGAGGGGAATGGTTAGGGTTAGCGCGAGGTTTAAGTTTAGTCTGAGGGTTAGGGTTAGGGTTAGGGTTAGTGTGAGCTTATGGGTTAGGTTGAGGGTTAGTGTGATGGTGAGGGTTAGGTATAGGGTTAGGATTAGGGTGAGGGTGAGTGTTAGGGTTGGGTTTAGGGTGAGGGTTAGAGTTAGCGTGAGGGTTAGGGTGAGGGTTAGGGTGAGGGTCAGGGTGCAGGTAAGTTTTAGGGTGAGGGCTAGGGTGAGTGTGAGGGTTAAGGTTATGGTTAGGGATAGGGTGAGAATTAGGGTTAGGGTTAAGGTTAGGGTGAGGGTTAGGCTCAGAGGTAGGGTTAGAGTTTGGGTGAGGGTTAGGGGTAGGGTTAGGGTTAGGATTAGGGTTACGGTTAGGGTGCAGGTTAGGGTTAGTGTTAGGGTGACAGTGAGTGTGAGTGTTAAGTTTAGGATTAGTGTTAGGGTTAGGGTTAGTGTTAGGGTGAGGGTTAGATTGAGGGTGAGTCTTAAGTTTATGGTGAGGTGTAGGGTGTGGGTGAGGGTTAGGGATAGGGTGAGGGTTAGGGTGATGTTGACGGTTAGGGTGAAGGTGATAGGGTTAATGTTAGCGTGAGGTTTATGGTTAATGTGAGGGTAAATGTGAGGGTGAGGAAAAGGGTTAGGTTGAGTGTTAGGATGAGTGGGAGGTTTAGTTATAGGGTTAGGGTTAGGGTTAATATTAGGTTAAGGTTAGGGTGAGGGTTAGGGTTAATGTTAAGGTTAGGGTTAGGGTAAGTGTTAGGGTGAGGGTTAGGTTTAGGGTGAGGGTTAGGGTTAGGGTGAGTGTTATGATTAGGGTTAGGGTAAGTGTTAAGGTGAAGATTAGGCTGAAGGTTAGGGTTAGGGTTAGGGTGAGGGTTAGGTTTCATGTGAGTTTTAGGGTTAGAGTTAGGGTTAGGGTTAGGGTGAGGCTGAGGGTTAGTGTTAGGGTTAGGATTAGGATTAGGGTTAGGGTGAGGGTGAGGCTGTGGGTGAGGTTTAGGGTTCGAGTTAGGTTTAGGGTGAGGGTGAGAGTGAGGTTTAGGGTTAGGATTAGGATTACGGTTAGGCTTAGGCTCAGGTTGAGTTTGTGAGTAAGAGGTAGGTTTAGGGTTAGAGTTCGCGTTAGGGTTAGGGTGAGTGTGAGGGTTAGGTTTAGGTTGAGGTTTAGGGTTAGTTTGAGGGTTAGGGTTAGGTTTAGGGTTAGGGTGAGGTTGTGGGTGAGGTTGAGGGTTAGGGTTAGGGTTAGGGTGAAGGTGAGGTTTAGGTTTAGGATTAGGTTTAGGATTAGGGTTAGGCTGAGGGTGATTGTGAGGTTGAGGGTTAGGGTTATTGTTAAGGTTAGTGTGAGGGCTAGGTTGAGGGTCAAGGTGATGGTGAGTGTGAGGGTTTCGCTTAGGTAAGGGTTAGTTTTAGGTTTAGGTTGAGTATTACGGTGAGGGTTACGGTTAGGGTGAGGGTTGGGGTTACGGTTAGGGTGAGGGTTAGGGTTAGGTTTAGGGTGATGTTTAGGATGAGGGTGAGGGTTAGGGTGAGGGTGAGGATTCGGATGAGGGTTATGGATAGGGTTAGAATTAGATTGAGGGCTAGGGTGAGGGTGAGGGTGAGGGTTAAGGATAGGGTGAGAATTAAAGTTAGGTTTAAGGTTAGTCGGAGGGTTAGGGTTAGGGTAGGGTTAGGGTTAGGGTTAGGGTAAGGGTTAGGGTGAGGTTTAGGGTGAGGATGAGGATTAGATTTAGCATTAGGGTTAGGGTGAGGGATAAGTTGAGGGTTAGGGTTAGGGTTATGGTTAATGCGAGGGTGAGGGTTAGGGTTAGGGTGAGGTTTAGGGTTAGGGTGAGGGTTAGGATTATGGTTAGGGTTAGGGTGAGGGTGAAGGTGAGGCTGAGGGTTAGGGTGAGAGTGAGGGTGAGGGTGAGGTTTAGAGAAAGATTTAGGATTAGTGTGAGGGTGAGGGTTAGGGTTAGGATTAGGGTTAGGGTTAGTGTTAGGCTGAGAGTGAGGGTGAGGGTGAGGGTGAGCGTTAGGGTTAGGGTGAGTGTTAGGGTCAGTGTGATTCTTAGGGTGAGGGTGAGGGTAAGGTTTACATTGAGAGTTAGGGTGAGAGTGAGGGTTAGTGTTAGGTTTAGGATGAGGCTTAGAGTGAAGGTTATGGTTAATGATAGGGTTAGGGTTAGGGTAAGTGTTAGGGTGAGGGTTAGCTTTATGGTGAAGGTTAGGGTTAGAGTGAGGGTTAGGGTTTGGATTAGGGTTAAGGTGAGGGCTAGGGTGAGGGTGAGGGTTAGGGTTAAGCTTAGGGTGAGGGTAAGGTTTAGGTTTAGGATTAGGGTTAGGGTTAAGTGAGGGGTAGGTTTAGGGTTAGTGTGAGGTTTAGGTTTAGTGTGCGTGTTAGGTTTAGGGTTAGTGTTAGGATTAGTGTGTGGTGGAGGGTGAGGCTGAGGGTTAGGGTGAGGGAGAGGGTGAGAGTGAGGATTAGGGATAGGGTTAGGATGAGGGTGAGTGTGAAGGGTAGGGTTAGGATTAGGGTTAGGGTTAGTTTTAGGCTGAGGGTGAGGTTGAGGGTGAGGGTTAGGGTTAGGGTTAGGTTGAGTGTTAGGGTCAGTGTGATTCTTAGGGTGAGGGTGAGGTAAGGGTTACGTTGAGAGTTAGGGGGAGGGGGAGGTTTAGTGTTAGGTTTAGGATGAGGGTTAGGGTGAAGGTTAGGGTTAATGATAGGGTTAGGGTTATGGGAAGGTTTAGGCTGGTGGTTAGCCTTAGGGTGAAGTTTAGGGTGAGGGTGAGGTTTAGGGTTTGGATTAGGGTGAGGGTAAGGTTTAGGTTTATGATTAGGGTTAGGGTTTAATGAGGCGTAGGTTTAGGGTTAGTGTGAGGTTTAGGTTTAGTGTGAGTGTTAGGTTTAGGGTTAGTGTTAGGATTAGTGTGTGGGTGAGGGTGAGCGTTAGGGTGAGGGTTAGGTTTACGGTGCGGGTTAGGGTTAGATTGAGGGTTAGGGTTGGGTGAAGTTTAGGGTTAGGATTATGGTTAGGGTGTGGGCTAGGGTTAAGGTGAGGGTTAGGGTTAGGTTTAGGGTTAAGGTGAGGGTTAGGGTTAGGTTTAGGGTTAGGGTTAGTGTGAGTTGCAGTTTTAGAGTTATGGTTAGGGTTAGGTTTAGTGTGAGTGTTAGGGTTAGGGTTAGGTTTAGGGTGAGGGTAAGGTTTAGAGTGAGGGTGAGGTTTAGGGTGAGAGTGAGTGTTAGGGTTAGCGTGAGTGTTAGGGTGAGGGTTAGGGTGAGGATTAGGGTTAGGTTGAGGATTTCGGTTAGGTAAGGTTTAGGGTTAGGTTTAGGGTAAGGGTTAGGGTGAGGGTTAGCGTTAGGTTGAAGGTTAAAACTAGGCTGAGATTGATGGTGAGGGTGAGGGGGAAGGTTAGTGTTAGGGTTAGGGTTAGCTTTATGGTGAAGGTGAGGGTTAGGTCAGTGTGAGGATTAGGGTTAGGGTTAGATTTAGGGTGGATGTAAGGGATAGGGTGAGCTTGAGGGTGAGGGTTAGGCTTAGGGTTAGTGCTAGTATAAGTTTATGGGTGAGGGTGAGGGTGAGGGTTAGGGTGAGGTTTAGGTTTAGGGTAAGGGTTAGGGTTAGGTTGAGGGTTTGAGTGAGGCTGAGTGTCAGGGTTAGGGTTAGGGTTAAAGTGATGGTGATGATTAGGGTTAGGATTACGGTTAAGGTTAGGGTTGTTAGGCTGAGGGTTGGGGTGAGGTTGAGGGTTAGGGTTGGGTTAAGGTTAGGGTGAGGGCTATTGTAAGGGTGAGTGTTAGGGTGAGGGTGAGTGTGAGGGTTTCTGTTAGTTAAGGGTTAGGTTGAGGGTTTGGGTGAGGATTAGGTTGAGTGTGATGGTTAGGGTGAGGATTAGGGTTAGGGTGAGGATTAGGGTTAGGGTGAGGGTGAGGGATAGGGTTATGGTAATGTTTAGGATGAGGGTGAGTTTTAGGGTGAGGGTGAGGTTTCGAGTTCAGGTTAGGGTTTGTGTTAGTATTAGGGTTAGGGTTAGGGTTAGGCTGAGGGTGAGAATGAGTGTGTGGGTGAGGGTTAGGCTTAGGGTTAGTGCGAGGTTTGTTGTTAATGTGAGGGTTAGGCTGAGGGTGAGGATAAGGGTTAGTTTGAGGGTTAAGGTGAGTGGGATGTTTAGGGTGACAGTTAGGGTGAGGGTTAGGTTTAAGGTTAGGTTAGGGTAAGTGGTAGGGTTAGGTTTAGGGTGCGGGTTAGGGTTAGATTGAATGTCAGGGTTAGGGTGAGGTTTAGGGTTAGGATTATGGTTAGGGTGCGGGTTAGGGTTAGGCTTAGGGTGAAGCAGAGGGTTAGGGTTAGGTTTAGGGTTAGGGTTAATGTGAGTTGTAGTTTTAGGGTTATGGTTAGGGTTAGGTTTATTGTGAGTGTTAGGGTTAGAGTTAGGTTTAGGTGAGGGTAAGGGTTAGGGTAAGGGTGAGGTTTACGGTGAGAGTGAGTGTTAGGGTTAGCATGAGTGTTAGGGAGAGGGTTAGGGTGAGGGATAGTGTTAGGGTGAGGGTTAGGGTTACGGTAAGGTTTAGAACTGGGGTTATAGTTAGGGTTAGGGTGAGGGTGAGTGTGACGGTGAGGCTGAGGATTAGGGATAGGGTTAGGATTAGATTGAGGGTGGGAGAGAGGGTTAGGGTTAGGATTAGGGTTAGGGTTACACTAAGTGTGAGTGGGAAGTGGAGGATAAGTTTAGGCTTAGGGGAAGATTTAGAGTTAGGGTTACCGTGAGAGTTAGGGTTAAACTTCTTGTTAGGATTAGGGTGAAGGTGAGGGTGAGGGTTCAGGTGAGGGTTAGGTTTAGGGTTAGTGTTAGTGTGAGGGCTAGTGTGAGTGTGAGGATTAGGTTTATGGTTAGGGATAGGGTGAGAATTAGGGTTAGGGTTAGTTTTCGGGTGAGGGTTAGGTTTAGTCTGAGGGTTACGGATTGGTTTAGGGTTAGGTTTAGGCATAGGGTGAATGTAAAGGTTAGGGTGAGGGTAAGGTTTAGGGTTAGGTTTAGGGTGAGGGTTGGATGAGGGTTAAGGTTTTTGTTAGGGTTACTGTGAGGGTGAGGGTTAGGGTTAGGGTTAGGGTGAGGGTGAGGGTGAGAGTGAAGCTGGGGGTTAATGTGAGGGTGAGGTTGAGGGTGCGTTTGAAGGTTAGGGTTAAGGTGGGGGTAAGGGTAAATATTAGGATAAGGATTAGTGTTATGATTAGGGTTAGGCTGAGGATGAGCTTGAGGGTTAGGGTGAGGGTTTGTGTGAGGGTTAGGGTGAGTGTAAGGGTAAGGTTTAGATTGAAGTTAGAGTGAGGGGGAGGGTTAGGCTTAGGGTTAGGGTGAGGGTGAGGGTTAGAATGAGGGTTAAGTTTAAGGTTAGCGTTAGGGTTAGGGTGAGGGTTAGGGTTAATGTTAGATTTAGGCTTGTGGTAAGGGTTAGGGTGAGGGTTAGGGTTAGGGTGAGGGGTGGGTTTAGGGTTAGGGTGAGGGATAGGGTTAGGGTTAGGTTTAGGGTTAGTCTTAGGGTTGGGGTGATGGTTAGGCTTAGGTTGAGGGTTAGGGTTAGGGTGAGGGGTAGGTTTAGGGTTAGGTTCATTGTGAGGTTTAGGGTGAGGGTAAGGTTTAGTGTTAGGGTTAGCTTGAGAATGAGAGTTAGGTATACCGTAAGTGTTAGGGTGAGGGTTAGGGTTAGGGTTAGGGTGAGGGTGAGGGTTAGGGTTAGGTTTAGGGTGAAGTTAAGGGTTAGGGTTAGGTTTAGGGTGAAGGTTAGGGTTAGGTTTAGGGTTAGGTTTATTGTTCGGGTTAGGTTAAGGCTGAGGGTGAGGGTGATGGTGACCGTGATGTTGAGGTTTAGGGTTAGGTTTAGGGTTAGGGTGAGGGTGAGAGTGAGGGATAGGTTTAGGATTAGAATTAGGGTTAGTGTTAGGCTGAGGGTGGTGGTGTAGGTGAGGGTTAGGATTAGGGTGAGTGTTACTGTTAAGGTTAGTGTGAAGTTTAGGGTTAGGGTTAGGGTGAGGGTTAGGGTTAGGGTGAGGGTTAGGGTTAGGGTTAGGATGAGGGTTAGGGTTTGTGTGAGGGTTAGGGTTAGGGTTAGGATGAGGGTAAGGGTTTGGGAGAGGGTTAGGGAGAGGGTGAGTTTAATGGTTAGGGTGAGGGTAAGGGTAAGGGTGAGGGTTAGGTTGTGGGTTAAGTTTAGGCTTAGTGTTAGGGAGAGTGCTAGGGTGAGGGTGAGAGTTAGGGTTAGGTTTAGGGTTATGGTTAGCCTTAGGGTGAGGGTGGGGGTGAGAGTTCGGTTTAGGATTAGTGTTAGGTTTAGGGTTAGACTTAGGGTGAGGGTGAGGGTGAGGGTAAGGGTTAGAATGAGGATTAGGGTTAGGGTTAGGGTGAGGGTTAGGTAAAGGTTGATGTTTAGGGTGAGGGTGAGGGTTAGGATTAGGGTTAGGATTAGGGTGAGCGTTAGGGTTAGGGTTAGGGTTAGGGTGAGGGTTAGGTTTAGGGTGAGGGTTAGGGTTAGGGTTAGGGTTAGGATGAGGGTTAAGGTTAGGGGGAGGATTAGTGATAGTGTTAAGGTGAGGGTGAGTGTGAGGGTTAAGTTTAGGATTAGTGTTAGGGTTAGGGTTAGTCTTATGTTGAGGGTTAGGGTGAAGGTGAGGGTTAAGTTTAGGGTGAGGGTTAGTGTGTGGGTGAGGTTTAGGTTTAGGTTGAGGATTAGGTTGACAGAGGCTTAGAGTGAGGGTGATAGTTAGGCTTAGAGTTAGGGTGAGGGATAGGGTTAATGTGAGGGTTAGGGTGAGGGTGATGATAAGGGTTAGGTGGAGGGTTAGGATGAGTGGGAGGTTTAGGGTTATGGTTATGGTTAGGGTGAGTGTTAGGGTGAGGGTTAGACTTAAGGTTAGGTTAGGGTTAGGGTGAGGGTTACGGTTATTGTTAGGGTTACGGTTAGGGAAAGTGTTAGGGTGAGTGTTAGGGTTAGGTTGAGGGTTAGGTATATGGTGTGGGTTAGGGTTAGAATGAGGGTTAGGGTTAGGTTGAGGTTTAGGGTTAGGATTATTGTTACGATGAGGGCTAGGGTGATGGGGAGTGTTAATGTTAGGCTTAGGGTTAGGGTGAGGGTTAGGGTTAGGTTTAGGGTTAGGGTTAGCATGAGGTGTAGTTTTAGGGTTAGGGTGAGGAATAGGTTTAGTGTGAGTTTTAGAGTTAGTGTTAGGGTTAGTGTGAGTGTTAGGCTGGGGGTAGGGTGAAGGTTATTGTTAGTATTAGTGTTAGGGTTAGGTTTAGGGTGAGGTTTAGGGTTAGGGTTAGGTTTACGATGAGGTTGAGTGTGAGGGATATTGTTAGAATTAAGATTTAGTTTAGGTTTAGGGTTACGGTGAGGATTAGCGTTAGAGTTAGGTTTAATGTGAGGGTTAGACTAAGGATTAGGGTTACGTTTTGGGTGAGGGTAAGGTTTAATGTGAGGGTTAGGGTTAGGATTAGTGTTAGGGTGAGGTTTAGGGTTAGGGTTAGGGTTAGAGTTGGGGTTATTGTTAGGGTTAGGGTGAGGGTGAGGGTGAGGTTTAGGGATAGGTTTAGGTTTAGAGTGATAGTGGGAGTGAGTGTTAGAGTTAGGATTAGGATTAGTGTTAGGGTTAGGCTGAGGATGAGTGGGAAGGGGAGGGGGAGGGTTAGGGTTAGGGGTAGGTTTAGGGTTACAGTGAGAGTTAGATTAAAATTATTGTTAGGATTAGGGTGAGGTGATGGTGAGTGTGAGGGTTCGGGTGAAGGTTAGGGTTAGGGATATAGTTAGGGTGATGGCTATGGTTTATGTGAGGGTTAGGGTTATGGTGAGGGATAGGGTGAGAATTAGGGTTAGGGTTAGGGTTAGGGTGAGGGTTAGGTTTAGTCTGAGGGTTAAGGTTAGGTTTTGGTTTAGGTTAGGCTTAAGGTGAGGGTAAGGGTTAGGCTGAGGGTTAGGGTGAGGGTGAGGTTTAGGGTTAGGTTTAGGGTAAGGGTTGGGTGAGGGATAGGGTTAGGGTTAGGGTTAGGGTGAGGGTGAGGGTTAGGGTTAGGGTTAGGGTTAGGGTGAGTGTGAGAGTGAGGCTGAGGTTTAGGGTGAGGGTGAGCGTGAGGGTGAGTTTGAGGATTAGGTTTAAGGTGAGGGTAAGGGTGAGAATTATGGTAAGGATCTGGTTTAAGATTAGGGTTAAGCTGAGGCTGACCTTGAGGGTGAGGGTTAGGTTTAAGATTAGGTTTAGTGTGAGGGTTAGGGTTAGGGTTAGGGTTATGGTGAGGGTAAGTGTTAGGGTGAGGGTTAGGTTTAGGGTGAGAGTTAGGGTTAAGGTTAGGGTTACATTGAGGTTGAGGGTGAGGGTTAGGGTTGGGTGAGGGTTAGTGTTAGATTGAGGGTTATGGTTGGATTAGGTTTAAAGTTAGGGTGATGGTGAGGATGAGGGTTAGGGTTAGGATTAGGGTTAGGGTTAGGGTTAGAGTGAGGGTGAGGGTGATGGTGAGGGTGATCGGTTTTTTTTAAGGTGAGGGTTAGGGTTAGGGTGAGGGTGAGGGTAAGCGAAAGTGTTAGGGTAAGGGGAATGATGAGGGTTAGATTGAGGGGTAGGGTTATGGTTAGGGTGATGGTTGGGGTTACTGTGAGGGTTAGGGTTGGCGTTAAGGTTAGGGTTAGGGAGAGATGATGGCTTATGTTAGTGTGAGGTTTAGGGTTAGGGTTAGGTTTAGGGTGAGGGTAAGGGTTAGGGTGAGGTTTAGGGTGAGGGTGTGAGTTAGGCTTAGGGTTAGTGTTAGGATTAGTGTGTGGGTGAGGGTGAGGGTGAGAGTTAGTGTTAGGTTTAGGATAAGGGTTAGGGTCAGGTTAGGGTGAGGGTTTGAGTGAGGGTGAGGGTTAGGGTTAGGGTTAGGGTGAGGGTGAGGGTTAGGGTTGGGATTAGGGTTAGGGGTAGGGTTAGGCTGAGGGTGAGGGTGAGTTTGAAGGTTAGGGTTAGGGTTGGGTAAGGTTAGGGTGAGGGGTATTGGGAGGGTGAGGTTTAGGGTGAGGGTGAGGGTGAGGGTGAGGGCTAGGTTTAGGCTGAGTGTTAGCTTTAGGGTGAGGGTTAGGGTTAGGGTTAGGTTTAGGTTTAGGGTTACTGTTAGGGTGAATTTTAGGGTTGGGGTTAGGCTTAGGTTGAGTGAGGGTGAGGGTGAGGCTGTGGGTTAGGTTTAGGGTGAGGCTTAGTGTTAGGTTTAGGGTGAGGGTTATGTTTAGGATGATGTTTATGGTGAGGGTGAGGGTCAGTGTGAGAGTGAGGGTTAGGGTGTGGGTGAGGGTTAGGGTTAGGGTGAGGGTTAAAGTGACGGTGACTTTTAGGATGAGGGTGAGGATTATGTTTAGGGTTAGGGTGAGGGTTATCGTTAGTTTTAGGGTTAGGGTGAGGGTCAGTTTGAGGGTTAGGGTTAGGGCTACCATTAAGATTATTGTGAGGGTTAGGTTTAGGGTTAAGTTTAGGGTAAGGGTGAGAATTATGGTAAGGATTTGGTTTAAGATTAGGGTTAGGCTGAGCCTGAGCTTGAGGGTGAGGGTTAGGTTTAGGGGTAGGTTTAGGGTGAGGGTTAGGGTCAGGTTTAGGTTTAGGATTAGGGTGAGGGTGAGGTTTAGGGATAGGGTGAGAATGAGGGTTCGGGTTAGGGTTAGAGAAAGAGTTAGGGTGAGGATTAGTATGACTGTGAGGGTTAGGGTCAGGGTGAGGGTTAGGGTTTGGGTTAGGGTGAGGGCTAGGGTGAGGGTGAGGGTTAGGCTGAGGGTGAAGTTGAGGGTGAGGGTGAGGGTTAGGGTTAGCATAAGGTTTAACTTTAGGGTTAGGTGAGGATTAGAGTGACTTGAGTATTAGTTGATGGTAAGTGTTAGGGTGAGGGTTAGCTCTAGGTTTAGTGTGAGGGTTATGGTGAGGGTGACGTTTCTGGTTAGGTTTAGTGTTAGGGTTAGGGTTAGGGTGAGGGTGAGGGTTAGCGTTAGGTTAGCGTTAGGGTTAGGGTGAGGGTGAGGGTTAGTATTAGTGGGTGGGTTAGGGTTAGGGTTAGCATTAGGGTAAAGATGAGAGTGAGAGGTAGGTTTAGGATTAGTGATAGGTTTAGGGTAAGCCTTAGCGTGAGGGTATGGGTGAGGTTTAGGGTTAGGGATAGGGTTAGGGAAAGGGTGAGGTTTTGGGTTAGGGTGATGTTTAGGGTTAGTGTTAGGGTTAGGGTGAGTTTTAGGGTTAGGGTGAGGGTGAGGTTTAGGGTTAGGGTTAGGGTGAGGGTTAGGGTTAGGGTGAGGGTTAGGTTTAGGGTTAGGCTTAGGCTGTAAATGAGGGTGAGGGTGAGGGTTAGGTTTTGTGTGAGGCTTAGGGTTAGGGTTAGGGTTAGGGTTAAGTTTAGGGTGATGTTTAGGGTGAGAGTGAGGGTCATGGTGAGAGTGAGGGTTAGGTTGTGGGTGAGGGTTAGGCTAGGGAGAGGGTTAGGTTTACGGTTAGCCTTAGGATTAGTGAGAGGGTTAGGTTTAGGGTTAGGGTTAGGGTGTGGGTAAGTGTTAGGGTTAGGTTTAGGTTTAGGGTGAGAGTTACGGTGGGGGTTAGGGTTAGATTGAGGTTGAGGGTGAGGGTTAGTTTTGGGTGAGGGTTAGAGTTAGAGTGAGGGTTATGGTTGGTTTAAGGTTAGAGTTAGGGTGATGTTGAGGGTGAGGTTTAGAGTTAGGATTAGGGTTAGGTTTAGGGTTAGACTGAGGGTAAGGGTGAGGGTGAGGGTGATGTTTTTTTTTAAGTTGAGGGTTAGGGTTAGGGTGAGAGTGAGTGTAAACGAAAGGGTTGGGGTTAGGGGTAGGATGAGGGTTAGATTGAGTGGTAGGTTTATGGTTCAGGTGAAGGTTAGGGTTACTGTGAGGATTAGGGTTAGGGTTAAGGTTAGGGTTAGGGAGAGGGTAAGGCTTAGGTTAGTGTGAGGGTTAGGGTTAGGGTTAGGTTTAGGGTGAGGGTAAGGGTTAGGGTGACGTTTAGGGTGAGGGTGAGAGTTAGTCTTAGGGTTAGTGTTAGGATTAGTGTGTGGGTGAGGGTGAGGGTGAGAGTTAGTGTGAGGTTTAGGGGTAGGGTTAGGGTAAGGGTTAGGGTGAGTATTTGAGTGAGGGTGAGGATTAGCGTTATGGTTAGGGTTAGAGTGAAGGTTAGGGTTACGTTTGGGTTTAGGGTTAGGGGTAGGTTTAGGCTGAGGGTGAGGTTGAGTTTGAGGTATAGGGTTAGGGTTGGGTTAATTTTAGGGTGAGGGCTATTGTAAGGGTGAGATTTAGGGTGAGGGTGAGGGTGAGGGTTTCCGTCAGTTAAGTGTTTGGTTTAGGGTTAGGGTTAGGATTTGGTTGAGGGAGCGGGTTAGGGTGAAGGTTAGGGTTACGGTGAGGGTTAGTGTTAGGGTGAGGGTGCGGGATAGGGTTAGGGTGATGTTTAGGATGAGGGTGAGATTTAGGTTGCGGGTGAGGGTTAGGGTTACGGTTAGATTTAGGTTGAGGGATAGGTTGACTGTGAGAGTTAGGGTTAGGGTTAGGGATAGGGTGAGAATTAGGGTTGGGGTCAGGGTTATGATGAGGGGAATGTTTACAGTTAGGTTGAGGGTTAGGTTAAGTCTGAGGGTGAGGGTTAGTGTTAGGGTTAGGGTTATTGTGAGGTTAAGCGTTAGGGTGAGGGTTAGGGTGAGGGTGAGGGCTAGGTTTAGGGTGAGGGTTAGTTTTAGGGTGAGGGTTATGGTGAGGGTTAGGTTTAGGGTGAGGTTTAGGTTTAGGGTTAGTGTTAGGGTGAGGTTTAGGGTTAGGGTTAGGCTTAGGCTGTGAATGAGGGTGAGGGTGAGGGTTAGGTTTAGAGTGAAGCTTAGGTTTAGGCTTAGGGTGAGGGTTATGTTTAGGATGATGTTTAGAGTGAGTGTGAGGGTCGGGGTGAGAATGAGTGTTAGGGTGTCGGTGAGGGTTAGGTTAGGGTAAGGGTTATGGTGATGGTGACGTTTAGGGTGAGGGTGAGGATTAGGGTTAGGTTTAGTGTGAGGGTTAACGTTAGTTTTAGGGTTAGGGTGAGGGTCAGTTTGAGGGTTAGGGTAAGGGTTAGCATTAAGTTTATTGTGAGGGTTAGGGTTAGGGTTAGGGTTAGGGTGAGGGTAAGGGTTAGGGTGAGGGTTAGGGTTAGGTTGAGAGTTACAGTTAAGGTTAGGGTTAGATTGAGGTTGAGGGTGAGGGTTAGGGTTGGGTGAGGGTTAGAGTTAGAGTGAGGGTTATGGTTGGATTAGTGTTCGAGTTAGGGTAAGGGTTAGGGTGAGGGTTAGGTTTTGGGTTAGGGTGAGGGTTACGGTTAGAGTTAGGGTTAGGGTGAATATGAGGGTGAGGGATAGGTTTGGTGAGGGTAAGAGTTAGGTTGAGGGTTAGCATTGGGTAAGGGTTAGAGTTATGGTGAGGGTGAGGGTGAGGGTTAGGGTTAGGATTAGGGTTAGGGTTAGGGTTAGACTGAGGGTGAGGTTGAGGGTGAGGGTGAGCTTATGGGTTAGGGTTAGGGATACCGTTAGGGTGATGGTAAGGGTTAGGGTTAGGATTAGAATTAGGGTGAGGGTGAGGGTCAGGGTTAGGTTTAAGATTAGGGTTAGGGTTAGGGTTTGGCTGAGGTTGAGGGTGAGGGTGAGGTTTAGGTTTAGGGTTCGGGTGAGGGTTAGATTTAGGGTTAGGGTGAGGGTTAGGGTGAGGATTATGGTTATGGTTATTGTTAGGGTGAGTGTCAGAGTGAGTGTTAGGGTTAACGTGAGGTTTAGGGTGAAGTTGAGGGTTATGATTAGGTTTAGGGTGAGGAGTACGGTGAGGGTTAGGGTAAAGGTGAGGGTGAGCTTTAAGTTGAGGTTGAGGGTTAGGGTTAGGGTTAGGGTGAGGATTAGCCTCAGGGTGAGGGTTAGGGTTAGGGTGAGAGTTAGGTTTAGGGGAGGGTTACATTTAGGGTTAGGGTTAGGGTGTGTGCTAGGGTGAAGATGAGGTTTAGGGTTAGGGTTACGGTTAGGGATAGGGTGAGGATTAGGGTTAGGGTTAGGGTTAGGGTTAGGCTGAGGGGTTGGCTTAGGGTTAGGGTGAGGGTTAGGTTTAGTGTGAGAGTTAGGGTTAGGGTTAGGGTTAGTTTTAAGGTGAGGGTTAGGGTTAGGGTTATTTTTAGGGTTAGTTTAAGGGTTAGGGTTAGGGTTAGAATTAGGATTAGGGTGAGGTTTAGTGTTAGTGTTAGGGTTAGGGTTAGGATTAGTGTGAAGGTTAGTGTTAGGTTTAGGGTTAGGCTTGGGGTGATGGTAAGGGTTAGGGTGAGGTTTATGGTGAGGGTGAGGTTTAGGGTTAACATTAGGGTTACGGTGAGTGTTAGGGTGAGGGTTAGGTTTAGGGTTAGGGTTAGGGTGAGGGTGACGCTTAGGGTTAGTTTTAGGGTGAGGGTGACGTTTAGGGTGAGCGTTAGCCTTAGGGTTAGGGTTAGGGATAGGGTGATGGTGAGGGTGAGGGTTATGGTGGGTTGAGGGTTAGAGTGAGGGTGATGATTAAGGTTGGGTATGGTTAGAGTTAGGGTGAAGTGAGGGTGAGGGTGAGGGTAAGGATTAGTGTTAGGTTTAGGGTTAGGCTGAGGTTAAGGGTGAAGGTGAGGTTTAGGGTTACGGTTTGGGTGAGAGTTCGGGTGAGGGTTAGATTTAGGGTTAGGGTGAGGATTATGGTTATGGTTAGGGTTAGGCTGAGTGTCAGGGTGAGGGCAAGTGTTAAAGTGAGGTTTAAGTTGAAGTTTTGGTTTAGGGTTAGGGTTAGGGTGAGGAGTACGGTGAGGGTTAGGGTTAAGGTGATGGTGAGCGTTAAGTTGAGGTTGAGGTTTAGGGTTAGGGTTAGGTTTTGGGCTAGGGTCAGGGTGAGGGTTAGGGTTAGGGTGAGGGTTAGGTTTAGGCTTACGTTTAGGGTGAGGGCTAGGGTGAGGGTGAGTTTTAAGGTTATGGTTACGGTTATGGATAGGGTGAGGATTAGGTTTAGGGTTAGTGTTAGGATTAAGTTTAGGCTGAGGGATTGGCTTAGGGTTAGGGTGAGAGTTAGGTTTAGTGTGAGAGTTAGGGTCAGGGTTAGGGTTAGTGTTAGGTTGAAGGTTAGTTTAGGGTTAGGGTTATTGTTAGGGTTAGTGTAAGGGTTAGGGTTAGGGTTAAGTTAGGTTTAGGGTGAGGGTTAGGGTGACAGTGAGGGTTAGGGTGAGGGTGAGTATTAGGGTTAGGTTTAGGGTGTGGTTTAGCATTAGTTTTAGGGTTAGGGTGAGGGTTAGGTTGAGGGTTAGTGTTAGGGTTAGCTTTAGGATTAGTGTGAGGGTTAGGGTTACGGTTAGGGTTAGGGTTAGTGTGAGGATAAGGGTTAGGGTGACTGTTAGTGTTAGGGTGAGAGTTAGGGTTAAGTTTAGGGTTAGATTGAGGTTGAGGGTGAGGGTTAGGGTTGGGTGAGGGTTAGAGTTAGAGTGAGGGTTATGGTTGGATTAGGGTTAGAGTTAGGTTGAGGGTGAGGGTGAGGGTTAGGGTTAGGGTTAGGGTTAGGGTTAGGGTTAGACTGAGGGTGAGGGTGAGGGGGAGGGTGACGGTTTTTTTTTAAAGTGAGGGTTAAGGTTAGGGTGAGGGTGAGGGTAAGCGAAAGGTTAGGGATAGGGTTAAGGTTAGGATGAGGGTGACAATGAGGATGAGGGTGAGGGTTAGGTTTAGGGTTAGGGTGAGGGTTAGGGTTAATATGAGGGTTACGGTGAGGGTGAGGATAAGGGTTAGGTTGAGTGTTAGGGTGAGTGGGAGGTTTAGGGTTAGGGTTGGATTTAGGGGTAGGATTAAGATTAGGTTAGGGTTAGGGTGAGGGTTAGGGGGAGAGTGACAGTTAGGTTTAGGATTAGTGTTTGGTTTAGGGTTAGGCTTAGTGTGAGGGTGAGGGTGAGTTTTAGGGTTAGGGATAGCGATAGGGTTAGGGAGAGGGTTAGGGTTATGGTGATGTATAGGGTTAGGTTTAGGGTGAGGGTGAGGTTTAGGGTTAGGGTCAGGGTTAGGTTTAGGGTTAGGGTTAGGTTGAGGGTTAGGGTTAGGTTGAGGTTTAGGCTGTGAGTGAGGGTGAGGGTGAGGGTGAGGGTGAAGGTGAGGGTTAGGTTTAGGGTGAGTCTTAGGGTTAGGGTTAGGGTGAGGGTTATGTTTTTGGTGATGTTTAGTGTGAAGTTGAGGGTGAGGGTGAGAGTGAGGGTTAGGATATGGGTTAGGGTTAGGATTAGGGTGAGGGTTAGGGTGACAGTGAGTGTTAGGGTGAGTGTGAGGATTAGGGTTAAGGTTAGGGTGAGTGTTAGGGTTAGTTTTAGGGTTAGGGTGAGAGTTATGGTTAGGGTTAGTTTTAGGGTTAGTGTGAGGGTTAGGATTAGGTTTAGGTTTAGGGTAAGGGTTAGGGTGAGGGTATGGGTTATGGTGAGATTTAGGGTTAAGTTTAGTGTTAGATTGAGGTTGAGGGTGAGGGTTAGGTTTGGGTCAGGGTTAGAGTTAGAGTGAGGGTTAGGGTTGGATTAGGGTAAGAGTTAGGGTGAGGGTGAGGGTTAGGGTTAGGATTAGGGTTAGACTTAGGGTGAGGGTGAGGATTAGGGTGGCATTTTGGGTTAGGGTGAGGGTTAGGGTTAGGGTTAGGGTGAGAGTTAGGGTTAAGGTTAGGGTTAGATTGAGGTTGAGAGTTAGTTTGAGGGTTGGGTGAGTGTTAGAGTTAGAGTGTGGGTTATGGTTGGATTAGGGTTAAAGTTAGGGAAAGGGTGACTGTGAGAGTTAGGTTTAGGTTTAGGTTTAGGGTTAGGGTTAGGGTTAGGGTTAGGGTTAGGGTTAGGATGGGTTAGGGTTAGAGTTAGGGTTAGGGTTAGGGTTAGGGTTAGGGTTAGGGTTAGGGTTAGGGTGAGGGTGAGTGTGAGGGTGAGGGTGACGATTTTTTTAAGGGGAGGATTAGGTTTAGGGTAAGTTTTAGGGTAAGCGAAAGTGTTAGGGTTAGGGGTAGGATGAGGTTTAGATTGAGGGTTAGGGTTATGGTTAGGGTGATTGTTAGGGTTACTGTGATGGTTAGGGTTAGGGTTAAGGTTAGGATAGGGAGAGGATAAGGCTTAGGTTAGTGTGAGGGTTAGGTTAGGGTTAAGTATAGGATGAGGGTGAGACTTAGGCTTAGGTTTATTGTTAGGATTAGTGTGTGGGTGAGGGTGAAGGTGATAGTTATTGTTAGGTTTAGGGTTATGCTTTGGGTTAGGGTTAGGGTGAGGGTTTGAGTGATGGTGAGGGTTAGGGTTAAGGTTAGGGTTAGAGTGCGGGTGAGGGTTAGTGTTAGTATTAGGGTTAGGGTAAGGTTTAGGCTGAGGGTGAGGGTGAGTTTGAGGGTTAGGGTTAGGGTTGGGTTAAGGTTAGGTTGTGGGCTGTTTTGAGGGTGAAGGCTAGGGTGAGGGTGAGCTTCAGGGTTAGGGTTAAGGTTAGGGATAGGGTGAGGATTAGGGTTAGGTTTAGGGTTAGGGTTAGGGTTAGTCTGATGGGTTGGTTTAGGTTTAGGGTGAGGGTTAGGTTTAGTGTGAGAGTTAGAGTTAGGGTTGGAGTTAGTGTTAGGTTGAGGGTTAAGTTAGGGTTAGGGTTATTGTTAGGGTTAGTGTAAGGGTTATTGTTAGGGTTACAGTTAGGGTTAGGGTGAGGGTTTGGGTGATGGTGAGGTTTAGCGTGAGGGTGAGGATTATGGTTAGGGTTAGGGTTAGGGTTAAATTTAGGGGTAGGGTTAGGTTTAGGGTTAGGGCTAGGTTTAGGGTTAGGGTTCGGGTTAGCTTTAGGCTGTGAGTGAGGGTGAGCGTGAGGGTGAGGTTTAGGTTTAGGGTGAGGCTTAGGGTTAGGGTTAAGGTGAGGGTTATGTTTACGCTGATATTTAGGGTGAGGGTGAGGGTCAGGCTGAGAGTGAGGGTTAGGATGTGGGTTAGGGTTAGTGTTAGGGTCAGTGTTAAGGTGATGGTGAGTGTTAGGGTGAGTGTGAGGATTAGGCTTAGGTTTAGGGTGAGGGTTAGTTTTAGTTTTAGGGTTAGGGTGAGAGTTAGGGTTAGGGTTAGCATTAGGATTAGTGTGAGGGTTAGGGTTAGGTTTAGGTTTAGGTTAAGGGTTAGGGTGAGGGTATGGATTAGGGTGAGAGTTAGGGTTAAATTTAGGGTGAGATTCAGGTTGAGGGTGAGTGTTAGGGTTGGTTGAGGGTTAGAGTTAGAGTGAGGGTTAGGGTTGGATTAGGGTAAGAGTTAGGGTGAGGGTGAGGGTTAGGGTTAGAATTAGGGTTAGTGTTAGGGTTAGACTGAGGGTGAGGGTGAAGGTGAGGGTGGCGGTTTGGGTTAGGGTGAGGGTTAGGTTTAGGGTTAGGGTTAGGGTGAGAGTTAGGGTTAGGTTTAGGGGTAGGATGACTAGGTTGAGGAGTAGGTTTATGGTTAGGGTGAGGGTTAGGTTTACTATGAGTTTTAGGTTTAGGGTTAAGGTTAAGGGTAGGGAGAGGGTACGGGTTAGCATGAGGGTTAGGTTGAGGGTGAGAGTGAGGGTTTGGGTTAGGGTAAGGGTTACTGTGAAGTTTAAGGTTAGTGTTAGGGTTAGGGTGAGGATTAGGGTGATATTAAGGGTTAGGGTGAGGGTTAAAGAGAGTGTGGGTTAGGGTTAGGGTTAGAGTGAGGCCTAGGGTGTGCGTTAGGGTTACAGTTAGTGTTAGGAAGAGGGTTAGGGTGAGGGTTAGGGTTCGGGTTAGGGTAAGGGTGAGGGTTAGGGTCAAGGTGAAGGTTAGGTTTAGTGTGAGGGTATTGGTTAGAGTGAAAGTTAGAATTAAGTTGAGGGTAAGGGTTAGGATGAGAGTTAAGGTTAAGGTTAGGGTTAGATTGAGGTTGAGAGTTAGGGTTAGGGTTGGGTGAGGGTTAGATTTAGAGTGAGGGTTAGGGTTGGATTAGGGTTAGAGTTAGGGTGAAGGTGAGGGTGAGGGTTAGGGTTAGAGTTCGGTTTAGGGTGAGGGTCAGAGTGTGGTTTAGGGTTAGGATTAGGATTAGGGTTAGGTTTAGGCTGAGGTTGAGGGTGAGATTAAGAGGGAGGGTTAGGTTTAGGGTTACGTTTTGGGTTAGGGTTGGGGTGAGGGTGATTGTTAGGGTTAGGGTGAGGTTTAGGTTGAGGGTGAGGGTTAGGGTGAGGGTTTGGGTTAGGGGGAGGTTAGGTTTAGGGTTAGGGTGAGGGATAGGGCCATGGTGATGTTTAGGATGAGGGTGAGGTTTAGGGAGAGGGTGAGGGTTCGGGTGCTGTTTAGGTTTACGATTAGAGATAGGGTGAGCGCTAGGGTGAGCGTGAGGGTTAGGGTTAGGGTTAGGGATTGTGTGAGAATTAGTGTTAAGGTTAGGGTTTGGGTGAGTGTTAGGCTGACAGGAATGATTAGGGTTAGGTTGAGGGTTAAGTTTAGTCTGAGGGTTAGGGTTAGGGTTAGGGTTAGTGTGAGCTTATGGGTTAGGGTGAGGGTTAGGGTGAGGGTGAGGGTTAGGCTTAGGGTTAAGGGAAGTGTTATGTTGAGGGTTATTGTTACGGTGAGGCTTAGGTTTAGGGTGAGGGTTAGGGTTAGAATGAGGTTTAGGGTTAGGGTTAGGTTTAGGGTTAGGATTATCTTTAGGATTAGTGCTAAGGTGAGGGTAAGGGTTAGGTTTAGGCTTAGGGTTAGGGTGAGGGTTAGGTTTAGTGTGAGGGTTAGGGTGACAGGGTTAGGCTGTGGATAAGGTTAGGGTGAGGGTGAAGGATAGGGTGAGAGTGAGGGTTACGGTTAGCGTGAGTGTTTTGGTGAGGGTTAGGGTGAGGATTGGTGTTAGGGTTAGGGTTATGTTTAGGTTGAGGGTGAGGGATAGTGTTAGAATTAGAATTAGGGTTAGGGTTAGGATTAGGGTCAGGTTGAGGGTGATGGTTAGGGTTAGGGTGACAGTGAGTGTCAGGGTGAGGGTTAGGGTTCAGGTTAGGGATAGAGTGAGGATTATCATTAGGGTTCGGTTTAGTGTAAGGGTTAGGCTGAGGGGTAGGGTTATCTTTAGGATGAGGGTAAGGTTTAATGTGAGGGTTAGGGTTAGGGTTAATGTTAGGATGAGGGTTAGGGTTAGGGTTAGCGTTGGGGTTATTGTTAGGGTTGGGTGAGGGTGAGGGTGACGGTGAGGGTGAGGTTTAGGGATAGGGTTAGGTTTAGAGTGAGGGTGGGAGTGAGGGTTAGGGTTAGGATTAGGATTAGGGTTAGGTTTAGGCTGAGGGTGAGTGGGAAGGGGAGGGGAAGCTTAGGGTTAGGGGTAGGTTTAGGGTTAGGGTTACAGAGAGAGTTAGGGTTAAAATTATTTTTAGGATTAGGGTGAGGGTGAGGGTGAGATTTCAGGTGAGGATTAGGGTTAAGCAAAGAGTTAGGGTGAAGGATAGGGTGAGTGTGATGGTTAGGGTTATGTTTAGGGGTAGGGTGAGAATTAGTGTTAGGGTTAGGGTTAGGGTGAGGGTTCGGCTCAGGGGTAGGGTTAGGGTTAGGGTGAATGTTAGGTTTAGTCTGATAGTTATGGTTAGGGTTAGCGATAGGGTTACGGTTAGGGTGAGGGTAAGGGTTAGGTTGAGGGTTAGAGTGAGGTTTAGGTTTAGGTTCATGGTGAGGGTTGGGTGAGGGTTAGGGTTAGGTTTAGTCTTAGGGGGAGATGGAGGCTTAGGGTTAGGGTGAGGATGAGGGTTTGGGTTATTGTTAGGTTTATTGTGAGGGTGAGAATGAGGGTAAGCGTTAGGTTTAGGTGAGGGTGAGAGTGAGGGTTAGTGTTAGGATTAGGATTCAGGATATATTTAGTCTGAGGGTGAGGGGGAGGTGGAGAAGGCGGGTTAGGGTGTGGGTTTGGTTTAGCGCTAGGGTTTGGGTGAGGGTGACGTTTAGCATTAGGGTTAGGGTGAGGGTAAGGGTTAGGGTCAGCGTTAGCATTAGGGTTAGGGTTAGGGTTAGGGTGAGGTTGAGGGTGAGGGTTAGGTTTGGTTGAGGGTTAGAGTGAGGTTGAGAAGTAGGGTTTGGTTATGGTTAGAATTAGGTTGAGGTGAGGGTGAGTGTTAGGGTTAAGATTAGGTTTAGGGTTAGGGTTAGACTTAGGGTGAAGGTGAGGGTGAGCATGAGGGTTTGGGTTAGGGTTCGGGTTAGGGTTCGGGTTAGGGTGAGGGTTAGGGTCCGAGTTAGGGTTAGGGTGAATATGAGGGTGAGGGTTAAGTTTGGGTGAGGGTTAGAGTTAGGGTGAGGGATAGCGTTGGGTAAGGGTTAGAGTTATGGTGAGGGTGAGGGTGAGAGTTAGGGTTAGGATTAGGGTTAGGGTTAGGGTTAGACTGAGGGTGAGGTTGAGGGTGAGGGTGAGGGTATGGGTTAGGGTTAGGGTTAGGATTAGGGAGAGGGTAAGGGTTAGGGTTAGGATTAGAATTAGTGTGAGTGTGAGCTTCAGGGTTAGGGTTAGGGTTAGGGTTAGGGTTAGCGTTAGGGTTAGGGTTAGGCTGAGGTTGAGGGTGAGGGTGAGGTTTAGGTTTAGGGTTCGGGTGAGGGTTAGATTTAGGGTTAGCGTGAGGGTTAGGGTGTGGGTTATGGTTATGTTTAGGGTTAGGGTGAGGGTCAGGGTGAGGGTAAGGATTAAAGTGAGGTTTAGGGTGAAGTTGAGGGTTATGATTAGGTTTAGGGTGAGGAGTACGTTGAGGGTTAGGGTTAAGTTGAGGGTGAGCGTTAAGTTGAGGTTGAGGGTTAGGGTTAGGATTAGGGTGAGGGTTAGGGTCAGGGTGAGGGTTAGGGTTAGGGTGACAGTTAGGGTTAGGGGAGGGTTAGGTTTAGGGTTAGGGTTAGGGAGTGTGCTAGGTTGAGGGTGAGGTTTAGGGTTAGGGTTACGGTTAGGGATAGGGTGAGGATTAGGGTAAGGGTTAGGGTTAGGGTTAGGCTGAGGGGTTGGCGTAGGGTTAGGGTGAGGGTTAGGTTTAGTGTGAGAATTAGGGTTAGGTTTAGGGTTAGTGTTAGGGTGAGGGTTAGGGTTAGGGTTAGGGTTATTGTTAGGGTTAGTGTAAGGATTAGGGTTTGGGTTAGAGTTAGAGTTAGGGTGAGGTTTAGTGTTAGTGTTAGGGATAGGGTTAGGATTAGTGTGAAGGTTAGTGTTAGGGTTAGGGTTAGGCTTAGGGTGAGGATAAGGTTTAGGGTGAGGTTTATGGTGAGGGTGAGGTTTAGAGTTAACGTTAGGTTTAGGGTGAGTGTTAGGGTGAGGGTTAGGTTTAGCTTTAGGTTTAGGGTGAGGGTGATGTTTAGGGTTAGGGTTAGGGTGAGTGTTAGCGATAAGGTGAGCGTTAGCGTTAGGGTTAGGGATACAGTGACGGTGAAGGTGAGGGTTATGTTTGGTCGAGGGTTAGAGTGAGGGTGACGATTAGTGTTGGGTTATGGTTAGAGTTAGGGTGAATAGAGGGTGAGGGTTAGGGTAAGGATTAGTGTTATGTTTAGGGTTAGGCTGAGGTTGAGGATGAAGGTGAATTTAAGGGTTAGGTTTCCTGTGAGGGTTCGGGTGAGGGATAGATTTAGGGTTAGGGTGAGGGTTAGGGTGAGGCTTATGGTTATGGTTAGGGTTAGGCTGAGCGTCTGGGTGAGGGTAAGTGTTAAAGTGAGGTTTAGGGTGAAGTTGAGGGTTAAGGTTATTGTTAGGGTGAGGGTTAGGGTTAAGTTGAGGGTGAGCGTTATGTTGAGGTTGAGGGTTAGGGTTAGGGTTAGGATGTGGGTTAGGGTGAGGGTGAGGGTTAAGGTTAGGCTGAGGGTTAGGGTTAGGAGAGGGTTAGGTTTAGGGTTAAGGTTAGGGTGAGGTCTTGGGTGAGGGTGAGGTTTAGGGTTAGGGTTACGGTTAGCGGTAGGGTGAGGATTAGGTTTAGGTTTAGGGTTAGGGTTAGGGTAATCCTGAGCGGTTGGCTTAGGGTTAGGTTGAGGGTTAAGTTTACTGTGAGAGTTAGGGTTAGGGTTAGGTTTAGTGTTAGGTTGAGGGTTAAGTTATGGTTAGGGTTATTGTTAGGGTTAGTGTAAGGTTTAGGGTTAGGGTTAGAGTTAGGGTTAGGGTGAGGTTTAGGGTGAAGGTGAGGATTAGGGTTAGGGTTAGGGTGAGGGTTAGCATAACTTTTAGGGTTAGGGTGAGGGTTAGTTTGACGGTTAGTGTTAGGATTAGCATTAGGATTAATGTGAGTGTTAGGGTTAGGGTTAGGGTAAGGGTAAGGGTAAGGGTTTGGGTGAGGGTTAGGGTTAGGGTGAGAGTTAGGGTTAAGTGTTGGGATAGATTGAGGTTGAGGGTGAGGGTTACGGTTGGGTGAGGATTAGAGTTAGAGTGATTGTTATGGTTGCATTAGGGTTAGAGTAATTTTGATGCTGAGGGTGAGTGGTAGGGTGAAGGTAAGAGTAAGCATGAGGGTTAAGCTGAGGGTGAGTGTTAGGTTTAGGGTTAGGCTTAGGGTGAGGTTGAGGGTGAGGTTAAGGGTTAGGTTTAGGGTGAGGGTTAGGTTTAGGGTGAGGGTTAGTGTGAGGGTTTGGGTTATTGTTAAGGATAGGATGAGGGTGAGGTTGAAGCTGAGGTTTAGCAAGAGTTTGAGGGTGAGATTTAGGGTTAGGGTAAGGGTGAGTGTGAGGGATAGGGTTAGAGTTGGGGTTCGGGTTAGGTTTAGGGTTAGGCTGAGGGTGACAATGAGGGTGAGGGTGAGAGTTAGGCTTAGGGTTAGAGTGAGGGTTAGGGTTAATGTGAGGGTTAGGGTGAGTGTGAGGATAAGTGTTAGGTTGAGTGCTATGGTGAATGGGAGGTTTAGGATTAGGTTTAGGGTGAGGGTTAGGGTGAAGGTTAGGGTTAGCGTTAGGGTGAGGGTTAGGGTGAGGTTTAGGGTTAGGGATAGCGTTAGGGTTAGGGTGAGGGTTAGGGTTAGGGTGATGTATTGGTTTAGGGTTAGGGTTAGGGTGATGTTTAGGGTTAAGGTGAGGGTTAGGTATAGGATTAGTGTTAGGTTTAAGGTTAGGCGTAGGGTGAGGGTGAGAGTGAGGTTTAGGGTTAGGGATATCGTTAGGGTTAGGGTGAGGGTTAGGGTTAGGGTGATGTATAGGGTTAGTGTTAGGGTTAGAGTGAGGGTTAGGGTTAGGGTGAGGTTTAGGTTTAGGATTAGGGTTAGGGTGAGGGTTAGGTTTAGGGTTAGGTTTAGGCTGTGAGTGAGGGTGAGGGTTAGGTTTAGGGTGAGTCTTAGGGTTAGGATTAGGGTGAGGATTATGTTTACGGTGATGTTTAGCGTGAGTATGAGGGTCCAGGTGAGAGTGAGGGTTAGGATGTGGGTTAGGGTTAGAGTTAGGGTGAGTGTTAGGGTGATGGTGAGGGTTAGGGTGAGTGTGAGTATTAGGGGTAGGTTTAGGGTGAGGGTTAGGGTTAGTTTTAGAGTTAGGATTATTCTTAGGGTTAGGGTAAAGGTGAGGGGGAGGGGGAGGGGGAGGTTTAGTGTTAGGGTTTGGTTTAGGGTGAGGGTGAGAGTGAGGGTTAGTGTTAAGATTAGGATTATGGTTAGCATTAGGATGAGGTTGAGGTTGAGGGTGACGGAGAAGGTTAGTGTTAGTGTTAGGGTTAGGGTGAGGGTGAGAGTGAGAGGTTAGTGTGACGGTTAGGGTTAGGTTAGGGTTAGGGTTAGGGTGAGTGTTTGAGTGACGGTGAGGGTTAGGTTTAGGGTTTGGTTTAGGGTGAGGGTGAGGGTTATGGTTAGCATTAGTGTTAGGTTTAGGTTTAGGCTGAGGGTGAGGGTGAGTTTGAGGGTTAGGGTTAAGGTTGGGTTAAGGTTAGGGTGAGGGCTATTGTGAGAGTGAGGGTTAGTGTGAGGGTGAGGGTGAGTGTGAGGGTTTCGGTGAGGTAAGGGTTAGGGTTAGGGTTAGGGTTACGGTGAGGGTGAGGGTTAGGGATAGGGTGAGACTGAGGGTTAGGGTTAGGGTTAGGATTAGAGTAAGAGTTAGGGTGAGGTATAGTATGATGGTGAGGGTTCGGGTCAGGGTGAGGGTTAGGGTTAAGGTTAGGATTAGGGTGAGGGCTAGGGTGAGGGTGAGCGTTAGGCTGAGAGTGAAGTTGAGGGTGAGGGTGAAGGTTAGAGTTGGAATAATGTTTAAGTTTAAGCTTAGCATGAGGATTAGGGTGACTGTAAGTGTTAGGGTGAGGGTTAGCGCTAGTGTTAGGGTGAGGGTTAGGGTGAGGGTGAGTTTTAGTGTGAGCGTGAGGGTTAGGGTGAGGGTGACAGTTCAGGTTAGGGTTAGGATTAGGGTTTGGGTTAGGGTTTGGGTGAGGGTGCGGGTTAGGGTGAGGGTGAGGTTTAGGCTTAGTTTAAGGTAAGGGTTAGGGTGAGGGTGAGGGTGAGTATTAGTGTGTGGGTTAGCATCAGGGATAAGATGAGAGTGAGAGTTTGGTTTAGAATTAGTGTTATATTTAGGGTTAGGCTTAGGGTGAGGGTGAGGTTGAGGTTGAGGGTTAGGTATAGGGTTAGGGTAAGGGTGAGGATTAGGGTTAGGGTGATGTTTAGGGTTAGTGTTAGGGTTAGGGTGAGAGTTACGGTTAGCGTGAGAGTCAGGGTTAGGGTGTGGGTGAGGGTTAGGGTTAGGGTGAGGGTAAGCGAAAGGGTTAGGATTAGCCGTAGGATGAGGGTTATGAGGGGTAGGGTTATGGTTCTGGTGAGGGTTAGAGTTACTGTGAGGGTTAGGGTTAGGGTTAAGGTTTGGGTTAGGGAGAGGGTAAGGCTTAGGTTAGTGTGAGGGTTAGGGTTAGGGTTAGTTTAAGGGTGAGGGTAAATGTTAGGGTGAGGTTTAGGGTGAGGGTGAGAGTTAGGCTTAGGGTTAGTGTTAGGATTAGTGTGTGGGTGAGGGTGAGGGTGAGAGTTAGTGTGAGGTTTAGGGTTAGGGTTAGGGTGAGGGTTTGAGTGAGGGTGAGGGTAGGGTTAGGGTTAGGGTTATGGTGAGGGTGAGGTTTAGGGTTAGTATTAGAGTTAGGGTAAGGTTTAGGCTGAGGTTGAGGGTGAGTTTGAGGGTTAGAGTTAGGGTTGGGTTAGGGTTAGGGTGAGGGCTCTTGTGAGGTTGAGGGTGAGGGTAAGGTTGAGGGTTTCGGTTAGGTAAATGTTAGGGTTAGGGTTAGGGTGAGGATTTGGTTGAGGGAGAGGTTTAGGGTGAGGGTTAGAGTAAGGGTGAGTGTTAGGGTTAGGTTTAGGGTGAGGGATAGGTTTAGGGTGATGTTAAGGATGAGGGTGAGATTTAGGGTGAGAGTGAGTGTTCGGGGGTGGGTTAGGGTTACGGTTAGAGTTAGGTTGAGGGCTAGGGTGAGGGTGAGTCTTAGGGTTAGAGTTAGGAATAGGGTGAGAATTAGGGTTAGGGTCAGGGTTAGGGTGAGGGTTAGGCTGAGGGGAATGGTTAGGGTTAGGGTAAGGGTTAGGTTAGTGTTAGGGTGAGGGTTAGGGTTATTGTTAGGGTTAGGGTTAGGGTAAGTGTAAGGTTGAGTGTTAAGGTTAGGGTGAGGTTTAGGTTTAGGGTTAAGATTATTGTTTGGGTGAGATCTAGGGTGAGGTTGAGTGTTAAGTTTAGGCTTAGGTTTAGGTTGAGGGTTAGGGTTAGGTGTAGGGTTAGGGTTAGCATGAGGGGTAGTTTTAGGGTTAGGGTGAGTGTTAGGTTTACTGTGAAGGTTAGGGTTAGTGTTAGGGTTAGGGTGAGGGTAAAAGTTAGGGTGAGGGTGAGGATTAGGGTGAGAGTGAGGGTTAGGGTTAGCGTGAGTGTTAGGGTCAGGGTTAGGGTGAGGGTTATTGTTAGGATTAGGGTTATGTTTAGGGTTAGGGTTAGGGTTAGGGTTAGGGTTAGGTTTATGTTTAGGGTTAGGTTTAGGGTGAGGTTGAGTGTGAGGGATATTGTTCTAATTAGGATTAGAGTTCGGTTTAGGAATAAGGTGAGGTTCATGGTGAGGGTTAGGTTTAGGGTTAAACTGAGGGTCAGGGTGAGGGTTAGGGTTAGGTTTAGGGTTAGGGATAGGGTGAAGATTAGCATTAGGGTTAGATTCAGTGTGAGGGTTAGGCTGAGGTGTAGGGTTATGTTTAGTGTGAGGTTAAAGTTTAATGTGAGTGTTAGGGTTAGGGTTAGTGTTAGGGTGAGGGTTAGGATTAGGACTAGGGTTAGAGTTGGGGTTATTTTTAGTGTTAGAGTGAGGGAGATGGTGAGGGTGAAGTTTAGGGATAGGGTTAGGTTTAGAGTGAGGGTGGGAGTGAGGGTTACGGTTAGGATTAGGATTAGGGTTAGGGTTAGGATGAGGGTGAGTGGGAAGGGGTGGGGAATTGTTAGGGTTAGGTGTAGGTTTAGGGTAAGGGTTAGAGTCAGTGTTAGGTTAAAGTTATTGTTCGGATTAGGGTGAAGGTGAGGGTGATTGTGAGGGTTCGGGTGAAGGTTAAGGTTAAGGATAGAGTTAGGGTGAGGGCTAGGGTGAGTGTGAGGTTTAGGGTTATGGTGAGGGATAGGGTGAGAATTAGGGTTAGGGTTAGGGTAAGGGTGATGGTTAGGCTAAGGTGTAGGGTTAGGGTTAGGCGGAGGGTTAGGTTTAGTTTGAGGGTTAGGGTTAGTTTTTGGTTTAGGGTTAGTCTTAAGTTGAGGGTAAGGGTTAGGGTGAGGGTTAGGGTGAGGGTGAGGTTTAGGGTTAGGTTTATGGTAAGGTTTGTGTGAGTTCTAGGGTTAGGGTTAGGGTTAGGATGAGGGTGAGGGTTAAGGTTAGGGTGAGAGTTAGGTTGAGGGTGAGAGTGAGGCTGAGGGTTAGGTTGAGGGTGAGGGTGAGGTTGAGTTTGAGAGTTAGCGTTATGGAGAAGGTAAGGGTGAGGATTACAGTAAGGTTTTGGTTTAAAATTAGGGTTATGCTGAGGGTGAGCTTGAGGGTGAGGGTGAAGTTTAGGGTTAGGGTGAGGTTGAGGGTTAGGGTTAGGTTTAGGGTTAGGGTTAGGGTGAGGGTGAGGGTTAGTGATAGCGTGAGGGTGATTATTAGGATTTGGGTTAGGGTTAGAGTAAGAGTTAGGTGAGGATTAGTATGAGGGTGAGGGTTAAGGTCAGGGTGAGGGTTAGGTTTAGGTTTAGGGTCAGGGTGAGGGCTAGGGTGAGGGTGAGGGTTAGGCTGAGGGTGAAGGTGAGGGTGAGGGTGAGGGTTAGGTTTAGCGTAATGTTTATGTTTAGGGTTGGAGTGAGGATTAGGTTGACTTCAGGATTAGGGTGTTAGTGTGAGGGTTAGCGCTAGTGTTAGGGTGAGGGTTAGGGTGAAGGTGAGCTTTAATGTGAGTGTGAGGGTTAGGGTGAGGGTGAAGGTTCGTGTTAGGTTTACCGTTAGGGTGAGGGTTAGGGTTAGGGTGAGGGTGAGGGTTAGGGTTAGGTTAGGATTAGGGTTAGGTTGAGGGTGAGGGTGAGTATTAGTGTGTAGGTTAGGGTTAGGGTTAGCATTAGGGTAAGGATGAGAGTGAGAGTTAGGTTTAGGAATAGTTTTAGGTTTAGGGTGAGGCTTAGGGTGAGGGTGAAGGTGAAGTTTATGGTTAGGGATAGGATTAGGGTTAGGTTGATGTTTAGGGTTAGGGTGATGTTTACGGTTACTATTAGGGTTAATGTTAGGGTTAGGGTTAGGGTGAGAGTTAGCTTTAGCGTTAGGGTTAGGGTGAAGTTTAGGCTTAGGGTTAGGCTTAGGCTGTGAGTGAGGGTGAGGGTTTGGGTGAGGGTTAGGTTTAGGGTGAGGCTTAGGGTTAGTGTGAGGGTTATGTTTAGGGTGATGTTTAGTTTGAGGGTGAGGGTCATGGTGAGAGTGAGGGTTAGGGTGTGGGTGAGGGTTAGGGTTAGGGTGAGGATTAGGGTGACGGTGAGGGTTAGGGTGAGGGTGATGTTTAGGGTTAGGGTTAGGTTGAGGGCTAGGTTTAGTTTTAGGGTTAGGGTGAGGGTCAGTGTGAGGGTTAGGGTTAGGGTTTGCATTAGGATTAGTGTGAGGGTTAGGGTTAGCTTGAGGGTTAGGGTTAGGTTGAGGGTGAGGGATAGTGTGAGGGTTAGGTTAGGGTGAGAGTTAGGGTTAAGGTTAGGGTTAGATTGATGTTGAAGGTGAGGGTTCGGGTTGGGTGAGTGTTAGAGTTAGAATGAGGGTTAAGGTTGGATTAGCGTTAGAATTAGTGTGAGGGTGAGGGTGAGGGTTAGGGTTAGGATTAAAGTTAGGGTTAGGGTTAGACTGAGGGTGAGGGTGAGGGTGACAGTTTCGTTTAGGTTGAGGTTTATGGTTAGTGTGAGGGTGAGGGCAAGCATGAGGGATATGTTCAGGGGTAGTATGTGGGTTAGATTGAGGGTTAGGGTTATTGTTAGTGTGAGGGTTAGGGTTACTGTAAGGGTTAGGGTTACGGTTAAGTTTAGGGTTAGGGAAAGGGTAAGGCTTAGGTTAGTGTGAGAGTTAGGGTTAGGGTTAGGTTTAGGGTCAGGGTAAGGGTTAGGGTGAGGTTAAGGGTGAAGGTTAGAGTTATGGTTAGGGTGAGGGTTAGGGTTAGGTTGATGATAAGGATGAGGGTGAGGGTTAGGCTGAGGGCTCTGGTTCGGTTGCGGGTTAGGGTTACGGTTAGAGTTAGGTTTAGGGATAGGGTGAGGGTGAGGTTTAGGGTTAGTGTTAGGGATAGGGTGAGAATTAGGGTTAAGGTCAGGGTTAGGGTGAGGGTTAGGCTGAGGGGAATGGTTAGGATTAGGGTGAGGTTAAGGGTTAGGTTTAGATTTAGGGTGAGGGTTAGGGTTAGGGTTAGGGTTACTGTTAGGGTTAGGGTAAGGCTGAGTGTGAGGGACAAGGTGAGGTTGAGGTTGAGGTTTAGGTTTAGGTTTAGGGTTATAGTGAGGGGGAAAGTGAGGGTTAGGTTTAGGATTAGAAATAGGGTTAAGGTTAGGCTGAGGGTGAGGGTGACAGTGAGGGTTAGGATTAGGGTTAGTGTTAGTGTTAGGATTAGGCTGAATTTTAGGGTTAGTGTGAGGGTTAGGGTTATGGTTAAGTTGAGGTGTAGGATTAGTGTTAGGATGAGGGTTAGGGTGAGTGTGAGGGTTAGGGTTAGGTTTAGGATGAGGGTAAGGTTTATGGTGAGGGTTAGGCTGAGGGTGAGGTTTAGGGTTAGGGTGAGGGTAAGGGTTAGGGTGAGGGTTAGGGTGTGGGATAGGGTTAGGTTTAGGGTTAGAGAGTGGGCTAATGTGAGGGTGAGAGTTAGGGTTAGTGTTAGGGTTAGGGTTAACCTTAAGGTGAGGCTGAGGTGAGATTTAGTTTTAGGATTAGTGTTAGGTTTAGGGTTGTGCTCAGGGTGAGGGTGAGGTTGAGTGTGAGGGTTAGGGTGAGGGTTAGGGTTAGGGTTTGGGTGAGGGTTATGGTTATGGTTAGGGTTAGGGTGAGGGTGAGGGTGAGGGTAAGGATTAATCTGAGGTTTAGAATGAAGTTGAGGGTTAGGGTTAGGGTTAGGGTGAGGAATACAGTGAGGGTTAGGGTTAAAATGAGGGTGAGCATGAAGTTTAGGTTGAGGGTTCCGGTTAGGGTTAGGGTGAGTGTTAGAGTCAGGTTGAGGTTTAGGCTTAGGGTGAGGGTAAGGGTTAGAGGAGGGTTAGGTTTAGGGTTAGGGTTAGGGTGAGGGCTATGGTGAGTGTGAGGTTTAGGGTTAAGGTTAGGGATAGGGTGTGGATTAGAGTTAGGGTTAGGGTTAGGGTTAGGCTGAGTCATTGGCTTAGCTTTAGGGTGAGGGTTAGGTTTAGTGTGAGAGTTAGGGTTGGGGTTAGGGTTAGTGTTATGGTGAGTGTTAGGGTTAGGGTTATTGTTAGAGTTAGTATAAGGGTTAGGGTTAGATTTAGGGTTAGGGTGAGGTTTATGGTTAGGGTGAGGTTTAGGGTTAAAGTTAGGTTTAGGTTGAGTTTTAGGGTATGGTTTATGTTTAGGGTTAGGGTTAGGGTGAGGGTGACGTTTAGGGTTAGGGTTTGTGTGAGGGTTAGGTTTAGGGTGAGCGTTAGAGTTAGTGTTAGGGTTAGGGTTAAGGTGAGGATGAGGGTGAGGGTTAGGGTTGGTTGAGGTTTAGAGTGAGGGTGAGGATTAGGGTTGGGTTATTGTTAGAGTTAGGGTGATTTGAGGGTGAGTGTTAGTGTTAAGATTAGGGTAGGCTTAGGGATAGACTTAGGGTGAGGGTGAGGGTGAGCATCAGGGTTTGGGTTGGGCTAGTGTTAGGGTGAGGGTAAGGGTTAGAGTTAGGGTTAGGATGAATGTGAGTGTGAGGGTTAGGTTTGGGTGAGGGTTAGAGTTATGGTGAGGGTTAGGGTTGGGTAAGGATTATTGTTATTGTGAGGGTGAGGGTAAGCATTAGGGTTAGGAATAGGGTTAGGGTTAGGGTTAGACTGTGGGTGAGGTTGAGAGTGAGGGTGAGGGTTTGGGTTAGGTTTAGGACTACGGTTAGGGTGAGGGTTAGGGTTAGGGTTAGAATAAGGGTGAGGGTGAGGGTCAGGGTTAGGGTTAGGATTAGGGTTAGGTTTAGGGTTAGGCTGAGAGTGAGTGTTCACGTTCGGGTTAGGGTTAGGATTCGGTGAGGGTTAGGGTGAGGGTTAGGGTGAGGGTTAAGGTTAGGGTTAAGCTTAGGGTGAGAGTTAGGATTAGTGTTAGGGTTAGTGTTAGGGTGAGGGTTAGGGTTTGATTTAGTGTTAGGGTTAGGTTTAGGTTTTGGGTGAGGGTTAGAGTTAGGGTGAGGTTTAGGGTTATGGGAGGGTTAGGTTTACGGTTAGGGTTAGGGTGATGGCTTGGGTGAGATTGAGGTTTAGGGTTAGGGTTACAGTTAGGGATAGGGTGAGGATTAGGGTTAGGGTTAGGGTTAGGGTTAGGCTGAGGGGTAGGTTAGGATTAGGGTGAGGGTTATGTTTAGTGTGAGTGTTAGGATTAGTGTTAGGGTTAATGTTAGGGTGAAGGTTAGGGTTAAGGTTAGGGTTAGGTTTAGCGTTAGGGTGAGGATGAAGGTGAGGGTGAGTGTGAGAGTGAGGGTGAGGGTGAAATTTAGGGTTAGGGTTAGATTTAGGGTCAGGGTGAGCGTGAGGGTTAGGGTTAGGATTAGGATTAGGGTTAGGGTTAGGCTGAGGGGGAGGGATAGGTTTAGGGTTAGGGTTAGAGTTAGGGTGCGGTTGAGTGTTAGGGTTAGTGTGAGTGTTAGGTTTAGGGTTAGGGTGAGGTAAAAGTTTAGGGGTAGGATTAGGTTGAGTGTGAGTGTTAGGCTTAGGGTTAGGGTTAGGATTAGTGTGTGGGTGAGGGTGATGGTTAGATTTAGGGTTAGATTTAGGTTTGGGTTGATGGTTAGGGTTAGGGTTAGAGTTAGGGAGAGGGTGTGGGTGAGGGTGAGGTTTAGGGTTAGGTTTAGAGTTAAGGTGAGTGTGATGTTGAGGGTTAGGTTTAGGATTAGGTTTAGGGTCATGTTAGGGTTAGGCTGAGGTTGAGGGTGAGGTTGAGGGTTAGGGTTAGGGTTAAGGTTAGGGTGAGGGCTTGGGTGAGGGTGAGGGTGAGGTTGAGTGTGAGGGTTAGGGATAGGATGAGTGTTAGGGTTAGGGTTTCCTCTAGGGTTATGGGTAGGGTAAAGTTTAGGTTTAGAGTGAGCGTTAGGGTTAGGGTTATGTTTAGGGTGAGGGTAAGGGTTAGGGTGAGGATTAGGGTGAAGGTGAGGTTTAGGCTTAGGATTAGGTTTAGGATTATTGTTTGGGTGATGGTGAGGGTTGGGGTTAGAGTGAGGTTTAGGGTTATGCTGAGGCTTGGGTTTAGGTTTAGAGTTCGGATAAGGGTGTGGGTGAGGGTGAGGGTGAGGGTTAGGGTTAGGGTGAGGGTGAGGGTTAGGATTATTATTAGGCTTGGGTTTAGTGTTAGGCTGAGGGTGAGGGTGGGGATTACGGTGAGGCTGAGGGTGAGTGTGAGCGTTTCTGTTGGTAAGGGTTAGGCTTAGGGTTAGTGTGAGTATGAGGATGAGGGTTAGGGTTAGGATGAGGGTTTGGGTTAGGTTTAGCGTGAAATTAAGTTTACGGTGAAGTTTAGGGTGAGGGTGAGTGTTAGGGTGAAGTTGAGGATTCTTGTGAGGGTTAGGTTTAGGGTTATAGTTAGGGTAAGGGCTAGGGAGATTGTGAGAGTTAGGGTAAGTGTTAGGGATAGGGTGAGAATTAGGGTTAGGTTTAGGGTTAGGATGAGGATAACGTTTAGGATTAGCATTAATGTTAGGGTGATATTTAGGGTGAGGGTTAGTGTTAGGGTTAGGGTTAGGGTGAGGGTGAGGGTGAAGGTTAGGGTTTTCGTTAGGTTGAGGATTAGGGTAAGGGTTAGTGTTAGTGTGAGGGTGAGGGTGAGGGTGAGGGTTTTGGTTAGGTTGAGGATTAGGGTTAGGGTGATCGTGAGGGTTAGGGTTGGGGTTAGTATGAAGGTGAGGGTGAGCCTGAGGGTTGGGGTGAGGGTGAGGGTGAGGGAGTGGGTTAGATTTAGTGTGAGGGTGAGGGTGAATGTTAGGGTTAGGGTTAGGAATAGGGTTAGGGTTAGGTTTAGGTTGAGGGTGAGCGTGAGGGAGTGGGTGAGGGTTAGGTTTAGGGTGAGGGTTAGGGTTAAGTGACAGTTAGAGTGAGGGTGAGGTTACGGTTTTTGTTGAGGGTTAGGTTGAGGATTAGGCTGAGTGGTAGGGTTAGGCTTAGGGTGAGGACTAGGTTTAGTGTGAGAGTTAGGGTTCGGGTTAGGGTTAGTGTTAGTGTTAGGGTGAGAGTTAGGGTTAGGGTTAGGGTTATTGTTATTTTTAGGTTTAGGGTGAGGTGAGAGTGAGGGGGAGGGGGAGGGTTAGGTTTAGGGTTAGGGTTAGGATGAGTGTAAGGTTTAGGTTTAGGGATATGTTTAGTGTTGGGGTGAAGCGTAGTTTGAGGGGTAGGGGGAGAGGAATGGGGAGGTTTAGGGTTAGGGTTAGGTTTAGGGTGAGGGTGAGTGTGAGGGTTAGGTTTATGATTAGGATTAGGGTTAGGGTTAGGCTGAGGGGCAGGAGGAGGGGGAGGAGGAGGGGGGGTTAGTGTTAGGGTGAGGGTGAGGCTTAGGGTTAGTGTGAGGGTTAGGGTTAGGTTTAGGGTGAGGGAAAAGTTTAGGGTGAGGGTTAGGGTGAGGGTAAGTGTTAGGCTTTAGATTAGGGTTAGGATTCGTGTGTTGGTGAGGTTGAGGGTTAGGGTTAGGGTGAGAGCTAGTCCTCATACTAGTGAGAATTTGGGTTAGGTTTAGGGTAAGGGTTAGGGTGAGGGTTACGGTGAGGGTTAGGGTTAGCATTAGGGTTAGCGTTAGGGTTAGGGTGAGGGTGAGGCTTAGGGTTAGGGTTAGGTTGAGGGTTAGGTTTAGGGTGAGGGTTAGGGCTAGGGTTAGTGTTAGGGTGAAGGCGAGGTTTAGGGTTAGGTTTAGGGTTATTTTTAGGGTTAGGGTGAGGGTGAATGTGAGGGTGAGCTTGTGGGTGAGGGTGAGGTTTTGGATTAGGGTTAGGTTTACAGTGAGGATGAGAGTGAGGGTTAGGGTTAGGATTAGCATTAGGGTTAGGGTTAGACTGAGGGTGAGAGTTAGGGTGAGCCGGAGGTTTCGGGTTAAGGTTAGTGTTTGGTTTAGGGTGAGGGTTAGGGTTAGGGTTAGAGTTAGGGTAAGGGTGTGGGTGAGGGTGAGTGTGAGGGTTAGGGTTAGGATTAGGGGTAGGATTATGGTTAGGTTTAGGGTTTGGCTGAGGGTGAGGTTGAGTTTCAGGGTTAGGGTTAGGTAAGGTTTAAGTTTAGGGTGATGGCTAGTGTGAGGTTGAGAGTTAGGGTGAGGGGGAGGGTGAGTTTGAGGATTAAGGTTAGGGTGAGGGTTAGGTTTAGGCTAGCGTGAGGGTTGGATTAGAGTGATGTTTATGGTGAGGGTGAGGGTTAGGGTGAGGGTGAGGGTGAGGGTGAGTGTTAGGGTTAGGGTTAGAGTTAGGGGGATGGGATAAGGTGAGGGTGAGGGTTAGGGTTAGTGTTAGGGTGAGGGTTATAATTAGTGTGAGGGTTAGGGTGAGGGTGAAGGTAAGGGTTATGGTGAGGGTTAGTTTGAGGGGTATGTTTAGGGTGATAGTGAGGGCTAGGATTAGAGTGATATTTAGGATGAGGGTGTGGGTTAGGGTGAGGGTTCGGTTTCGGGTGCAGGTTAGGGTTACGGTTAGAGTTAGGGTGAGGGCTAGGTTGAGGGTGAGGGTTAGGGTTAGGGTTAGGATTAGGGTTAGGTTTATGGTTAGGCTTAGGGTGAGGGTGAGGATTAGGTTGAGGGTTCGGGTAAGGGTTCGGGTGAGGGTTAGGGTTACGGTTAGGGTGAGGAATAGGGTGAGGGTTAAGTTTAGGGTGAGTTTGAGCGTTAAGTTGAGGTTTAGGTTTAGGGTGAGGGTTAGGGTCAGGGTGAGGGTTAGGGTTAGGGTGAGTGTGAGCGTCATGTTGAGGTTTAGGGTTAGGTTTAGTGTTACGGTGAGCAATAAGGTCAGGGTGAGGGTTAGGGTTAGGCTTAGGGTGAGGTTTAGGATCAGGGTAAGTGCTAGGGTTAGGGTGAGTGTTAGGGTTAGGTTGAGGGTAAGGTTTAGGTAAAAGTTAGGGTGATAGCTAGGGTGAATGTGAGGGTTAGTGTGAGGATTAGGGATAGGTTGAGGATTAGGGTGAGGGTTAGCGTTAGGGTGAGGTTTAGGCTGAGGTGTAGGGTTAGGGTTAGTTTTAGGATGAGGTTGAGAATGAGGATTAGGTTTAGCTTAAGTATTAGGTTTAGGGTTAGGCTGAGGGGGAGAGGGAGGGGGAGGGTTTGGGTTAGGGTTAGGTTGAGGATAAGGGTTAGGTTTAGGGTTAGGATTATTGTTAGCGTTAATTTGAGGGGGAGGGGGGATGTTTAGGGTTAGGGTTAGGTTTAGGGTGAGGTTGAGAGTGAGGGTTAGTGTTAGGATTAGGATTAGGGTTAGTGTTAGGGTTAGGGTGAGGGGAAGGGGGAGGGTTAGGGTGACATTGAGCATTAAGGTGAGAGTGAGGGTTAGGGTTAGTGTTAGGGTTAGTGTAAGGCTTTGGGTTAGGGTTATAGTTAGGGTTACGGTGAGGTTTAGGGTTAGGTTTAGTGTTAGGGTTAGGGTTAGAGTTAGGGTTAGTGTGAGGGTGAGTGTTAGGTTTAGGCTGAGGGTAAGGGTTAGAGAGAGGTTTAGGGTGAGTGTGAGGTTTAGGGTTAACGTTAGGGTTAAAGTGAGTGTTAGGGTGAGGGTTAGATTTAGGGTTATGGTTAGTGTAAGAGGGAAGTTTAGGATTAGGGTTCTGGTGAGGGTTAGGGTTAGGGTGAGCATTAGCGTTACGATTAGGGTTAGGGTTAGGTTGAGGGTGAGGGTGAAGGTTAGGGTTGGTTGAAAGTTAGAGTTAGTGTGAGGATTAGGGTTGGGTTATGGTTAGAGTTAGGGTGAGGGTTAGGGTTAAAATTAGGTTTAGGGTTAGGGTTAGACTTAGGGAGAGGGTGAGGGTGAGGGTGTGGGTTTGGGTTAGGGTGAGGGTTAGGGTTAGAGTTACAGTTAGGGTGAATGTGAGGTTGAGGGTTAGGTTTGGGTGAGGGTTAGAGTTTGGGTGAGAGTTAGGGTTTGGTACGGGTTAGAGTGAGGGTGAGGGTGAGGGTGAGGGTTAGGGTTAGGGTTAGAATTAGGGTGAGGATGAGAGTGAGGGTTAGGGTTAGGATTAGGGTTATGGTTAGGTTTAGGCTGAGGGTGAGGGTGAGGGTGAGGGTTAGGGGTTAGTGTTCCGGTTAGTTTTCCTGTGAGGATTGGATTTAGGGTTAGGTTGAGGGTTATGTTGAGGGTTATGTTTAGGGTTAGGGTTAGGGTGAGGGTAAGGGTGAGGGTAAGTGTTAACGTGAGGTTTAGGTTGAGTGTGAGGGTTATGGTTAGGTTTAGCGTGAGGAGTAGGGTGAGGGTTAGGGTTTGGGTGAGGGTGAGCGTTAAGTTGAGGGTTAGGGTTAGGGTTAGCGTTAGGGTGATGGTTAGGTTCAGGGTGAGGGTTAGGGTTAGGGTGAGGGTTAGGGTTATGGGAGGGTTAGTTTTACGGTTACGGTTAGGGTGAGGGCTAGGGTGAGAGTGAGGTTTATGGTTAGGGTTACTATTAGGGGTAGGGTGAGGATTAGATTTATGGTTAAGGTTAGGATGAGAGTTAGGCTGAGAGGTAGGGTTAGGGTTAGGGTGAGGGTTAGGTTTAGTGTGAGAGTTAGGGTTAAGGTTAGGGTTAGTGTTAGGGTGATGGGTAGGGTTAGCGTGAGGGTTATGGTTAGGGTTAGGGTGAATGTGAGTGAGAGGGTGAGAGTGAGGGTGAGTATGAGGTTTAGGGTTAGGTTTAGGTTTAATGTGAGGGTGAGACTTAGGGTTAGTATTAGGATTAGTATTAGGTTGAGGGTTAGGCTGAGGATGAGAGTGAGGTTGAGCTGGAGTGTTAGGTTTAATGTGAGGGTTAGGTTTAGGGTTAGGTTTAGGGTTATTTTTAGTGTTAGGGTGATGGGGATGGGGAGGGGTAGGGGGAGAGGGAGGTGGAGGTTTAGGTTTAGGGTTAAGTTTAGGGTGAGAGTGAACGTGAGGGTTAGGTTTAGGATTAGGATTAGGGTTAGGATTAGGCTGAGGGTGAGGGGGAGGGTTAGGGTTAGGTTTAGTGTTAGGGTGAGGTTGATGGTTAGTGTTAGTGTTAGGTTTAGGGTTAGGCTTAGGTTTAGGGTGAGGTAAAAGTTTAGGGTAGTTTTAGGGTGAGTATGAATGTTAGGCTTAGTGTTAGGATTAGGATTATTGTGTGGGTGAGTGTGAGGTTTATATTTAGGGTGAGCTTTATATTTAGGATTAAGGTTAGGGTTAGGGTTGGTCTGAGGGTAAGTGTGAGGTTGAGGGTTAGGGTTCGGTTTAAGATTATTGTGAGGGCTAGGGTGAGCGTGAGGGTTAGGGTGAGATTCAGGGTGAGTGTGAGGTTTAGGGATAGGGTGAGGGTTAGGGTTAGGTTTAGGGTTTCGTTTAGGGTTAGGGTTAGGGTGAGGGTTAGGGTTAGTGTGAGGGTTAGGGTGAGGGTTAGGTTTGGGGTGAGGGTAAGGGTTAGCATGTGGGTTATGGTGAGGGTGAGAGTTAGGCTTAGGGTTAGGTTTAGGAATAGTGTTTGGGTGAAGGTGAGGGTTGGGGTTCCTGTGAGGTTTAGGGTTTGGCTGAGGCTTAGGTTAAGGGTTAGAGTTAGGGTGAGGGTGTGGGTGAGGGTGAGGGTTAATGTTAGGGTGAGGGTGATGGTGAGGGTTAGGGTTATGTTTAGGGTTATGTTTAAGGTTAGGCTGAGTGTGAGGCTGATGTTTAGGGTGAGGGTGAGTGTGAGGGTGAGGGTTTCGGTTAGGTTAGGGATAGGTTTAGGGTTAGTGTGACATTAGGATGTCGGTGAGGATTAGGGTGAGGGTTAGGGTTAGGGTGAGGTTTAGGGATAGGGTTTGGGCGAAAGCTAGGGTCAGGGTGATGTTTAGGGTCAGCATGAGTGTTAGGGTGAAGGTGAGGGTTCCGGTGAGGGTTAGGGTTAGGTTTAGAGTTAGGGTGAGGGCTAGGGGAGGGTAAGGTTTAGGGTAAGGGTTAGGGATAGGGTGAGAATTAGGGTTATATTTAGGGTTAGGCTGAGGATAATGGTTAGGGTGAGGGTTTGGGTGAGGTTGAGTGTTAGGGTTAGCATTAGGGTTAGGGTGATGTTTAGGGTGAGAGTTATTGTTAGTGTTAGGGTTAGGGTGAGGGTGAGGTTGAAGTTTAGGGTCAGGGTTAGGTTGAGGGTTAGGGTTAGGGTGAGGGGTAGGCTTAGGTTTAGGGTTGGGGTGAGGGTGAGGCTGAGGGTGAGGCTGAGGGTTAGGGTGGTTTTGAGGGTGAGGCAGTAGATTGGGGTTAGGGTTAGGGTGAGGGTGAGGGTGAGGGTTATGGTTAGGATTATGGTTAGGGTTAGGTTTAGGCTGAGGGTGAGCGTGAGGGTGTGGGTGAGGGTTAGGCTTAGGGTGAGGGTTAGGGTTAGTATGATGGTTAGGGTGAGGTTGAGGGTAAGGGTTATGTTGAGGGTTAGGTTGAGGGTTAGGCTGAGGGGTAGGTTTAGGGTTAGGTTGAGGGTTATGTTTAGTGTGAGAGTTAGGGTTAGGTTTAATGTTAGTTTTAGGTTGAGGGTTAGGGTTAGGGTTAGGGTTATTTCTATTATTAGGGTTAGGTTGCAGGGGAAGGTGAGGGTGAGTGAGGGTAAGGGTGAGGTTTAGGGTTATGGTTAAGTTTAGGGTGAGGGTAGGGAGGGTGATGGGGAGGGTTAGGGTTAGGGTTAGCGTTAGGGTTAGGGTTAGGATGAGGGTTAGGGTTCGCGTTATTTTTACTGTTAGGGTGCGGTGGAGGGGGAGGGGGAGCGGGAGAGGGAGAGGCAGGGTTAGGGTTAGGGTTAGGTTTAGTTTGAGGGTGAGAGTGATTGTTAGGTTTAGAATTAGGATTAGGGTTAGGGTTAGGCTGAGGTTGAGGGGGAGGGGGAGGAGCAGGGTTAGGTTTAGGGTTAGGGTTAGGGTGAGGCTGTGGGTTCGTGTTAGTGTGAGTGTTAGGTTTAGGGTTAGGTTGAGGGAAAAGTTTAAGGTGAGGGTTAGGGTGAGGGTGTGGGTTCAGGTTAGTGTGAGTGTTAGGGTTAGGGTTTGGGTGAGGGAAAAATTTAGGGTGAGGTTTAGGGTGAGTGTCAGTGTTAGTCTTAAGGTTGGGGTTAGGATTAGTGTGTTGGTGAGAGTGAGTGTTAGGGTTATTTTGAGGTTTAGGGTTAGGGTGAGGGTTAGGGTTCCGATTAGAGTTAGGGTGAGGGTTTGGGTGAGTGTGTGTTAGGTTTAGTTTTAGGATTATGGTGAGGCTGAGGGTGAGGATTAGTGTTAGTATTAGTGTTAGGGTTAGAGTTAGAGTTAGGCTGAGGGTGAGCGTGAGGGTGCGGTTTAGAGTTAGGGTTAGAGTTATGGTGAGGGCTAGGGTGAGAATGAGGGTTAGGGTTAGTGTTAGGGATAGGGTGAGATTTAGTATTAGAGTTAGGGTTAAGGTGAGGTTAAGGGTAGGGTGAGGCTTAGGGTTAGGTTTAGGGTTAGGGTTAGGGTGAGGGTTAGGGTTAGTGTGAGGGTAAGGGTGAGGGTAAGGGTTAGGGTGAGGGTTTGTGTGAGGGGGAGGGTTAGGTTTAGGGTTAGGGTTAGGATTAGTGTGTGGGTAAGGGTGAGGGTTAGGGTAAGGGTGAGGTTTAGGTTTAGGGTGTGGGTTAGGGTTATGTTTAGGGTTAGGGTGAGGGTTTGGGTGAGTGTGAGGCTTAAGGATAGGACTAGGATTAGGGTGATGGTGAGGTTGAGGGTTACGGATAGGGTTAGGCTTAAGGTTAGGGTAAGGGCTAGCGTTAGGATTGGGGTTAGGGTTAGAGTTAGGGTGAGGGTGAGGGTGAGGGTGAGCGTAAGGGTTATTGTGAGCATAGTGTGAGGGTTGGGTTAGGGTAAGGGTGATGTTTAAGGTTAGGATGAGGGTTAGGTTTAGAGTTAGGTTTAGGGTGAAGTTTTGGGTTAGGGTTAGGGTTAGTGTGAGGGTGAGCGTGAGGGTAAAGTTTAGGATTACTGTTAGGGTTAGGGTTAGGCTTAGGGTGAGTTTGAGTGCTAAGGTGAGGGTGAGGGTTAGGGTTATGTTTAGGGTGAGGGTTAGGTTTAGGGTGTGGGTGACGGTTAGGGTTAGTGTGAGGGATAGGTTGACGATGAGGGTTAGGTTGTGGGTGAGGGTGAGGTTTAGGGTTGGGGTTATGGTGAGGGTTAAGGTTAGGATTAGGGTTAGGGTGAGGTTTAGGGTGAGGTTTTGTGTTAGGATTAGGGTGAGGGTGAGGGTGAGGGTTAGTGTTTGGATTAGGATTAGGGCTAGGGTTAGGTTGAGGGTGAGCATGAGGATTTGGTTAAGGGTTAGGTTGAGGGTTAGGGTGACGGTGAGGGTTAGGGTTAGGGTTAGGGTAAGGGTTAGGGTGAGGGTTAGGGTTAAGTTTAGGGTGGGAGTTAACGTTAATGTTAGGGTTAGGTTTAGGGTAAGGGCTAAGATGAGGGTGAGAGTTAGGGTTAGGGTGAGCTTTAGGGCTAGGTTGAGGGTTAGGGTTAGGTTTAGGATTAGGGTTAGGTTGTGGGCTAGGGTGAGGGCGAGGGTTAGGATTAGGCTGAGGTTTAGGGTGATGTCCAGGGTTAGGTTTAGGGTTAGGTGAGGGGTAGGGTGAGGGTTAGAGTGAGGGTTAGCTTTAGTGTGAGAGTTATGGTTAGGGATAGGTTAGGGTGAGGTTAAGGGTTATGATGAAGTTTGGGTGAGAGTGAGGTTTAGGGTTAGCATGAGTGTTAGGGTGAGGGTTAGGGTGAGGGGTATAGTTATGGTTAGGTGAATTACTGTGAAGTTAAGGTTAGGGTTACAGGTAGAGTGACGGTAAGGGTTAGGGTGAGGTTAAGGGTGAGGTTTAGGTTTAGGGTTACAGTTAGGGTTAGGTTGAAGGTTAGGGTGAGGTTTACAGTTAGGGTGAGGGTGAGGGTGAGGAATAGGGTTACGATTAGTGTTAAGGTTAGGGTTAGGCTGAGGGTGAGTTTTAGGGTTAAGTTTAGGGATAGGTTTAGGGTAAGGGTTAGGGTTAAGGTGAGGGTTAAGTTCAGGTTTAGAGTTAGGGTGAGGTTGAGGGTTAGGGTTGGGGTTTCGGTTAGGGTGAGGGTGAGGGTGAGGCTTAAGGTTAGGATTAGGTTTTGGGTTAGGGTTAGGCTGAGGGTGAGTGTGAGGGTTAGGGTTAGGCTTAGGTTTAGGTTGAGTGTTAGGGTGAGGGATAGGTTTATGGTTAGGGTGAGGGTGAGGGTAAGCGTGAGGGTGAGGGTTAGGTTTAGGTTTAGGGTGAGTGTGAGGGTGAGTTTTAGGGATAGGGTTAGGGTTACGGTGAGGGTGAGTATTAGGTTTAGGATTAGAGTTAGGGTTACAGTTAGAGTTAGGGTTAGGGTGAACGTTAATGTGAGAGTTAAGGTTAGGATTAGGTTTAGGGTTAGGGTGAGGGTAAGGGTTAGGGTGAGGTTTAGAGTGAAGGTGAGGGTCAGGGTAAGGATTAGGTTTAGAATTAGGGTCATGTTGAGGGTTAGGGTTCATGTTAGTGTGAGTGTTAGGCTGAAGGGTAGAGTTACGGTTAGGGTGAGGGTTGGGTGAGTGTTTCGTTTACGTGAGGTTTAGGTTTAGGGTTTGGGAGAGGCTTAGGTTTTGTGTGAGGGTTAGGGTGAGGGTAAGTGTTAGGGTTTGGGTGTGTGTTAGGGTTAGAGTGGAGCTGAGGGCGAGGGTTTGATTAGGTTAGGGTTAGGATTAGGGTTAGGGTTATGGTTAGGTTGAGGGATAGGTTGAGGGTTTGCGTGAGGGTTATGGTTAGGGGGTTAGGTTTATGGATAGGATTAGGTTTAGGGTGAGACTAAGGGTTAGGGTGAGGGTTAGGATGAGGGTGAGGTTAAGGGTTAGCGTGCGTGTTAGGGTTTTGGTTAGGGTGAGGGTTAGGGTTAGGTTTAGGGTGAGGGTGAGGGTGAGGGTGAAGTTTAGCGTTAGGGTTAGGGTGAGGGTTAGGTTTAGGGTTAGGGTGATGGTGAGGGTTAGGTTTAGGATTAGTGTTAGGGTTAGGGTTAGGCTTAGTATGAGGGTGACAGGTAGGGTGAGGGTTAGTGTTAGGGTTAGGTTTAGGGTGAGGGTGAGGTTTAGAGGTTTCATTAGAGTTAGGGTGAGGGTGAGTGTGAGGGTTAAGGTGACAGTGAGGGTTAGTGTAGGGTGAGGTTTAGGGTGACAGTGAGGGTTAGGCTTAGGGGTTGGGTTAGGGTTAGGGTTAAGGTGAGGGGTAGGGTTAGGGTTAGTGTAAGGGTTTAGGGTTAGGGTGAGGGTTAGGGTTAAGGTTAGGGTTAGGGTGAGGGTTAGCTTGAGGGTGAGGGTTATGGTGAGCGTGAGGGTGAGGAAGAGGGTTCAGGTGTCAGTGAGGGTTAGGGTAGGGTGAGGGTTAGGGGGACGGTGAGGGTTAGGGTCAGGTTGAGGTTTAGGATTACAGTTAGGGTTAAGATGTGGGTTCAGATGAGGGGTAGTTTTAGGGTTAGGGTTAGGGTTTATGTGCGCTTAAGTGTTAGGGTGAGTGTGATGGTTAGGGTTAGGGTTAGGGTGAGGGTAATTGTTAGTGTGAGGGTTAGGATGAGGGTAAGGGTTAGGGTTAGGGTGATGTTTAAGGTTAGGGTTAGGGTTAGTGTTATGGTTAGGGGGAGGGGGAGGGTTAGGGGGAGGGTAAGTGTTAGGTTGAGGGTGCGGTTTAGTGTTAGTCTGAGGGGTAGGGTTAGGGTTAGGGTGAGGGTTAGGTTTAGTGTGAGGATTATGGTTACCGATAGGGTTAGGGTGAGGGTAAGGATTAGGATAAGGGTAGGGTGAGAATGAGGTTTAGGGTTAGCATGAGGGTTAGGATGAGGGTTAGGTTTAGGTTTAGGGATAGGGTGAGGGTTTGGGTGAGTGTGAGGTTTGGGTTGTGGGTGAGGGTTAGGGTAAATGTGAGGGTTAGGTTCACGGGGAGGGTTAGAGTGAAGGCGAGGTTTAAGTTTAGGGTTAGGGTGATGGTTAGGGTTCGTATTAGTGTTAGGGTGAGGGGTAGGGTGAGGGGTATAGTTAGGGTTAAGGTGAGGGTTACGATTAGTGTGAGAGTTAGGGTTAGGGTGAGGTGTAGGCTTAGGGTTAGGTGTAGGGTTAGGGTTAGGGTAGGGTGAGGGATAGGGTGAGGTGAAAGGTTAGTGTTAGTGTTAGGGTTAGGGTGAGTGTTAGGGTTAGAGTTAGTATTAGGGTAAGGGTTAGGTTTAGGGTTAGGGGTAGGGTAAGGTTTAGGTTGAGGGTTAGACTGAGAGTGAGGGTTAGGGTAAGGTTTAGGTTTAGGATTAGGGTCAGAGTGAGCGTGAGGCTTAGGGTTAGTGTGAACGTTAGGTTGAGGGGTGGGGTTAGGTTTAGGGTGAGGGTGAGGGTGAGGGTTTCGGTTACATAAGGGTTAGGTTTAGGGTTAGGGAGAGGATTAAGTTTAGGGTGAGGGTTAGGGTGATGGTAAGTGTTAGAGTTTGGGTGAGTGTTAGGGTGAGGGTGAGGGTTAGTGTTAGGGTGAGGGTTAGGTTGAGGAGTATAGTTAGGGTTAGGGTGATGGTTAGGATTAGTGTGATGGTTAGGATTATGGTCAGGGTTAGAATGAAGGTAAGGGGTAGTGTGAGGTTTAGGGTGAGGTTTAGGGTTAGGGTTAGATTTAGGGTTAGATTGAGGGTTAGGGTGAGGTTTAAAGTTAGGGGGAGGGAGAGGGTTAAGGTTAGGGTTAGGGTGAGGGTTAGGGTTAGGGTGAGAGTTACAGTTAGGGTTAGGGTGAGGGGGAGGGTTAGGGTTAGGGTTAGGGTTAGAATGTGTGAGGGTGAGGGTGAGGATTAGGGTTAGGATTAGGGTTAGCGTTAGTGTTAGGCTGAGGGCGAGGATGAGTGTTAAGGTTAGGGTTAGGGTTAGGGTGAGTGTTAGGGTAAGGGTTAGCGTTAGGATTAGGGTTATGGTGAAGGGTAGGTTCAGGGTTAGGGTGAGTGTTAGGGTTAGAGTGAGGGTGAGGGTTAGGGTGAGGTTTAGGTTTAAGTTTAGAGTTAGTTTAGGGTGAGGGTTAGGGTTAAAGTTAGGGATCAGTTTATGGTAAGGGTTATGGTTATGGTTAGTGTGAGGGTTATGTTTAGGTTTAGGGTGAGGGTTAAGGTGAGGGGAAGGTTTAGTGTTAGGGTGAGGGTGAGGGTGAGCCTTAGAGTTAGGATTAGGGTTTGGGTTAGGGTTAGGCTGAGGGTGAGGTTGAGGGTTAGAGTTAGCGTGAGGGTTAGGTTTAGGGACAGATTTAATTTAAGGGTTAAGTTGAGGGGTAGGTTTAGCGTTAGGTTGAGGGAGAGGCTGAGGGTGGGAGTGAGGGTTAGGGTGAGGCTAATGGTTAGGGTGAGGGTTAGCGTTAGGGTTAGGTTTAGGTTGAGGGTTATGGTGAGGGGTACGGTCAGGGTTAGTGTGAGCCTTAGCGTTATTGTGAGGGTTAGGGTTAGGGTTAGGGTTCGGGTTACCGTGAGGTTTTGGGTAAGGGTGAGGGTTATGATGAGGGTGAGTTTTAGGTATAGGGTCTGGGTGAGGGTGAGTGTTAGGGTGAGGATGACGGTTAGGGTTAGGTTTAGGATGAGGTTGAGGATTAGTGTGAGGGTTAGGGTTAGGTTTAGGCTTAGGGTGAGGGTAAGGGTTAGGGTTAGGTTAAGGGTTAGGGTGAGTGGTAGGGTGAGGTTTAGGGTTAGGGTTTTGTATAGGGTTAGGGTGAGGGTGAGGGTTAGGGTTAGGGTTAGGGTTAGGGTGAGTGTGAGGGTGAATTTTACTGTTAGGTTTAGGCTTAGGGTGAGTGTGAGTGTTAGGTTTAGGATTAGTGTTAAGGTTAGAGTTAGGTTTAGGGTTAGTGTTAAAGATCGGGTTTGGGAGAGTGTTAGGGTTAGGGTTAGGGTTAGGGTTAGGGTAGGGTGAGGATAAGGTTTAGGGTGAGGTTTAGGGTTAGGCTGAGGGTAAGGTTCAGGGTGATGGTTAGGGTTTGGTTCAGGGTTAGGGTGAGGGTTATGATGAGGGTTATAGTTAGGGTTAGGGTTAGGGTTAGAATTAGGTTGAGTGTGAGGGTGAAGAACAGGGTTCGGGTTAGGGTTAGGGTTTGGCTTAGGGTCAGGGTGATTGCTAGGGTTAGGGTTATGTTTAGGTTGAGTGTTAGGGTTAGGCTTAGGGTTAGGATGAGGGTTAAGTTGAGGGTTAGGGTTAGGGTTAGGGTGAGGGTTAGGGTTAAGCTGAGGGTAAGGGTTAGGGTGAGGGTTAGGAGGAGGGTGACTGTTATAGTAAGGGTTACAGTTAGGGTGAGGATTAGGGTTAGAGTTTGGATTAGGGTGAGGGCTAGGGTGAGTTGTGAGGGTTAACATGAGGGTGAGGGTGAGGGTTACGGTGTTGTTTAGGGTTAGGGTTAGGTTCAGGGTTACATTTAGGGTATGGGTAAGGGTTAGGGTTAAGATTAGAATTAGGGTGAGGGTGAGGAATAGGGTTAGGATTAGGGTTAGGGTTAGGATTAGGCTGAGGGTAAGGGTGAGTGTTAGGGTTAGGGTTAGGGTTAGGGTGAGTGTTAGTGTTAGGCTTAGTTTTAGGATGAGGGTTAAGGTGAGGGGTAGGGTTAGGGTTAGGGTGAGGGTTAAGGTTAGGGTGAGGATTAGGGTTAGGGTGAGGGTAAGGGTTAGGGTGAGTGTTAAGATGAGGCTGAGATTTAGGTCGAGGGTTAGAGTTAGGGTGAGGGTTAGGGTTATGGTGAGGGTTAGGGTAAGGGTTAATGTGAGGGTGAGGCTTAGGTTGAGGATGAGGGTGAGGGTGAAAGTTAGGGTGTGAGTTAGTGTTAGGGTTAGGGTCAGGGTTACAGTTAGGGTGAGGGTTATGGTTAGGTTTAGGGTGAGGTTGAGGCTGAGGCTGAGTTTTAAGTTGAGGGGTAGGGTGAGTGTGACGTTGAGGTTTAGGGTTCGGATTAGTGTTAGTTGAGGGTGAAGGTGAGGGTAAGTGTTTGGATTAGTGTTAGGGTTAAGGTAGGCTGAAGTTGAGCATGAGGGTGAGAGTGAGGGTTAGGTTTATTGTGAGGGTTAGGATGAGCATGAGGGTAAGGTGTAGGTTGAGGTTTAGGGTGAGGGGGAGGGTTAGGATTAGGATGAGGGTTAGGGTGAGGTTTAGCGTTAAGTTTAGGGTTAGTTTTAGTGTCAGGTTTAGTGTTAATGTTAGGGTTAGGTTTAGGGTAAGGGTTAAGGTTAGGGTTAGGGTTAGGATGAGGGTTACGGTTAGGTTTAGGGTGAGCATTAGGGTGATGGGTAGGTTTAGGGTAAGGGTGAGGGTGAGGGTGAGGCTTAGGTTTAGGATTAGGGTTTGGGTTAGTGTTAGGCTGAGGGTGAGTTGAGGGTTAAGGTTAGCGTGAGGCTTAGGGTTAGGTTTAGGTTTAGGTTGAGGGTTAGGGTGAGGGGTAGGTTTATGGTTAGGGTGAGGGTGAGGATGAGGGTCAGGGTGAGGGTTCGGGTGAGGGTTAGGTTTAGGGTTAGGTTTAGGATTTGGTTAGGGTGAGTGGTAGCATTAGGGTTAGTGTGAGCCTAAGTGTTAGTGTGAGGGTTAGGGTTAGGGTTAGGTTTACCATGAGGGTAAGGGTAACGGTGAGGGTTAGGATGAGGGTGAGGGTTAGGGATAGGGTTTGGGTGAGAGTGAGTGTTAGGGTGAGGATGAGGGTTAGGGTTAGGCTTAGGGTAAGGGTTTTGATTAGGGTGTGGGTTAGGGTTAGATTTAGAGTTAGGTTGAGGTTGAGGTTTAGGCTTAGGTTAAGGGTTATGGTGAGGAGTAGGGTGAGGTTAAGGGTTAGGGTTTTGTTTATTGTTAGGGTGAGGGTGAGGGTTAGGGTTAGGCTTAGTGTAAGTGTAAGGGTGATGTTTACTGATAGGTTTAGGTTTAGGGTGAGGGTTAGGGTTAGGGTTAGAGTTAGGATTAGGGTGAGGGCTAGGGTGAGGGTGAGAGTTAGCGTGAGGGTCAGGGTGAGGCTGAGGTTTAGGGTGTGTGTTAGGGTCAGGGTTAGGGTCAAGGTTACGGATAGAGTGAGGGTTAAGGTTAGGATTAGGGTTAGGGTGAGGTTCAGGCTGAGGCTGAGTTTTAAGGTGAGGGTGAGGGTGAGTGTGAGTGTGAGGGTTAGGGTTCGGATTCGGGTTAGGTTGAGGGTGAGGGTGAGGGTTAGTGTTTAGATTAGGGTTAGGGGTAGGGTTAGGCTGAGGGTGAGCGTGAGGGTGAGGGTGATGGTTAGTGTTAGTGTTAGGGTGAGGGTTAGGTTTCAGGTGAGGGTTAGGTTGAGGATGAGTGTAAGGGTTAAGTTGAGGATTAGGGTGAGGGGGAGGGTTAGGTTTGTGGTTAGGGTTAGGGTTAAGTTTAATTTAAGGGTTAGGTTTAGGGTGAGAGTTACGGTTAATGTTAGGGTTATGTTTAGGGCAAGGGTTAGGGTGAGGGTGAGGGTTAGGTTTTGGGTGAGATCTAGGGTTAGGTTGAGGGTTAGGGTTAGGATTAGGGTGAGTGTTAGCCTTAGGATCAGGGTTAGGGTGAGGGTGAGGTTGCGGCTGAGGGTTAGGGTTAGGTTTAGGGTCTGGGTTAGGGTTAGGCTGAGGGTTATGGTTATGGTTAGGGTGAGGTTGAGTGTGAGGGTAAAGGTTAGGCTTAGGGTTAGGTTGAGGGTGAGGGTGAGGGTTAGGGTTAGGTTCATGGTCTGGTTTAGGGTTAGGGTGAGGGTTATTGTTACGGTTAGGGTGAGGGTGAGGTTGAGGGTGAGGCTAAGGGTTAGGGTTTGGGTTATGGATAGGTGAGGGTTTGGGTGAGGGTGAGTGTTGGGTTGTGGTTGAGTGTTAGGTTTTAGGTGAGGGTTAGTTTGACGGGGAAGGTTAGAATGAGGGCGAGGGTTAAGGTAAGGTTTGCGTTTATGGTTAGGGTTCGTATTAGTGTTAGGTTGAGGGTAAGGGGTATATTTAGGGTGAGGGTGAGGGTTAGAATTAGTGTGAGGGATATGGTTAGGGTTAGGTTTAGAGTGAGGGTAAGTGTTAGGGTGAGGTTTAGGGTCAGGTTGAGGGTTAGGGTTAGAGTTAAGTTAGGTTGAGGGTTAGGGTGACATTTAGAGTTAGGCTGAGGGTGAGGGTTAGGATTAGGTTTAGGGTGAGGGTTAGGCTTAGAGTGAGAGTTAGAGTTCGGGTTAAGTTGAGAGTAGGGGTTAGTGTTAGGGTTAGGGTGAGGGTTAGGGTGAGGATGAGGGTAAGGTTTAGGTTGAGGGTTAGGGTGAGGGGGAGGTTTAGGGTTAGGGTTAAGGTTAGATTGGGGGTTAGGGTGAGGGTTAGGGTTAGGCTGAGGGTTAGCATGACGGTGTGGGTGAGGGTTAGTGTTAGGGTTAGGGTGAGGGTTAGGTATATTGTGAGGGTTAGGGTGAGGATGACCGTAAGTATTACGTTCAGGGTTAGGATGAGTGGGAGGTTTAGGATTAGGGTGAGGGTTAGGGTTAGGGTTAAGTTTAGGGTTAGCTATAGGGTGAGGGTTAGGGTTAATGCTAGGGTTAGGTTTAGGGTAATTGTTAGTGTTAGGTTTCGGTTTAGGGTTACTGTGATGGTAGGGTTAGGGTTAGTGTGAGCGTTATGGTTAGGTTTAGTGTTACCGTGAGGGTTAGATTAAGGGTGATGGTTAGGATGAGGGTGAGGGTTAGGGATTTCGTTAGGGTGAGGGTGAGTGTTAGGGTGAGGATGAGGGTTAGGGTGAGTGTTAGTGTTAGGGTGAGGTTTAGGGTTAGGATTAGTGTTATGGGGACTGTGAAGGTTTTGGTTAGGTTAAGTGTTATGGTGAGGGGTAGGGTGAGGGTTAGGGTTAGGGTTTTGGTTAGGGTATGGTGAGCGTGAGGGTTAGTTTAGGGTGAGGGTGAGTGCGAGGGTGTTTTAGGGATAGTTTTAGGGTGAGGGTGAGTGTCAGGTTTAGGATTGGTGTTAGGGTTAGCCTTAGGCTTAGGGTTAGTATGAGTGGGAGGATTAGGGTTATCGTGAGGTTTAGGGTTAGGGTTAGGGTGCTGGTTAGGTTTAGGGTGATGTCTAGTGTGAGGGAGAGTTTTAGTGTGAGGCAATGGTTCAGGTTCGGGTTCGGGTTAGGGTGTGGGTGAGGGCTAGGGTTAGGGTGAGTGTTAGGGTAAGGGAGAGGGTTAGGGTTAGGTTTAGGGTTTTTGTTAGGGTTAGGGTTTGGGTGAGTGTTAGGGTTAGGGTTAGGGTTAGGGTAGGGTGAGGGTAAAGTTTAGGGTGAGTGTTAGGGTTAGGCTGAGAGTGAGGCTGAGGATGAGGGTTAGGATTACGTTTAGGGTTAGGGTGAGTGTAAGGGTGAGGTTTAGGTTTAGGATGAGGGTTAGGGTGAGGTGTAGGATTACAGGTGAGGGTGAGGGTGATGGTGAGGTTTAGGGTTAGGGTGAGGATTAGGCTTAGGGTTAGGGATAGTGTTAGGTTTAGAATGAAGGCTAGGGCGAGGGGTAGGGTTAGGGTTAATGTTAAGGGTAGGGTTAGTGTGAGGGTTAGGGTTAGGGTTAGGGTTACCATGAGGGTAAGTGTAATTGTGAGGGTTAGGATGAGGGTGAGGGTTAAGGTTAGGATTAGGGTTAGGGTAGGGTGAGGGTTAGGGATAGGCTTAAGTTTAGTGTTAGGGTGAGGGTTAGGGTTAGTGTTAGGGTTAGGGTTTGGTTGAGTGTTAGGGTGAGGGTTTGGGTTAGGGTTAGGTTTAGGGTGAGGGTGAGGGTTAGCTTGAGGTTTAGGGTTAGAGTTAGGTTTAGGGTATGGGTTAGGCTGAGGGCTAGGGTGAGGGTGAGGCTTAGGGTGAGGGTGAGGGTGAGGGTGAGGGTGATGATGAGGGTTAGTTTGTCTGTGAGGGTTAGGGTAGGGTGAAGGTTAGAGTGAGGGTTAATTTTACACTCAGGGTGAGGATGAGGTTTAGGGTTAGGTTTAAAATTAGTGTGAGTGTAAGTTTAGGGTTATGGTTAGGATGAGGTTTAGTGTGAAGGTAGGATTAGGTTTAGGTTGAGGGTGAGGGTGAGTGTGAGATTTAGGGTTAGGGTGCGGGTTAGGGTTATGGTGAGGTTGAGGGGAAGGGTTAGTGTGAGGTTTAGGGAGAGGTTTAGGGTTAGGATTAGAGTTAGGGTAGGGTTGAGGTTTCAAGTGAGGTTTAGAGTTAGGGTGAGGGTGAGGGTTAGGGTTAGGGTGAGGGTGAGGGTTAGGGTTAAGGTGAGAGTTAGAGTTAGGGATAGGGTGAGGGTGAGGGTTAGTGTTAGGGTTTGGGTGAGGGTTACGGTGAAGATGATGTTAAGGCTTAGGTTGAGGGTTAGGGTGAGGGGGAGATTTCGGGTTAGGGTTAGGGTTAGGTTGAGGATTAGGGTGAGGGTGAGGGTGAGGGTTAGAGTGAGTGTTAGGGTTAGGCTGAGGGTTAGCATTATAGTTAAGTTTAGGTTGAGGATTAGGGTGAGGGGTTGGGTTAGGGTTAGTGTGAGCCTTAGTGTTAGTGTGAGGCTTAGGGTTAGGATTAGGGTTAGGATTACCGTGAGGTTAAGGGTGAGGGTTAGGATGAGTGTGAGTGTTAGGGATAGGGTTAGGGTGAGGGTGAGTGTTAGGGTGAGGATGAGGGTTAGGTTTAGGTTTAGGGTGAGGGTTAGGGTTAGGGTGAGGGTTAGGGTTAAATTTAGGGTTAGGTTGAGGGTGAGTGTTAGGGTTAGGTTAAGGGTAAGGATGAAGGGTAGGGTGAGGGTTAGGGTTAGGTTTTTGGTTAGGGTAGGCTGAGGCTGCGGGTTAGGGTCCGGTTAGGGTGAGTGTGAGGGTGGTTTATGGATAGGTTTAGGGTTAGGGTGAAGGTAAGTGATAGGGTGAAGGTGAGGGTTAGGGTTACGGTTATGGTTAGGGTGAGGGTAATTGTTATTGTGAGGATTAGGATGAGTGTGAGGGTTAGGGTTAGGGTGATGTTTAAGGTTAAGATTAGGGTTAGTGTGAGGGTTAGGATTAGTGTGAGGGTTAGGGTTAGGGTTAGGGTTGGAGTGAGATTAAGTGTTAGGGTGAGTTTTATGTTGAGGTTTATTGTTAGAGTTAGAGTTAGGGTTAGGTTGTGTGTTAGGGTGAGGTTTAGAGTTAGCATGAGGGTGAGGGCTTGTGATAGGGTTAGGGTGAGGGTTAGGGTTAGGGTGAGAGTTAGAGTTAGGGTTAGGGTGAGAGTGAGGGTTAGGGTTAGGGTTAGGGTGAGGGTTAGGGTGAGGATGAGTGTAAGGTTTAGGTTGAGGGTTAGGATGAGGGGGAGGTTTAGGTTGAGGGTTAGGTTTAGGTTTAGGGTTAGGGTTAGAGTGAGGTTTAGGGTTAGGCTGAGGGTGAGCCTGAGTGTGTGGGTGAGGGTTAGTGTTAGGGTTATGGTGAGGGATAGGGTTATTGTGAGGTTTAGGTTGAGGATGAGGGAAAGGATTAGGTTGAGGATTAGGGTGAGGGGGAGGTTTATTGTTAGGGTTATGGTGAGGGTGAGTGTTAGGGTTAAAGTTAGGGTTAGGTTTAGTGTAAGTGTTAGGGTTAGGGTGAGTGTTAGGGATAGTGTTAGGTTTATGATGAGGGTTAGGGCGAGGGGAAGGTTTAGGGTTAATGTGAGGGGTAGGGTTAGTTTGAGGGTTAGGGTTAGGGTTAGGGTTACCATGAGGGTAAGTGTAATTGTGAGGGTTAGGATGAGGGTGAGGTTTAGGTTTAGGAATAGGGTTAGGGTAAGGTGAGGGTTAGGGTTAGGCTTAAGTTTAGTGTTAGGGTGAGGGTTAGTGTTAGTGTTAGGGTTAGGTTTTGGTTGAGTGTTAGGGTGAGGGTTTGGGTTAGTGTTAAGGTTAGGGTGAGGTTGAGGATTAGCATGAGTTTTAGGTTTAGAGTTAGGTTTAGGGTATGGGTTAGGCTGAGGGCTAGGGTGACGATGAGGGTTAGGGTGAGGGTGAGGGTAAGGTTGAGGGTGATGATGAAGGTTAGGGTGTAGGTGAAGGTAAGTATAGGGTGAGGGTTAGGGTGAAGGTTAGTGTTAGGCTCAGGGTGAGTGTGAGGGTGAGTTTTAGGGTTAGGTTTAAAATTAATGTGAGTGTTAGGGTTAGGGTTAATGTTAGCATGAGGTTTAGGATGAGGGGTAGGATTAGGGTTAGGTTGAGGGTGAGGGTGAGTGTTAGATTTAGGGTTAGGGTGCGGGTTAAGTTTAGGGTTAGGTTGAGGGCAAGGGTTAGGTTGAGGTTTAGGGAGAGGTTTAGGGTTAGCGTTAGAGTTAGGGTTAGGTTGAGGTTTCATGTGAAGTTTAGAGTTAGGGTGAGGGTGAGGGTGAGGGTTAGGTTGAGGGTGAGGGTTAGGGTGAGAGTTGGAGTTAGGGATAGGGTGAGGGTGAGAGTTAGTGTTAGGGTTTGGGTGAGGGTTAGGTTGAGGATGAGGTTAAGGTTTAGATTGAGGGTTAGGGTGAGGGGGAGGTTTCGGGTTAGGGTTAGGGTTAGGGTGAGGGTTAGGGTGATGGTGAGGGTGAGGGTTAGGGTGAGTGTTAGGGTTAGGCTGAGGGTTAGCATTAGGGTTAGGTTTATGTTAAGGATTAGGGTGAGGAGTAGGGTTAGAGTTAGTGTGAGCCTTAGTGTTAGTGTGAGGCTTAGGGTTAGGATTAGGGTTAGGATTATCGTGAGGGTAAGTGTAAGGGTGAGGGTTAGGATGAGTGTAAGTGTTAGGGATAGGGTTAGGGTGAGGGTGAGTGTTAGGATGAGGATGAGGTTTCGGGTTAGGTTTAGGGTTAGGGTTAGGGTTAGGGTGAGGGTTAGGGTTAAGTTTGGGGTTGGGTTGAGGTTGAGGGTTAGGGTTAGGTTAAGGGTTAGGGTGAGGGTTAGGGTTAGGGTTTTGGTTAGGGTAGGCTGAGGGTGAGGGTTAAAGTCAGTGTTAGGGTGGGTGTGAGGGTGCTTTAGGGATGTGTTTAGGGTTAGGGTGAGAGTAAGGGTTAGGGTGAAGTTGAGGGGTAAGGTTACAGTTAGGGTTAGGGTGAGGGTAATTGTTATTGTGTGGGTTAGGATGAGTGTGAGGGTTAGGTTTAGGGTGATGTTTAAGGTTAAGATTAGGGTTAGGGTGAGGGTTAGGATTAGTGTGAGGGTTAGGGTTAGGGTTAGCGTTGGAGTGAGGTTAAGGGTTAGGGTGAGGTTTATGTTGAGGTTTAGGGTTAGGGTTAGAGTTAGGGTTAGGTTGAGTGTTAGGGTGAGGTTTAGAGTTAGAGTGAATGTGAGGGTTAGGGATAGGGTTAGGGTGAGGGTTAGGGTTAGGGTGAGAGTTAGAGTTAAGGTTAGGCTGAGGGTGAGGTTTAGGGTTAAGGTTAGGGTGAGGGTTAGGTGAGGATGATTGTAAGGTTTAGGTTGAGGGTTAGGATGAGGGGGAGGTTTAGGTTTAGGGTTAGGGTTAGGGTGAGGTTTAGGGTTAGGCTGAGGGTGAACCTGAGGGTGAGGGTGAGGGTTAGTGTTAGGGTTAGGGTGAGGGATAGGTTTATTGTGAGGTTTAGGTTGAGGATGAGGGAAAGGATTAGGTTGAGGATTAGGGTGAGGGGGAGGTTTAGTGTTAGGTTTAGGGTTATGGTGATGGTTAGGGTTAATGTTAGGATTAGGTTTAGGGTAAGGGTTAGGGTTATGGTGAGGGTTATGGTTAGGTTTAGGATGAGGGTTAGGGTTAGTGTGAGGTTTAGGGTTAGGTTTGGTGTTAGTGTGAGGGTGAGGGTGAGGCTTAAGGTTAGGATTAGTTTTTAAGTTAGGGTTAGGCTGAGATTGAGGGTGAGCGTTAGGGTTAGCATTAGGGTTAGGGTTAGGGTTAATTTTACGTTGAGGTTTAGGGTGAGGGCTAGGTTTAGGGTTAGGGTGAGGGTGAGTGTGAGGGTTAGGGTTAATGTTAGTGTTAGGTTTAGGGTAAGGGTTAGGGTTAGGGTGAATGTTACTGTTAGGTTTAGGATGAGGGTTAGGGTTAGGGTAAGGTTTAGGGTTAGGTTTGGGGTTAGGGTTTGGGTGAGGGTGAGGCTTAGGGTTAGGATTAGGGTTTAAGTTAGAGTTAGGCTGAGAGTGAGGGTGAGCATTAGGGTTAGCATTAGGGTTAGGTTTAGGGTTAGTTTTAGGTTGAGGTTTAGGGTGAGGGCTAGGTTTATGGTTAGGGTGAGGGTGAGGGTGAGGGTGAGGATTAGGGTGAGGGTTAGGGTTAGGGTGAGGGTTAGGGATAGGGTTAGGTTTAGGTTGAATTTTTCGGTGAGGGGTAAGGTTAGGGTTAGTGTGAGCCTTAGTGTTAGAGTGAGGGTTAAGGCTAGGTTTAGGTTTAGGTTTTCCGTGAGGGTAAGGGTAATGGTGAGGGTTAGGATGAGGCTGAGGTTTTCGGGTTAGGGTTAGGGTGAGGGTGAGTGTTAGCTAGAGGATGAGGTTTATGGTTAGGGTTAGGGTGAGGTTTAAGTTTAGGGTGAGGGTTAGGGTTAGGTTTAGGGTTAGGGTGAGTGTGAGGGTTAGGGTTGGGTTAAGGGTTATGGTGAGGGGTAGGGTGAGGGTTACGGTTAGGGTTTTGGTTAGGGTAGGGTGAGGGTGAGGGTTAGGGTTAGGGTGAGTGTGAGGGTGTTTTAGGGATAGGTTTAGGGTGAGGGTGAGGGTTACTCTTATGGTTAGGGTTAAGCTGAAGGCTAGGGTGAGGGTGAGGGTTAGTGTGACTGTGAGGGTGAGGATGATGGTTAGGGTGTTGGTGATGGATAGGGTAGGGTGAGGTTAAGGGCGATGGTGAGGTTTAGGGTGAGGGTGAGGGTTAGGGTTATGGTTACGATTAGGGTTAGGGTCAGGTTGAGGATTAGGGTTACGGTTAGGGTTAGGATGAGGGTTAGGTTTAGGGGTAGGTTTAGGGTTAGGGTTAGGGTGAGGGTGAGGGTAAGGTTTAGGGTGAAGGTGAGGGTTAGGGTTACGGTTAGGGTTAAGGTGAGGCTTAGGATGAGGGTGAGGTTTAGGGTTAGGGTGATGTTTAATGTTATGTTTATGGTTAGGGTTAGGGTGACGGTGACGGTGAGGGTTAGGGTGAGGGTAAGGGTTAAGTTGAGGGTGCAGATTAGGGTTACAATTAGGGTTAGTGTGAGGGGTAGGGTTAGGCTTAGGCTGAGGGTTAGGTTTAGTTTGTGGGTTATGTTTAGCGATAGGGTTAGGGTGAGGGAAAGAGTTTGGATGAGGGTAGGGTGAGAGTCAGGTTTAGGGTTAGCATGAGTGTTAGGGTGAGGGATATTGTTAGGTTTAGGGATAGGTTGAGGGTTGGATGAGGGAGAGGGTTGGGTTTTGGGTGAAGGTTACGGTGAAGTTGAGGGTTAGGTTGACGGGGAGGGTTAGAGTGAGGACGAGGGTTAAGGTACGTGTTAGGGTGATGGTTAGGGTTCGTATTAGTGTTAGTGTGAGTGTGAGGGTGAGGGGTATAGTTAGGGTTAGTGTGAGGGTTAGGATTCGTGTGAGGTTTAGGGTTAGGGTTAGGGTTAGAGTGAGGGTAAGGGTTAGGGTGAGGTTTAGGGTGAGGTTTAGGGTTAGGGTGATGGTGAGGGTTAGGGTTACGGTGAGGGTGAGGGTTAGGGTTAGGGTGAGAGTTAGAGTTAGGGATAGGGTGAGGGTGAGGGTTAGTGTTAGGGTTAGGGTGAGGATGAGTGTAAGGTTTAGGTTGAGGGTTAGTTTGAGGGGGAGGGTTAGGGTTAGGTTTAGGGTTAGGGTTAGGGTTAGGGTGAGAGTTAGAGTTAGGGATAGGGTGAGGGTGAGGGTTAGTGTTAGGTTTATTGTGAGGATTAGGGTTTTGATGAGGGTAAGGATTAGGCCAGGGTTAGGGTTAAATTTAGGGTTAGAATTAGGGTGAGGTTTAGCGGTAATATTAGGGTTAGTTTTAGGATAAGGTTAAGGTTTAGGGTAAGGGTTAGTGTTAGGGTGAGTGTTGGGTTTAGGGTGAGGGCTAGATTTAGGTTTGGGGTTAGGGTGAGGGTGAGGGTGAGGCTAGGGTCAGGATTAGCGTTTGAGTTAAGGTGTGGGTGAGGGTGAGGCTTAGAGTTAAGATTAAGGTTTGAGTTAGGGTTAGGCTGAGGGTGAGGGTGAGGTTTAGGGTTAGCGTGAGGGTTAGTGTTAGGGTTAGGTTTAGGTTGATGGTTAGGGTGAGGGCTAGGTTTAGGGTTAGAGTGAGGGTGAGCTTGAGTGTTAGGGTGAGGGTTAGGGTTAGGGTGAGGGTGAGGGTTAGGGTTAGGTTTAGGTTGAGGGTTAGCGTGAGGGTTAGGGTAAGGTTTAGTGTGAGGGTTATGGTTATTGTGAGGGTTAGAGTTAGGATTAGGCTTAGGGTGAGGTTTAGGTTTAGGGTTAGTGATAGGCTGAGGGTAAGGTGAGGGTGAGGGATAGGATGAGGATGAAGGTGAGGGTGAGGGTTAGGGGGACGTTGAGGGTTAGGGTACAGTGAGGGTTAGGGTTAGGGTTAGGGTGAGAGTTAGGTTTAGGGTTAGGGTGAGGGTGAGGGTTATGTTTAGGATTAGTGTTAGGGATAGGGTTAGGCTAAGGGTGAGGGTGAGGGGTAGGGTGAGGGTTTGGGTTAGGGTTAGGGTTAGGGTTAGGTTGAGTGTGAGTGTTAGGGTTAGGGTTAGGGTTGTGATGAGGGTTAGGGTGAGGGGTAGGTTTAGGGTTAGGTTGAGGGTGAGGTTTGGGGTAAGTGTGAGGGTTAGCTTTTGGGTTAGGGTGAAGGTGAAGATTAGAGTTAGGTTTAGGATGAGGGTTATAGTGAGGGGTAGGGTTAGGGATAGTGTGAGGATTAGGGTTAGAGTGAGGGTTAGGGTTAGGTTTAGGTTTAGGGGTACTGTGAGGTTAAGGTAAAGGGTGAGTGTAAGGATGAGGGTGAGGGTTAGGGTTACCGTGAGGGTTAGGTTTAGGGTGAGGGTTAGGGTGAGGGTTAGGGTTAGGGTTAGGGTTAGGCTGAGGGCTAGGTTGAGGGTGAGGGTTAGGGTGAGCCTGAGGGATAGGGTTATGGTTATGGTTAGGGTTAGGGTCAGGTTGAGGATTAGGGTTACGGTTAGGGTTAGATTGTGGGTTAGGGTGAGGGGTAGGTTTAGGCTTAGGTTTAGGGTTAACATTAGGGTAAGGGTTAGGGTGAGGGTCAGGGTTAGATTTAGGGTAAGGGTGAGGGTAATTATTAGGGTGAGAGTTAGGATGAGGGTGAGAGTTAGGGTTAGAGTGATGTTTAAGGTGAAGTTTAGGGTTAGGGTTGGGTTAGTGTGAGGGTGAGTGTTAGGGTGAGGGTAAGGGTTAGATTGAGGGTGCAGATTAGGGTTACGGTTAGGGTTAGTGTGAGGGGTAGGGTTAGGTTTAGGGTGAGGGTTAGGTTTAGTGTGAGGGTTATCGTTAAGGATAGGGTTAGGGCGAGGGTAAGGGTTAGGATTAGGGTAGGGTGAGAGTAAGGTTTAGGGTTAGCATGAGTGTTAGGGTGAGGTTAGGGTTAGGTTAAGGGATAAGGTGAGGGTTGGGTGAGGGTGAGTGTTGGGTAAGGGTTAGGGTAAAAGTGAGAGTTAGCTTGACGGGGAGGGTTAGAGTGAGGGCGAGGGTTAAGTTTAGGGTTAGGGTGATGTTTAGGTTTTGTATTAGTGTTAGGGTGAGGGTTAGGGTGAGGGGTATATTTAGGGTTAGTGTGACGGGTAGGATTAGTGTGAGGGTTAGGGTTAGGCTTAGGGTTAGAGTGAGGGTAAGGGTTAGGGTGAGGTTTAGGGTGAGGTTTGGGATGAGGATTAGAGTTAGGGTGAGGTTTAGAGTTAGGGTGAGTGTGAGGGTTAGGGTTAGGTTTAGGGTGAGGGTTAGGGTTAGGGTGAGAGTTAGAGTTAGGTTTAGGGTGACGGTAAGGGTTAGGGTTAGGTTAGGGTTAATATGAGGGTGAGGGTGCGGGTGAGGAATCGGGTTAGGGTTAGGGTTAGGGTTAGGTTTAGGCTGAGGGTGAAGGTGAGTGTTAAGGTTAGGGTTAGTGTTAGTGTTACATTTAGGCTTATGTTTAGGATGAGGGTTAAGGTGAGGGGTAGGGTTTGGTTTAGGGTGAGGGTTAGGGTTAGAGTAAGGGTTAGGCTTAGGGTGAGGGTAAGGGTTAGGGTGAGGGTTAGGATGAGGCTGAAGGTTTGGTTGAGGATTAGAGTTAGGGTGAGTTTTGGCCTTAGGTTTAGGGTTAGGGTTTGGGCTAGGGTGAGGGTTAGGGTGAGGGTGAGGGTGAGGGTTAGGGTGAGGGTAAGGGTTAGTTTGGGGGTTAGGGTTAGAGTTAGGTTTAGGTTGAGGGTTCGGGTGAGGGGTATGGTTAGGGTTAGTGTGAGCCTTAGCATTAGTGTGAGGGTTAGGGTTAGGGTTTCAGTGAGGGTAAGGGTAAGGGTGAGTTTTAGGTTGAGGGTGAGGGTTAGGGATAGCTTTGGGGTGAGGGTGAGTGTTAGGGTGAGGATGAGGGTTAGGGTTAGGGTTAGGGTTAGAGTGAGGATTAGGGTTAGATTTAGGGTGAGGGTAAGGTTTAAGTTGAGGGTTACGATGAGGGTGAGTTTTAGGGTTAGGTGAGGGTTAGGGTGATGTTTCAGGTTAGTGTTAGGGTTAGGCTTAGAGTGAGGGTGAGTGGTAGGGTGAGGGTTTGGGTTAGGGTTAGGATTAAGGTGAGGGTGAGGTTTAGGCTGAGGGTTAGGGTTAGTCTTAGGTTTAGGGTTTGGGTGATTGTTACGGTGAGGGGTAGATTTAGGGATAGGTTGAGGTTGAGGGTGAGGGTGAGGTTTAGGGTAAGTGTGAGGGTTAGGTTTAGGGTTAGGATGGGGTTGAAGGTTAGGGTTAGGTTTAGGATGAGCATTAGTTTGAGGGGTAGGATTAGGGATAGTGTGAGGTTTAGGGTTAGGGTTAGGGATACCGTGAGGGTAAGGGTAAGCGTGATGGTTAGGATGAGGCTTAGGGTTAGGGTTAGTGTTAGGGTTAGGGAGAGGATTAGGTTGAGAGTAATGGTTAGGTTAAGGGTTACGTTGAGTGGTAAGGTTAGGATTAGGGTTAGGTTTAGGTTGAGGGTTAAGGTGAGGGCTAGTTTGAGGGTTAGGGGGAGGGGGAGGGGGAGGGGGAGGCGGAGGGTTAGGTGAGAGTTAGGGTTAGGGTGGGTGTAAGGGTTAGGGTTAGGGTTAGGATGAGGGTTAGGGTGAGGTGTAGGATTAGTGTTAGAGTGAGGGTGAGGGTGAGGGTTAGGGTTAGGGTGAGGTTTAGGCTTAGGGTTAGGGTGACTGTTAGAGATAGTGTTAGGTTTAGGATGAGGGTTAGGGTGAGGTGTAGTATTAGGGATAGTGTGAGGGTTAGGTTTATTTTGAGTGATAGGGTTAGGGTTAGGTTTACCGTGAGGGTAAGTGTAACCGTGAGGGTTAGGATGAGGCTGAGGGTTAGGGTTAGGGTTAGGGTTAGGATGAGGGATAGGGTGAGGGTTAGGTTTAGGGTTATTGTAAGGGTAGGATGAGGGTTAGGGTTAGGCTTAAGGGTAGTTTTAGGGTGAATGTTAGGGTTAGTGTTAGGGTTAGGGTTTGTTTGAGTGTTTGGGTGAGGGTTTGGTTTAGGGGTAGGTTTAGGAAAGGGTGAGGGTTAGGGTGAGGGTTAGTGTTAGGTTAGGGTTAGGGTTTGGATTAGGCTGAGGGCTAAGATGAGGGTGAGGTTTAGGGTGAGGGTGAGGGTGAGGGTGAGGTTTAGGGTGTCGGTGAGGGTTAGGGTAGGGTGAGGGTTAGGGTGAGGGTTAGTGTTAGGCTGAGGGTGAGGCTGAGGGTGAGGTTTAGGGTTAGGTTTAGTATTAGTGTGAGCGTTAGGTTTAGGTTTAGGGTTTGGATGAGGTTTAGGGTGAGGGGTAGGGTTAGGGTTAAGTTGAGGGTGAGGGTGAGGATGAGGTTTAGGATTATGGTGAGGGTTAGGGTTAGGGTTAGGTTGAGGGTGAGTTTTAGGGTTAGGTTTAGGATGAGGGTTAGTGTGAGGGGTAGGGTTAGGGTTAGTGTGAGGGTTAGGGTTAGTGTGAGGGTTAGGGTTAGGCTTAGGGATATGGTAAGTGTTGGGGTTAGGGTTAGGGTTATGCTGAGGGTAGGGTGAGGGTGACGGTTAGGGTGAGGGTAAGGGTGAGGGTGAGAGTTAGGGTGACGTTGAGGGTTAGGGTGATGGTTAGGATTAGGGTTAGGGTTAGGATTTGGCTTACGGTGAGGCTGAGGGGTAGGGTGAGGGTTTGGTTTAGGGTTAGGGTTAGGGTGAGAGTGAGGGTTAGGGTGAGATTTAGGGTGAGGATTAGGTTTAGAGTTAGAGTTAGGTTTAGGTTGAGGTTTAGGGTGAGGTTTAGAGTTAGGGTGAGGTTGAGGGTTAGTGTTAGGGTTAGGTTGAGGTTTAGGGTGAGGGTTATGGTTAGGCTGAGGGTGAGCTTGAGGGTGAGGGTGAGGGTTAGTGTTAGGGTTAGAGAGCGTTAGGTTTATTGTGAGGGTTAGTGTGAGGATGAGGGTAAGGATTAGGTGAGGGTTAGGGTTAATTTAGGGTTAGATTTAGGGTGAGGCTTAGGGTTAATATTAGGATTAGGTTTAGGGTAAGGGTTAGGTTTAGGGCAAGGGTCAGAATTAAGGTGAGGGTTACGGTTAGATTTAGGGTGAGGGTTAGGTTTAGGGTGAGTGTTAGGTTTAGGTTTAGGGTTAGGGTGAGGGTTAGTGTGAGTCTTAGTGTTAGGATTAGGGTTTGAGTTAGGTTGATTTTGAGGCTGAGGCTTAGAGTAGGATTAGGGTTTGAGTTAGGGTTAGGCTGAGGCTGAGGGTGAGGGTGAGTGTTAGGGTTGTGGTTAGGGTTAGGGTGAGGATTAGGCTTAGTGTTAGGATTAGGGTTTGGGTTAGGCTGAGGCTGAGGCTGAGGGTGAATGTGAGGGTTAAGGTTTGCGTGAGGGATAGGTTTAGGGTTAGGTTTAGGATGAATTGTAGGGTGAGGGGTAGGTTTATGGTTAGGTTGAGGGTGAGGGTGATGGTGAGGGTGAGGGTTAGGGTGAAGGTAAGGGTTAGGCTTAGGGTTAGGATTAGGGTTTGGGTTAGGTTTAGGCTGAGGCCGAGGGTGAGGGTTAGGGTTAGCATGAGGGATAGGTTTAGGGTTAGGTTTAGGTTTAGGGGTAGGGTGAGGAGTATGTTTACGGTTAGGGTGAGGGTGAGGGTGAGGGTGAGGGTGAGGGTTAGGGTGACGGTTAGGGTTAGAGTGAGATTGAGAGTTAGTGTTAGGAGGGTTAGGGTTAGATTCAGGGTGAGGATTAGGGTTACGGTTAGGGTTAGGATGAGTGTTAGGGTGAGGGGTAGGGTTAGGGTTAGGGTGACGTTAAGGGTTAGGGTGAGGGTTATGGTTATGTTTAGGGTTAGTTTGAGGGTAATTGTTAGCGTGAGGGTTAGAATGACGGTGAGGGTTAGGGTTAGGGTGAGGGTTAAGGTGATGTTTAAGGTTAAGTTTAGGGCTTGGGTTAGGGTTAGGGTCAGGGTGAGAGTTAGGGTGAGGTTAAGGGTTAGGTTGAGGGTGAGGATTAGTGTTAGGTTTAGGGTTAGGTTTGGGGTGTGGACGAGGGTGAGGGTTAAGGTTAGGTTGAGGTTGAGGGTGAGGCTTAGGTTTAGGGTATGGGTGAAGGTTAGGGTTAGGGAGAGGTTTATCGTGAAGTTTAGGGTGAGGGTTAGGGTTAGGGTTAGAATTAGGGTGAGGGGGAGGGGGAGGAATAGGGTTAGGATTAGGCCTAGGGTTAGGGTTAGGCTGAGGGTGAGGGTGAGAGTGTTAGGGTTAGGGTTAAGGTTAGGCTGAGGGCTAAGGTGAGGGTGAGGGTTAGGGTGAGGGTGAGTGTTAGATTGTGGGTCAGGCTTAGGGTTATGGTCAGGGTTACGATTAGGGTGAGGGTTAGGGTTAGGCTTAGGGTGAGGTTGAGGGTGAGGCTGAGTTTTATAGTGAGAGTGAGGGTGAGTGTGAGGGTGAGGGTTAGGATTCGTGTCAGGGTTAGGTTGAGGGTGAAGGGTTAGTTTTTGGATTAGTGTTAGGGTTAGGTTTGGTTGAGGGTGAACGTGAGGGTGAGGATGAGGGTTAGTGTTAGGTTTAGGGTGAGGGTTAGGTTTATTGTGAGTATTAGGGTGAGGATGAGGATAAGGGTTAGGTTGAGGCTTAGGGTGACGAGAGGGTTAGGGTTAGGGTTAGGGATAGCGTTAGGGTTAGGGTGAGGTTTAGGGTTAAGTTTAGGGTTACTTTTAGGGTGAGGGTTAGAGTTAATGTTAGGGTTAGGTTTAGGGTAAGGGTTAGGGTTAGGGTTAGTTTGAGGGTGAGGGTTATAGTTAGGTTTAGGGTTACGGTTAAGTTTAGGGTGAGGGTTAGGTTTAGGTTTAGGGTTTTGTTAAGGTGAGGTTTAGGGTTGGGATTAGGGTTAGGGTGATGGTGAGGTTAGGGTTAGGATTAGGGTTTGGGTTAGGTTTACGCTGAGGGTGAGGGTGAGGGTTAGGGTTAGCGTGAGGGTTAGGTTTATGCTTAGGTTTAGGTTGAAGGTTAGGGTGATGGGTAGCTTTAGTGTTAGGGTCAGATTGAGGGTGAGGGTGAGGGTGAAGGTTAGGTTTAGGATTATGTTTAGGGTTAGGGTTAGGCTTAGGGTGAGGTTGAGGTTTAGGGTTAGGTTAAGCATTAGTGTGAGTGATAGGGTTAGGGTTAGCTTTATCATGAGGGTTAGAGTGAGGCGTAGAGTTAGGTGAGGATGAGGGTGAGGTTTACTGTTAGGGTGTGGGTGATGGTTAGGTTTAGTGTGATGGTGAGGGTTAGGGTTAGGTTTAGGATGAGGGTTATGGCAAGGGGTAGCTTAGGTTGAGTGTGAGGGTTAGGGTTAGTTTGAGATTTAGGGTTAGGTTTAAGGTGAGGTTTAGGGTTAGGGTTAGGGTTAGGCTAAGGGCTAGGGTGAGGGTGAGGGTTAGGGTGAGTGTGATGGTGTTGGTGAGGGTTAGGATGTCGGTGAGAGTTAGGGTAGGCTGAGGGTTAGGGGGAGGTGAGGGTTAGGGTGAGGATGAGGGTTAAGGTTATGGTTAGTTTTAGGGTTAGGGTGAGGTTAAGGGTTAGGGTGAGGGTGAGGGTTAGGGTTAGGTTTAGGGTTAGGGTGAGGGTAATTGCTAGGGTGAGGGTTAGGATGAGGGTGAGGGGTAGGGTTAGGGTGATGTTTAAGGTTAAGGTTAGGGTGAGAGTTAGGGTTTGGGTGAGGGTGAGATTTTGGGTGAGGGTAAGGGTTAGGTTGATGGTGAGGAATTAGGGTTACGATTAGGGTTAGTCTGAGCGGTACGGTTACGGTAAGGGTGAGGGTTAGGTTTAGTGTGAGGGTTATGTTTAGGGATAGGGTTAGGTTTAGGGTAAGGGTTAGGATGAGGGTAGAGTTAGAGTAAGGTTTAGGGTTAGCATGAGTGTTAGGCTGAGGGTTAGGGTTAGGTTTAGGGATAGGGTGCAGATTGGGTGAGGGTGAGGGTTGGGTGTTGGGAGAGGGTTTGGGTAAACGTGAGGGTTAGGTTGACAGGGAGGGATAGAGTGAGGGCGAGGGTTAAGGTAAGTGTTAGGGTGATGGTTAGGGTTCGTATTAGTGATAGGATGAGGTTGAGGGTGAGAGGTATAGTTAGGTTTAAGGTGAGGATTAGGATTAGTGTGAGGGTTAGGGTTAGAGTGAGGGTAAAGGTTAGGGTGAGGTTTAGGGTGAGGTTTAAGGTTAGGGTTAGACTTAGGGTTAGGTTGAGGTTTAACGTGAGTTTTAGAGTTAGGGTGAGGGTGAGGGTGAGGGTTAGGGTTAGGGTGAGGGTTAGGGTTGGGTGAGAGTTAGAATTAGAGTTAGGGTGAGGGTGAGGGTTAGTGTTAGGGTTAGGGTGAGGGTTAGAGTGAGGATGAGTATAAGGATTAGATTGAGGGTTAGGGTGAGGGTGAGGTTTAGGGGTTGGGTTAGGGTTAGGGCGAGTGTTAGGTTGGGGGTTAGAGTTAAGTTTAGGGTTAGGTTTAGGGTGAAGGTTAGGATTAATGGTAGGGTTAGGTTTAGGGTATGGGTTAGGGTTAGAGTAAGTGTTATGCTTAAGGTGAGGGTTAAAGTTAGGTTTAGGGTGAGGGTTAGGGTTTGGGTGAGGCTTAGTGTTAGGATTAGGGTTTGAGTTATTTTTAGGTTGATGGTGAGGGTGAGGTTTAGGGTTAGCGTGAGGGTTAGGGTTAGGGTTAGGTTTAGGATCAGGGTTAAGGTGAAGGTTAGTTTGGGGGTTAGTATGAGGGTCAGGGTGAGTGTGAGGGTTAGGGTGAGGGTTAGAGTTAGGGTGAAAGTAAGGGTTACGGTTAGCGTTAGGATGAGCGTTAGGGTGAGGTTTAGTATTAGGGTGAGGGTGAGGGTGAGGGTGAGGGTTAGGGTGAGTGTTAGGCTTAGGGTTAGGGTGAGTGTTAGGGTTAGTGTTAGGTTTAGGATGAGGGGTAGGGTGAGGGGTAGGGTTAGGGATAGTGTGAGGGTTAGGGTTAGTGTGAGTGATAGGGTTAGGGTTAGGGGTAACCATGAGGGTAAGTGTAGACGTGAGGTTTAGGATGAGGTTGAGGGTTAGTGTTAGGGTTAGGGTTTGTTTGAATGTTAGGGTGAGGGTTTGGGTTAGGGGTAGGGTTACATGAGGGTGAGGGTTAGGGTGAGTTTTAGTGTTTGGTTAGGGTTAGGGCTTGGGTTAGGCTGAGGGCTACGGTGAATGTGAGGGTTAGGGTGAGGGTGAGGGTGAGGGTGAGGTTTAGGGTGTCGGTGAGGGTTAGGGTAGGGTGTGGGATAGGGTGAGAGTTAGTGTTAGGCTGAGGGTGAGTGTGAGGGTGAGGTTTAGTGTAAGGTTTAGGATTAGTGTGAGCGTTATGGTTAGGGTTAGGGTTAGGATGAAGTTTAGGGTGAGTTGTAGGGTTAGGGTTAGGTTGAGGGTGAGAGTGAGGGTGAGGTTTAGGGTTATGGTGAGGGTTAGGGTTAGGGTTAGGGTGAGGGTAAGTGTTAGGGTTAGGTTTAGAATGAAGGTTAGTGTGAGGGTTAGGGTTAGGGTTAGGGTTAGAGTGAGGGTTAGGGTTAGGGTTAGAATTAGGCTGAGGGGAGGTTAAGGGTGACGGTTAGGGTGAGCGTGAGGGTTAGGTTGAGGGTTAGGGTGACTGTGAGAGTTAGGGTGATGGTGAGGATTAGGGTTAGGGTTAGGGTGAGCATTAGGTTTAGGGTTATTGTGAGGGTGAGGTTTAGGTTTTGGATTAGTGTTAGGGTTAGGGTTAGGGTTAGGCTTAGGGTGAGGGTGAGGGTTAGGGTGAGGTTTCGGGTGAGGATTAGGGTTAGGGTTAGAGTTAGGGTTAGTTTGAGGTTTAGGGTGAGGTTTAGAGTTAGGGTGAGCGTGAGGGTTAGGGTTAGGGTTAGGGTGAGGGTTAGGGTTAGGGTGAGAGTTAGAGTTAGGGATAGAGTAAGGGTGATTGTTAGTGTTAGGTTTAGGGTGTGGGTTAGGTTGAGGGTTATGGTTTGGCTTAGGGTGAGCTTGAGGGTGAGGGTGAGGATTAGTGTTAGGGTTAGAGAGAGGGTTAGGTTTATTGTGAGGGTTAGGGTGAGGATGAGGGTGAGGATTAGGTGAGTTTTAGGGTTCAGTTTAGGGTTAGATTTAGGGTGAGGATTAGGGTTTATATTAGGGTTAGGATTAAGGTAAGGGTTAGGTTTAGGGCAAGGGTTAGTTAGTGTGAGGGTTAAGGTTAGATTTAAAGTGAGGGTTAGGTTTAGGGTGAGGGTTAGGGTTAGGGTTAGGGTTAGGGTTAGGGTGAGGCTTAGGGTTAAGATTACGGTTTGAGTTAGGGTGACGTTTAGCCTGAGGCTAAGAGTAGGATTAGGGTTTGAGTTAGGGTTAGGCTGAGGTTGAGGCTGAGGGTGAGGGTGAGGGTTAGGGTTGGTGTTAGGGTTAGGGTGACGGTTAGGGTTGGCGTTAGGGTTAGGGTTTGGGTTAGGCTGACGCCGAGGCTGAGGGTGAGGTTGAGGGTTAGGGTTAGCTTGAGGGATAGGTTTAGAGTTAGGTTTAGGTTGAGTTGTAGGGTGAGGGGTAGGTTTATGGTTAGGTTGAGGGTGAGCGTGATGGTGAGGGTGAGGGTTAGGTTGAGGGTAAGGGTTACGTTGGGGGTTAGGGTTAGTGTTAGGTTTAGGTTGAGGGTTAGGTTGAGGGTTTTGCTTAGGGTTAGTGTGAGCCTTAGTGTTAGTTTGAGGGTTAGGGTTAGGGTTAGGGTAAGTGTTAGGGTTACCGTGAGGGTAAGGGTAAGTGTGAGGGTTAGGATGAGGATGAGGGTTAGGGATAAGGTTAGGGTGAGTGTGAGTGTTAGGGTGAGGATGAGGGTGAAGGTTAGGTTTAGGGTAAGTGTTAGTGTTAGTGCGAGGGTTAGGGTTAGGTTTAGCATTAGCGTGAAGGGGTAGGGTTTTGATTAGTGTTAGGGTGAGGGTGAGGGTTAGTGTTAGGGTTAGGGTGAGTGTGAGGGTGATGTTTAGTGATAGGTTTAGTGTTAGGGTGAGGGTGAGTGTTAGGTTTAGGATTATTGTTAGGGTTAGGGTTAGGCTTAGCGTTAGGTTGAGGGTGAGGGTTAGGGTTAGGGTGAGGGTTAGGGTTAGGGTTAGGGAGTGGGTTAGGGTTAGGATGATTTTTAGTGTGAGGGTGAGGGTTAGGGTGAGGTGAGGGTGAGGGAGAGGTTTAGGGTTAGGTTTAGGATGAGGGTTACGTGATGGATAGGGTTAGTGTGAGGGTTAGGGCTAGGGTTAGGGTTGGGGTTAGGTTGAGGGCTAGGGTTAGGGTTAAAGTTAGGCTGAGGGTGAGGGTGAGGGTGAGGGTTAGGCTGTCGGTGATGGTTACCGTAGGGTGAGGGGTCAGGGACGCTAGGGTTAGGGTGAAGGTGAAGGTTAGGGTTATGGTTAAGGTTAGGTTCAGGTTGGGTTGACGATTAGGGTTACGATGAGGGTTAGGTTGAGGGGTAGGTTTAGGGTTTGGGTTAGGGTTAGGGTGAGGGTAAGTTCAGGGTGAGGATGAGGGTTAGGATTAGGGTTAGGTTTAGGGTGAGGGTAATTGTTAGGGTGAGGATTAGGAAGAGGGTGAGGGTTAGGGTTAGGGTTATGTTTAAAGTTTAGGTTAGGGTTAGGGTTAGGGTTAGGGTGATTGTGAGGTTTAGGGTGAGGTTAAGGGTAAAGTTGAGGGTGCGGATTAGGGTTACTGTTAGGGTTAGTGTGAGGGGTAGGGTTAGGGTTAGGGTGAGGGTTAGGTTTAGTGTGAGGGTTATGGTTAGGGATAGGGATAGGGTGAGGGTAAGGATTACAATAAGGGTAGGGTGAGCTTGAATTTTAAGGTTAGCATGAGTGTCAGTTTGAGGGTTAGGTTAAGGTTTAGGGATATGGTGAGGGTTGGGTGAGGGTCAGGGTTGGGTTGTGGGTGAGGGTTGGGTTACAGTGAGGGATAGGTTGAGGGGGAGGGTTAGAGTGATGGCAAGGTTTAAGGCTAGGGTTAGTGTGATGGCTAGGGTTCGTATTAGTGTTAGGGTGAGGGTTAAGGTGAGGGGTATTGTTAGGGTTCAGGTGAGGGTTAGGATTATTGTGAGGGTTAGGGTTAGAGTGAGGGTAAGGGTTAGGGTGAGGTTTAGGGTGAGGTTAAGGGTTAGGGTTAGAGTTAGGTTTAGGTTGATGGTTATGGGCAGGTTTAGAGTTAGGGTGAGTGTGAGGGTTAGGGTTAGGGTGAGAGTGAGTGTTAGGGTTAGGGTGAGAGTTAGAGTTAGGTTTAGGGTGAGGGTGAGGGTTAGGGTTAGGGTTAGAATTAGGGTGAAGGAGAGAGTGAGGAATAGGGATATGATTAGGGTTAGGGTTAGGGTTAGGCTGAGGGTGAAGGTGAGTGTTAGGGTTCGGGTAAGGGTTAGGGTGAGTGTTAGGGTTAGGCTTAGGGTTAGGGTGAGGGTTAAGGTGAGGGGTAGAGTTAGGGTTAGGGTGAAGGTTAGTGTTAGGGTGAGTGTTAGGTTTAGGGTGAGGGTAATGGTTAGGGTGAGGGTTAGGATGAGGCTGACGTTTAGTGTGAGGGTTGGGGTTAGGGTGATGTTTCGGTTAGGTTTAGCGTAAGGGTGAGGGTGAAGTTGAGGGTTAGGGTTGGGGTTAGGGTTAGGGTTAGGGTAACACTGAGGGTTAAGATTAGGGCTTGGGTTAGGGTTAAGCTGAGGGAGAGGGTGAGGGTTAGGGTTAGCGTGAGGGATAGGGTTAGGGTTAGGTTTAGGTTAAGGGTTAGGTTTAAGGGTAGTTTTAGGGTTAGGGTGAGGGTGAGTGTGAGGGTGAGGGTAAGGGTTACGGTGAGTTTAAGGGTTAGGTTAAGGGTTAGGGTTAGGGTTAGGTTTAGGGTGAGGGTTAGGGTTTGGTTTATGGTGCGGTTTAGGGGTAGGGTGATGTTTAGTTTGAGAGTGAGGGTTAGGGTGAGGGTGAGCGTTAGGGTGTGTGTGAGGGTTAGGGTTAGGGTGAGTGTTAGGGTGACAGTGAATTTGATGGTTAGGTTTAGGGTAAGGGTTAGGGTGAGTGTTAGGGTGAGGGTGAGGGTTAGGGTTGGGTTTTTGGTTAATGTTAGGGTTAGCGTTTGGGTGAGGGTTAGGCTTAGGGTTAGGGTTAGGGTTAGCGTAGGGTGAGGGTAAGTTTTAGGGTAAGGGTTAGTGTTAGGCTGAGGGTGAGGCTGAGGGTGAGGTTTAGGGTTAGGGTTAGGGTTAGGTTGTGGGTTAGGGTGAGGGGTATAGTTAAGATTAGGCTTAAGGTTTGAATTAGGGTGAGTGTGAGGTTTAGGAATTGGGTTAGAATTAGTGTTAGGGTTAGGGTTAGTCTGAGGGTCAGGGTGAGTTTTGGGTTTAGGGTTAGTGTTAGCATGAGTGTTAGTTTTAGGCTTAGGGTTAGGATGAGGCTTAAGGTGAGGGGTAGGTTTAGGAATAGGGTGAGGGTTAGGGTTAAGAAGAGGGTAAGTTATAGGGTGAGGGTTAGGATGAGGCTGAGGGTTAGGTTGAGTGCTAGGTTTAGGGTGAGGGTTAAGGTTAGAGTTAGGATTAGGGTGAGGGCTAGGATGAGGGTGAGGGTTAGGGTGTGCATGCGGTTTAGGATTAGGGTCAGGGATAGGTTTAGGGTGATGGTTAGGGTTAGGGTTAAATTGAGCGTGAGTTTGAGGGTGAGGGTTAGGGTTAAAGTTATGGTTAGGGTTAGGTTGAGGTTTAGGGTGAGGTTTAGATTTAGGGTGAGGGTGAGGGTTAGGGTTATGGTTAGGGTGATGGTTAGGGTTAGGGTGAGAGTTAGAGTTAGGGTTAGGGTTAGGGTGAGGATTAGTGTTAGTGTTAGGGTGAGGTTTAGGGTGAGGATGAGGGTAAGGTTTAGGTTGAAGGTTAGGGTGGGGGGGAGGGTTAGGGTTAGGGTTAGGTTTAGGGTGAGGATTAGGGTGAGGGTTAGGGTTAGGCTAAGGGTGCGTTTAAGTGTGAGGGTGAGGGTTAGTGTTAGGGTTAGTTTTATGGTAAGGTTAGGGTTAGGGTTAATGTTAGGGTTAGGGTTAGGGTTACGGTTAGGTTTAGGGTTACGGTTAGGGTTAGGGTGAGGGTTAGGCTTAGGTTTAGTGTTAGGGTGTGGGTGAGGGTGAGGCTTAGGGTTAGGATTAGTGTTTGGGTTAGCGTGAGTGTTATGGTTAGGGTTAGGTTTATGTTGAGGGTTAGGGTGATGGCTAGGTTTAGGGTTAGGTTGAGGGTAAGGTGAGGGGTAGGGTTAGGTTTAGTGTGAGCCTTAGCATTAGTGTGAAGGTTGGGTTATGGTTAGGGTTAGGGTTAACGTGTGGGTAAGGGTAAGGGTGAGGGTTAGGACGAGGGTGAGATTTCGGGATATGGTTAGGGTGAGGGTCAGTATTAGGGTGAGGATGAGGGTGACGGTTAGGGTCAGGGTGAGGATTAGGTTTAAGGTGAGTGTTAGGGTGAAGGTGAGGGTTAGGGTTAGGTTAAGGGTTAGGGTGAGGCTTAGGGTGAGGTTTAGGGTTAGGATTTTGTTTAAGGTAGGGTGAGGGTGAGGGTTAGGATTGTGGTTAGGGTGAGTGTGAGGTTTTGTTTTGGGGATAGATTTAGGGTTAGGGTAAGGGTGAGTGTTAGGTTTAGGGTTAGTGTTAGGGTTAGACTTGGGCTTAGGGTTAGGGTGAGGGTGAGGGTTAGGGTTAGGCTTGGGCTTAGGGTTAGGGTGAGGGTGAGGTTTAGGGTTAGGATGAGGGTTAAGGTTAGGGTTAGGGTGCGGGATAGGGTTAGGGTGATGTTTAGTGTGAGGGTGAGGTTTAGGTTGAGGGTGAGTGTTCGGGTGAGGGTAAGGGTTAGGGTGCGTGTGAGGGTTAGGGTTAGGGTTGGTTTTAGGCTTAGAGTGAGGGTAAGGGTTAGGGTGATGGTTAGAGTGAGGGTGAGGCTTAGCGTTAGTTTGAGGGTTAGGCTGAGGGGTAGGGTTAGGTTTCGCTTGAGAGTGAGGTTTAGGGTGAGGGTTAGGTTTAGGTTGAGGGTTAGTGTTAAGGTTAGGGTGAGGGTGAGGCTTAGTGTTAGAGTTAGAGTGAGGGTTCGGGTGAGGATGAGGGTAAGGTTTAGTTTGAGGGTTAGGATGAGGGGTAGTGTTAGGGTTACGGTTAGGTTTAGGGTGAGGGTTAGGGTGAGGCTTAGGGTTAGGTTGAGGGTGAGCATGAGGGTGAGGGTAAGGGTTCTTGTTAGGGTTATGGTGAGGGTTAGGTTTATTGTGAGGGTTAGGGTGAGGTTGAGGGTAAGAATTATGTTGAGGGTTAGGGTGAGGGTTAGGGTTAGGGTTAGGGAAGGATCAGGGTAAAGGTTAGGTTGAGGGTTAGTGTTAGGCTGAGGGTGAGGGTTAGGGTGAGGGTGTGGGTGAGGGTGAGGGTTAGGTTTAGGTTTAGGATGAGGGGTGGTGTGAGGGGTAGGGTTAGGATTAGTTTGAAGTTTATGGTTAGTGTGAGGTGTAGGTTTAGGGTTAGGGTTAGGGTGAGGGTGAAGTTTAGGGTTAGGGTTAGGTTTATGCTGAGGTCTATGGTGAGGGTGAAGTTTAGGTTTAGGGTTAGGTTTAGGGATAAGGTGAGGTTTTGGGGGAGGGTGAGGATTGGGTTGTGGGTGAGAGTTAAGGTAAAGGTGAGAGTTAGATTGACGGGGAGGGTTAGAGTGAGGGCGAGGGTTAAGGTTAGAGTTATGGGGATGTTAAGGGTTCATATTTGTGTTAGGGTGCGTGGTAGAGTGAGGGGTATAGTCAGGGTTAGTGTGAAGGTTAGGATTAGTGTGAGGGTTAGTGTTAGGGTTAGTGTTGGTAAGGGTTAGGGTGAGGTTTAGGGTTAGTGTTAGAGTTAGGGATAGGTTGAGGGTTAGGGTGAAGTTTAGAGTTAGGGCGAGGGTGAGAGATAGGGTTAGGGTTAGGGTGAGGTTTACGGTTAGGTTAAGAGTTAGAGTTAGGGTGATAGTGAGTGTGAGGGTTAGTGTTAGGGTTAGGGTGAGGGTTAGGGTGAGGCTGAGGGTAAGGTTTAGGTTGAAGGTTAGGGGGAGGGGGAGGTTTAGAGTTAGGGTTAGGGTTAGGGTGAGGGTAAGGATGAGGGCTAGGGTTGGGCTGAGGGTGAGCGTGAGGGTCAGGATGAGGGTTAGTGTTAGGATTAGGGTGAGGGTTAGGTTTATTGTGAGGGTTAAGGTGAGAATAAGGGTAAGGATTAGGTTGAGGGTTAGGGTGAGGGGGAGGGTTAGGGTTAGGGTTAGTAAAGGGTGAGGGTTAGGTTTAATGTTAGGGTTAGGTTTAGCGTAAGGTTTAGGATTAGGGTGAGTGTCATGGTTAGGTTTAGGTGAGGGTTAGGGTTAGTGTGAGGGTTAGGGTTAGGTTTAGGGTTAGTGTGAGGCTGAGAGTGAGGCTTAGGGTTAGGATTAGGGTTTGGGTTAGGGTGAGGTTGAGGGTGAGGCTTAGGGTTGTGGTTTTGGGTTAGTGTTAGGCTGATCTTGAGGGTGAGGTTTAGGGTTAACTTAAGAGTTCAGGTTAGGATTAAGTTTAGGTTGAGTGTTAGGATGAGGACTAGGTTTAGGGTTAGGGTGAGGGTATGGTTGAGGGTGAGGGTGAGGGTTAGGGTGAGGGTTAGGGTTAGGGTGAGGGTTAGGGTTAGTGTTAGGTTTAGGTTGAGGGTTAGGGTGAGGGGTAGAGTTAGGGTTAGTGTGAGTCTTAGTGTTATTGTGAAGGTTAGGGTTAGGTTTGGATTAGGGTTACCGGGAGGGTAAGGGAAAGTGTGAGGGTTAGGATGAGGGTGAGGGTTAGGGATAGGGTTAGGGTGAGGGTGAGTGTTAGGGTGAGGATGAGGGTAAATATTAGGGTTAGGGTTAGAGTGAGTGTGAGTTTGGGGTTTACTGGTAGGGTTAGGGGTAGAGTGAGTGTGAGTGTTAGGTTTAGGTTTAGTGTTAGGCTTAGGCTTAGGCTTATGGTTAGGGTGAGGGTGAGGGTTGGCGATAGCTTGAGGGTTAGGGCTAGAGTTACTGTGCGGGTTAAGGTTAGGTGATGTTTAGTGTGAGCGTGAGGTTTAGGGTTCGGGTGAGGGTGAGGGTGACTGTTAGGGTGTGGGTGAGTGTTAGGGTTAGGGTGTGTATTAGGGTGACGATGGCTTTGAGGGTTAGGTTTAGGTTTACTGTTATTGTTAGGTTTTGGGTGAGTGTAAGGATTAGATTTAGGATTAGGGTCAGGGCTAGGATGAGGGTGAGGGTTGGGGTGAGTTTGAGGGTGAGGGTGAGGGTTAGGGTGAGGTTGAGGGTTAGGATTAGGCTTAGTTTTAGGGTTAGTGTTAGGGTGAGTGTGTGGGTGAGGGTTAGGGATAGGGTTAGGGTCTTGGTTAGGGTTAGGATGAGGGTTATGTTTAGGGTTATGGTGAGGGTGAGGGTGAGGTTGAGGGTGTGGGTTAGGGTTAGGGTTAGGGTTAGGGATAGGGTGCGGGTTTGGGTGAGGGTGAGGGTTGGGTTGTGGGTGAGGGTTAGGGTAAAGGTGAGGGTTAGATTGACAGGGAGGCTTAGAGTGAGGGTGAGGCTTAAGGTTAAGGTTAGGGTGATGGTTAGGTTTCATATTAGTGTTAGGGTGAGGGTTAGGGTGAGGGGTATATTTAGGGTTAGAGTGAAGGTTAGGATTGGTGTGAGGGTTAGGGTTAGAGTGAGGGTAACGTTTAGGGTGAGGTTTAGGGTTACTGTTGGAGTAAGAGTTAGGTTGAGGGTTAGGGTGAGGTTTAGATTTAGGGTGAGGTTTAGGGTTAGGGTTATGGTGAGAGTTAGAGTTAGGGTTAGGGTGAGGGTGAGGTTTAGTTTGAGGGTTAGGGGGAGGGGGAGTGTTAGGGTTAGGGTTATTGTTTGGGTGAGGGTTAGGGTTTGGGTGAGGGTTAGGTTTAGGGTGAGGGTTAGGGTTAATGTTAGGGTTAGGGTTAATGTTAGGGTTAGGTTTAGGGGTAGGGTGAGGGTCACGGTTAGGTTTAGGGTGAGAGTTATGGTTAGGGTGAGGGTTAGAGTTAGGTTCAGGTTTAGGGTGAGGCTGAGAGTGAGGCTTAGGGTTAGGATTAGTGTTTGGGTGAGGGTCAGTGTGAGGGTGAGGTTTAGGGTTCGATTAGAGTTTGGCTTAGTGTTAAGCTGAGCATGAGAGTGAGGGTTAGGATAAGCTTGAGGGTTAGGTTTAGGGTTAGGTTTAGGATGAGGATTCGGGTGAGGGTGAGGGTTAGGGTGTAGTTGAGGGTTAGGTTTAGGTTGAGTGTTAGGGTGAAGTTTAGTTTGAGGGTTAGGTTTAAGTTTAGTGTTAGAGTTAGGCTTTGGGTGAGTGTTAGGGTTAGAGTTAGGATTAGGGTGAGGGCTAGGGTGAGGGTGAAGGTTAGGGTGAGGGTGAGTGTGAGTGTGAGGGTTAGGGTGTGGGTTAGGGTTAGGGTTAGGCTCAGGGTTACCGTTACGATGAGGGTTAGGGTTAGGTTTAGGGTTAGGTTGACGTTGAGGCTGAGGCTGAGGTTTAAGGTGAGGGTGAGGCTTAGTGTGAGGGTGAGGGTTAGGGTTAGGGTTACGGTTAGGTTGAGTGTTAAGATTAGCGTTAGGTTTAGGATGAGGTTTAGGGTGAGGTGTAGGGTTAGGGTTAGTGTGAGGGGTAGGGTTAGTGTGAGGGTTAGAGTTAGGGTTATTGTTACCGTGAGGGTAAGTGTAACGGTGAGGGTTAGGATGAGGGTGAGGTTTAGGGTTAGAGTTAGGGTTAGGGTGAGGGGTAGGGTTCTGGTTAGGTTTCGGTTATGGTTAGGGTAGGGTGAGGCTTAGGGTTAGGTTAAAGGTTAGTGTTAGGGTGAGGGTTAGGGTTAGTGTTAGGGTTAGGGTTTGGTTGAATTTTAGGGTGAGTTTTTGGGTTAGGCTTAAGCTTAGGGTGATAGTGAGGGTAGGGGTGAGGTTTAGGTTTAGTGTTAGGGTTAGGTTTTGTGTTAGGCTGATGGCTAGGTTTAGGGTGAGGGTTAGTGTGAGGTTGAGGGTGAGGATTACGGTTTAGGTGAGGGTTAGGCTAGGGTGAGTGTTAGGGTGAGGTTTAGTGTTTGGTTGATAGTGAGGGTGAGGGTGAGGTTTTGGGTTAGGTTTGGGATTAGTTTGAGTTTTAGGGTTAAGGTTAGGGTTAGGATGAAGTTTAAGGTGAGGGGTAGGGTTAGGGTTAGGTTGAGGGTGAGGGTGAGGGTGAGGTTTAGGGTTAGGGTGAGTGTTAGGGTTAGGGTTAGGGTGAGGGTGAGGGTTAGGGTAAGGTTTAGGATGAGGGTTAGTGTGAGGGTAGGCTTAGTGTTAGTGTGAGGGTTAGGTTTAGTGTGAGGATTACGGATAGGGTTAGTGTTAGGGTTTGCTGCAGACCGGGTTCTGTGGGGTCGATGGAGGATACCTAGGGGAGGAACCAGGCATAGGATGGGTAGATGGCAAACAGACAACTCACACACATTAGGAGTGGATGCTGACTGCTGAGTGCTGAGTGCGATTTAATGCAGAGGATAACAAACTTTTATAACAGAATTCTTCATAACAAAAGGGCAAAAGGTTACATAATCTTGCTGCAGGGCTTCATTCTTGGATGGTCACCAGATGGTCGCCTGAAAGGGCAAAAGTTTACACAATCTTGCTTCAGGGCTTCATTCTTGGGCGGTCACCAGCTGGTTGCCTGATAGGCACTTGTTTCCGGCTTATCTCTAAGAAATATAATGGGTTTCGACGTTTGTCACCAACTAACCATTACCTTATTTCTATAGAGACCTTAATTATCCCATAAGATTTTTCCTGGTCCTTCTTTAACAGTAAGGTTACGGATGCCTAGAACTAGCAAGTCTCTTAGTAAATGAGAGTACCCGGAAGTTCTTTCTCCTAAGTAGTTATCTCCGCAATTGCCATACATTCCTTCTGTTCTAGCCGCGCCTATAGCTTTTTGTAAATCTCTTACAAACAATTCCTTCTGCTGAAGTGACTTTGTGAATCCCCCAATACTTTTATATTTACTTATATTTGTCTACTAGCCTCCATAAGAGGGGTTTCAGGGTAGCACTTAACTCTGGTGAGTTAGTCATATTTTTGAGACACTCATCAGATATTGGAGTCATCAACACTCTTAAGAAAGAGCTTTAAATAAGGGAACATTGACAATGAATAAGCACAATGAGCAGCAGAAACAGTAAAAGATTAATAGGCACTCTTATGAGGAGAAGAAAGACAGAAACACATCATTCCCAGGGGTTTTCCAGCCTTTTTCCAGGAGTAGGCCTCTTAGAAGCCCTATTCTCCGAGTTAGACTTCGGTGAAGTCCCAAAAGTTGGAGATAGGTTTCTGTAAAGCCCCATTCTCTGAGGTAGACTTCAGTGAAGTCCCAAAACTCAGAGATAGGTCTCTGAAGCCCCTATCTTGGTCTGATAGATGGTTTCCCATGCTAAGCAGACTCCACTGGAGTCGGCGTGGCAAGGGTTAGGGTGAGGGTTAGGGTTAGGGTTAGTGTTAGGCTGAGGGCTGGAGTGAGTGTGAGGTTTAGGGTGAGGGTGAGGGTGAAGGTGAGGGTGAGGGTGTCACTGAGGCTTAGGGTAGGGTGAGGGTTAGCGTGACGGTGAGGGCTAGGGTGAGGGTGAGGGTTAGGGTTTTAGGGTTAGGGTTAGGGTCAGGGTGGGGATTAGGGTTACGGTTAGGGTTAGGATGAGGGTTAGTGTGAGGGGTAGTTTTAGAGTTAGGGATAGGTTTAGAGTGAGGGTAACAGTTAAGGTGAGGGTGAGGGTTAGGGTTAGGATTAGGGTTAGGGTGATGATTAAGGTTAAGGTTTGGGTTAGGGTTAGGGTTAATTTTAGGGTGAGGGTTAAGGTGAGGGTAAGGGTTAGGTTGAGGATGAGGATTAGGGTTAGGGTTAGGGTTAGTGTGAGGGGTAGGGTTAGGGTCAGAGTGAGGGTTAGGTTTAATGTGAGGGTTATGGTTAGGGATAGGGTTAGGGTGACGGTAAGGGTTAGGATGAGGGTAGAGTGAGATTGAGGTTTAGGATTAGCATGAGTGTTAATGTGAGGGTTAGGGTGAGTGTTAGGGTTAGGGTTAGGGTGAGGGTGAGGGTTAGGGTTAGGCTTAGGGTCTGGGTTAGGGTTAGTGTGAGGGTTAGGGTTAGGGTTAGGGTGAGGGTGAGGTTTGGGTTGTGGGTGAGGGTTAGGGAAAAGGTGAGGGTTAGGTTGACGGGGATGGTTAGAGTGAGGGCGAAGGTTAAGCGTAGGATTAGGGTGATGGATAGTTTTCATATTAGTGTTAGGGTGAGGGGTATCCGTTAGGGTTAAGGTGAGGGTCAGGATTAGTGTGATGGTTAGGGTTAGGGTTAGAGTGTGGGTAAGGGTTAGGGTGAGGTTTAGGGTGAGGTTTAGGGTTAGGATTAGAGTTATGGTTAGGTTGAGGTTTAGGGTGAGGTTTAGAGTTAGGTTGTGGGTTATGGTTAGGGTTAGGGTTAGGTTGAGGGTTAGGGTTAGGGTGAGAGTTAAAGTTAGGGTTAAGGTGAAGGTGAGGGTGAGGGATAGGGTTTGGTTAGGGTTAGGATGAGGTTTAGGGTGAGGGGTATAGTTAGGGTTAGGGTTAGGGTGAGAATTAGGGTGAGATTGAGGATGAGGAATAGGGTTTGAGTTAGGGTTAGGGTTAGGGTTAGGCTGATTGTCAGGGTGAGTGTTAGGGTTAGGGTTAGGGTTAGGGTTAGGGTGAGTGTTATGATTAGGCTTAGGGTTAAGAGGAGGGGTAAGGTGAGGGGTAGATTTAGGATTAGTTTGAGAGTTACTGTTAGGATGAGGGTAAGGGTTAGGTTGAGGGTTAGGATGAGGTTGAGGGTTAGGGTGAGGGTTAGGGTTAGGGTGAGGATTAGGGTTAGAGTTAGGATTAGGGTGAGGGCTAGGATGAGGGTGAGGGTTAGGGTGAGGGTGAGGGTGAGGGTGAGGTTTAGGGGTTGGGTTAGGGTTGGGGTTAGGGTCAGGTTTACGGTGAGGGTGAGGGTTAGGTTAGGGTTAGGTTTAGGGTGAGGTTTAGGCTGAGGATGAGGTTTAAGGTGAGGGTGCGTGTGGGCGTGAGGATGAGGGTTAGGGTTCGGGTTAGGGTTAGGTTGAGCTTGAGGATGAGGGTTATTGTTTGGATTAGTGTTAGGGTTAGGGTTAGGATGAGGGTGAGCGTGAGGTTGAGGGTGAATGTTAGTGTTAGGGTTAGCGTGAGGGTTAGGTTTATTGTGAGGGTTATAGGGTGAGGATGAGGGTAAGGGTTAGGTTCAGGGTTAGGGTGAGGGTGAGGGTTACGTTTAGGGTTAGCGTTAGGGTGAGGGATAGGGTGAGGATTCGGTTTAAATTAAAGGTTACGTTTAGGGTGATAGTTTGAGTTAATGTTAGGGTTATGTTTAGGGTAAGAGTTATGGTTAGGGTGAGGGTTATGTTTAGGGTGAAGTTTAGGGTTAGGGTGAGGATTAGGGTTAGTATTAGTGTTAGGGTGAGGGCTAGGGTGAAGGTGAGGGTTAGGATTAGGCTTAGGGTTAGGGTTAGGGTTAGGGTTAGGGTGAGGGTGAGGGTGATGGTTAGGGTTAGGGTTAGGGTCTGGGTTAGGGGTAGGGTAGGGTTAGGGTTAGGGTTAGGGTTAGGGTGAGGGTGAGGGTGAGGGTTAGGTTTAGGGTTAGAGGTAGTGATAGGGTGAAGGTTTGGGTGAGGGTTGGGTTGTGGGTGAAGGTTATTGTAAAGGTGAGGGTTATGTTGACGGGGAGGGTTATAGTGATGGCGAGGGTTAAGGTTAGGGCTAGGGTGATGGTTAGGGTTCGTATTAGTGTTAGGCTGAGGGTCAGTTTGAGTGTTAGGGATAGGGTTAAAGTTAGGGTGAGTGTTAGGTTTAGGCTTAGGGTTTGGATGAGGGTTAAGGTGAGGGGCAGAGTTAAGGTTACGGTGAGGGTTATGGTTAGGGTGAGAGTTAGAGTTAGGGTTAGGGTGAGGGTGAGGGTTAGTGTTATGGTTAGGGTGAGGGCTAGGGTAAGGATGAGGGTAAGTTTAGGTTGAGGGTTAGGGGGAGGGGAAGGTTTAGGGTTAGGGTTAGGTTTAGGGTGAGGGTAAAGATGAGGGTTATGGTTAGGCTGAGGGTGAGCGTGAGGGTGAGGGTGAGGGTTAGTGTTAGGATTAGGGTGAAGGTTAGATTTATTGTGAGGGTTAGGTTGAGGATAAGGATAAGGATTAGGTTGAGTGGTAGGGTGAGGGTGAGTGTTAGGGTTAGGGTTAGGCTTAAAGTGAGGCTTAGCATGAGGGTTAGGTTTAAGGTTAGGGTTAGTTTAGGGTGAGGGTTAGGGTTAATGTTAGGGTTAGGTTTAGGGTAAGGTTTAGGGTTAGGGTGAGTGTCATGATTAGGTTTAGTGTGAGGGTAGGGTTAGGGTGAGGGTTAGGGTTAGTTTTAGGGTTAGGGTGATGCTGAGGCTGAAGCTTAGGGTTAGGATTAGGGTTTGGGTTATGGTGAGGTTGAGGGGGAGGCTTAGGGTTGGGATTAGGTTTTGGGTTAAGGTTAGGCTGAGCATGAGGGTGAGGTTTAGGGTTAGCGTGAGAGTTAGGGTTAGGGTTAGGTTTAGGTTGAGTGTTAGGGTGAGGGCTAGGTTTAGGGTTAGGGTGAAGGTGAGGTTGAGGGTGAGGGTTAGGGTTAGGGTGAGGGTTAGGGTTAGTGTTAGGTTTAGGTTGAGGGTTAGGGTGAGGGGTAGGGTTAGGGTTTGTGTGAGCCTTATGGTTATTGTGAGGGATAGGGTGAGGGTTAGCATTAGGCTTACCATGAGTGTAAGGGAAAGTGTGAGGTTTAGGATGAGGGTGAGGGTTAGGGATAGGGTTAAGGTGAGGGTGAGTGTTAGGATGAGGATGAGTGTTAGGGTTAGGGTGAGGGTTAGGGTTAGGTTTAGGGTTAAGTTGAGGGTGCGGATTAGGGTTAGGTTAAGGGTTAGGTTGTGGTGTAGGGTGATGATTAGGGTTAGGGTTTTGGTTAGGGTAGGGTGAGGGTGAGGGTTAGGGTTAGGGTTAGGGTGAGTGTGAGGTTGGGGTTTACTGAGAAGGTTAGGGGTAGAGTGAAGGTGAGTGTTAGGTTTAGGATTAGTGTTAGGGTTAGGCTTAGGCTTATGGTGAGGGTGAGGATGAGGGTTAGCGATAGCGTGAGCATTGGGGTTAGGGTTAGTGTGTGGGTTAGCTTTAGGTGATGTTTAGTGTGAGCGAGAAGTTTAGGGTTCGGGTGTGGGTGAGGGTGAGGGTTAGGGTGTGGGTAGGGTTAGGGTTAGGGTATGTGTTAGGGTGCCAGTGAGTCTGAGGGTTAGGTTTAGAGTTAGTGTTATTGTTAGGTTTTGGGTGAGTGTTAGGGTTAGAGTTAGGATTAGGGGGAGGGATAGGGTGAGGGTGAGGGTTTGGGTGAGTTTGAGGGTGAGGTTTAGGGTTAGGGTAAGGTTGAGGGTTAGGATTAGGCTTCGGGTTAGGGTAAGTGTTAGGGTGAGTGTGAGTGTGAGGGTTAGGGATAGGATTAGGGTCTGGGTTAGGTTTAGGATGAGGGTTAGGTTTAGGCTTATGGTGAGGGTGAGGTTGAGGGTGTGGGTTAGGGTTAGGGTTAGGGTTAGGGATAGGGTGAGGGTTTGGGTGAGGGTGAGGGTTGGGTTGTGGGTGAGGGTAAGGGTAAAGGTGAGGGTTAGATTGACAGGGAGGCTTAGAGTGAGGGTGAGGGTTAAGGTTAGGGTTAGGGTGATGGTTAGGTTTCATATTAGTGTTAGGGTGAGAGTTAGGGTGAGGGTATATTTAGGGTTAGGATAAAGGTTAGGATTTGTTTGAGGGTTAAGGTTAGAGTGAGGGTAAGTTTTAGGTTGAGGTTTAGGGTTACTGTTGGAGTGAGAGTTAGGTTGAGGGTTAGGGTGAGGTTTAGATTTAGGGTGAGATTGAGGGTTATGGTTATGGTTAGGGTTAGGGTGAGAGTTAGAGTTAGGGTTAGGGTGAGGGTGAGGTTTAGTTTGAGGGTTAGGGGGAGGGTGAGTGTTAGGATTAGGGTTATGGTTTGGGTGAGGGTTAGGGTTAAGTTTAGGGTTAGGTTTAAGGTGAGGTTTAGGGTTAATGTTAGGGTTAGGTTTATGGTAAGGGTTAGGTTTAGGGTTAGGGTGAGGGTCACGGTTAGGTTTAGGGTGAGGGTTATGGTTAGGGTGAGGGTTAGAGTTAGGTTTAGGTTTAGGGTGAGGCTGAGGGTTAGGCTTAGGGTTAGGATTAGTGTTTGGGTTAGGGTGAGGTTGAGCGTGAGGCTTAGGGTTCGATTAGAGTTTGGCTTAGTGTTAGGCTGAGCATGAGGGTGACGGTTAAGATTAGCGTGAGGGTTAGGGTTAGGGTTAGGTTTAGGATGAGGGTTCGGGTGAGGGTTTGAGTTAGGGTGTGGTTGAGGTTTAGGTTTTGGGTGAGTGTTAGTGTGACGTTGAGTTTGAGGGTTAGGTTTAAGTTTAGTGTTAGAGTTAGGGTTTGGGTGAGTGTAAGTGTTAGATTTAGGATTAGGGTGAGGGCTAGGGTGAGGGTGAAGGTTAGGGTGAGGGTGAGTGTGAGGGTGAGGGTTAGGGTATGGGTTAGGGTTAAGGTTAGGCTCAGGGCTACCATTAGGATGAGGGTTAGGGTTAGGTTTAGGGTTAGGTTGAGGTTGAGGCTGAGGCTGAGGTTTAAGGTGAGGGTGAGGGTTAGTGTGAGTGTGAGGGATAGGGATAGGATTAGGGTTAGGTTGAGTGTTAGGATTAGCGTTAGGTTTAGGATGAGGGTTAAGGTGAGGGGTAGGGTTAGGGTTAGTGTGAGGGGTAGGGTTAGTGTGAGGGTTAGAGTTAGGGTTATTGTTACCGTGAGGGTAAGTTTAACGGTGAGGGTTAGGATGAGGGTGAGGTTTAGGGTTAGAGTTAGGGTTAGGGTGAGGGGTAGGGTTCGGGTTAGGTTTCGGGTTATGGTTAGGGTATGGTGAGGATTAGGGTTAGGTTAAAGTTTAGAGTTAGGGTGAGGTTTAGGGTTAGTGTTAGGGTTAGGATTTGGTTGAATATTAGGGTGAGTTTTTGGGTTAGGCTTAAGCTTAGGGTGATAGTGAGGGTAGGGGTGAGGTTTAGGGTTAGTGTTAGGGTTAGGTTTTGTGTTAGGCTGATGGCTAGGTTTAGGGTGAGTGTTAGGGTGAGGGTGAGCATGAGGGTTAGGGTGCAGTCGAGGGTTAGGCTAGGGTGAGTGTTAGGTTGAGGTGTAGTGTTCGGTTGATAGTGAGGGTGAGGGTGAGCTTTAGGGTTAGGTTTAGCATTAGTGTGAATTTTAGGGTTAGGGTTAGGTTTAGGATGAGGTTTAGGATGAGGGGTAGGGTTAGGGTTAGGTTGAGGGTGAGGATGAGCGTGAGGTTTAGGAATAGGGTGAGTGTTAATGTTAGGGTTAGGATGAGGGTTATGGTTAGGGTTAGGGTTAGGATGACGGTAATTGTCAGGGTGACGGTTAGGATGAGGGTGAGGGTTAGGTTTAGGGTAAGGGTTAGGGTGATGTTTAAGGTTAAGTTTTGGGTTAGGGTTAGGGTTAATTTTAGGGTGAGGATTAGGGTGAGGGTAAGGTTTAGGTTGAGGATGTGGATTAGGGTTAGGGTTAGGGTTAATGTGAGTGGTAGGATTAGGGTCAGAGTGAGGGTTAGGTTTAGTGTGAGGGTTATGGTTAAGGATAGGGTTAGGGTGACGGTAAGGGTTAGGATGAGGGTAGAGTGAGATTGAGGTTTAGGGTTAGCATGAGTGTTAATGTGAGGGTTAGGGTTAGGGTTAGGGTGAGGGTGAAGTTTAGGGTTGGGCTTAGGGTCTGGGTTAGGGTTAGTGTGAGGGTTAGGGTTAGGGTTAGGGTGAGGGTGAGGGTTTGGTTCAGGGTGAGGTTTGGGTTGAGGATGAGGGTTAGGGAAAAGGTGAGGGTTAGGTTGACGGGGATGGTTAGAGTGAGGGCGAGGGTTAAGCACAGGGTTAGGGTGATGGATAGTTTTAGTATTAGTGTTAGGATGAGGGGTATCGTTAGGGTTAAGTTGAGGGTTAGGATTAGTGTGATGGTTAGGGTTAGGGTTAGAGTGTGGATAAGGGTTAGGGTGAGGTTTAGGGTGAGGTTTAGTGTTAGTATTATAGTTACGGTTAGGTTGAGGTTTAGGGTGAGGTTTAGAGTTATGTTGTGGGTGATAGTGAGGGTTAGGGTTAGGTTGAGGGTTAGGGTTAGGGTGAGAGTTAGAGGTAGGATTACGGTGAAGGTGAGGGTGAGGGATAGGGTTTGGTTTAGGGTTAGGATGAGGGTTAGGGTGAGGGGTATAATTAGGTTTAGGGTTAGGATGAGAATTAGGGTGAGTTTGAGGGTGAGGAATAGCGTTCGGATTAGGTTTAGGGTTAGGGTTAGGCTGATTGTCAGGGTGAGTGTTAGGGTTAGGGTTAGGGTTAAGTTGATGGGTAAGGTGAGGGGTAGATTTAGGATTAGTTTGAGAGTTACTGTTAGGATGAGGGTAAGGGTTAGTTTGAGGGTTAGGATGAGGTTGAGGGTTAGGGTGAGGGTTAGGGTTAGGGTGAGGGTTAGGGTTAGAGTTAGGATTAGGGTGAGGGCTAGGATGAGAGTCAGGGTTAGGTTGAGGTAAGGGTTAGGGTGAAGGTTAGGGTGAGGGAGAGGTTTAGGTTTAGGGTTAGGGTTAGGGTGAGGTTTAGACTTAGGGTGAGGGTTTGGGTTAGGGATACGTTTAGGTTGAGGGTTAAGGTTAGGGTGAGAGTTAGAGTTAGGGTTAAGGTGAGGGTGTAGAGTTAGGGTTAAGGTGGGGGTGTGGGTTAGGTTTAGAGTTAGAGTTAGGATGAGTGTAAGGTTTAGATTGAGGTTTAGGATGATGTGAGTGTTAGGCTTAGGGTGATGTTTAAGGTTAGGATTAGGGTTAGGGTGAGGGTTAGGGTGAGAGTTAGGGTTAGTTTTTGGGATAGGTTTAGGTTTATGGTTAGGGTTAGGGTAAGGGTTAGGGTGAGGGTTAGTGTTAGGGTGAGGGTTAGGATTACGGTTAGTGTGAGGATGATGATCAGGGTGAAGTTTAGGGCTATGATTAATTTTAGGGTTAGGGATAGTCTGAGGGTGAGGGTGAGGGTGAGGATGAGGGTGAGATTTTGGGTTAGGTAAGTGTTAGGGTTATGTTTAGGGTGAGGATTAGGATGAGTTTGAAGGTTAGAGGGAGGGTTAGCCTTAGGGAGAGGGTTAGGGTTAGGGTTAGGGTGAGGGTTAGGGTTAGGTTGATGTTTTGGGTGAGGGTGAGGTTTACCGTGAGGTGAGGTTTCGAGTGAAGGTGAGGGTTAGGGTGAGGATGAGGTTTAGGATTAGGGTTTGTGTGAGGATTAGGGTGAGGTTAAGGTTTAGGGTGAGGGTTAGGTTGAGGGTGAGGGTTAGGGTTCGTGTTAGGGTTAGGGTGAGGGTTAGGGTGAGGATTAGGGTTAGGATTAGTGTTAGTGTGAGGGCTAGGTTGAAGGTGAGGGTTAGGATGAGGCTTAGGGTTAGGGTTAGGGTTAGGGTGAGGGTGAGGGTGATGGTTAGGGTTAGGGTTAGGTTCTGGTTTATGTTTAGGGTAGGGTTAGGATTAGAGTTAGGGTGAGGGTGAGGGTTAGGTTTAGGGTTATAGATAGGGATAGGGTGAGGGTTTGGGTGAAGGTTGGGTTGTGGGTGAGGTTTAGTGTAAATGTGAGGTTTAGGTTGACAGGGAGGGTTAGAGTGATGGCGAGGGTTAAGGTAAGGGTTATGGTGATGGTTAGGTTTAGTATTAGTGTTAGGCTGAGGGTCAGGTAGAGTGTTAGGGTTAGGGTTAGGATTAGGATGAGTGTTAGGTTTAGGCTTAGGGTTAGGATCAGGGTTAAGGTGAGGGTTAGGGTTAGGGTTAGGGTGTGGGTGAGCATGAGGGTGAGGGTGAGGGTTAGTGTTTGGGTAATTTTGAGGGTTAGGTTTATTGTGAGGGTTAGGGTGAGGATAAGTGTAAGGATTAGGTTGAGGGGTAGGATGAGGGGGAGGGTTAGGGTTAGGGTTAGGGTTAAGGTGAGGGTTAGGTTTAAGGTTAGGGCTAGTTTAGGGTGAAGGTTAGGGTTAATGTTAGGATTAGGTTTAGGGTAAGGGTTAGGGTTAGGGTGAGGGTCATGGTTAGGTTTAGGGTGAGGGTTAGGGTTAGGGTGAGGGATCGGGTTAGTTTTAGATTTAGAGTGAGGCGGAGTGTGAGGCTTAGGGTTAGGATTAGGGTTTGGGTTAGGGTGAGGTTGAGGGGAAGGCTTAGGTTTGGGATTAGTTTTTGGGTTAGGGTTAGGCTGAGCATGAGGGTAAGGTTTAGGGTTAGCGAGTGAGTTAGGGTTAGGGTTAGGTTTAGGTTGAGGGTTAGGGTGAGGGCTAGGTTTAGGGTTAGGGTGAGGGTGAGTTTGAGGTGAGGGTGAGGGTTAGGGTGAGGGTTAGGTTTAGGGTGAGGGTTAGGGTTAGTGTTAGGTTTAGGTTGAGGGTTAGGGTGAGGGGTAGGGTTAGGGTTAGTGTGAGCCTTAATGTTATTGTGAGGGATAGGGTTAGGTTTAGCATTAGGGTTACCGTGAGGGTAAGGGAAAGGGTGAGGGTGAGGGTGAGGGTGAGGATTAGGGATAGGTTTAGGGGGATGGGTGAGTGTTAGGGTGAGGATGAGGGTTAGGGTTAGGGTTAGGGTTAGGGTGAGGGTCACGGTTAGGTTTAGGGTGAGGGTTATGTTTAGGGTGAGTGTTAGATTTAGGTTTAGGGTTAGGGTGAGGATGAGGGTGAGGCTGAGGGTAAGGCTTAGGGTTAAGATTAGTGTTTGGGTTAGGGTTAGGGTGAGGGTGAGGCTTAGGGTTCGATTAGAGTTTGGCTTAGGGTTAGGCTGAGCATGAGAGTGAGGGTTAGGATTAGCATGAGGGTCAGGGTTACAGTTAGGTTTAGGATGACGGTGAGGGTGAGGGTGAGGGTTAGGGTTTGGTTGATGGTTAGGGTTAGGGTGAGTGTTAGGGTGACGATGAGTTTGTGGGTATGGTTTAGGTTTAGTGTTTGAGTTAGGGCTTGGGTGAGTGTTAGGGTTAGAGTTAGGATTAGGGTGAGGGCTAGGGTGAGGGTGAGGGTTAGGGTGAGTGTGAGGGTGAGGGTTAGGGTGTTGGTTAGGGTTAGGTTCAGGCTCAGGGTTACCATAAGGGTGAGGTTTAGGGTTAGGTTTAGGGTTAGGTTGAGATTGAGGCTGAGACATAGGTTTAAGTTGAGGGTGAGGGTGAGTGTGAGGGTGAGGGTTATGGTCAGGATTAAGGTTATGGTGAGTGTTAGGGTTAGCGTTAGATTTAGGATGTGGGTTAGGGTGAGGGGTAGGGTTAGAGTTAGTGTGAGGGGTAGGGTTAGTGTGAGGGTTCGAGTTAGAATTAGGGTTACTCTGAGGGTAAGTGTAACGGTGAGGGTTAGAATGAGGGTGAGATTTAGGGTTAGGGTGAGGGGTAGGGTTTGGGGTAGGTTTTGGGTTAAGTTTATGTTATGGTGAGGCTTAGGGTTAGGCTAAAGTTTAGTGTTAGGGTGAGGGTAAGGGTTAGTGTTATGGTTAGGGTTTGGTTGAGTGTTAGGGTGAGTGTTTGGGTTAGGCTTAAGGTTAGGGTGAGGTTGAGGGTTAGGTTGATGATTAGGGTTAGTGTTAGGGTTAGGTTTGGGGTTAGGCTGAGGGCTAGGGTTAGGGTGAGGTTTAGAGTGAGGGTGAGGGTGAGTGTTCGGCTGATAGTGAGGGTGAGGGTGAGGTTTAGTGTTTGCTTTAGGATTAGTGTGAGTGTTAGGGATAGACTTCGGGTTAGGATGAGGTTTAGGGTGAGGTGTAGGGTTAGGGTTAGGGTTAGGGTGAGTGTGAGGATTTGGCTTAGGTTTAGGATGAGGGTTAGTGTGAGGGGCAAGCTTAGTGTTAGTGTGAGGGTAAGGGTTAGTGTGAGGGTTAGGGATAGGGTTAGGGTTAGGGCTAGGTTGAGGGTTAGGGTTAGGGTTAGTGTTCGGCTGAGGGCTGGGGTCTGTGTGAGATTTAGGGTGAGGGTGAGGGTGAAGGTGAGGGTGAGGTTGTCGCAGAAGATTAGGGTAGGGTGAGGGTTAGGGTGACGGTGAGGGCTAGGGTGAGGGTGAGGTTTAGGGTTAGGGTTAGGGTTAGGGTTAGCGTCAGGGTGGGGATTAGTGTTACGGTTAGGGTTAGGATGAGGGTTATGGTGAAGGGTAGTTTTAGGGATAGGGATAAGTTTAGAGTGAGGGTAACATTTAAGGTGAGGGTACGGGTTAGGGTTACGGTTAGGGTTAGGGTTAGGATGATGTTAATTGTTAGGTTGAGGGTTAGGATGAGGGTGAGGGTTAGGGTTAGGGTAAGGGTTAGGGTGATGTTTAAGGTTAAGGTTTGGGTTAGGGTTAGCGTTAATTTTAGGGTGACGGTTAGGGTGAGGGTAAGGGTTAAGTTGAGGATGCGGATTAGGGTTAGGGTTAGGGTTAGTGTGAGGGGTAGGGTTAGGGTCAGAGTGAGGGTTAGGTTTAGTGTGAGGTTTATGGTTAGGGATAGGGTTAGGGTGACGGTAAAGTTTAGGATGAGGGTAGAGTGAGATTGAGGTTTAGGGTTAGCATGAGTGTTAATGTGAGGGTTAGGGTGAGTGTTAGGGTTAGGGTTAGGGTTAGGGTGAGGGTGAGTTTGAGGGTGAGGGTTAGGGTTAGTGTTAGTGTGAGGGAGAGAGTGAGGGTTGGATTTAGGATAAGGGTAAGGGTTAAGGTTAGGGTGAGGGTAAAGTTTAGGGTGAGTGTGAGGGCTAGGGTGAGGGTTAGTGTGAGGATTAGTGTGAGGGATAGAGTTAGGGATATGGTGAGGGTTAAGGTTAGTCTGAGGGTTAGGATTAGGGTTAAGGTTAGGGTTAGGCTGAGGATAAGGTTTAGGGTGAGGATTAGGGTTAGGTGTGTGTTAGGGTTAGCGTTAGGGTTAGGGTAAGGTGTACGTTGAGGGTAAGGGTGAAGGTGAGTGTTAGGGTTAGGGTTAGGATGAGGGTAAGGGTGAGGGTTAAGTTGAGGATGAGGGTCAGGGTTAGGGTTTGGGTGAGAGTGAGGGTTACGGTTAGGGTTAGAGTTAGGGTGAGGATTAAGGTGAGGTTAAGGGTTAGGATGAGTGTGTGGGTGGCGGTAAGTGTTAGGGTAAGTGTGAGGGTAAGGGTTAGAGTGAGGTTTAGGGTAAGGGGAGCATTAGGGTTAGGGTGAAGGTGAAGTTTAGGGTTATTGTTAGGGTGAGGGTTAGGGTTAGTGTGAGGCTTAGGGTGAAGGTGAGTTTTACGGTTAGGGTTAGGGTGAGTATGAGGGTGAGGTTGAGGGTTAGGTTGACGGTGAGGGTGAGGGTTAGGTTGACGGTGAGGGTTAGGGTGAGGGTGAGAGTTACAATTAGGTTTAGGGTTAGGTTGAAATTTAGGGTTAGGATTAGGGTTAGGTTTAGTGTGAGGGTTAGGTTTAGGTTTAGGGTTAGGGTGAGTGTAAGGTTTAGGGAGAGTTTTAGGGTGAGGGTGAGGGTTAGAGTTAGCCTTAGGGTTAGGGTGAGGATTAATGTTAGGGTGAGGGTGAGGTTGAGGGTAAAGTTTAGGGTTAGGTTTAGGGTGAGGGTGAGGGTTAGGGTGAGTGTTATGGTTAGTGTTACAGTTAGGGTGAGAGTGATGGTGAGGCTGAGGGTTATGCTGAGGTTGAGCGTGAAGGTGAGGGTTAGGTTTAGGTTAAGGGTTGGGGTGAGGGTGAGCGTTAAGGTTAGGATTAGGGTTAGGGTTAGGGTTAGGCTGAGGGTGAGGGTGAGGTTGAGGGTGAGGGTGAGGGTTAAGGTGAATGTTAGGGTTAGGTTAAGGGTTAGGGTGAGGTTTAGGATTAGTGTGAGGATTAGAGTTAGGGTTAGGGTTAGGTTTAGGTTTAGGGTGAGGGTTAGTGTTAGTGTGAGTGTTAGGGTTAGGGTTGGGCTTAGGGTTAGGGTGAGGGTAACGGTTAGGGTTAGGGTTAGGGTTGGGGTTAGGATTAGTTTGAGGGTTTGTGTTAGGGTTAGTTTAGGGTTATGGTTAGTGTAAGGGTTAGGGAGAGGTTTACGTTGAGGGTGAGGGTGAGGGTTAGAGTTAGCCTTAGGGTTACGGTTAGGGTTAGGTTGAGGGTTAGGGTTTGTGTGAGGGTTAGGCTTAGGTTTGGGGTTAAGGTTAGCGTGAGGATCAGGGTTAGGGGGAGGGTTAGGGTTACGGTGAGGATTAGGGTTAAGGTGAGGTTAAAGGTTAGGGTTAGGGTTAGGGTGAGGTTTAGGGTTAGGATTAATGAGAGGTTAAGGTTTAGGGTTAGGGTTAGGGTGAGGTTTAGGGTTAGGATTAGGGTGAGGGTAAGGGTTATGGTGAGGGTTAGGTTTAGGGTGAGGGTTAGGGTTAGGGTTAGGGTGATGTTTAGAGTGAGAGTGTGGTTTAGGGTTAAAGTGAGTGTTCCGGTGAGGGTGAGGGATAGGGTGAGAGTTAGGTTGACGGTGAGGGTTAGAGTGAGGGTGAGGGTTAGTGTTTGGGTTAGGGTGAGGGTGAGGGTTAGGTTTAGGGTTAGGGTGATTGTTAGGGTGAAGTTTAAGGTTAGGGTTAGGGTCAGGATTAGTGTGAGGGTTAGGGTTAGAGTTAGGACAGGTTTAGGGTTAGTGTAAGGGTTAGGGAGAGGTTTAGGGTGAGGCTGAAGGTTAGAGTTAGCCCTAGGTTTCCGATGATATTTAGGGTGAGGTTTAGGGTTAGGATTAGGATTAGGAGGAGGGTGAGGGTTAGGGTTAGGGTCAGGGTTAGGGTGAGTGTGAGAGTGAGGGTTGGGGTTCGGTTAGGGTTAGAGTTAGGGTGAGGTTTAGGGTTAGGTTTGCATAAGGGTTAGAGTTAGGGTGAGTGTGAGAGTGAGGGTTAGGGTTAGGATTAAAGTTAGAGTTAGGGTTAGGATTAGGGTTAGGGTGAGGCTTAGATTGAGTGTGAGGGTGAGAATGAGGGTGAGGGATTATGTTACGTTGAGGGTTAGGGTTAGGTTTAGAGTGAGGGTGAGGTTTAGGTTTAGGTTTAGGGTGAGGGTTAGGATGAGTGTTAGGGTGAGGTGTAGGATTACTGTTAATGTGAGGGTTAGATTTAGTGTGAGGGATAGGTTTAAGATTAGGTTTAGGTTTAGGGTGAGGGTAAGGGTTAGTGTGAGGATTAGGGTGAGTGTTAGGGTAAGGTTTAGGGTGAGGATTAGGGTGAGGGTTAGGGTTAGGTTTAGGGTTAGGTTGAGGGTTAGGGTGATGGTTAGTTTTAGGATTAGGGTTAGGGTGAAGGTGTGGGCGAAAGTAAGGGTAAGGGTGAGGGTTAGGGTGAGGGTTAGTGCTAAAATTAGGGTTAGGACTAGGGTGAGGGTTAGGGTCAGGGTGAGCTTTACGGTTAGGGTTAGGATGAGGGTGAGGGTTAGGGTTAGTGTTAGCAATAGGATGAGAGCTAGGGTGAGGGTGAGGTTTAGGGTTAGTTTTAGGGATTGGGTGAGAATTAACGTTAGGTTTAGTGTTAGGGTGAGGGGTAGGGTTAGGTGGAGGGTTTGGTTTAGTCTGAAAGGGTAAGGGTTAAGGTTAAGGGTTAAGGTTACCCTGTAAGGTTACCCTTACAGTGAGGGTAATGGTTACAGTGAGGGATAGGGTGAGTGTGAGGTTTAGTGTTAGCATTTCGGTTAGGTGAGGGTTAGGGTGCGAGTGAGGGTTAGGGTTACGCTAAGGTTGAGGGTGAGTGTTAGGGTTAGCATTAGGGTGAGAATTATGGTTAGGGTGAGGGTTAGGGTTAGGTTTAAGGTGAGAGTGAGGGTGAGGATGAGGTTTAGGGTGAGGTTGAGGCTGAGGGTGAAGTTTAGGGTTAGGGTTAGTGTTAGGGTGAGGGTGAGGATGAGCGTTAGGGTTACGATTAAGGTTAGGTTTAGGGTTAGGCTGAGGGTGAGGGTGAGGGTGAGGGTGAGGGTGAGGGTAAGTGTTAGAGTGCGGGTTAGGATGAGAGTGAGGGTTAGGTTTAGCCTGAGTGTTAGGGTGAGGTTTAGGGTGAGGGTTAGTCTGAGGGGTAGGATTATGGTTAGGGGGAGGTATAGGTTTAGTCTGAGGTTTAGGATTAGGGTTAACGTTAGGGTTAGAGTGAGTGTGAGGGTGAGATTTAGGGTTAGTTTGAGGTTTAAGGTTAGGTTTAGGGTTAGGGTGAGCGGTAGGGTTAGTGTGAGGTTTAGGATTAGGGTTGGGGTTAGGGTTAGGGTGAGTGTAAAGGTTAGGTTGAGTGTTAGGGTTAGGGTGAGGGTTAGGTTTAAGGGGAGAGTAAGGGTTAGGTTGAGGGTTAGGGTGACGGTTAGGGTTAGGGTGATATCTATGGTGAGGGTGAGGGTTAAGTTTAGGGTTAGGGTTAGCGTTAGCGTTAGGGTGATGGTTAGGGTGAGATTTAGGTTTAGGACTAGTGTTAGGTTTAGGGTTAGGCTTAGGGTGAGTGAGGATGAGGTTGAGGGTGAGGGTTAGGGTTAGGTTTAGGGTGGGGGTTAGGGTTAGTGTGATGATTAAGGTGAGGGTGAGGGTGAGTGTTGGCGTGAGGGTGAGAATTAGGGTGTGGGTGAGGATTATGGTTAGGATGAGGGTTAGGTTGCAATTTAGGGTTAGGGTAAGGGTCAGGATTAGTGTGAAGGTTATGGTTAGGGTTAGAGTGAGTTTAAGATTTAGGGAGAAGTTAAGGGTGAGGGTGAGGGTTTGAGTTAGCCTTAGGTTGAGGGTAAGTTTTAGGGTTAGCTTTAGGATTAGGGTTAGGATGAGGGTGAGGGCTAGGGTTAGGGTTAGGGTGAGTGTTAGGGTGAGGGTTAGGGTTAGGGTGAAGATTAGGGTCAAGGTGAGATTTAGGGTGAGGGTGTGTGTTAGCGTTAGGGTTAGGGTTATGCTGAGGATGATGGTGAGGTTGAGGGTTAGAGTTAGGCTTAGGGTGATGGTTAGGTTTAGTGTGTGGGTTAGGGTGAGGGTTAGAGTGAGTGTGAGGGTTAGGGTTAGGGTGAGTGCTGGGGTTCAGTTTAGGGTTAGGGTGAGGGTGAGAGTGAGGGTAAGGGTGAGGGTGAGGTTGAGGTTGAGGTTGAGGGTGAGGGTGAGGTTTAGGGTTAGGTTGAGGGTTAGGGTGAGAGTGAGGGTGTGGGGTAGGGTTAGGATTAGGGTTAGGGTTAGTGTTAGGCTGAGGTTGAGGGTGAGGGTGAGGGTGAGGGTTAAGGTTAGGATTAGGGTTTAGGTTAGGGTTAGTGTGATGGTTAGGGTGAGAGTGAGTGTAAGGGTTAGGTTGAGAATTAGTGTGAGCATGAGGTTTAGGATTAGGGTTAGATTGAGGGTTAGCGTGAGGGTGAGTGTAAGGCTTAGTGTGAGAGTTATTGTGAGCGTGAGTTTTAGAGTTATGGTTAGGGTTAGAGTTAGGGTGAGGGTGAGTCTGAGGGTGAGGGTGAGTGTTAGGTTTAGGGTGAGTATTAGGGATAGGATTGGGGTTAGGGTGAGGGCTAGGGTGAAGGTGAGGATTAGGGTAAGTGTTAAGGTTAAGGTTAGAGTGAGAGGTTTAGTGTGAGGGTGTGTGTTAGGGTGTGGGTTAGCGTGAGGTTGAGGGTGAGGTTGAGGTTGAGGGTGAGGGTTATGGTGAGGGTTAAGGTTGGGTTGAGGGTCAGGGTTAGGGTTATGGTGAGGGTGAGTTTTAGGTTGAGTGTGAGGGTGAGTGTGAGGATGAGGGTTAGGGTTAGGGTTAGGATGAGGGTGAGAGTGAGGTTTAGGGTTAGGATTAGTGTTAGGTTTAGGGTTAGGCTGAGGGTGACGGTGAGTGTGAGCGTTAGGTTAAGGGTTCGGGTGATGGTTAGGTTTAGTGTGAGGGTTGGGTGAAAGGGAGGGTTAGGGTTAGGGTTAGGGTTAGTGTGAGGGTTAAGGTGAGGGTGAGGGTTAGTGTGAAGGAGAGGGTTAAGGTTACGTAGAGGATTAGGGTTATTATTAGGGTTAGGGTGAGGGCTAAGGTGAGGGTGAGGGTTAGGGTTAGGGTTAGGGTGAGGGTTAGGTTTAGGGTGAGGTTGAGGGTTAGCGTGAGCGGTATTGTTATGGTTAGTTTGAGTGTAAGGTTTAGTGAGAGGGTTTGGGTTAGGTTTAGGGTTATTTTTACGGTTAGGATTAGGTTTAGGGTGAGGGTGAGTTTGAGGGTGAGAGTTATGTTTAGTGTTAGGGTTAGGGTGAGGTTGAGGGTGAGGGTGAGGGTTAGGGTTAGGTTTTTGGGTTAGGGTTATGATTAGGCTGAGTGTGAGGGTCAGGGTGAGGATTTACCGCTAGTGTTAGGGTGAGGGTTAGGGTTAGGGTGAGGGTTAGGTTCAGGTTTAAGATGAGGCTTAGGTTGATGTGTAGGGTGAGGGTTAGGGTGAACATTAGGCTTAATTTGTGGGTTATGGTGAGGTTTAGGGTTAGGGTTTGGGTGAGGGTGAGGTTGGGGTTTAGGGTTAGTGTTAGGGTTAGGGTGAGGGTTAGGTTTAGGTTTAGGATGAGGCTTAGGTTGAGGTGTAGGTTGAGGGTTAGGGTGAGCATTATGTTTAATTTGTGGTGAGGTTTAGGGTTAGGGTTAAGATGAGTGTGAGGGTTAGGGTTAGGATTAATGTGAGGGTAAGATTTAGGGTGAGGGTTAGGGTTCGAGTGAGAGTAAGCGTTAGGGTGAGGGTGAGGGTTAGTGTTAGCATTAGGGTTAGGGTGAGGGTAGGGATCGGTTTAGGGTGAGGGTGAGGGTTATGGTGAGTGTGAGGGTTAGGTTTAGGTGAGGGTAAGGGTTAGGGTGAGAGTGAGCGTGAGGTTGAGTGTTTTAGTTAGGAAAGTGTTAGGGTTAGTGTTAGGGTGAGGATTATGGTGAGGGTGAGGGTATAGTGACGGTTAGGTTTACGCAGAGGTTTACGGTTAGGAGTAAGGTGAGGGTTACGGTTAGGGTTATATTAAGGGTGGGGATGAGTGTTAGGATTCGGTTTCGGGTTCGGGTTCGGGTAGGGTTAAGGTTAGGATGAGGGTGAGGGTTAGGGTGAGGATTAGGGTGCGGGTTAGGGAGAGGGTGAGGGTGAGGGTGAGGTTTAGGTTTAGGGTTAGGGTGAGGGTGAGAGTGAGGTTTAGGGTTAGGATTAGGGTTAGGGTGAAAGTGAGGTTTAGGGTTAGAGATAGGGTTAGGGTTATGTTGAGGGTTAGGTTGAGGGTTAGGGTTAGTCTGAGGGTGAGGGTTAAGGTTAAGTGAGGATTAGTGTTAGGATTAGTTTTAGGGTGAGGGTGAGCATTAGGGTTAGGTTGAGGGTGAGGTTTAGGTTTAGGGTTATGGAGATGGTTAGGATGAGTGTGAGGCTTAGGCTTAGGGTTAGGGTGAGGGTTAGGCTGAGGGTGAGGGTTAGGGTGAGGGCTACAGTTAGGGTTAGTGTGTGAGAGTAAGGCTTAGTGAGAGGGTTAGGGTTAGGGTTAGGTTTAGGGTTTTTTATGGTTAGGGTTAGGTTTAGGGTTAGGGTGAGTGTGAGTGTGAGAGTTATGTTTAGTGTTAGGGTTCGTGTGAGGGTGAGGGTTAAGGTTAGGGTTAGGGTTAGGATTAGGTTGGGGGTTAGGTTTAGGGTGAGGGTCAGGTTTAGAGTTAGGATGAGTGTGAGGGTGAGGTTTAGGGTAAGGTTGAAGGTGAGTGTGAGGGTGAGGTTTAGGGTTAGGGTTAGTGTGAGCGTAAGGGTTATGTTGAGGGTTAGGGTTAGGGTGAGAATAAGGGTTAGGGTGGGGGTTAGTGTGAGGGTGAGTATTAGGGTTAACATTAGGGTTAGGGTCAGTTTTAGGGTGTGTGTGAGTATAGGGGTTAGTTGAGGGTAAGGGTTAGGATGAGGGTTAGGCTGCAGGTGAGGTTAAGGGATAGCATTAGGTTTAGGGTGAGGGTTAGGGTGAGGGTGAGGGTTAGGATGAGCATTAGGGTTAGGGTTAGGGTTAGGGTGAGGCTTAAGGTTAGGATTAGGGTGAGGGTGAGTGTTAGGGTAAGGGTGAGGGTTAGGTTTAGTGTGAGGGTTAGGGTTAGGTTTAGAATTAGGGTGAGCGTAAGGGTTAGGGTGAGTGTTAGGGTTAGAGTTAGGGTTAGGGTGAGGGTGAGGTTAAGCGTGAGCGTTAGTGTTAGGCTGTGGGTGAGGGTGAGCGTGAGGGTGAGGTTTAGGTTTAGTGTTAGGGTGAGGGTTAGGTTGAGGGTGAGGGTTAGGGTGTGGGTGAGTGTTGGGTTAGGGTGAGGATTATGGTTAGGATTAGGGTTAGGGTGAGGTCTAAGGTGAGGGTGAGGGTTAGGGTAAGTTTTAGGGTTAGGGTTAGATTGAGGATTAGGTTTAGCGTGAGGGTGTGTGTTCAGGTGTGGTTAAGGGTTCGGGTTAGGGTGAGGGTTAGGATTAGTGTGAGGGAAAGGATTAGTGTTATTTTTAGGGTTAAGGTTAGGTTGAGGGTGAGTGTGAGGGTTAGAGTTAGGTTTAGTTTAGGGTGAGGTTGAGTGTGAGGTTTAGGGTGAGGGTGAATGTTTTAGTTAGGAATGTGTTAGGGTTAGGTTTAGGGTGAGGATTATGGTGACTGTGAGGATTAGGGTGAAGGTTAGGATTTGGGTGAGGTTTAGGATGAGAGTTCGGGATAGGATTTCGGTTAGGGTTAGGGTGAGGGTGAGTGTGAGGGTGAGGGTTAGGGTTAGGGTTAGGGTACTGTGAGGGTGAGGATTAGGGTTAGGATTAGGGTTAGGGTTAGGGTGACAGCTAGGTTGAGGGTGAGGCTTAGGGTTAGGGTGAGGTTGAGGGTGAGGGTTTTGATTAGTTAAGGGTTGGGTTAGGATTAGGGTTAGGGGTAGGGTGAGGTTTAGGGTGAGGTTTAGGTTTAGAGTTAGGGTGAGGGTGAAGTTTAGTGGGAGGGTTAGCTTGAGGGTAATTGTTAGGGTAAGGGTGATGTTAAGGATTGGGGTGAGTGTTAGGGTGATGGTGAGGGTTAGGTTGAGGGTAGTTTTAGTGTTAGTTTGAGCGTTAGGGTTAGGTTGAGGGTTCGGGTGAGGGTTAGGGTTAGGGATAGGTTTAGTGTGAGGGTGAGGGTTAGGGTTAGGATTAGGGTGAGGGTAAGTGTTAGGGTGAGGTTTAGGATGAGGGTGAGTGTTAGGTATAGGAAAGGTTTAGGGTGAAGGTGAGGGTGTGGGTTAGGGTTAGGGTGAAGGTTAGGGTGAGGGTTAGGGTTAGGGTGAGCGTTATGGTTAGGTTTAGGGTTAGGGTGATGGTTAGGTTGAGGGTTAGTGTAAGGGTTAGGAAAAGTTTAGGGTGAGTGTGAGGGTGAGGGTTAGGGTTAGGGTGAGGGTTAGGGTTAGGGTTAGGATTATTGTGAGGGTGAGGGTTAGGGTTCTGGTGAGCGTTAAGGTTAGTGTTAGTGTTAGGGTGATGGTTAGGATTAGGGTTAGGTTACTGTGAGGGTGAGGGTTAGGGTTAGGATTAGGTTTAGGGTTAGGGTGACAGCTAGGTTGAGGGTGAGGTTTAGGGTGAGGGTGAGGTTGAGGGTGAGGGTTTTGGTTAGGTAAGGGTTGGGTTAGGTTTAGGATTATCGTTAGGGTTAGGGTGAGTTTTAGTGTGAGGGGTAGGCTTAGGGTTAGGGTGAGGGTGAGGTGTAGTGTGAAGTTTAGGCTGAGGGTAAAGTTTAGGGTAAGGTTGAGGTTAAGGGTTAGGGTGAGGGTGAGGGATAGGTTGAGGGATAGTTTTAGGGTTAGGTAGAGCGTTAGGTTTAGGTTGAGGGTTCGGGTTCAGGTTAGGGTTAGGGTTAGTTTTAGTGTGAGGGTGAGAGTTAGGGTTAGGATAAGGAAAGGTTTCGGGTGAGGGTGAGGGTTAGTCTTAGGGTGAGGGTTAGGGTGAGGGTTAGAGTTAGAGTGAGGTTGAGGGTGAGGGTTAGCGTTAGGGTTAGGGTTAGTGTGACGGTGAGGGTTAGAGTTAGGGTGATCCTTAGGGTTAGGGTGAGGGTTAGGGTGCAGGTTAGGATTAGGGTTAGGTTACTGTGAGGGTGAGGGTTAGGGTTAGGATTAGGGTGACAGCTTGGTTGAGGGTGAGGTTTAGAGTGAGGGTGTGGTTGAGCTTGAGGGTTTTGGTTAGGTAATTGTTGTTTTAGGATTAGGGTTATGGTTATGGTTAGGGTGAGGTTTCGTGTGAGGGCTAGGGTGAGGGTTAAGGTCAGGATAAGGGTGAGGTTAAGGGTTAGGTTTAGGGTTAGGGTGAGGGTGAGGGTTAGGTTGAGTGGTAGTTTTAGGGTTAGGTTGAGCGTTAGGGTTAGGTTTAGTGTGAGGGTGAGGGTTAGGGTTAGGTTTAGGGTGAGAGTAAGTGTTAGTGTGAGGGTTAGTGTGAGGGTTAGTGTTAGGGTTAGGAAGGGTTTAGGGTGAGGGTGAGGGTGAGGGTTGGTGTTAGGGTTAGGGTGAATGTGAGGGTGAGGGTGAGGGTTAGGCTTGGGATTAGGGTTAGGGTTAGTGTTAGGCTGTGGGTGAGGGTGAGGTCCAGGGTGAGGGTTAAGTTTAGTGTTAGGGTGTAGTTTAGGTTTGGTGTGATGGTTAGGTTGAGGGTGAGTGTAAGGGTCAGGGTGAGAGTTAGTGTGAGGGTGAGGTTTAGGGTTAGGGTTAGGGTGAGGGTTAGGTTGAGGGTGAGGGTTAGGGTTCGGGTGAGTGTTAGGGTTAGTGTGAGGATTAGGGTTAGGATTAGGGTTAAGGTGTGGTCTAAAGTGAGGGTGAGGGTTAGGGTACGTTTTAGGGTTAGGGTTAGATTGAGGCTTAGGGTTAGTGTGAGGTTGTGTGTTAGGGTGTGGTTTAGGGTTCGGGTTAGGGTGAGGGTTAGGATTAGTCTGAGGGTAAGCGTTAGGGTTAGGTTTAGGTTGTGGGTGAGTGTGGGGTTAGAGTTAGGTTTAGGTTAGGGTGAGGTTGAGGGTGTGGCTTAGTGTAAGGTTGAGTGTTATTGTTAGGAAAGTGTTAGGGTTAGGATTATGGTGACGCTGAGGGTTAGGGTGAAGGTTAGGGATTGGGTGAGGGTTAGGGTGAGAGTTTGGGATAGGATTAGGGTTAGGGTTAGGGTGAGGTTCAGTGTCCGGGTGAGGGTTAGGGTTAGGGTTAGGGTGATGTTGAGGGTAAGGGTTAGGTTTAGGATTAGGGTTAGGGTTAGGGTTAGTGTGATGGTAAGGTTTAGGGTGAGGTTGAGGGTGAGCGTGAGGTTTAGAGTGAGGTTGAGGGCTAGGGTGAGGGTGAAGGTTAGGGTGAGGTTTAGGGTGAGGGATAGAGATAGGGTTAGGCTGAGGTTTAGAGTTAGTGTGAGGGATTGGATTAGGGTTAAGTTTAGGGTTAGGGTGAGGATAAGGGTTTGGGTGAGGGTTAGGGTGTGAGTTAGGGTTAGCGTCAGTGTTAGGGTAAGGGTTAGGTTGAAGGTAAATGTGAGGGTGAGGGTGAGGGTTAGGGTTAGGGGTAGTCATAGGGTGAGGGTTAGGGTTAGGGTTAGGGTGAGGGTGAGGGTTAGGGTGAGGGTTAAGGTTAGGGTTAGGGTTAGAATTAGGGTTAGGTTTAGGTTTAGGGTGAGGGTGACGGTTAGGGTTAGGGTTAGGTTTAGGGTGAGGGTTAGGGTGAGAGTTAAGGTTAGGGTGATTGTGAGGGTCTGGGTTAGGGTGAGGGTTAGCGTGAGGGTGAGGGTTAGATTGAGCCGTAGGTTTAGGGTTAGGGTGAGCATTAGGGTTAGGGTGAGGGTTAGGGTGAGTGTTAGGGTTAGGGTTAGGGTACTGTGAGGGTGACGGTTAGGATTATGATTAGGGTTAGGGTTGGGGTGACAGCTAGGTTGAGGGGGAGGTTTAGGGTGAGTGGGAGGTTGAGGGTGAAAGTTTTGGTTAGGTAAGGGTTGGGTTATGATTAGGGTTAGGGTGAGGGGTTAGGGTTAGGGTTAGGGTTCGTGTGAGGGTGAAGTTTCTTGTGAGGGTTAGGGTGAAGGTGAGGGTTAGGTTGAGAGGTAGTTTTAGGGTTAGGTTGAGCGTTAGGGTTAGGTTGAGGGTTCGGGTGAGGGTTAGGGTTAGGGTTAGATTTAGTGTGAGGGTGAAGTTTAGTGTTAGGATTAGGGTGAGGGTAAGTGTTAGGGTGTGGGTTAGGGTGAGTGTTAATGTTAGGTTTAGGAAAGTTTTAGGGTGAGGGTGAGGGTGATGATAAGGCTTAGGGTGAGGGTTAGGGTGAGGGTTAGGTTTAGGGTTAGGGATAGTGTTAGGGTGATGGTTAGGGTGAGGGTTAGTGTTAGGGTTAGGATAGGTTTAGGGTGAGGGTGAGGGTTAGGGTTAGCGTGAGTTTTAGGGTGAGGGTTAGGGTTAGGGTTAGGGTTAGTGTGAGGGTGAGGTTTAGGATTAGGGTGAGCTTTAGGGTTAGGGTGAGGGTTAGGGTGAGGTTTAGGGCTAGGGTTAGTTTACTGTGAGGGTGAGGGTTAGGGTTATGATTAGGGTAAGGATTAGGGTGACAGCTAGGTTGAGGGTGAGGGTGAGTTTGATGGTGAGGGTTTTGGTTAGGTAAGGGTTGGTTTAGGATTAGGGTTAGGGTTAGGGTTAGGGTGAGGTTTAGGTTGAGGGATAGGTTTAGGGTTAGGGTGAGGGTGAGGTTTAGTATGAGAGTTAGGGTGAGGGTTAAGGTTAGGGTGAGGGTGAGGTTAAGGGTTAGGGTGAGGTTTAGTGTGAGGGTGAGGCTAGGTTGAGGGGTAGTTTTAGGGTTACGTTGAGCGTTAGGGTTAGGTTTAGGATTCGGGTGAGGGTTAGGGTTAGGTTTAGGTTTAGTGTGAGTGTGAGGTTTAGGGTTAGGATTAGGGTGAGGGTAAGTGTTAAGGTGAGGGTTAGGGTGAGGGTTAGTGTTAGGGTTAGGAAAGGTTTAGGCTGAGGGTGGGGGTGAGGTTCATGGTTAGGGTGAGGGTGAGGGTTAGGGTGAGGGTTAGGGTTAGGTTTAGGGTTAGGGTGATATTTAGGCTGAGGGTTAGCGTTAGGGTTAGGGTTAGGGTTAGGGTTAGGGTTAGGTTGAGGGTTAGGGTTAAGGTTAGAGTTAGGTTGAGGGTAAGCATGAGGTTTAGGGTTAGGATTAGGGTTAGGGTTAGGGTTAGAGTTAGGTTTAGGATTAGGTTTAGGTTTAGTGTTAGGCTGAAGGTGAGGCTGAAGTTTAGGGTGAATTTTAGGGTTAGGGGTAGGGTGTGTATGTTAGGGTTAGTTTGAAGGTTAGGGTGAGTTCGAGTGTAAGGGTTAGGGTGAGAGTGTGAGCTTGAGGTTTAGGGTTAGGATTAGGGTGAGTGTTAGGGTGAGGGTGAGCGTTAGGGTGAGGGTGATTGTTAGTGGTAGTGTGAGGAATAGGGTTAGGGTGAAGTCTAGGGTGAGGGTGAGGTTTAGGGTTAGGGTTATGGTGAGGTTCATTGTTTGCGTTAGGTTGAGGATTAGTGTTATAATGTGGGTTAGAGTTAGAATTAGCGTGAGGGTTATTTTTAGTGTGTGGGTTAGTTTAGGGTTATTTTTAGGGTTAGGGTTAGGGTGAGGGTGAGGGTGAGGGTGAAGGTTAGGGTTAGGGTTAGGTTAGGGTGAGGTTGAGGGTGAGGGTGAGTTTTAGGGTTAGAGTGAGGGATAGGTTGAGGTTGAGGTTTAGGGTGAGGGTGAGGGTGAGGTTGAGTGTTTTAGTTAGGAAAGTGTTCGGGCAAAGGTTAGGGTGAGAGTGAGTGTTAGGGTCAGGGTTAGTGTTATGCTGAGGGTTTCGGTAAGGGGTAGGGTGTGGGTTAGGGTTAGGGTGATGTTTGGGGTGAGGTTGAGGGTTAGGGTGAGGGTTCGGGTTCGGGTTAGGGTGAGGGTTAGGGTGTGGGTGAGGGTAAGGGTGAGGGTTAGGGTTTGTGTTAGGTAAGCTTTTGTGTTAGGATTAGGGTTAGGGTTAGCATTAGGGTGATGGTTATGGTGAGGAATAGGGTTAGGGTTAGGGTGAGGGTTAGGTTTAGTGTGAGGGTTAGGGTGAGGTTTAAGATTAGGATGAGTTTGAGGGTAAAGCTTAGGGTGAGGGTTAGGGTGATGGTGAGGTTTAGGGTTAGGGGTAGGTTTAGGGTTAGGGTGAGTGTTAGGGTTAGGGTGAGTGTTAGGATCAGGGTTAGTGTTAGGATTAGTGTGAGGACGAGGTTTAGGGACAGGATTAGGGTGAGGTTAAGGCTTAAGGTGAGGGTTATGATGAGGGTTAAGTTTAGGGTTAGGATGAGGTTTAGGGTCACGGTGAGGGATAGGGTTAGGGTTAGTGTGAGGGTTAGGGTTAGTGTGAGGTTTAGGATTAGAGTTAAGTTTAGGGTTAGGGTGTGCATTAAGGTGAGGGTCAGGGTTAGGGATATTGTTAGGGTTAGGGTAAGGTTTAGGTTGAGGGTAAGGGTAAGGGTGAGGGTTAGGGTTTGGACTAGGTTTAGGGTGAGGGTTAGGGTTAGCGTGAGGGTGAGTGTTAGGGTGAGGGTTAAGGTTAGGGTTAGTGTTAGGATGAGGTTTAGGGTTAGGGTTAGGGTGAGGGTGAGCGTTAGGCTAAGCGTTACTGTTAAGGTTAGGTTTAGAATGAGGATAAGGGTGAGGTTAAGGGTTATGGTGAGTGTGAGGGTGAGGGTGAATTTTACGGTTAGTGTGAGGTAAGGGTTAGGGTGAGGGTTAGGGTGAGGGTTAGCATTAAGGTTAGGGAGAGGGTGAGGTTTAGGATTAGGATTAGGGTTAGGGTAAGGGCTAGGGTGAGGGTGAGGATTAGTGTTAGGGTTAGGGAGAACGTTAGGTTGAGGTTGAGGTTTAGGTTTAGGGATAGGTTGAGGTTTAGGATGACGGAGAGGGTTAGGGTGACAGTGAGGTTGAGGGTGAGTGTGAGAGTTAGCGAGAGGGTTAGAGTGACTGTCAGTGTTAGGTTTAGGTGAGTGTAAGGGTTAGGGTGAGTGTGGGTGAGGGTGAGGTTATGGGATAGCATTAGGGTTAGGGTTAGGGTGAGGGTAGGATTAGGTTTAGGGATAGGGTGAGGGCTAGGTTGAGGGTGAGGGTTACGGTAAGGGTTAGGGATAGGGTGAGGGTTAAGGTTAGGGTTAGGGTGAGGGTTAGGGTGAAGAGTAGGGTTAGGGTTAAAGTGAGGGTTAGGTTTAGTGTGAGGGTTAGGGTTAGGGTTAGATATAGGGTTAGGTTGAGATTAAGGGGTAGCGTGAGATTTAGGGACAGGGTGAGGTTTAGGGTTAGCATTAAGGTTCGGGTCAGTGTTAGGGTGTGTGTTAGGATTAGGGTTAGGGTTAGGGTGAGGGTAATGGTTAGGGTAAGGGTCAGGGTTAGGTTTAGTGTGAGGGTTAGGTTTACGGTTAGAGTTAGGGTAAGGTAAGGGTTAGGGTGCGGCTTATGGTGAGCATGAGGTTTAGGGCTAGCATGAGTTTTAGGATGAGGGTCAGTGTGAGGGTAAGGGTTAGGTTTAGGGTGAGGGTATGGGTTAGGGTGAGGATTAGGGTGAGGGAGAGGTTTAGGGTGAGGGTGAGGGTGAGGGTTAGGTTTGGGGTGAGGGTGAGGGTGAGGGTGAGGATTAGGTTTAGGGTGAGGGTTTGGTTTTGGGTGAGTGTTAGGGTTAGGATTAGATTAGGATGTGGGTGAGGGTGAGGGTTAGGGTGAGAGTGAGTTTGAGGGTTAGGGTGAGGGTGAGGGTGAGGGTTAGGGTTAGTTTTAGGTTTACGGTGAGGGTGAGGGTTAGGGTTAGGATTAGGGTTAGGGTTATTGTTAGTCTGAGGGCGAGGCTGTGGGTGAGGTTGAGGGTTAGAGTTAGGGTTAGGTTGTAGGTAAGGGTTAGTGTGTGGGTTAGGGTGAGTGTGAGGGTTAGGGTTAGCGTTAGGCTTAGGGTAAGGTTTATGTTGAGGTTAAGGGTAAGTGTGAAGGTTAGGGTTACGAGTAGGGTTAGGGTGTGGGTGCGGGTTAAGGTGAGGGTTAATATTAGGGTTAGGTTTAGGATGAGGGTTAGGATAAGGTTAATGTGACGGTGAGGGTTAGGCTAAGCGTTAGGCTTAGGGTTATGTTTAGGGTTATGGTGTGGGTTAGCGTTAGGTTAAGAATAGGGGAGTGTTAGCATGATGCTTAGGGTTAGGGTTAGTGTGAGGGTAAGGGTTAGGGTGAGTGTTAGGGTGAGGGTGAGCATTAGGGTTAGGGTTAGGGTGAGATTTAGGGTTAGGTTTAGGGTTAGGCTGACGGCTATGTTGAGGGTGAGGGTTAGGGTTAGCGTTAGGGAGAAGGTTAGGTTGAGGGTGAGGGTTAGGGTTATGGCTAGTGTGAAGGTTAGGATGACGGTAAGGGTTAGTGTAAGGGTGTGGGTTAGGGTTAGGCTGAGTGTGAGGTTGTGGGTGAGGGTAAGGATTAGGGTGAGGATTAAGGTGAGGGTGAGGGTAAGGGTTAGGGTGAGAATTATGGTGAGGGTGAAGGTTAGGGAGAGGGTGATGGTTAGGGTTAGTGTTAGGCTGAGTGTGAGGGTAAAGATTAGAGTTAGAGTTAGGGTGAGGGTTAGGGTTAGTGTGAAGGTTAGGGTGAGGGTGAGGATAAGGATTTGGTGAGAGTTAAGTTGTGGGTGAGGGTTAGGGTTAGGGTTAGGGTGAGCATGAGGGTGAGGGTGAGGTTTAGGTTGAGGTGTAGGGTTAGGGATATTGTTAGGGTTAGTTTGAGGGTGTGGGTTCGGGTTAAAATTAGGGTGAGGGTTAGGGTTAGAATGAGGGTTTGGGTTAGGGTTAGGAAAGGGTTGTGGTGAGGGTGAGGGTTAGGGTTTGGTTTAGGATGAGGGTTAGGGTGAGGGTGAGCGTGAGGTTTAGGGTTCGGGTTAAGGTGTGGGTGAGGGTGAGTGTGAGGGTTAGGGTTTTGGTTAGCTAATGCTTAGTGTTAGGATTAGATTTAGAGTTATTTTTAGGCTGAGGGTTAGTGTGAGGGGTATGATTAGTGTTAGGGTTAGTGTGAGGGTGAGGTTTACGGTTAGGATTAGGGTGAGGGTAAGGGTTAGTGTGAGGGTTAGGGTGAGGGTTAGGTTTAGGGTTAGGATGAGGTTTAGGGTGAGGGTGAGGGATAGGGTTAGGGTTAGGGTGAGGTTTAGGGTTAGGTTTAGGATTAGGGTGAGGGTGAGGGTTAGGGTTAAGATTAGGATTAGGGTTAGTGTTATCCTGACGGTGAGGCTGAGGGTTAGGGTGAAAGTTAGGGTTAGGTTTAGGGTGTAGGTTAGCGTTAGTTTGAGGGTTAGTGTGAGTTTGAGAGTAAGGGTTAGGGTGAGAGTTACTGTGAGCTTGAGGTTTAGTGTTAGGGTTAGGGTGAGCGTTAGGGTGAGGGTGAGGGTTAGGGTGAGGGTGATTGTTAGGGTTAGGTTGAGGATTAGCGTTAGGATTATGGTTAGGGTGAAGTTGAGGGTGAGGGTGAGGGTTAGGGTAAGAGTTATGGTTAGGGTTAAGGTTAGGGTGAGGGTTAGGGTTAGGTTAAAGTTTATGGTGAGTGTAACAGTGAGGGTGAGGTTTACAGTTAGTGTGAGGTTAAGGGTTAGGTTCAGGTTTAGGGTGAGGGTGAGCATTAGGTTTAGGGTGAGGGTGAGGTTTAGGGTTAGCGTTAGGGTTAGGGTTTGGGTGAGGGTGAGGGTGAGGGTTAGCGTTAGGGTTAGTGTTAGGGGGAAGGCTAGGGTGAGGGTTAGGTTTAGGGTGAGGATTAGGGAGACAGTGAAGGTTAGGGTGAGGGTCAGGTTTAGGGTTAGGTTAGTGTTAGGCTGAGGTTGAGGTTGAGGGTTAGAGTTAGGGTTAGGGTTATGGTTAGTGTGAGGTTTAGTTTGAGGGTGACCGTAAGGTTAGGGTGAGAGTTAAGGTGAGGTTGAGGGTTATGGTTAGGGTTAGGGTTAGAGTTAGGGTGAGGACTCGGTTGATGGTGAGGGTTAGGGTGAGGGTGAGGCTGAGGGTGAGGGTTTTGCTTAGGTAAGGGTTTGGTTTAGGTTTAGGTTTAGGGTTAGAGTGAGGGTTAGGGTGAAATGTAGGTTTAGGGTTAGCTTGACCATTAAGGTTAGGGTGATGGTTAGGGTGAGGGGTAGGGTTAGGGTTAGGGTTAGTGTGAGTGTGAGGGTTATGGTTATGGTTAGGATTAGGGTGAGGTTAAGGGTTAGGGTTAGGGTTAGGTTGAGTTTTAGGATTAGGGTTAGGGTGAGAGTGAGGGTTAGGGTGTGGGTGAGTGTGAGGGTGTGGGTTAGGGTTTTGGTGAGGTAAGTGTTAGGGTTAGGATTAGGGTTAGGGTTAGTGTGAGGGTAAGGGTTGAGGGTGAAGGTTAGGGTGAGGGTTAGGGTGAGGGGTAGGTTTAGGATTAGTGTGAGCATTAGGGTTAGGGTGAGGGTTAGGGTGATGTTAGGGTTAAGGTTATTGTGAGGGTGAGGTTTAGGTTTAGGGTTAAGCTGAGGGTAAGGGTTAGGGTGAGGGTTAGGGTGAGGGTGAGTTTTAGCGTTAGCGTTAGGGTTAGGATAAGGCTTAGGTTGAGGGTAAGGGTGACGGTGAGGGTTAGGTTTAGGAATAAGGTTAATGTGATGGTGAATGTTAGGGTGAGGGTTAGGTTTAGCGTTAGGTTTAGGATGAGGGTTAGGGTTAGGGTTAGGTTGAGGATGAGGGTTAGGGTAAGGGTTAGGGTTAGGGTTAGCATTAGGGAGAGTGTTAGGGTGAGGTTAAGTGTTAGGGTGAGTGTTAGGGTGAGAGTGAGGCTAAGGGTTAGTGTAAGGGTAACGGTTAGGGTCAGGGTTAGGTTGAGGGTGAGGTTTAGGTTTAGGGTTAGGTTTAGGGTGAGGGCTAGGGTGAGGGTGAGGTTTATGGTTAGGTTTAGGGAGAAGGTTAGGGTGAGGCTGAGGGTTAGGGTTAGCTTGAGGTTGACAGTGAGGTTTTGTGTTAGAGTCAGGATTAGGGTGAGGGTGAGGGTTACGGTGAGTGTGAGGGTTTCGCTTAGGGTTAGGGTTAGGCTGAGGGTGAGGGTGAGGTTGAGGGTTAGAGCTAGGGTTAGGGTGAGGGTTATTTTTAGTGTGAGGGTTAGGGTTAGGGTTTTTTTTTAGGGTTAGTGTGAGGGTGAGGGTGAGGTTTAGGGTACGGATTAGGGTTAGTTTTAGGGTTAGGCTGAGGGTGAGGGTGTGGGTTAGGCTTACGGTTAGGGTTAGGGTTAGTGTTAGAGTGAGGGCTAGGGTGAGGATGAGTGTCAGGTTTAGGGTGAGGGTGAGGTTGAGGGTGAGGGTGTGGGTGAGGTTTAGGGTTAGGTTTAGGGTTTGGGTGAGGGTGAGGTTTAGGGTTACGATTAGGGTTAGGGCTAGTGTTAGGCTGAGGGTGAGGCTGAGAGTGAGGGTGAAGTGTAGGGTTATGGTTAGGGTGGAGGTTAGGGTTAGTGTGAGGGTTAGTGTGAGTGTGAGTGTAAGGGTTAGGATGAGGGTTAGTGTGAGCGTACATTTTAGGGTTAGTGTTAGGGTGAGCGTTAGGGTGAGGGTGAGGGTTAGGGTGAAGTTGATTGTTAGGGTTAGGATGGGGATTAGTTTTAGGATTAGTGTTAGTGTTAGGGCTGGGGTGAGGTTGAGGTTTAGGGTTAGAGTTAGGGTTAGGGTGAGGGTTAGGGTTAGGTTGAGGGTGAGTGTTACTGTGTGGCTTAGTGTTAGCATTAGGGAAAGGGATATTTTCAGTTTGAGTGTTAGGGTTAAGGTTATTTTTAGTGTTAGGTTTAGGGTGAGGGTTAGGGTTAGGGTTAGGTTATGGTGAGGGTGAGGGTGATGGTGAGGGTGAGGGTTAGGATTAGTGTTAGGGTTAGGGTAAGGCTGAGGGTGAGGGTGAAAGTGAGGTTTAGGGTTAGGATTAGGGTTAGAGTTAGGGCTAGGGTGAGGGTGAGGGTTAGGTGAGTGTGAGCATGAGGGTGAGTCTTTTAGTTAGGAAAGTGTTACGGCTAGGGTTAGTGTGAGGATTAGGGTGAAGGTGAGGGTTAGTGTGAGGGTTAGGGTTAGGCTGAGGGTTAGGGTTAGGGTAGGGTGAGGGTTAGGGTTAGGGTGATATTTAGGGTGAGGTTGAGGGTGAGGGTTAGGGTTTTTGTTAGGTAAAGTTTTGGGTTGGGATTAGGGTTACGGTTAGCGTTAGGGTGAGGTTTATGGTGAGGAGTAGGGTTAGGGTTAGGGTGAGGATTATGTTGGGTGTGAGGGTTAAGGTGAGGGTTAAGGTTAGGATGAGGGTAAGGGTTAGGGTGAGGGTTAGGGTTTGGTTGAGTGTTAGGGTGAGGGTTAGGTTTAGGGTTAGTGTGAGGATGAGGTTCAAGGATAGGATTACGGTGAGGTTAAGGTTTAGGTTGAGGGTTAGGGTGAGGGTAAGGGTTAGAGTTAAGTTGAGGTTTAGGATCAGGATGAGAGATAAGGTTAGTGTGAAGGTTAGGATTATGGTTAAGGTTAGGGTTAGGGTGAGGATAAGGGCTAGGTTGAGGGTGAGGTTTAGGGTGTGGGTGAAGGTTAGGATTAGGGAGAAGGTAAGTGTTAGGTTGAGGTTTATGGTCAGGGTGAGGATTAGGGTTAGCATTAGGGATAGCGTGAGTGTAGGGTTAAGGTTAGGGTGAGGGTTAGGGTGAGGGTGATGGTTAGGTTTAGAGTGAGGGTAAGGATTAGGGTAAGGGTTAGAGTGAGGGTTATGTTTAGGGTTATGGTTAGGGATAGGGTTATTGTTAGTGTTAGGGTTAGGGTTAGGGTGAGGATGAGCGGGACGGTTAGGGTTAGTTTTACAGTGAGACTGAGGGTGGGGGTTAGGGTTAGTATTAGGGTTAGGTTTAGGTTTAGGATGAGGTTGAGGGTTAGGGTGAGGGTGAGGTTTAAGGTTAGGTTTAGATGAGGGTGAGGGTTACTGTTAGAGTTGGTTCATGTGAGGTGTAGGGTGAAAGTTAGGGTTAGGGTTAGGGTTAGGTTTAGAGTTAGGCTGAGGGTTAGCGTAACTGTGAGGGTGACAGTGAGGGATAGGGTTAGGGTTAGTGTGATGGTGAGGGTGAGGATTAGGTTTAGGATTAGGGTTAGGGTTTGGGTTAGGCTTACGTTGAGGATGAGGGTGAGGGTGAAGGTTAGGGTTAGGGTTAGTGTGAGGTTTAGAGTTAGGGTTAGGCTTAGGGTTAGCGTTAGGATGATGGTTAGGGTGAGGTTGAGGGTTAGGGTGAGCGTGAGGGTGAGGGTGAGGGTGAGGGTTAGGTTGTGGGTGAGGCTTAGGGTTAGGGTGAGTGTTAGGGTGAAGGTGAGTGTTAGGGTGAGGGTGAGGGTTAGGGTTAGCGTTAGCGTGAGGGTGAGGGTGAGGCTTAGAGTTAGGGTGACGGTTAGGGTTAGGGTTAGGGTGACGATTAGTTTGGTGGTTAGGTTTAGGGTGATGGTAAGATTTAGGGTGAGTTTTAGGGTGAGGGTGAGGGTTAGGGTGAGGTGTAGGGTCAGAGTTAGGGTGAGGGTTAGGTTTAGTGTGAGCGTTAGTGTGAGGTATAAGGTGAGAGTTAGGGTTAGGTTTAGGGTTAGGGTGAGGGTGAGGGCTAGGGTAGGATTAGGGTTATGGTTAAGGTTTGGGTTAGGTTGAGGATTAGGGTGAGTGTTAAGGTTAGTGTGAGAGTTATGGTGAGGTTTAGCGTGAGGGTTAGGTTCAGGGTTAGGGTGAGGATGAGGGTTAGGCTTAGGGTTAGGGTGACAGATAGGGTGAGGGTGAGGTTTAGGTTTGGGATTAGGGTGAGGGTGAGAGTGAAGTTAGGGATAGGGTGAGGGTTAGGGTTAGGGTTAGTGTGAGGTTTAGCGTTAGGGTTAGGGTGAGGGTGAGGGTGAGGGTGAGGTTTAGGTTTAGGGTTATTATTAGGGTTAGGGTGAGGGGTGGGTGAGGGTTTGCCTTCGGTAATGGTTAGGGTTAGGATTAGGGTGAGGATTATGGTAAGAGTGAGGTTTAGGGTGAGGATTAAGGTGTGGGTAAGGGTTAGGGTTAGGGTTCAGTTAGGGTGATGTTTAGGGTGAGGGTGAGGTTTAGGATGAGGGTGAGGTTTTCGGTGATGGTGAGGCTTAGGGTGTGGGTGAGGGTTAGGGTGTGGGTGATGGTTAAGTTTAGGGTGAGGGTTAGGATGTCGATGAGGGTTAGGCTGAGGGTGAGGGTTAGAGTTAGGGTTAATTTTAGGGTGAGGGTCAGGGTTAGGGTTAGGGTTAGTGTAAGGGTCAGAGTGAGGGGTAGGTTTAGGGTTGGGGTGAGAGTTAGGTTTAGTGTTAGGGTTAGTGTGAGGGTTAGGGATAGGATGAGGCTTAGTGTAAGGGGTAGTGTGAGGGTGAGGATTAGGGTGATGGTAAGGATTAGGGTTAAAGTGAGGTTTAAGGTGAGGATAACGGTTAGGGTGAGTGTTAGCGTTACCTTTAGGGTTAGGGTGAGGTTTAGGGTTCGGGTTAGGGTTCGGGTTAGGGTTCGGGTTATGTTAAGGTTGAGGGTTAGGGTTAGGGTTAAGGCGAGGGTTAGGGTTAGGTTTAGGTTTAGGGTTAGTTTAGGGTTAGGGTGAGGGTGAGGGCGATGCTGAGAGTAAGGTTTAGGATTAGGGTTAGGGTTAGGGTTAAGCTAAGGGTTAGGGTGAGGGTGAGGGTGAGGGTTAGGGTTAGGGTTAGGGTGAAGGTTAGCGTTAGGTTGGTGTTTAGGGTGAGGGTCAGGGATCGCATGAGGTTTCAGGTTAGGGTTTGGGTGAGCGTTAGGGTGTTGGTGAGGCTTATGGTTAGTGTGAGCATGAGTGCTAGTGTGAGGGTGAGGGTTAGTGTGAGGGTGAGGGTGAGGATTAGGATGAAGTTTAGGGTTACGGTAAGGGTGAGGGTGAGGATTAATATGATGTTTAGTGTGAGGGTGTGGGTTAGGGTGAGTTTGAATGTTCGAGTGAGGGTGAGGGTTAAGGTGTGGGTGAGGGTTCGGGTTAGGGTGCGGGTTAGTGTGATGGTGAGGGTTACAGTGAGGTTGAGGTTTAGAGTTATGGTTAGGAATCAGGTTAGGCTGAGACTAAGGGTTAAGGTGAGGGTGAGGGTTAGGGTTAGAGTTAGTGTGAGGGTTATAGTTCGGGTGAGGGTGAGGGTTAGGGTTAGGGTTAGGTTGAGGCTTAGGGTAAGGGGTCTGGTTAGGGTTAGGTTTAGGGTTAGGCTTAGTGTGAGGGTTAGGGTGAGGTTTAGTGTTATGGTGAGGGTAAGGGTTTGGGTGAGGGTTAGGGGGAGGGGTAGGGTTAGGGTGAGTGTTAAGGTTAGGGTGAGTGTTACGGTTAGTGTGAAGGTTAGGGTGAGGGTTAGGGTGAGGCATAGGGTTAGGGTTAGGGTGAGGGTGAGGGTGAGGGTTTAGAGTTAGGGTGTGGCTGAGGGTTAGGATTAGGTTGAGGGTTAGGGTGAGGGTGAGGATCAGGTTGAGGTTTAGGGATAGGGTGAGGGTGAGGTTTAGGGTTAGGGTTAGGATTAGGGTGAGGGTTTCGGTTAGCATTAGGGTTAGGGTGAGGTTTAGTTTGAGAGTTAGGGTTAGGGTTAGGGTTATTGTGGGGGTTAGGGTGAGTGTTTGGTTTAGGATTACGGTGAGGGTAAGGGTTAGAGTGAGGTTTAGGTTGAGGTTGAGGGTTAGGGTTAAGTTTAAGGTGAGGGGTAGGTGGAGAGTTAGGTTTAGGTTTAGGGTTAGGGTTATTGTGAGGGTTAGGGTGAGCATGAGGTTAAGGGTTAGGTTGAGGGTAGGGGGAGGGGGAAGGTTAGGGTTAGAGTAAGGGTTATGTTGAAAGTTAGGGTGATGGTTAGATTTAGGGTTAGGTTTAGGATTAGGGAGATGGTTAGGTTTATTGTGAGGGGTAGGGTTAGGTTTAGGGTTAGGATTAGGGTTAATTTAAGGGTTAAGGTGAAGTTTAGGGTCAGAGTGAGGGTTAGGTTTAGCGTGAGTGTTAGGTGGAGGGTTAGCGTGAATGTTAGGGTTAGAGTTAGATTGAGGGTAAGGGTTAGGGTAAGGGATAGGGTGAGGGAGGTTAAGCTTACGGTTAGTGTTAGGGTTAGGATTAGAGTAAGGGTGAGGGTGAGGGTTAGAGTTAGGGTGAGGGTTAGGGGGAGGTTGAGGGTTAGCGTCAGGTTTAGGGTTAAGGTAAGTGTGAGGGTGAGGGTGAGGGTGGGGGTTAAGTTTTAGGGTTAGGGTTAGGGTGAGGGGAGGGTGATGGTTTCCATTAGGTAAGGGTTATGGTTAGGTTAGGGTGAGGGTGAGGGTTAGGTTGAGGGTGAGATTTCGGGTGAGGGTGAGGGTTAGAGTGTGGATGAGGGTTATGGTTAGGGTGAGGGTTAAGGTGATAGTGAGGGTTAGGTTGAGGGTGAAGGTTAGTAGTAGGGTTAGGGTGAGGGTGAGGGTTAGGCTTAGGGTTACTGTTAGGGTCAAGGTTAGGGTGAGGGGTAGGGTTAGTGTTAGGGTGTGGGTTAGGTTTAGTGGGAGGGTTAGGGTGAGGTTTAGGGTTAGGGTTCAGATGAAGGTAAGGGTTAGTGTTAGGGTTAGGGCGAGGTTTAGGGTTAGGGTGAGGTTTAGGGTTAGGGTGAGGTTTAGGGTGAGTGAGAGGGTGATGGTGAGGGTTACATTAGGTTTAGGTGATGGTGAGGGTAAGGTTTAGGATTAAGCTTACGCTTAGAATGAGGGTGGTGGTGAGGGTGAGCATTAAGGGTTAGGGTTAGGGTTAGTGTGAAGGTTAGGGTGAGGGTTAGGGTGAGGGATAGGGTTAGGGTTAGGGTTAGCGTGACTTTGGGGGTGAGGGTTGGGGTTAGAGTGAGGGTAAGGTTTAGGTTGAGGCTTAGGGTGAGGGTTAGCCTTAGGGTTAGGATGAGAGTTAGCATAACGCGTAGGGTTAGTTTTAGCGTGAGCGTTTATGTTAGGTTGAGGGTAAGGGTGAGGTTTAGCGTTAGAGTTAGGGTTAGGGTGATGGTGAGGGTTAGGGGTAACATTAGGGTGAGGGTAAGGGTGAGGTTGAGAGTTAGAGTGAGGGTGAGTTTTAGGATTAGAGAGAGGGTAAGTTTTAGGATGAACGTTAGGATGAGTGTGCGGGTTAGGTTAAGCTTTAGGGTTAGGTTGAGGATAGGGTTTGTTTAGGGTGAGGGGGAGTGGGAGGAGGAGGGTTAGGAGTAGGGTTAGGGTTAGGGTGAGGGTTAGGGATAGGGATAGGGTTAGGTTTATTTTTAGGGTGAGGCTGAGGGATAGGCTGTGGAGGAGGGGAAGGGTTAGAGGTAGGGTTAGGGTGAGGGTGAGGGTTAGGGATATGGATAGGGTTAGGTTTATTGTTAGGGTGAGGGTGAGGGATAGGGTGAGGGGTAGGGGGAGGGGTAGGGGTAGGGTTAGGGTGAGGGTGAGGTTTAGGGATAAGGATAGGGTTAGTTTTATTGTTAGGGTGAGGGTTAGAGATAGTGTGTTGGGGAGGGTTAGGGTTAGGGGTAGGGTTAGGGTGAGGGTGAGGGTTAGGTATACGGATAGGGTTAGGTTTTTTGTTAGGGTGCGGGTGAGGCATAGGGTGAGGGGGAGGGGGAGGGGGAGATTTAGGGTTAGGGTGAGGGTTAGGGTGAGGGTGAGGGTTAGGGTGAGGGTGAGGTTTAGCTTTAGGATTGGGATTAGGGTGAGTGTTTCGGTTAGGATTAGGGATCGGGTGAGGTTTAGGTTGAGGGTTAGGGTGATGGTTAGGTTTAGGGTTAGGGTTAGGGTGAGGGTAAGGGTTAGGGTGAGGATTAGGGTGAAGTTGAGTGTTAGAGTTAGGGTTAGGGTTAGGGAAAGGGGAGGGTTAAGGTTAGGGTTAGGGTTACATTCAGGTTTAGGGTGAGGGTTAGGTTGAGGGTGAGGGATAGCGTGTGGGTGAGGGTTAGGGTTAGGTTTAGGTTCAGGATTAAGGTGAGGGTGAGGTTGAGGGTTAGGGTTAGGGTGAGGGTTAGGGTTAGGTTGAGGGTTAGGGTTAGGTTTAGGGTTATGGTGAGGGTGAGGATGGGGGTTAGGGTTAGGGTTAGGGTGAGGGGAGGGTGATGGTTTCCGTTAGGAAAGTGTTACCGTTAGGTTTAGGGTGAGGGTGAGGTTTAGGGTGAGGGTTAGGGTTAGTGTTAGTCTTAGGCTTAGGGTGAGGGTGAGGGTGAGGGATAGGGATACTGTTAGGGTTAGTGTTAGGGTCAGGGTTCGGGTGAGGGTTAGGCTGAGGGATCGGGTTAGGGTTAGGGTGAGGGATAGGGTGAGGGTGAAGGTGAGGGTTAGGGTGAGGGTGAGGGTGAGGATTAGGATGAGGGTGAGTGTTAGGGTTGGGTTTAGGGTGAGGGTTAGGGTGACGGTGAGGGTTAGAGTGAGGGTGAGGGTTAGGGTTAGGGTTAGGATAGGATTAGGGTGAGGGTTAGGCTTCAGGATAGGGTTAGGGTGAGGAGCAGGGTTAGGGTTAGGGTGAGGGTTAGGGTTAGTGTGAGGGTTAGGGTTAGGGTTAGGGTTAGGGTGATGGTGAGGGTGAGCGTAAGGTTTAGGGTTAGGATTAGTGTGAGGGTGAAGGTTAGGTTTAGGATTAGGTTTAGGGTTAGGCTCAGGGTGAGGATGAGGGTGAGCGTTAGGGTTAGCATGAGTGTTAGAGTTAGGCTTAGGTTTAGGGTGAGGGTTAGGGTTAGGGTTAGGTGTAGGGTGAGGGTTAGGTTGAGGGGTAGATTGCGTGTTAGGCTGAGGGAGAGGGTGAGGGTGAACGTTAGAGTTAGGGTTAGGGAGAGGGTTAGGGTTAGTGTGAGGGTTAGGGTGAGGATTAGGGTTAGGATTAGGGTGATGGTGAGGGGTATTGTTAGGGTTAGGGTTAGGGTTAGGCTGAGGTTGAGTGTGAGGGTGAGTGTCAGGTTTAGGTTTAGGGTTAGGTTTAGGGTGAGGTTTATCTTTAGTTTAGGGTTAGGTAGAGGGTTAGGATGAGGGTTAGGGTTAGTGTGAGGGTTATTGTTAGGGTTAGGTGAGGGTAAGGCTTAGGGTGAGGTTTAGGGTGAGGGTAAGGGTTAGGGTGAAAGTTAGGGTGAGAGTGAGTGTTAGGACTAGCTTGAGTGTTAGGGTGAGGTTTAGGGTGAGAGTGAGTGTTAGGTTTAGGTTAGGGTTCGGGTGAGGGTAAGGGTTAGGGTGAGGGATAGGGTGAGTGTGAGGGTTAGGGTTTGGGTGAGGATTAGGGTGATTGTGAGGTTTAGTGTGATGGTTAGTGTTAGGGTGAGGGTTAGGGTTACGGTTAGGGTTAGAGTGATGTTTAGTGTGAGGGTGAGGGTTATGGTGAGGGTGAGGTTTCGGGTGAGTGTGAGGGAAAGGTTTAGGGTTAGGTTGAGGGTTAGGGTTAGTGTGAGGGTTAGGATAAGGGTTATGGTTAGGGTTAGGGTGTGGATAAGGTTTAGGGTGTGGGTTAGGGTGAGTGTGATTGTTAGGGTGAACGTTAGTGTTACGGTAAGGTTTAGGTTGAGGGTTAGGGTGAGAGTGAGGGTTAGGGTTAGGGTGAGGGTGAGGGATAGGATGAGGTTTCGGGCTAGGGTTAACATTAGGGTTAGGGTGAGTTTGAGGTTTAGGGTTAGGGTTAGGGTTAGGGTGAAGTCTAGTGTGAGGGTGAGGCTTAGGGTTAGGGTTAGTTTTAGGGTTAGTGTGAGGGTCAGGGTGAGGGTTAGCTTTAGGGTTAGGGTGACAGTGAGGATTAGGGTGACGGTGAGGGTTAGGTTTAGGGTGGGGGTGAGGGTGAGGTTGAGGGTGAGGCTGAGGGTTAGGGTTAGGGTGAGGGTGAGGGTCAGGCTGAGGGTATGGGTTAGGGTTAGGGTTAGGCTGAGGGAGAGGGTTAGGGTGAGTGTTAGAGTTAGAGTTAGTGTGAGGGGGAGGGTTAGGTTGAGAGTTAGGGTGAGTGTGAGTGTAAGGGATAGGGTGAGAGTTAAACTGAGAGTGAAGGTTAGGGTTAGGGTTAGGGTGAATGTGAGGGTTAGGTTTAGGTTTAGGGTTAGTGTTTGGGTGAGGGCTAAGTTGAGGTTGATTGTTTGGGTGAGGGTGATGGTTAGGATTAGGGTTAGGGTTTGGGTGAGGCTGAGGGTGAGACTAAGGGTGAGGGTGTGTGTGAGGGTTAGGGTTAGCTTTAGGGTTAGTTATAGGGTGAGGGTTAGGGTGATGGTAAGGGTTAGGATGAGGGTTAGGGTGAGGGTGAAGTTTAGGGTTAGGGTGAGGGTTAGGGTTAGTGTGAGGGTTAGGTTGAGGATAAGGGTTAGGATGAGGTATAGGGTGAGGTTGAGGGTTAGGGTTAGGGTTAGGGTAACGATTATGGTTCAGCTTAGGGTTAGTTTTAGGGTTAGGATGAGGGGTAGGTTGAGGGGTAGGGTTACTGTTAGGGTGAGGATTAGAGTCAGTGTGAGGGTTAGGGTTAGGGTAAGGGTTAGGTTTAGGTTGAGCGTAAGGGTTAGGTTGAGGTTTAGGGTGAGGGTGAGGGTTAGGGTTTGGGTTAGGGTGAGGGTTAGGTTTATTGTTAGGTTATGGTTAGGGTGAGGGCTAGGGTGAGGGTGCGCGTTAGGTTGAGAGTGACGGTGAGGGTGAGGATTTCGGTTAGGTAAGGGTCAAGGTTAGGGTTAGGGTGAAGATTACTGTGAGGCTGAGGGTTAGGATAAGCGTTAGAGTTAAAGTGAGGGTTAGGAATAGGGTTAGGGTGAGGGTTAGAGTTATAATGATGTTTAGGTCGAGGGTTAGGTTTAAGGTGAGTATGAGGTTTCGGGTGAGGGTGAGTCGTAGGGTGTGGGTTAGGGTTAGGGTTAGGGTGAGGGTTAAGGTGACAGTAAGGCTTTGGGTTAGTGTTAGGGTTAGGGTGAGGGTGAGGGTTATGGTTAGGGTTAGGATTATGCTGAGCGGTAAGGTTAGGGTTAGGGTGTGGGTGAGGGTTAGTGGGAGGGTTATGGTTAGGGTGAGGGTAAGATTTAGGGTGAAAAATAGGGTGAGAGTTAGTGTTAGGAGTAGCGTGAGTGTTAGGGTGAGGGGTAGGGTGAGGATTAGGGTTAGGGTTAGGATTATGTGAGGGTGATGGTAAAGGTTAGGGTTAGGCTGAAGGTTAGGGTTACGGTGAGGGTGAGGGTTATTGTTAGGGTTACGGTTAGGATGAGGTTGAGGGTGAGGGTTAGGGTTATGGTTATGGTTATGGTTAGGTTGAGGGGATGGTGAGAGTTTCCGTTTAGTCAGGGTTAGGGTTAGGGTGAGGATTAAGGTGAGGGTGAGTTTTAAGGTGAGGGTTAGGTTTAGGGTTAGGGTTAGGGTTACGGTAAGGGTTAGGGTGATGTTTAGTGTGAGGGTGAGGGTTAGTGTGAGGGTGAGGTTTCAGGTAAGGGTGAGGGTTAGGTGTGGGTGAGGGTTAGGGTTAGGGTGAGCGTTAGGGTGACGGTGAGAGTTAGGGTGAGGGTGAAGTTTATTGTTAGGTTTAGGTTTAGGGTGAGGGTTAGGGTTAGGGTTAGCGTTAGGGTGATGGTTAGGGTGAGGGTTAGTGTTAGGGTTAATATGGGGGTTAGGTTAAGTGTGATTGTTGGGGTGAGGGTTAGGGTTAGGATGAGGTTGAGTGTAAGGTTTAGGATATGGGTTAGGGTGAGGGTGAGGGTTAGGATGAGGTTTAGGATTAGGGTTAAATTTAGGGTTAGGTTGAGGATAAGGGTTAGGGTGAGGGTTAGGGTGCATGTGAGGGTTAAGTTTACCTTTAGGATCAGGGTGAGGTTTAGGGTGAGGTTTAGGGTTAGGTTGAGTGTGAGGGTGAGAGTAAGGGTTAGGGTTAGGGTGAAAGTTAAGGTGACGGTGAGGGTTAGAGTGAGGGTGAGGGTTAGTGTTAGGGCTAGGGTGAGGATTAGGATGAGGGTTAGAGTTAGGGTTAGGGTGAGGTTCAGGCTGAGGGTGAGGGTTAGGTTTAGGATTAGAGTTAGCATTAGGGTTAGGCTTAGGATGAGGGTGAGTGTGAGGGATAGGGTTAGTGTTAGGGTTAGCATTAGGGTTAGCGTTAGGGTGAGGGTTGGTTGAGAATTTCCGTCAGGTAAAGGTTATGGTGTGGGTTAGGGTTAGGGCTAGGGTTAGGGTTAGGGTCAGGGTTAGGCTGAGTGATAGGGTTAGGTTTTGGGTGAGGGATACGGTGAGGGTGAGTGTGAGGGTGAGGGTTAGGTTGAGGTTGAGGGTTAGGGTGAGGTTTTGGGTTAAGGTTGGGTTAGTTTTAGTGTGAGGATTAGGGTTAGGGTTTGGGTTAAAATTAGGTTGAATGTAAGGATTAGGGTGAGGTTTAGGGTGAGAGTGAGGGATAGGGTTAGCTTTAGGGTTTGGCTGAGGTTGAGGGTGAGTGTGAGGGTTAGGGTTAGGGATTGGTTTAGGGTCAGGTTTAGGATTACTGTTAGGGTTAGGGTGAGGTTTAGGGTTAGGGTTAAGTTTAGGTTAAGTTCACTGTTAGTGTTAGAGTTAGGGTAAGGTTGAGGTTAAGGGTGCAGGTTAGGGTAAGGGTTAGGTTGAGAATTAGGGTGAGGGTTAGGGTGAGGATTAGGGTTAGGATGAAGGATAGGGATAGGGTTAGGGTGAAGTTTAGGTTTAGTGTGAGGGTTAGGGTTAGGGTTAGGTGGAGGTTTAGGGTTTGTGTGATCTTTAGGTTGAGGGTGATGGTTTGTGTGAGTGTGAGGCTTCGGGTGAAGGTGAGGGTTAGTTTGTGGGTGAGGGGGAGGTTTACGGTGAGGATTAGGGTGACGGTGAGAGTTAGGGTGAGGGTGAGGGTTTAGGTTAGGTTTAGTGATAGGGTGAGGTGTAGGGTTAGGGTTAGTGTGAGGGTTAGGGTTAGGGTTTAGTTAGTATTTGTTTGATGATTAGGGTTAGGATTAAGGTTAGAGTTGGGTTTTGGGTAAACCTTAGGGCGAGGTTTAGGGTGAGGGTGAGGCTTAGGATTAGCGTTAGGGTTAGGGTGAGGTTTAGGGTGAGGTTGAGGGTTAGGGTTAGGGAAAGGATTAGTGTTACGGTTTGGGTTATTGTTAGGGTTAGGGTGAGGGTTAGGGTTTGGGTTAAGGTTAGGTTAAGGTTACTGATATGGTTAGAGTTAGGGTAAGAGTGAGGGTGAGGCTTAGGGTTAGGGTTATGGTGAGGGTTAGGTGAGGGTGAGGGTTAGGGTTTGGATTAAGGTTATGGTTAGGGTTAGGGTTAGGCTTAGGGTGAAGTTTAGGGTGAGGGTGAGTGTGAGGGTTAGGGTTAGTATGAGGGTTAGGGTGAGGGTGAGTGTAAGGGTTAGGGTGAGAGTTAGTGTGAGGATGAGGTTTAAGGTTATGGTTAGCGTTAGGGTGAGGGTTAGGGTGAGTGTTAGGGTTAGGGTTAGGGTGAGGGTGAGGGTTGGGGTGAGTTTGAGGGTTAGGGATAAGGTGAGGATTAGTGTTAGGATTAGGGTTAGGGTGAGGGCTAGGGTGAGTGTGAGTGTTAGGTTTAGGGGTAGAGTTAGGGTGAGGGTTAGGCTTAGGGTGAGGATGAGTGTTAGGTTTAGTGTGAGGGTTAGGGTTAGGGTTAGGCTTAGGGTTAGGGTTAGGCTTAGGGTATGGGTGAGGGTGAGGATTAAGGTTAGGATTAGGGTTAGGGTTAGGTTTAGGCTGAGAGTGAGGGTGAGAGTGAGGGTAATGTTTATGGTTAGGGTTAGGGTGAGGGCTAGGGTGAGGGTGTGGGTTAGGGTTAGGGTGAGGGTGAGGGTGAGGGTTTTGGTTAGGTAAGGGTTAGGGTTAGGGTGAGGATTAGGGTGAGTTGAGGGTTAGGTTTACCGTGAGGTTAGGGGTAGGGTGAGGGTTATGGTTAGGGTGATGTTTAGGGTGAGGGTGAGGGTTAGGTTTAGGGTGAGAGTTAGGTTGACGGTGAGAGTTACGGTGAGGGTGAGGGTTAGGGTTATGTCTAGGGTTAGGGTTAGGCTGACTGTAAGTGTTAGGGTGAGGCTTAGTCTGAGGGTTAGGGTTAGGTTTAGGATGAGGGTTAGGGTGAGTGGAAGGGTTAGGGTTAGGGTTATGGTGAGGTTAAGGGTTAGGGTAAGGCTTAGGGTGAGGGTTAGGTTTAGGGTTATGGTGAGGAAAAGGGTTAGGGTGAGGGTTAGTGTTAGCGTGAGGGTTAGGTTGAGAGTGAATGTTAGGTTTAGGGTTAGGGTTAGGGTTAGGCTTAGGCTTAGGGTGAGGGTGAGTGTGAGGGTTAGGGTGAGGGTTAGGGTTAGGGTTATAGTGAGGACAAGTGTTATGTGATGTTTAGTGTGAGGGTGAGGGTTAGGGTGAGTGTGAGGGTTTGGGCGAGGGTGAGGTTTAGGGTGTGTGTGAAGGTTAGGGTTACGGTGAGGTTGAGGGTGATGGTGAGGGTTAGGGTGAGGGTGAGAGTGAGGGTTAGGATTAACGTTAGGGTGAGGTGTAGTGTTAGGATTACAGTTAGGGTGAGGGTTAGGTTTAGGATTACTGTGATGTTTAGGGTTAGGGTTAGTGTTAGAGTAAGATTGAGGGTAAGGGTTAGGGTGAGGTTTAGGGTGAGGGGGAAGGTTAGGTTTAGGGTGAGGGTTAGGGTTAGTGTAAGGGTTGGGGTTAGGACTAGGTTAGTGTTAGAGTAAGGGTTAAGGTGAGGGTTAGGTTGAGGGTGAGGGTTAGGGTTAGGTGTAGGGTTATGGTGAGGGTTAGGATTTGTGTGAGGGTTAGGGTAGTTTTATGGTTAGGGTGAGGAAAAGAGTTAGGGTGAGAGTTAGTGTCAGGGTGAGGGGTAGGGTTAGAGTTAGCTTTAGGTTGAGGTGTAGGGTTAAGGTTAGTGTGAGGGTTAGGTTTAGGGTTTATTTAGTATTTGTGTGAGGATTAGGGTTAGGGTTAGGATTAGCGTTAGGTTTAGCATAAGGGTTAGGGTGAGGAAAAGGGTTAGGGTGAGGGTTAGTGTGAGGGTGAGGGTTAGGTTGAGAGTGAGGGTTAGGTTTAGGATTAGGGATAGGGTTAGGCTTAGGCTTAAGGTGAGTGTGAGTGTGAGGGTTAGGGTAAGGGTTAGCATGAGGGTTAGGGTTAGTGTGATGTTTAGGGTGAGGGTGAGGTTTTCTGGTGAGGGTGAGGGTTCTGGTTAGGGTGAGTGTTAGGTTGTGGGTGAAGGTTAGTGTTAGGGTGAGGGTGAGGGTGACAGTGAGGGTTAGGGTGAGGGTGAGAGTGAGGGTTAGGGTTAACGTTAGGGTGAGGGGTACGTTTAGGGTGAGAGTTAGGGTGAGGTTTATGGTGAGCTTTAGGCTTAGGGTTAGAGTTAGGATTAGTGTGAAGATTAGGATTAGGGTTAGGGTTAGAGTTAGGTTGAGGGTAAGGTTTAGGGTGAGGTTTAGGGTGAGGGTGAGGGTTAGGGTGAGTATGAGGGTTCAGGTGAGGGTGAGGGTTAGGGTGTGGGTGAAGCTTAGGGTTAAGGTGAGGTTGAGGGTGACGGTGAGGGTTAGGGTGAGGGTGGGAGTGAGGGTTAGGATTAACGATAGGGTGAGGGGTAGGGTTAGGATTACAGTTAGGGTGAGGGTTAGGTTGAGGTTTAATGTTAGGGTTAGAGTTAGGATTACTGTGATGATTAGGATTAGGGTACGGGTTAGGGTTAGGGTTAGGTTAGGGTTAGACTAAGGGTTAAGGTGAAGGTTAGGTTGAGGGTGAGGATTAGGGTTAGGTTTAGGGTTATGGTGAGGGTTAGGGATTGTGTGAGGGTTAGGGTAGTTTTATGGTTAGGGTGAGGAAAAGACTTAGGGTGAGGTTTAGCGTGAGGGTTTGTGTGACGGTGAGATGTAGGTTGAGGGTGAGGGTTAGGGTTAGAGTCAGCGTTAGGTTGATGTGTAGGGTTAAGGTTAGTGTGAGGGTTAGGGTTAGGGTTTAGTTACTATTTGTGTGAGGTATAGGGTTAGCGTTAGGGTTAGAGTTAGGTTTAGCGTAAGGCTTAGGGTGAGGTTTAGGGTGAGGGTGAGGGTTAGGGTGAGCATTAGGTTAGGGTGAGGATTAACGTTAGAGTTAGGGTGAGGGTTAGGTTTAGGGTGATGTTTAGGGTGAGGGTGAGGGTTACGGTGTGGGTGAGGGTGAGGGTGAGGTTGAGGTTTAGGGTGTGGGTATGGGTTAGGTTTAGTGTGAGAGATAGGAGGACAATGAGGGTTATGTTGAGGGTGAATGTTAGTTTTAGGTTTAGGGTTAGGGTTAGGGTGAGGGTAAGGGTTAGGTTGAGGCTTAGGCTGAGAGTTAGGGTTACGGTTAGGATCAGGGTTAGATTGAATGGGAGGGTTAGGGTTAGGGTCAGCGTGAGGGTAAGGGTTAGCGTGAGGCTTAGCGTGAGGGTTAGGGTGAGTAAAAGGGTTAGGGTGAAGGTTAGTGTAAAGGTGAGGGTTAGGTTGAGAGTGAGGGTTAGATTTAGGATTAGGGATAGGTTTAGTCTTAGGCTTAGGGTGAGGGTAAGTGTGAGGGTTAGGGTAAAGGTTAGCGTGAGGGTTAGGGTTAGTGTGATATTTAGGGTGAGGGTGAGGTGTAGGGTGAGGGTTCGTGTTTGGGTTAGGGTGAGGGTTAGGTTGTGGGTGAACGTTACTGTTAGGGTGAGGGTGAGGGTGACAGTGAGAGTTAGGGTGAGGGTGAGATTGAGGGTTAGGGTTAACGTTAGGGTGAGGGGTACGGTTAGGGTGAGAGTTAGGGTGAGGCTAATGGTGAGGTTTAGGCTTAGGGTTAGATTTAGGATTAGTGTGAAGATTAGGGTTAGGGTTTGGGTTTGAATTAGGTTGAGGGTAAGGATTAGGGTGAGGGGGAGGGTTAGGGTTAGCATCAGGTTTAGGGTGAGTTTTAGGGTGAGGGTGAGGGTTAGCGTTAGGGTTAGGGGTAGTGTTAGGGTTAGGGTGAGAGTAAGGGTTAGGGTTAGGGTTACGGTTATTGTTAGGGTTAGAGTTAGTGTGAGGGTTATGTTGAGGTTTTGGATTAGTGTTAGGTTCAGGTTTAGGATGAGGCTGAGGGGTAGGGTTAGTATTATGGTTATGGTTAGGGTTAGGCTGAGGGTGAGGGTAGGGGTGAGGGTTAGGTTTAGGATTAGGTTTAGAGTTAGGGTTACCATGAGTAAAAGGTTTAGGTTGAAGGTTAGGGTGAGGGTGAATGTTAGGGTGAAGTTGAGGGTTAGGTTTAGGTTTATGATTAGAGTTAGGGTTAGGCTTAGGGTGAGGGTGTACGTTAGGGTGAGGGTGAGTGTTAGGGTGAGAGTGAGTGTTCGGGTGAGGGTGACGGTTAGGGTGTGGGTGAGGTTTAGAATTAGGGTGAGTGTTAGGGTGATGGTGAGGTTTTGGTTGATGGTGACGTTAAGGTTATGGTTAGGGTTATGGTTAGGGTGAGAGTAAGGGTTAGGATGAGTGTTAGGGTGATGGTGAGGGTTAGGGTTGGTGTTAGCGTGAGGGTTAGGTTTAGGTTGAGGGTTAGGTTTAGGGATAGGATTAGGGTGAGTGTAAGTGTTAGGGTTAGGGTTAGGGTTAGAGTTAGGTTGAGGGTGAGAGTGAGGGCTATGTTTAGGATTAGGGTTAGGGTTAGGGTGAGGCTGAGGTTGAGGGAGAGAGTACGGGTTAGGTTTAGGATTAGGGTTAGGGTTACGGTTAGTCTGAGTTTGAGGGTGAGGGTGAGGGTTAGGGTTAAGGTTAGGGTGAGGGTTAGAGTTAGGGTTAGGGTTAGGGTGGGGGTGAGGTTTAAGTTTAGTTTGATGTTTAGGGAGAGAGTGTGGGTTTGGGTGAAGGTGAGGGTCGGGTGAGGATGTGGGTGAGGGTTAGGGTTAGGGTGAGTGTTAGGGTTAGAGTTAGGGTGAGAGAAAAGGTAAAGGTGAGGTTTAGGGTGAAGGTTAGGTTTAGCATTAGGGATAGGGTGAGGATCACGGTCAGGGTTTGGTTAGTGTTAGGGTTAGGTGAGGCTGAGGGTTATGGTGAGGGTGAGGGTAAGGGTTAGGGTGAGGTTTAGGGATTGGTATAGGGTTAGGGTGACGGTGAGGGTGAACGTTAGAATTAGGGTTACGATTAGAGTTAGGGTGAGGGTGAGGGTGAGGGTGAGGGTTAGGGTTAACGTGAGGTTTAGAGTTAGGTTTAGGTTTAGAGTGAGGGTGAGGTTGAGCATTAGGTTTAGGGTTAGTGTTAGCCTGAGGGTGAGGGTTAGGATGAGGATTAGGGTTAGGTTTAGGGTTAGGGTGAGGGTGAGGTTGAGCATTAGGTTTAGGGTTAGTGTTAGCCTGAGGGTGAGGGTTAGGGTTAGGATTAGGTTTAGGGTTAGGCTGAGGCTGAGAGTGAGGGTGAGGGTTATGGTTAACATGTGGTTTAGAGTTAGGCTTAGGTTTAGAGTGAGGGTTTGGATTTGGGTAGGGTGAGGGTGAGGTTTAGAGTGAGGTTTAGGTTTAGGGTTAGCACTAGGGTTAGGGTGAGTTTGAGGGTGAGGGTTAGGGTTAGGGTGAGGGTAAGGGTCAGGGTGAGGTGTAGGGTTAGTGTGAGAGTTATGGTTAGGGTTCGGATTAGGGTAAGGGTTAGGGTGAGGGTTAGGGTGAGTGTGAGGGTTAGGGTTAGCGTTAGGGTTAGGGTGAGCTTTAGGGTGAAAATTAGGTTTAGTGTTAGGATTAGGTGGAGGGTGAGGGTGAGGGTTAGGGTTAGGTTTAGGGTTAGGGTTAGGGTTAGTGTAAAGATTAGGGTTAGGTTTAGGGATAGGGTGAGGATGAGTGTCAGGATTAGGTTTAGGTTTAGTGTTAAGGTGAGGGTGAGGTTGAGCGTTAGATTTAGGGTTAGGTTTAGGGTGAGGGTGAGGGTTAGGGTTAGGTTTAGGGTTAGGGTTAGGCTGAGGGTGAGGGTGAGGGTGAGGGTTATGTTAAGCATGAGGGTTAGAGTTAGGCTTAGGGTTAGGGTGAGGGTTAGGGTTAGTGTTAGGTTTAGGCTGAGGGTTAGGGTGAGAGGAGCATTAGGCTGAGGTTTAGGGTTTCGCTGAGGTTGAGGGTTATTGTTAGGGTTAGGGTTAGGGTGAGGGTGAGGGTGAGGGTTAGGGTTAGGGTGAAGGTTAGGATTACGGTTAGGGTTAGGGTGAGGTTTAGGGTGAGGGTGAGGGTTAGGGTGAGTGTGAGGTTTCGGGTAGGTGTGGGGTTATGGTGAGGGTGAGGGTTTGGGTTAGGGTGAAGGTTAGAGAGACGATGAGAGTTAGGGTGAGGGTGATGTTTAGGGTTTGGTTTAGGTTTGTGGTGAGGGTTAAGGTAAGGGTTAGGGTTAGGGTCAGGGTTAGGGTGAAGGGTATGGCTAGGGTTAATGTGAGGGTTAGGTTTAGTGTGAGGGTTAGGGTGAGGGTTAGGGTCAGGATGAGGCTGAGGGTAAGGGTTAGGTTGAGAGTCAGGGTGAGGGTGAGGGTTATGGTAAGGTTTAGGATTAGGGTTAAATATAGGGTTAGGCTGAGGATAAGGGTTGGGGTGAGGGTTTTGGTGCGGGTGAGGTTTAAGTTTACCATTAGGATCAGGATGAGGGTTAGGGTGAGGGTTAGGGTTAGGGTGAGGGTTAGGGTTAGGGTTAGGTTGAGGATGAGGTTTAGGGTTAGTGTTAGGGCGAGGGTTAAGGTTAGGTTGAGGTTTAGGGTTATGTTTAGTGTTAGGGTGAGGGTGAGGGTTAGGGTTAAGGTTAGGGTGAGGGTTAGGGTGAGGGTGAGGGTGAGGGTTAGGTATAGCATTAGGGTTAGGGTTAGGGTTAGGGTTAGGGTTAAGGTGAGGGGAGGGTGAGAGTTTTGTTATATAAGGGTTATGATGTGGGTTAGTGTTAGTCTTAGGGTTAAGGTGAGGTTTAGGATGATGGATAGAGTTAAAGTTAGGGTTAGGGATAGGGTGAGGGTGAGGGTGAGGGTTAGGTTGAGGTTGAGGGTTAGGGATAGGGTTAGGGTGAGGAGCAGAGTTAGCCTTAAGGTGAGTGTTACAGTTAGTGTGAGGATTAGGGTTAGGTTTAGGGTTATGTTAAGGGTAAGGGATAGGGTAAGGGTTAGGGTGAGGGTGAGGGTTATGGTTAGGGTGAGGGCTAGGGTGAGGGTGATGGTTAGGTTTAGGGTTAGGGTTAGTATTTAGGTGAGGGTAAGGGCTAGGGTGAGGTTGAGGGTAAGGTTTAGGGTGAGGTTTAGGGTGAGGGTTTGGTTGAGGGTGAGGTTTAGGGTTTGGGTGAGGGTTAGGGTTAGTCTGACGGTTAGGGTTAGGGTTATGGTAAGGGTTAGGGTTAGGCTTAGGGTTAGGTTTAGGGTTAGGATGAGGGTTATGTTGAGGGGTATGGTTACTGTTAGGGTGAGATTTAGGGTCAGTGTGAGAGTTAGGGTTAGTTTAAGGGTTATTGTTAGGTTGAGGGTAAGTGTTAGGTGGAGGGTTAGGGTGAGGGTGAGGGTGAGGGTTAGCGTTAGTTTTAGGGTTTGGGTGAGGGTTAGGGTGAGGTTTAGGTTTAGTGTAAGGGTGAGGTTTAGGGTGAGTGTTAGGGTGAGGGTAAGGTTTAGGGTGATGGGTAGGGTGAAAGTGAGGGTTAGGGTTAGTGTGAGGGTGAGGGTTAGGGTTAGGGTTAGGGTGATTTTTAGTGTTAGGTTTAGGATTAGTGTTAGGGTGAGAGTTAGGGTTAGGATTAGGGTAATTGTTAGGGTTAGGGTGAGGGTGAGGGTGAGGGTTAGGGTAAGGGTTAGGGTGAGGGTGAGGGGTAGGTTTAGGATTAGTGTAATGGTTAGGCTAAGGGTGAGGGTGAGATTGAGGGTTGGGTTTAGCCTGAGGGTTAGAGTTAGGTCTAGGATAAGCGTTAGGGTATGGGTTAGGTTTAGGGTGAGGGTTAGGGTAAGGGGTAGGATTAGGGTTAGCATGAGGGTTAGGGTTGTTGTTTGGGTTAGGGTTAGGGTTAGGATTAGTCTGAGGGTTAGGGTGAGGGTGAGTGATAGCGTTAGGGTTAAGGAGAGGGTTAGGGTTAGTGGGAGGGTTAGGGTGAGGTTTAGGGTGAGGATTAGGGTGACGGTGAGAGTTATTGTGAGGGTTAGGGTTTGGGTTAGGCTGAGGTTGAGGGTGAAGGTGAGGGTTTGGGTTAGGTTAGGGATAGGGTTAGGGTTAGGGTGAGGCCTAGGATGAGGGTGTGTGTTTGGGTGAGGGTGAGAGTGAGGATTTCGTTAGGTAAGTGTCAGGTTTAGGGTTAGTTTGAGGATTAGGGTGAGGGTTAGGGTTAGGGTGAGGGTGAGGGTTAGGTTTAGGGTTAAAGTTAGGTTTATGTGAGGATAAGGGTTAGGGTGCGTGTGAGGGTTAAGGTTACCGTTAGGATCAGGGTGAGTGTTAGGGTTAGGGTTAGGTTGAGGTTGAAGTTTAGGTTAGGGTCAGGGAGAGATTTAGGGTTAGGGTAAGGTTAATTGTTATGTTTACGGTTAGGGTGAGAGTGAGGGTGAGTGTGAGGGTGAGGGATAGGTTTAGTTAGGGTTATGGTTAGGGTGAGGGTTAGGCTGAGGTATAGGGTTAGGGTTAGGTTTAGGGATAGGGTGAGTGTGAGGATTAGTGTGAGGGTTAGGGTTACAGTTAGGGTGAGGGTAAGGGTTAGGGTGAGCGTTTGAGTTAGGGTTAGGTTGAGGTTTAGGGTGAGGGTGAATGTGAGGGTTAGGTTTAGGATGAGATTTAGGTTTAGGGTGAGGTCTAGGGTTAGGGTTAGTGTTAGGGTGAGAGCTAGGGTGAGGGTGAGGTTTAGGGTTAGGGTTAGTGATGGGTTGTGGATTAGGGTTAGGGTTAGGGTTAGGTTGAGGGTTAGGCTGAGGGGTAGGTTTTGGGTTAGGGGGAGGGTTAGGTTAGTGTGAGGTTAGGGTGAGGGTTAGGGTTATGGTGAGGGTGAGGGTAAGGGTTACGGTGAGGGTGAGGTTTAGGGTTTGCGTTAGGGTTAGGGTTTGAGTTAGGGTAGGGTTAGGGTTAGGGTTAAGATTATGTTGAGGGTGAGGGTTATGGATAGGGTTAGTTTATGTTTAGGGTTATGATTAGGTTTAGGGTTAGGGTGAGGGTTAGGTTAAGGGTGAGGTTGAGGTTGAGGGTTAGGGTTAGCATTAGGGTTAGGGTTAGGGTGAGGATGAGGTTTAGGGTGAGGTTGAGGGTTAAGGTTAGGGTTAGCATAAGGGTTAGTGTGAGTGTTAGGGTGAAGGTAGTGGTCAGGTTTAGGGTTAGGTTTAGGGTGAGGGTTTGTGTTAGGTTTAGGTTTAAGGTTAGGGTCTCGGACAGGGATAAGCTTAGGCTCAGGGTTAGGCTGATGGTGAGGGTTAGGGTTAGCATTAGGGTTAGGGTTAGGGTTAGGCAGAGGGTTAGGGTTAGGGTTAATGTTAGGGTGAGTTTGAGGGTGAGTGTTAGATTTAGTGTTAGGCTTATGGTTAAGGTGAGGGTTAGGGTTAGGGTTAGGTTGAGGGTTAGGGTTAGGGTTAGGGTGAGTGTTAGAGTGACGATGAGGATTAGGGTGAGGGTGAGGGTTAGGTTGAGGTTTGGAGTTTGGGTTAGGATAAGGGTTAGGTTTAGGTTTACAATAAGGATTAGTTTGAGTTTTAGGTTTAGGGTTAGGGTGAGGGTGAGGGCTAATTTTAGGGACAGGGTTAGGGTTAGGGATAGTGTGAGGATTAGGTTTCAGGTTAGTGTTAGGTTGAGGTTTAGACTGAGGTGTAGCGTTAGGGTTAGGGTGAGGGTTAGGTTTAGTGTGAGGGTTAGTGTTAGGGTTAGGGTTAGGTTGAGGGTAAGGGTTAGTGTGAGATTTAGGGTGAGAGTGAGGCTTAGTTTAGCATTAGGGTTAGGCAGAGGGTTAGGGTAAAGTTCAGTGTTTGGGTGAGTGTGAGGTTGAGGGTTAGGTTTACAGTGAGGTTTAGTGATAGGGTGAGGGTTAGGGTGAGGTTGAGGGTGAGGGGTAGGTTTAGGATTAGGGTTATGTTTAGGGTTAGGCTGAGGATGAGGGTGAGGGAAAGGGTGAGAGTTAGGTGTAGGGTTAGGGTAAGGGTTAGGGTGAGTGAGAGGCTTAGGGTTAGGGTTAGGATGAGGTTGATTGTTAGGGTGAGAGTGATGGTTAGGGTTACTATTAGGTTAGGGTGAGGGCCAGGGTGAAGTTGAGGTTTAGGGTTAGGGTTAGGTTTATAGTGAGGGTTAGGGTTAGGTTTAGGGTGAGGGTTAGTGTGAGGGGTAGGGTTAGGGTGAGGGTTAGGGTTAGGGTTCGGATTAGGGTGAGGGTAAGGGTGAGAGTGAGGGTTAGGTTTAGTGTAAGTGGTAAGGTGAGGGTTAGGGTTAAGGTTAGATTAAAGGTTAGGGTGAGGGCGAGGGTTAGTGTTAGGTTGATCTTAGGGGTGAGGTTTAGGGTTAGGGTGAGGTTTAGGGTTATGGTTAGGGTTAGCGTGAGGGTTAGTGTTAGGTTTAGGGTTAGAATGAGGGTTCCTGTTAGGATTAGGGTGAGGTTTAGGGCTAGGTTTAGGGTGAGGGTTAGGGGTAGGGTGATGTTTAGGGTGAGAGTTAGGGTGATGGTGAGTGTTCAGGTGAGGGTGAGGGTGATGTATAGATTTAGGGTGAGGGTTAGAGTTTTAGGGTTAGGGTTAGGGTGAGGCATAGGGTTAGATTTAGGGTTAGTTTTAGGGTGAGGGTTAGGGTAAGGGTAAGTGTTAGGATGAGGGTTAGGGTGAGCCTGAGGTATTTAGGGTTAGGGTGAGGGTTAAGCTTAGTGTGAGGGTTTTGGTTTAGATTAGGGATAGGTTGTGGGTAAGGGTTAGGATGAGGGTTAGGGTTAGGGCAAAGGTTAGGGTGAGGGATAGGGTTAGGTTTAGGGTTAGGATGAGGGTTAGATTGAGGGGTAGGTTTAGTGAAAGTGTGAGGATTAGGGTTAGTGTTAGGTTTAGGGTGAGTGTTAGCCTGAGGGGTAAGTTTAGAGTTAGGGGTAGGGTTAGGTTTGTATGAGGTTTAGGGTGAGTTTACGATGAGGGTTAGGGTGAGGGTAAGCGTTAGGGTGAGGGTTAGGTTGAGGGTAAATATTAGGTTGAGGGTTAGGGTGAGAGTGAGTGTTTGGGTTAGCGTCAGTGTTAGGTTGTGGGTTAGTGTTAGGGTTATTGTGAGGGTAAGGGTTAGGGTGAGTGTTAGCGTGAGGTTGAGGTTTAGGGTTAGGATTAGGGTTAGGGTTAGGGTTAGGCTGAGGGTGAGGATGAGGGTGAGGGTTAGGGTTAGAGTTAGGGTGAGGGTTAGGTTTAGTGTGAGTGTTAGGGTGAGTGTTAGGGTTAGGGTGAGAGTGTGAGGTTGACGTTTAGGGTTAGGGTTAGTGTTAAGGTGAGGGTTAGGGTGAGGGTTAGGGTTATGGTTAGGGTTAGTTTTAGGGTGAGGTTTAGGGTGTGTGTTAGGGATAGGGTTAGGGTTAGGGTGAGAGTTAGTGTGAAGGTGAGTGTAAGGGTGAGGGTGAGGTTTATGGTTAGGGTGAGGATTAAGGTTAAGATTAGGGTTAGGGTGAGGGTGAGGGTTAGTGTGTGGTGAGGATGAGGGTTAGGGTGAGGGTTAGGATGAGGGTGAGACTTAGGGTGAGGGTGAGGGTTAGGGTGAGGGTTAGCATTAGTGTGAGGTGTAGGGTTAGGTTTAGGTTGAGGGTTAGAGTGACGGTTAGGGTTCGGGTTGAGTTAGTATGAATGTGAGGATTAGGATTAGGTTTAGGTTCAGAGTTAGGTTAAGGGTAAGGGTTAGGGTGAGGTTTAGGGTAAGGGTGAGGTTTAGGGTTAGCGTTAGGTTTAGGCTGAATTTTAGGGTGAGGGTGAGGGTTAGGGTTAGGGATTGGTTTGGGGTTACGGTTAGGATTAGTTTTAGGGTTAGGGTGAGTTTTAGGTTTAGGGTTAAGGTTAGGTTAAGGTTACTGTTAGGGTTAGAGTTAGGGTAAGGTTGAGGGTGGGGTGAGGGTTAGGTTCAGGGTTACGGTGAGGGTTAGGGTGAGGGTTTGGGTGAGGGTGAGAGTTAGGGTTAGGATGAAGATTAGGGTTAGATTTAGGGTTAGGCTTAGGGTGAATTTTAGGGTGAGGGTGAGTGTGAGGGTTGGGGTTAGGGTTAGGGTGAGCATTAGGGTGATGGTGAGTGTTAGGTTGAGGGTGAGGGTTAGGGTTAGGTTTAGGTATAGGGTGAGGATTAGGGTGAGGGTTATGGTGAGGGTTAGGGTTAGGGTTAGAGTTAGGGTGAGGGCTAGGGTGAGGGTGAGGGTTAGGGTAAGTTTTAGTGATAGGGTGAGGATTAAGGTTAGGGTTAGTGTTAGGGTGAGTGTTAGCCTGAGGGGTAGTGTTAAGTTTAGGAGGAGGGTTAGGTTAGTTGAGGGTTAGGGTGAGGGTTAGGATTAGGGTTAGGTTGAGGGTAAGCGTTATTGTGAGGGTTAGGTTGAGGTTGAGGGTGAGGGTTAGGTTTATGATTAGGGTTAGGGTTAGGTTAATCTGAGGGTGAGGATGAGGGTTATGGTTAGGGTGAGGGTGAGGGTAAGGGTTAGTCTGAGGATTAGGGTGAGAGTGATGGTAAGGGTTAGAGTGAGTGTTAGGGTTAGGGTGAGGTTTGGGGTTACGGTTAGGGTTAGGGTGAGGGTTAGGGTGAGGTTTAGGTTTAGGGTTAGTGTGAGCGTTAAATTAGTGTGAGGGTTAGGGTTAGGTTTAGGGTTAGAGTGAGGGTAAGGGTTAGGGTGAGGGTTACGGTGAGAGTGAGGGGTAGAGTCAGCGTGTTAGAGTAAGGTTTAGGGTGACTGTTAGGGTTAGGGTCAGGGTTAGGTTTAGGGGTAGTGTTAGGTTGAGTGTTAGAGTTAGGGTGAGTTTTAGGGATATGGTAAGGGTTAGGGTAAGTTTGAGGTTGAGGGTTAGGATTAGGGTGAGTGTTAGATTTAGGCTGAGGGTGAGGGAGAGTGTTAGGTTTAGGATTAGGTTTATGGTTAGTGTGAGACTGAAGGTTAGGGTAAGGGTGAGGGTGAGGGTTAGGGTTAAGGTTAGGGTTAGGGTGAGGGTGAGGGTTATTGTTAGGTACAGGGTTACTGTTCGGGCTAGGGTGAGGGTGAGAGTTAGGGTTAGGTTTAGGGTGAGAGTTAGGTTGAGGGTGAGGTTTAGGGTTGGTGTTAGGTTGTCGGTTATGGTGAAGGTGAGGGTTAGGTTGAGGGTGAGTGTTAGGTTTAGGTTTAGGTATAGGGTGAGGATTAGCATTAGGTGGTGTGTTAGGGTTAATGTGAGGGTTAGGTTTAGTGTGAGGGTAAGGTTTAGGGTGAGAGTTAAGTTGAGTGTGAAGGTTAGGATTAGGGTTAGGGTGAGGGTGAGGGTGAGGGTTAGGTTTAGTTTTAGGGTTAGTGTTTGGGTGAGGGCTAGGTTGACGGTGAGGGTTAGGTTTAGTGTGAGGGTTAGGGTTAGGGTGAGGGTAAGGTTTAGGGTGAGAGTTATGGGAAGAGTGAGTGTTAGGGTTAGCGTGATTATTATGGTGTGGTTTAGACTCAGGGTTAGAGTGAGGGTGAGGATTAGGGTTAGCGTTAGGGTTAGGCTGAGGTTTAGGGTGAGGTTGAGGGTTAGGGTTAGGGATAGGGTTAGTGTTATGGTTAGGGTTTGGGTGAGGAAAATGGTTAGGCTGAGGGTTAGGGTTACGGTGAGTTTGAGGGTGAGGGTGAGGGTTATGTTGAGGGTTTGGGATAGGGTAAGGGTGAGAGTAAGGGTTAGTGTGATATTTAGGGTGAGCGTGAGGTTTTGGGTGAGTTTGAGGGTTCGGGTGAGGGTGAGGGTTAGGGTTAAGGTTAGGGTGAGGGTTAGCGGACGGTGAGGGTTACGGTGAGGGTGAGGGTTAAGGTTAGGGTTAGCATTAGTGTGAGGGTTAGGGTTAGGGTTAGGGTTAGTGTGAGGGTTAGTGTGAGGGTTAGGGTTAGGGTTAGGTTTAAGGTTTGTGTGAGGTTTATGGTTAAGTTTAGGGTTAGAGTTAGGTTGAGGGTAAGGGTTATGGTGAGGGTTAGGTTTAGCGATGAGGTTAGTGTTAGGTTTAGGGTTTGGGTTATTGTTAGGCTTAGAGATAGGGTGAGGGTGAAGTTGACGGTTAGGTTTAGCGTTAGGTTTAGGGTGAGGGTGAGCGTGACGGTTAGGGTTAGGATTAGGTTCAGTGTTAGGTTTTTGCTGATTGTGAGGGTGAGGATGAGGGTGAGGGTTAGGGTTAGGTTTATCTTTAGCGTTAGGGTTAGGGTTAGGTTGAGGGTGAGGTTGAGGTTGAGGGTGAAGGTTAGGGTTAGGGTGGCGATGAGGGTAAGGGTGATGGTGAAGGTTAGGGTGAGGGTGAGGGTTAGGGTTATGGTAAGAATAAGGGTTAGTGTGAGGGTTAGGGTGATTGTGAGGGTTGGAGTTAAGATTAGCGTGAGAGTTAGGTTTACGGTGAGTGTTAGGGTTAGGGTTAGGGTTAGGTTGAGGGTTAGGTTTAGGGTGAGGTTTAGTTTTAGGGTTAGGGTTAGGGTCAGTGTGACTGTGAGGGTTGGAGTTAGGGTTAGTGTGAGGGGTAGGGAGAGGGGTAGGATTAGGGTTAGGGTTAGGGTTAGGGTGAGGATTAGGGTGAGCGTGAGGGTTAGCCTGAGATTTAGGGTTAGGGTGATTGTTTGGGTTTCGTTTAAGGTGACTGTTAGGGTTAGGGTGATGTTTACGGTGAGGGTGAGGGTTAGGGTGAGGGTGTGGTTTAGTGTAAGGGTGAGGGTAAGATTGTGGGTGATGTTTAGGGTTAGGGTGAGGGGTAGGTGAGGTGTAGGTTTGGGATTAAGGTGAGGGTTAACGTTACAGATAGGGTTAGGCTTAGGGTTAGAGTTAGTGTGAGGATAATGGTTAGGGTCAGGATGAGGGAGATGGTGAGAGTTAGGGTTAGCGTTAGCCTTAGGGTGAGATTTAGGGTTAGAGTTAGGGTTATGGTGAGGGTGAGGGTGAGGGTTAGGGTTAGGGTTAGGCTGAGGGTGAGGGTGAGGGTTATGGTTAGGGTGATGTTTAGGGTTAGGGTGAGTTTGATGGTTCTGGTGAGGGCGAGGGTTAGGGTGTGGGTGAGGGTTAGGATTTCAGTTAGCTTTAGGGTGAAGGTTAGGGTTTTGGTTAGGGGTAGGTTGAGGGTTAGGGTGAGGGTTATGGATAGGGTTAGTGTTAGTGTGAAATTAGGGTTAGGGTTAGTGTTAGGGTTTGGATGCGGGTAAGGTTTTGGGTGAGGTTTAGGGTGAGTGTGAAGGTTAGGATTAGCATTAGGGTTAGGGTCAGGGTTAGCGTTAGAGTTAGGTTTAAGGTAAGGATTAGGGTTATGGTTAGGGTTAGAGTTAGGGTGAGGGTGAGGGTGAGCGTCAGGGTGAGGGTGAGGATTAGGGTTAGGGTTAGGGTGAGTGTTAGGGTTAAGGTTAGGGTCAGGGTGAGGGTGAGGGTTAAGATAAGGGTCATGTTTAGGGTGAGGGTGAGAGTGATGGTTAGGGTTAGGATGAGGGTTAGGGTTAGGGTTAGCCTGAGGGTGAGGTGAGGGCTAGGGTGATGGTGAGGGTGAAGGCTAGCGTTAGGATTAGGGTTAGGGTTTGGGAGAGGCTGAGATTGAGGGTGAGGGTGAGGTTTAGGGTTAGGGTGAGCTTTAGTATTAGGGTTAGGGATAGGGGAAGGTTAGGGTTAGGGTTAGTTTGAGGGTTAGGGTTAGGGTGAGGGTTAGAATGAGGGTTAGGTTTAAGATGAGGTTTAGGGTGAGGGTGAGGGTTAGGGTTAGGTTTAGGGTGAGTGTTAGGTTTAGTGTGAGGATTAAGTTTAATAGGTTGAGGGTCAGGATTAGGTTGAGGGTGATGTTTAGGGTGAGGGTGAGGGTTTGGGTGAGGGTTTAGGTAAGGATTATGTTTAGGGTTAGGGTTAATGTGAGGGTTAGGGTTAGGGTTAAGGTTAGGGTGAGAGCAAGGTTTAGGGTGAGGGTTAGGTTGATGGTGAGGGTCACGGTTAGCGTTAGCGTGAGGGTTAGGTTTAGGGTGAGGGTTAGTGTTAGGGTTAGGGTAAGGGTGAGGGTGAGCATTAGGGTTAGGGTTAAGGTTAGACTTAGGGTGAGGGTCAGGGCTAGGTTTAGGATTAGGATTAGGGTTAGGGTGAGGCTTAGAAGGAATGTGAATGTTAGAAGGAGGGTGAATGTTAGGTTTAGGATGAGGTCTAGAGTTAGGGTTAGGGTTAGGGAGAGGATTAGGATGATGTGTAGGGTTAGGGTTAGGGTGAGGGTTAGGGTTAGTGTGAGGGTTAGAATTAGGTTTAGGCTTAGGTTTTGGTTGAGGGTAAGGGTTAAATTGAGGGTTATGGGGAGGGTGAGGGTTAGGGTTAGGGTTAGGGTGAGGATTAGGTTGAGGTGTAGGTTTAGGTTTAGGGTGAGAGTTAGGGTGAAGTGTAGGGTTAGGGTAAGGCTGATGGTTAGGTTTAGAGTTAGTGTGATGGTTAGGTTTAGGGTTAGGCTTAGCCTGAGGGTAAGGGTTAGGTTGTGGTTTTGGTTGAGGGTGAGGGTTAGAGGTAGTGTTAGGGTTAAGGTGAGGGTTAGGGTTAGGGTTAGGGTTAGGGTTCGGGTTAGGGTGAAGGTTAGGTTTAGTGTGAGGATTAGGTTTAGGGTTAGGGTTAGGGTGAGGGTAAGGGTTAGGGTGACGGTTAGTGAGAGTGAGTTTTCAGGTTAGGATTAGGATTAGGGTGAGGTTGAGGGTGAGGGCTAGTGTTAGTGTGAGGGTAAGGGCAAGGGTGAGGGTTAGGGTTAGGGTTAGGTTTATGATGAAGGTGAGAGTGTGGGTGAGAGTTAGGGTTAGGTTAGGGTTAGATTGGGGTTAGGGTTATGTTTAGGGTGAGGGTGAGTGTGAGGGAGAGGGTTAGGGCTCTGATGAGGTTTAGGGTTAGGGTTAGGCTGAGGGTGAGGGTGAGGGCTATGGTGAGGGTGAGGGCTATGGTGAGGGTGAAGGTTAGGTGAGTGTGAGGGTGGGGTTGAGTGTGATTGTTTCGGTTAGGTAAGTGTTAGGGTTAGGCTTAGGGTGAGGATTAGGATGAGGGTGAGATTTAGCGTGAGAGATAGGGTTATGGTGAGAGTTTTTGTTAGGGTTAAGGTGAGGGTTAGGGTTAGGTTGATGTTTACGGTGAGGGTGATGGTTACGGTGAGGTTGTGGTTTCGTGTGAGTTTGAGGGTTAGTGTGTGGGTGAGGGTTAGGTTTAGGGTGATGGTTAGGGTGAGGGCTAGGTTTAGGATTAGGGTGAGGTTTAAGGTTAGTGTGAGGGTTTGGCTGAGGGTTTCGGTTAATGTGAGGATAAGTGTTAGGGTGAGGGTTAGCGGGATGGTGAGGGTTAGGGTGAGGGTGAGGTTTAGGCTTAGTGTTAGGGTGAGGTTTAGGGTTAATGTGAGGGTTAGTGTGAGGGTGAGGATAAGGGTTAGTTTGAGGGTTAAGATGAGTGGGAGGTTTAGTTAGAGGGTTAGTTTTAGGGTGAGGGTTAGGGTGAGGGGTAAGTTTAGGATTAGGGTGAGGTTTAAGGTTAGTGTGAGGGTTAGGCTGAGGGTTTCGGTTAATGTGAGGATAAGTGTTAGGGTGAGGATTGGGGGATGGTGAGGGTTAGGGTTAGCGTTAGGGGTAGGATGAGGGTTAGGATTAGAGTTCGGCTTTCAGTAAGGGTGAGGGGAAGGTTAGTTTTAGGGTTAGTGTTAGGGTGAGGGTGAGGGTGAGGGTTAGGGTTAGGGTGATGTTTTGGGTGAGGGTGAAGGTTAGGGTGAGGGTGAGGGTTCTGGTGAGGGTGAGAGTTAGGGTGTGAATGAGGGGTAGGTTTAGAGTGAGGGTTTGGTTGACTGTGACTGTTAGGGTGAGGGTAAGGTTTAGGGTTAGAGTTAGCATTAGCTTGAAGGTTAGGGTTAGTGTTAGGGTTATTGTGAGGGTTGGTGTGAGGGTTACGGTTAGGGTTAATGTTAGTGTGACTATTAGGTTTAGGGTTAGGGTTAGGGTATGGATGAGGGTAAGGGTTAGGGTGAGGTTTAGGGTGAGGGTGTAGGTTAGGGTTCCGTTAGGGTTAAGGCGAGGTTTAGGGTGAGGTTTAGGGTTAGAATTAGGTTTAAAGTAAGGGTTAGGTTTAGGTTTAGAGTTAGGGTGAGGGTGTGGGAGAGTGTTAACGTGAGAGCGAGGGTTAGGTTTAGGGTTAGGGTGATTGTTAGGGTGAGGCTGATATTTAGTTTGAGGGTGAGGGTGAGGGTGAATGTTAGGCTTAGGGTGTGGATGAGGCTTAAGCTTAGCGTGAGTGTTAGGGTGACAGTGAGAGTTAGGGTGAGTGTTAGTGTGAGGTTTTAAGTGAGGGTTAGGATTAGGGTAAGACTTAGGGTTAATGTGAGGGATAGGGTTAGGGGTAGTGTGAGGGTTAGGGTAAGGGTGAGAGTTAGGGTTAGTGTTAGGGTGAGGGTGAGGATGAGGGTTAGGGTAATGGTTAGGTTTAGGGTGAGGGTGAAGGTGAGGTTTATGGTTAGTATAAGTGTTAAGGTTAGGGTTAAGCTGAGGGTGAGGGTGAGGGATGGTTTGAGGGTGACAGTTAGGGTGAGGGTTAGGGTGAGCTTGAGGGTGAGGATTTTTGTTATGTAATGGTTAGGATGAGGGTTAGGGTGAGGATTTGTTTGAGGGTGAGGGTGAGGGTTAGGTTTAGGATTTGGGTTAGCGTTAGGGTTAGGCTGAGGTTGAGGGTCAGGGCTAGGGTCAGAGTGAGGTTTAGGGTTAGGATTAGGGTTAGGGTTAAGGTTAGGCTGAGGGTGAGGGTGAGGGCTAGGGTGAGTGTGATGGTGAGGGCTAGCGTTAGGATTAGGGTTAGGGTTAGGGAGAGGCTGAGATTGAGGGTGAGGGTGAGGGATAGTGTTAGGGTGAGCTTCAGGATTAGGTTTAGGTATAGGGGAGGGTTAGGGTTAGGGATAGGTTGAGGGTTAGGGTTAGGGTTAGGTTTAGGTTGAGTTTTAGGGTTAAGATGACGGTTAGGGTGAGGGTGACGGTTAGGGTAAGGTTTAGGGTGAATGTTATATTTAGTGTGAGGGTTTGGTTTAGGGTTAAGTTTAGTATGAAGTTGAGGGTGAGGGTTAGGTTGAGGGTGATGTTTAGGGTGAGGGTGAGGGTTTGGGTGACGGTGAGGGTTAGGGTTTGGGGGAGGTTTAGGGTGAGGGTTAAGGTAAGGGTTAGGTTTAGGGTTAGGGTTAATGTGAGGGTTAGGGTTAGGGTTAGGGTGAGACCAAGTTTTAGGGTGAGGGTTAGGGTGATGGTGAGGGTCAGGGTTAGCGTTAGTGTGAGGGTTTGGTTTATGGTGAGGGTTAATGTTAGGGTTAGGATTAGGGTGAGGGTGAGGGTTTGGGTTAGGCTTAGGGTTAGAGTTAGGGTGAGGGTCAGGGCTGGGTTTAGGATTAGGTTTAGGGTTAGGGTGAGGCTGAGAATGAAGGTGAGGTTGAGGGTGAATATTAGGTTTAGGATGAGGTTTAGAGTTAGGGTTAGGGTTAGGGAGAGGATTGTGGGGAGGTGTAGGTTTAGTGTTAGGGTGAGGGTTAGGGTTAGTGTGAGGGTTAGAGTTAGGTTTAGGGTTAGAGCTAGGGTGAGGGTAAGGGTTCCGTTGAGGGTTAGGGGGAGGGGGAGGGTTAGGGTAAAGGTTAGGGTTAGGGTGAGTATTAGGGTGATGTTTAGGTATAGGCTTAGGGTGAGAGTTAGGGTTAGGGAAGCGTTAGGGTTAGTGTGAGGGTTAGGGTTAGGGTTAGGGTTAGGATTAGGCTGAGAGTAACTGTTAGGTTGAGATTTAGGGTGAGGGTGAGGTTTAGGGTTAGGGTTACTGTGAGAGTTAGCATGAGGGTCAGGGTGTGGGTTAGGGTTAGGGTGAGGGTTAGGTTGAGGGTTAGTGTTAAATGTTAGGGTTAGGTTTAGGGTGAGGTTAAGGTTTAGCTTGAGCGTTAAGCTTAGGGTTATGGTGAGGGGTAGGTTGAGAGTTAGGGTTAGGGTGAGGGTGTGGTTTAGGGAAAGAATTCGGGTTAGGGTTTGTGTTAGGGTTAGGCTGAGGTTTAGAGTGAGGGTGAGGGTTAAACTTAGGGTGAGGATTACGGTTAGTGTTAGTGTTAGGGTTAGTGTGGGTGTGAGGGTTAGGGTTAGGATTAGGTTGACTGATAGGGTTAGGTTTAGGGTGAGTGTGAGGGTTAGGTTTAGGGTTCATGTTCCGGTTAGGGTGAGGGTGAGGGAGAGCGTTATATATAGGATTAGGTTTAGGGTTAGTGTTAGGCTTAGAGTGAGGGTGAGGGTGATGGTTAGGGTTAGGTGAGGGTTAGGATTAGGGTTAGGTTTAGGGTTAGGGTGAGGTTTAGGGTGAGGGTGATGTTTACGGTGAAAGTTAGGGTGACGGTGAGGGTTAGGCTGAGGGTGAGGGTTACGGTTAGGGTTAAGGTGAGGTTTAGGGTTAGTGTGAGGATTCGGAGTAGGGTAAGAGTTAGGGTGAGAGTAAGGGTTAGGGGGAGGCATAGGGGGAGGGGGAGGGTTGGAGTTAGGGTTAGGATTTAGTGAGGGTGAGGATGAAGTTTAGGGTTAGGCTGAGGGTTAGGTTTAGGGTTAGTGTGAGGGTGAGCGTTAGGGTTAGGGTTAGGGTGAGGGTGATGGTGAGGGTGAGGGTTAGGGTTATGGATAGGGTTATGTTGAGGGCATGGTGAGAGTTTCCTTTAGGTAAGGGTTAGGGTTAGGGTTAGGGTGAGGATTAGGGTGAGGGTGAGTTTTAGTGTGAGGGTTAGGGTTAGGGTGAGGGTTAGGACTATGGTTAGGGTTAGGGTGATGTTTAGGGTGAGGCTGAGGGTTAGGGTGAGTGTGAGTTTTCGGGTGAGTGTGGTGTTATGGTGTGGGTGAGGGTTTGGGTTAGGGTGAAGGTTAGAGTGACGGTGAGGTTTAGGGTGAGGGTGAGGTTTAGGGTTTGGTTTAGGTTTGGGGTGAGGGTTAAGTTTAGGGTTAAGGTTAGTGTCAGGGATAGGGTGAAGGATACGGCTAGGGTTAATATGAGGGTTAGGTTTAGTGTGAGGGTTAGGGTGAGGGTTAGGGTTAGGATGAGGCTGAGGATAAGGGTTAGGTTGAGGGTTAGGGTGAGGGTGAGGGTTAAGGTAATGTTTAGTATTAGGGTTAAATTTAGGGTTAGAGTGAGGATAAGGGTTAGGGTGATGATTTGGGTGCAGGTGAGGGTTAAGTTTAACGTTAGGATCAGGATGAGGGTAAGGGTGAGGTTTAGGGGTAGGCTTAGGTTGAGGTTGAGAGTTAGGGTTAGTGTTAGGGCGAGGGGTAGTGTTAGGTTGAGGTTTAGGGTTATGTTTAGTGTTAGGGTGAGGGTGAGGGTTAGGGTTAAAGTTAGGGTGACGATGAGGGTGAGAGTGAGGGTTAGGTATAGCATTAGGGTTAGGGTTTGGGTTAGGCTTACGGTGAGGGTGAGGGATGGGGTTAGTTAGGGTTAGTGTTAGGGTTAGGGTTAGGGTGAGGGGAGGGTGAGAGTTTTTGTTATATAAGGGTTTTGGTGTGGGTTAGTGTTAAGCTTAGGGTTAAGTTGAGGTTTAGGCTGACGGATATTGTTAAAGTTAGGGTGAGGGATAGGGTGAGGGTGAGGATGAGGGTTAGGTTGAGGTTGAGGGTGAGTGTTAGGGTGAGGGTTAGGGTTATGGTTAGGGTTAGGGTGAAGGTTAGGGTTAGTGTGAGGGTTAGGTTTAGGGTTAGGGTTAGAATGAGGTTAAGGTTTATTGTGAATGTTAGCATGTCGGTGAGGGTTAAAGTTAGGATCAGGATTAGGGTGAGGGTGAGGGTGAGGATTAGGGTTAGTGTGAGGGTAAGGGTAAGGGTGAGGGTTAGGGTTAGGGTTAGGGTGAGGGTGAGGGTGAGTGTGTGGGTGAGGGTTAGTGTTAGGGTTAGGGTTAGGGTGATGGTGAGTGTGTGGGTGAGGGTGAGGGCTAGGTTGAGGGTGAAGTTTAGGTGAGTGTGAGGGTGAGCTTGAGTGTGAGGGTATTGGTTAGTTAAGGGTTAGGGTTAGGGTTAGGGTGAGGATAAGGGTGAGGGTGATTTTTAGTATGAGAGTTAGGGTTAGGGTGAGGGTTTGAGTTTGGGTTAAGGTGAGGGTTAGGGTTAGGGTGATGTTTACCGTGAGGGTGAGGGTTAGGGTGAGGGTGAGGTTTCTTGTGTGGGTGAAGGTTAGGGTTTGGGTGAAGGTTAGGGTGAGAGTGAGGGGTAGGGTGAGGGGTAGGTTTAGGATTAGATTGAGGGTTAAGGTTAGTGTGGGTTAGGCTTAGTGTTACGGTTAGTGCGAGGATAAGTTTTATGGTGAGGGTTAGGGTTAGAATTAGCGTTAGGGTTAGGGTTAGCCTGAGGGTGAGGGTGAGGGCTAGGGTTAAAATTAGTTTTAGGGTTACGGAGAGGCTGAGAGTGAGGTTGAGGTTGAGGGTCAGGTTTAGGGTGAGTTTTAGGGTTAGGTTTAGACTTCGGGTTAGGTTGAGGGTTAGGGTTAGTGTTAGAATGAGGTTTAGGGTTAGGATGAGGGTTAAGGTGAGGGTGAGGGTGAGCGTTAGGATTAGGGTTAGGGTTAGGGTTAGGATGAGGGTTAGGTTGAGGGTTAGTCTTAGGGTTAGTGTTAGAATTAGGTTGAGGGTTAAGGGGAGGGTAAGGGTTAGGGTAAGGTTTAGCGTTAGGGTGAGGATTAGAGTAAGGTGTAGGTATAGGTTTAGCGTGAGAGTTACCTTGATGGGAAGGTTTTGGTTAGCGTGAGGGTTAGGGTTAGTGTGAGGGTTAGGGTTAGGGTTAGGATTAGGATGAGGGTAACTGTAAGGTTGAAATTTAGGTTGAGGGTGAGGGTTAGGGTTAGTGTTAGGGTTAGGGTGAGAGTTAGCATGAGGGTTAGGGTTAGGGTTAGGATTAGGGTGAGGGTTAGTTTGAGGGTTAGTGTTAGGGTTAGGGTGAGGGTGAAGGTTAGGGTGAGGGTAAGGGTTACCGTGATCGTTAGGGTTAGGGAGAGGTTGAGGGTTAGGTTGAGAGTTAGGGTTAGTGTTAGGGTGATGGTTAGGGTGATGGTTAGGGTGACGGTTAGGGTGAGAATTCGGGTTATGGTGTGTGTTAGGTTTAGGCTGAGGGTTAGGGTGAGGGTGAGAGTTATAGTTAGGGTGCGGATTAGGGTTAGGGTGAGGGTTAGGTTGAGGGTTAAGGTAAGGTTTAGGGTTACTGTTAGGTTTAGTTTTAGGGTTAGTGTGAGGTTTAGGGTTAGGGTTAGGGTTAGTGTGAGTGTAAGGTTTAGGGTGAAGTTTAGGGTGATATTGAGGTTCAGTGTTAGCGTTAGTGTGAGGGTTAGGTTTAATGTGAGGTTTAGTGTTAGGTTTAGGGTTAGGGTTATGGTTAGGGTTAGGGAGAGGCTGAGATTGAGGGTGAGGGTGAAGGCTAGGGTTAGGATTAGGGTTAGGGTTAGGGAGAAATTGAGAGTGAGGGTGAGGGTGAGGGTTAGGATTAGGATGAGATTTAGGGTTAGAATGAGGATTAGGGTGAGGGTGAGGTTTAGGGTTAGAATTAGGGTTAGAGTTAGGGTGAGGGTGAAGGCTAGGTTTAGGATTAGGTTTAGGGTTAGGGTGAGGCTGAGAATGAAGTTGAGGGTAAGGGTGAATAATAGGATCAGGATGAGTTTTAGAGTTAGGATTAGGGTTAGGGAGAGGATTAGGGTGAGGTGTACTTTTAGAGTTACATTATGGGTTAGGGTTAGTGTGAGGGTTAGAGTTAGGGTTAGGCTTAGGGTTAGCTTGAGGGTAAGGTTTAGGTTGAGGGGTAGGGGGAGGGTTAGTGCTAGGTTTAGTTTTAGGGTGAGGATTAGGGTGAGGTGTAGGTTTAGGATTAGGGTGAGATTTAGGGTGAGGGGTAGGGTTAGGGTTAGGCTGAGGGTAAGGGTTAGGTTGAGGTTTGGGGTGAGGGTGAGGGTTAGGGTTATGTTTAGGGTTAGGGTGATTATTTGGGTGAGGGTTAGGGTTATGGTTAGGGTTAGGGTGAAGGTTAGTGTTAGTGTGATGGTTAGGTTTATGGTTAGGGTGAGGGTGAGTGTAAGGGTTAGGGTGAAGGTTAGAGTGAGGGTGAGGGTTAAGGTTAGGATAGGATTAAGGTGAGGGTGAGGGTGAGGGTTAGGGTCAGTGTGAGGTTAAAGGTAAGGGTGAGGGCGAAGTTTAGGGTTAGGGTTAAGGTGATGGTGAGTGTGTGGGTGAGGGTTAGTGTTAGGGTTAGGTTTAGGGTGATGGTGAGTGTGAGGGTGAGGGTTAGGGCTAGGATTGCTGTTAGGGTTAGGGTTAGGCTGAGGGTGAGGGTGAGGGCTAGGTTGAGGGGGAAGTTTAGGTGAGTGTGAGGGTGAGATTGAGAGTGAGGGTTTCGGTTAGGTAAGGGTTAGGTTTAGGGTTAGGGTGAGGATTAGGGTGTGGGTGAGATTTAGTGTGAGAATTATGGTTAGGGTGAGGGTTTGGGTTAGGGTTAAGGTGAGGTTTAGGATTAGGGTGATGCTTACGGTGAGGGTGAGGGTGAGGGTGAGGGTGAGGTTTCGTGTGAAGGTGAAGGTTAGGATTTGGGTGAGGGTTTGTGTTAGGGTGAGGGTTAGGGTGAGGTGTAGGTTTAGGATTAGGGTGAGGGTTAAGGTTAGTGTGAGGGTTAGGCTTAGGGTTACTGTTAGTGTGAGGTTAAGGGTTAGGGTGAGGGTTAGGGTCAGGATTAGGTTTAGGGTTAGGATTAGCCTGAGGGTGAGGGTTAGGGCTAGGGTGAGGGTGAGGGTGAGGGCTAGGGTTAGGATTAGGGTTAGGGTTAGGGAGAGGCTGAGAGTGAGGGTGAGGGTGAGGGTTAGGGTGAGGGTGAGGTTAGCGTTAGGGTGAGTTTTAGGGTTAGGTTTAGGGTTAGGGTTAGGTTGAGGTTTAGTGTTAGGGTTAGTGTTAGGATGAGGTTTAGGGTTAGGATGAGGGGTAGGGGTAGGGGTAGGGGGAGGGTTAGGTTTCTAGTTAGGTTGAGGGTGAGGGCTAGGTTTAGGATTAGGTTTAGGTTTAGGGTGAGGCTGAGAAGGAAGGTGAGGGTGAGGGTGAATGTTAGGTTTAGGATGAGGTTTAGATTTAGGGTTAGGTTTGGGAAGAGGATTCCGTGAGGTGTAGGGTTAGAATTAGGGTGAGGTGTAGGGTTAATGTGAGGGTTAGGCTTAGGGTTACGTTTAGTTTGAGGATAAGGGTTAGGGTGAGGGTTAGGGCGATTTTGAGGGTTAGGGTTAGCCTTAGGGTTAGGGTGAGGGTTAGGGTTAGAGTTAGGGTTAAGTTAAGGGTGAGTTTGAGGGCTAGGTTTAGGGTTAGTGTTAGGGTGATTGTGAGGGAGAGCGTTAAGTTTAGGTTTAGGTTTAGGGTTAGGGTTTTGCTTAGGGTGAGGGTGAGTGTTAGGGTTAGGGTTAGGGTGAGTGTTAGGTTTAGGGTGATCTTTAGGGTGAGGTTGAGGGTTATGGTGAGGGTGAGGGTTCTGGTGAGGGTGAGGGTCAGGGTGTGGGTGTGGGGTAGGGTTAGGGTGAGGGTTTGGTTGACGTTGACTTTTAGGTTGAGGGTGAGGGTTAGGATTAGAGTTAGCGTTAGGGTGAAGGTCAGGGTTAGTGTTAGGGTTAGGATGAGGGTTAGGTTGAGGGTTATGGTTTGGGTGAGTGTTATTGTGAGTATTAGGGTTAGGGTTTGGATAAGGGTAAGGGTTAGGGTGAGTTTTAGGGTGAGGGTGAAGGTTAGGGTTTGCGTTATGGTTAGGGTGAATGTTAGGGTGAGGTTTAGGGTTAGATTTAGGTTTAAGTTAAGGGTTAGGGTTAGGGTTAGGTTTAGAGTTAGGGTGGGGTGAGGGAGAGGGTTAACGTGAGAGTGAGGGTTAGTTTTCGGGTTCAGGTGATGGTTAGGGTGAGGCTGATATTTAGGGTGAGGATTAGGGTTCGGGTGAGGGTTACAGTAAGGGTGTGGGTGAGGCTTAAGCTTAGAGTGAGTGTTAGGGTAACGGTGAGAGTTATGGTGAGCGTGAGGGTTAGGGTGAGGTTTAAGACGAGGGTTAAGGTTAGGGTAAAGGTTAGGGTTAATGTGAGGGTTAGGGTTAGGGTTAGGTTGAGGGTTAGGGTAAGGGTGAGATTTAGGGTTAGGGTTAGGGTAGGGGTGAGGGTGAGGGTAAGGATAAGGTTTAGGTTTAGAGTGACGGTGATGGTGAGGGTTAGGGTTAGGGTTAGTCGGAGGGTGAGGTTGAGGGTGAGAGTTAGGGTCAGGGTGAGGGTGAGCTTGAGGGTGAGGATTTCTGTAGGTAAGTTGAGGATGATGTTGAGGCTTAGGGTTAGGATTAGGGTTATGGTTAGGGTTAGGCTGAAGTTGAGGGTCAGGTCTAGGGTGCGGGTGAGGGTTAGGGTTAGGATTAGGGTTAATTTTAGGGTTAGCCTGAGGGTGAGGTTGAGGGCTAGGTTGAGGGTGAGGCTGAGGGCTAGGGTTAGGATTATGGTTAGGGTTAGGGAGAGGCTGAGATTGAGGGTGAGGGTTAGGTTTAGGATGAGGTGTAGGGTTAGGTTTAGGTTGAGGTTTAGGGTTAGTGTTAGGATGAGGTTTAAGGTTAGGATGAGGGTTAGGGTGAGGGTGAGGGTTAGGGTTAGTATTAGGGTTAGGGGTAGAGTTAGGGTGAGGATTGGGCAAGGTTTAGGATTCGGGTTAGGGTTAGGGTGAGGCTGAGCAGGAAGGTGAGGGTGAATATTAGGTTTAGGATGAGGTTTAGAGTTAGCGTAAGGGTTAGGAAGAGGTTTAAGGTGAGGTGTAGGGTTAGGGTTAGTATGAGGGGTAAGATTAGTGTGAGGGTTAGAGTTAGTGTTAGGCTTAGGGTTAGGTTTAGGGTAAGGGTTAGGTTGAGGTTTACGGGGAGGGTAAGGTTTAGGGTTAGGGTTAGAGTGAGGATTAGGGTGAGATATAGGTTTAGGGTTACGGTGAGAGTTAGGGTGAGGCGTAGAGTTAGGGTTGGGGTTAGGTTAGGGTTAGGGTTAGTGTGAGGGTTAGGGTTAGGGTTAGGCTGAGGGTAAGGGTTAGGTTGAGGTTTAGCGTGAGGGTGAGGGTAAGGTTATGGTTAGGTTCAGGGTGAGGGTTTGGGTGAGGTTTAGGGTTAGGGTGAGCGTTAGCTTGAGGGATAGTGTTAGGGTTAGGCTTAGGGTGAGTTTTGGGGTGAGGGTAAGGTATAGGGTGAGCCTTAGGGTTAGGGTTAAGGTGAGAGTTAAGGTGAGGATTAGGGTTAGGGTTTGCATTAAGCTTAGGTTGAGGGTTAAGGGTGACAGTGAGTGTTAGGGTTACATTGAGGGTTACGGTTAGTGTTAGGGTTAGGGTTAGTGTGAGGTTGAGTGTTAGGGTTAGGGTTAGGTTGAGGGTTAGGGTTAGGGTGAGTGTTAGGGTTAGGCTGAGGGATAGGATGAGGGTGACGTTTAGGGTTAGGGTTAGGGTTACGGGTAGGGTGAGGGTGACTGAGAGCTTTAGGTTTAGGATTACTTTTAGGGTTAAGGTTAGGTTCGCATTATGGTTGGATTAAAGGTAAGGGTTAGGTTGAGGGTTAGGGTTAGGGTAAGGGTTAGGGTAAGTGTTTGGGTTACTGTTAGGGTTAGGGTTAGGTTGAGGGTTAGGGTGAGGATTACGGTTAGGGTCAGCGTTAGTGTTAGGGTGAGGTTTAGGTTGAGGGTGAGGATTAGGATTCGGGTTACGGTGAGCGTTAGGGTTAGCGTGAGCGTTAGTGTTAGGGTTAGGTTGAGGGGTAGGCTGAGATTTAGGGTTAGTGTTAGGGTTAGGGTTAGGGTGAGGGTTAGGGTGAGAATTTGGGTTATGTTTTTTGTTAGGGTTAGGCTGAGGTTTAGGGTGAGGGTGAGGGTTATAATTAGGGTGAGGACTTTTAGCGTTAGGGTTAGGGTTAGTGTGAGGTTAAGTGTTAGGTTAGGGTTAGGTTGAAGGTTAGGGTTTGGGTTAGCGTGAGGGTGAGGGTTAGGGTTAGGGTACCATTTCCGGTTAGGGTGAGGGTGACGGAGAGCATTAGATATAGGATTAGGTTTCGGGTTAGTGTTAGGCTTAGAATGAGGGTGAGGTTGAGGTTTAGGTTTAGATGAGGGTTAGGATTAGAGTTAGGTTTAGGGTTAGGGTGAGGTTTAGGGTGAGGGTTCGTGTTAGGGTTAGGGTTAGGGTTAGTGTGAGCAATAGGGTTAGGGTTAGGGTTAGGGTGAGGTTAAGGGTTAGGGTGATGTTTAGGGTGAGGGATAGGGTTAGTGTTAGGGTTAGGCTGTGATTTAGGGTGAGGGTTAATGTTACTGTTAGGGTTAGGGTGAGGGTGACGGTTAGGGTGAGGGTTAGGGATAGGATTAGGGTTATGGTGAGGGCGAGGATGACGGTTAGGGTGAGGGTTAGTGTTAGGGTTTGGGTTACGGTGATGGCGAGGGTGACGGTTAGGGTTAGGGTTAGGGTTAGGTGAGGGTTAGTGTTAGGGTGAGGTTTAGGTTTAAGGTTAGGGTGAGCGTTAGTGTTAGTGTTAGTGTTAGGGTGAGGGTTAGGGTGAGGTTTAGGGTTAGTATTAGGGTTAGGGTTAAGGTTAGTGTGAGGTTAGGGTTAGGGTAAGGGTTAGGGTGAGCGTTAGTTTTATGGTTATGGTGAGGTGTAGGGGGAGGGTTACGGTTAGTGTTATGTTTAGGGTTAGTTTTAGGGTGAGGCTTTTGGTTAGGGTTAGTGATAGAGAGAGGATTTGGGTTAGGGTTAGGGTGAGGCTTAGGCTGAGGGGTAGGGTTAGGGTTAGGGTCAGGCTTACGTTAGGGCTAGGGTTAGGGTTAGGGTGGTGAGGGTGAGGGTAAGGGTTAGGGTGAAGGTGAGGGTGAGGGTGAGGGTTTGTGTTAGGGTTAGGGCGATGGTGGACGTTAGTGTTAGGGTTAGGGTTAGGAGTATAGTTAGGTTGAGGGTGAGGGGGAATTTTAGGTTTAGGATTAGGGTTACAGTTAGGGTTAGGCTGACGTGAGGGTGAGGGTGAAGATTAGGGTTAGGGTGAGGGATAAGTGTAGGGTTAGGTTTAGGGTGATCATTAGGGTTATTGGAGGGTTTGTTTTAGGATTAGGGTGACGGGTAGGGTGAGTATTAGGTTTAAGGTTATGGTTAGGTTTAGGGTGAAGTTGAGGGGTATGGTGATGTTTAGGGTTAGGTTTAGGTTAGGGTTAGTGGAGGGTTAGGATGAGGGTTAGGTTGAGCGTTAGGGTTAGGGTTAGGGTGAGTATTAGTGTTAGGGTTAGGTTTAGGGTTAGGGTTAGGGTTAGGGTGAGGGTTAGTGTGAGGGTGAGTATTATGGTTAGAGTGAGTTTAGATTGATGGTGAGGGTAAGGGTTAGGGTTAAGGTTAGTGTTAGTGTGATGGTCTGGGGTAGGGTTGGGGTTAGGGTGATGGTTAGGGTTCAGGTTCGTGTTAGGGTTAGGGTTATGGTTAGTGTGAGCATTAGGGTTAGGGTTAGGGTTAGGGTTAGGGTGAGGGTAAGGGTTAGGTTGAGGTTTAGGGTGAGGTTTAGGGTTAGCCTTAGGGTTAGGGTGTGGGTTAGGCTGAGGGTTAAGTTTAATGTTAGGGTTAGAGTGAGCTTGACGGTTAGGGTTAGGGTTACGGTGAGGGTTAGGGTTACGGTTAGGGTTAGGGTGAGGGCGAGGGTGACGTTTATGTTTAGGGTTACGATTAGGTGAGGGTTAGTGTTAAGGTGAGGTTTAGGGTTATGGTTAGGGTTACGCTAAGGCTTAGGTTTAGTGTTAGTGTTAGGGTGAGGGTTAGGGTTACGTTAAGGGTTAAGGTGAGCGTTAGTGTTAGGGATAAGGTGAGGGGTAGGGTTAGAGGTAGGGTTAGTGTTAAGGTTAGGGTTAGGGTGAGGGTTACAGTTAGGGTAACGGTTAGGTTGAGCGATAGTTTTAGGGTTAGAGTGAGGTGTAGGGTGAGGCTTAGGGTTAGTGTTAGGGTTAGGGTTATTTTTAGGGTTAGGGTTAGTGGTAGGCTTAGGGTTAGGGTGAGGGTGAGGGTTAGGGTTAGGCTTAGTGTGAGGGTTTGGTTTAGGGTTAGGTTTAGTATCAGGATGAGGTTCAGGGTTAGGGTAAGGGTTAGGGTTAGGTTGAGTGTGAGGGTGAGGTTTAGGATTAGGTTTTGGGTTAGGATTAGGCTTAGGGTGAGGGTTAGGTTTAGGGTGAGGTTTTGGTTTAGGGTTATGTTGAGGGTTATGTTGAGAGTGATGTTTAGGGTGAGGGTGAGTGTTCAGGTGATTGTGAGTGTTAGGGGGAGGGTTAGGGTTAGGGTGAGAGTAAGGTTTAGGGTGATGGTTAGGGTATTGGTGAGGGTCAGGTTTAGCGTTAGGGTGAGGGTTAGGTTTAAGGTGAGAGTTAGTGTTAGGGTTAGGGTTAGGGTGAGGGTGAGGGTTAGGCTTAGGGTTAAGTTTAGAGTTAGGGTGAGGTTGAGGGCTAGGTTTATGATTAGGGTTAGGGATAGGGTTAGGCTGAGAATTAAGGGGAGGGTGAGGATGAATGTTAGGTTTAGGATGAGGTTTAGAGTTAGGGTTAGGGTTATGGAGAGGATTAGGGTGAGGTGTAGGTTTAGGGTTAGGGTGAGGGTTAGGGTTAGTGTGAGGGTTAAAGTTAGGCTTTGGTTTATGGTTATGTTGAGGGTAAGGTTAGGTTGAGGGTTAAGGGGAGGGCTAGGTTTAGGGTTTGGTTTAGGGTGAGGATCAGGGTGAGGTGTAGGTTTAGGTTTAGGGTGAGAAATAGCCTGAGGGGTAGGGTTGGGGTTAGGGTTAGTGTGAGGGTTACGCTTAGTGTTAGGTTTAGGCTGAGAGTAAGGGTTAGGTTGAGGTTTGGGGTGAGGGTGAGGGTTAGGGTGAGGGTTAGGGTTAGGGTTATGGTTAGGGTTAGGGTTTAGGTTATCGTTAGTGTGAGGGCTAGGTTTAGGGTTAGGGTTAGGTTGCGGGTGAGGGTAAGGGTTAGGTTGAAGTTTAGCCTGAGTTTGAGAATTAAGGTTAGGATTAGGAATAGGGTGAGGGTGAGGGTGAGGGTTAGGGTTATTGTGAGGGTAAGGGTAAGGGTGAGGGTTAGGGTTAGGGTTAGGGTTAGGGTGAGGGTGAGTGTGTGGGTGAGGGTTAGGGTTAGGGATAGTGTTAGATTTAGGGTGAAGGTGAGTGGGAGGGTGAGGTTTAGGGCTAGGATTGGGGTTAGGGTTAGGTTTAGGCTGAGGGTGAGGATGAGGGCTAGGTTGAGGGTGAAGGTTACGTGAGTGTTAGGGTATGGTTGAGTGTGAGGGTTTCGGTTAGGTAAGGGTTAGGGTTAGGGTTAGGGTGAGTATTAGGGTGAGGGTGAGGTTTAGCCTGAGAGTTAGTGTTAGGGTGAGGGTTTGGGTTAGGGTTAAGATGAGAGTTAGGTTTAGGGTGATGTTTACGGTGAGGGTGAGGTTTCGTGTGATGGTAAGCGTTAGGGTTTGGGTTAGTGAGACGATAAGGGTTAGGGTTATGGTGAGGGTTACGGTTAGCTTTAGGATTAGGATGTGGGTTAGGGTTATAGTTAGGGTTAAGGTGAGGGTGAGGGTGAGGTTTAGTTTTATGGTTAGGGTGAGTATTAAGGTAATTTTGAGAGTTAGGCTTAGGGTTACGGTTAGTGAGAGGATAAGGGGTAGGGTTATGGTGAGGGTTAGGGTTAGCAGTAGTGTTAGGGTGTTGGTTAGGGTTAGAGTTAGAGTTTTGGTGAGGGTGAGGGTGAGGGTTAGGTTTAGGGTTAGGGTTAGGTTGAGGGTGAGGGAGAGCTTTAGGTTTAGGATTAGGGTTAGGGTTAGGGTTAGGCTTAGGGTGAGGGTGAGTGTTAGGGTTAGGGTTAGGGTTAGGGTGAGGGTTAGGGTTAGGGTGATGTTTAGGGCGAGGTTGAGGATTAGGGTGTGGTTGAGGGGTAGGGTAAGGGTGAGGGTTTGGGTGATGGTGACGATTAGGGTGACGGTGAGGGTTAGGGATAGAGTTAGCGTTAGGGTGAAGGTTAGGGTTAGGGTGAGGGTTAGGGTGAGGGTTAGGTTGAGAGTTTAGGTTAGGGTGAGTGATAATGTGAGGATTAGGGTTAGGGTTAGGTTTTGGATGAGGTTAAGTGTTAGGGTGAGCTTTATGGTGAGGGTGAAGTTTAGAGTTAGCGTTACAGTTAGGGTGAGGGTTAGGGTGAGGTTTAGGTTTAGAGTTAGGTTTAAGGTAAGGGTTAGGGTTAGGGTTAGGGTTAGAGTTAGGATGTGGGTCAGGGAGAGTGTTAACGTGAGAGTCAGGGTTAGCTTTAGGGTTCGGGTGATGGTTAGGGTTTGGGTGATATTTAGGGTGAGGGTGAGGGTTTGGGTGAGGGTTACGGTTAGGGTGTGGGTGGGTGAGGCTTAAGCTTAGGGTGAGTGTTATGGTGACGGTGAGTGTTACGGTGAGGGTGAGGGTTAAGGTTAGGGTTAAGTTGAGAGTTAGGGTTATGGTTAAGGTTAGGGTGAGGATTAGGATAAGAGTGAGAGTTAGGGTTAGGGTTAGGGTGAGGGTTAGGGTGAGCGTGAGGGTTGGGGTTAGCATTAGCGTGAGGGTTACTGTTAGGGAGAGGTTTAAGATTAGGGTTAGGTTTAGGAATAGGTTGAGGGTTAGGGTTAGGATTAGTGTTAGGATGAGGGTTAGCGGGAGGGGTAGGGTTAAGGTTAGGGTTAGGGTTAGGGTTAGTGTGAGGGTTATGGTTAGGGTTAGCGTTAGGGTTGGGTTGAGGGTAATGGTTAGGCTGAGTGTTAGGGTTAGTGTTAGGGTTAGGGTGAGGGTGAGGGTTAGGGTTACGGTTAGAATGAGAGGTAGGGTGACGGTAATTATTAGGGTCAGGGTTAGAGTGAGGGTGAGGTTTAGGGTTAGGGTTAGGGTGAGATTTAGGGTTAGGTGAGTGTTAGGTTTAGAGTTAGGACTAGGGTGAGTGTGAGGGTTAGGGATAAGGTTAGGATTACAGTTAAGGTGAAGCTGAGGGAGAGCGTTAGGTTTAGGATTAGGGTTAGTGTAAGGATAAGGCTTAGGGTGAGCCTGAGGGTGAGGGTGAGTGTTAGGGTTAGGGTTAGGCTTAGGGTGATGTTTTGAGTGATGTTGAGGGTTAGGATGAGGGTGAGTGTTCGGGTGAGGGTGAGGGTTAGGGTGTCGGTGAGGGCTAGGTTTAGGGTGAGGGTTAGAGTTAGGGTTAGGGTGAGTGTGAGGATTAGGTTTAGGGTTAGTGTTAGGTTTAGGGTGACGGTGAGGTTTAGGGTGAGAATGAGAATTAGGCTGAGGTTAAGATAAGGGTTAGCCTTAGGTTTAGTGTGAGGGTCAGGGTTAGTGTTAGAGTTCAGGTGAGAGGAAGGGTTAGTGTGAGGGTTAGGATGAGGGTGCAGTTTAGGGTTAGCGTTAGCATGAGGGTTAGAGTTAGTGTGAGTGTTAGTGTTAGGATTAGGGTTTGGGTGAGCGTGAGTGTTAGGGTGAGGATTAGGGTTAGCGTTAGGTTTAGGGTGAGGGGTAGGATTAAAATTAGGGTTCGGGTGATGATGGGAGTGAGGGTGAGGGTGAGGGTGGGTGTTAGGGTGAGGTTTAGGGTTAGGTTTACGGTTAGGGTTAGGTTGAGCGCTAGGGTTAAGTTTAGGGTTAGGATGAGGGTTAGGGTGAGGAGTAGAGTTAGGGTGAGTTTTAGGGTTAGGGTTAGGGTTAGGGTGAGGGTGAGGGTTAGAGTAAGTGTTAGGGTGAGCGTTGGTTTTAGGGTTAGGGTGAGTGGTAGGGTGAGTGTTAGGGTTAGAATTAGGGTTAGGGTTAGGTTTACGATGAGGTTTAGGGTTAGGGTAAGGGTTAGAGTGAGCGTTAGTGTTAGTGTTAGGGTTAGGTGTAGGGTGAGGGTTAGGGTTAGTTTTAGGGTTAGGGTTAGGGTTAGGGTGAGAGTTTGGGTTAGTGTTACTGATAGGGTGAGGATTAGGGTTAGGGTTAGGCTGAGGGTTAGGCTGAGGGGTATTGTTAGGGTTAGGGACAGGTTTGGGTTAGTGTGAGGTTTAGGGTTAGGGTGAGGGTGAGGGTAAGGTTTAGGGTGTGGGCTAGGGTGAGGGTGAGGGTGAGGGTTAGTTTTAGGGTGATTGCTAGGATTTGGGTTAGGGTTAGTTTGAGGGTTAGGGTTCGGGTTATGGTTAGGATGAGTGTTAGGGAGAGGGGTAGCGTTAGGCTTAGGGTGAGGGTTAGGGTTATTGGAGGGTTAATGTTAGGGTTGGGGTGACGGATTCGGTGAGTATTAGGGTTAGGGTGAGGGTTAGGGTTAGGGTGAAGGTGAGGGCTATGGTGATGGTTAGTTTTAGTGTGACATGTAGGGTTAGTGGAGGGGTAGGGTTAGGGTTAGGTTGACGGTTAGGATTAGGTTTAGGGTTATGGTGAGGATTAGGGTGAGGTTGTGGGTTAGGGTTAGGGTTAGGGTATGGGTTAGGGTTAGGGTTAGTGTAAGGAGAAGGCTTTAGGTTGAGATTTAGGGTTAGGGTTATTTTTAGGGTTAAGTTGAGGGTGAGGGTTAAGATTAGTGTTAGGGTGAGGTTTAGGGTTAGGGTGAGGGTTAGGGTTAGAGTTAGCATTAGGGTGATGGTTAGGGTTAGTGTTAAGGTTAGGGTTACAGTTAAGTTGAGGCTGAGGGTGAGCGTTAGTTTTAGGATTAGGGTTAGGTTGAGGATTAGACTTAGGCTGAGCCTGAGGGTGAGGGTGAGTGTTAGGGTTTGGGTGAGTTTTAGGGTTAGGGTTAGGGTGAGGGTTAGGCTTAGGGTGATATTTTGGGTTAGGGTGAGGATTAGGGTGACGGTGAGTGTGAGGGTGAGTGTGAGGGTTAGGGTGTGTGTGAGGGGTAGGTTAAGAGTGAGGGTTTTAGTAACGGTGACGGTTAGGTTGAGAGTGAGGGATAGGGATAGGGTTAGTGTTATGGTGAAGGTTAGAGTTAGTGAAAGGGTTTGGGTGAGGTTTAGGGTGAGGGTTATGGTTAGTGTTAGTATTAGTGTGAGGATTAGGGTTAGTGTTAGTGTTAGGGTTAGGGTGAGAGTAAGGGTTAGGTTGAGGATGAAGGTTAGGGTTAGGGTGAGGATGAGGGTTAGGGTGAAGGTGAGGGTGAGGTTTAGGGTTAGGGTAAGGGTTAGTATGAGGGTGATATTTAGGGTGAGGTTGAGGGTTCGTGTGAGGTTTAGGTTTAGGGTGTGGGTGAGGCTTAGTATTAGGGTGAGGGTTAGGGTGACAGTGAGGGTTAGGGTGAGGGTGAGGATTAGGGTGAGGGTTAAGATGAGGGTTAGGGTTAGGGTTAGTGTGAGGTTTAGGGTTAGTGTCAGAATTCGGGTGAGAGTAAGGATTAGTGTGAGGTTTATGATGACGGTGAAGATTAGTGTTAGTGTTAGGGTTAGGGTGAGTGTTATGCTAGGGTTAGGGTGAGGGTGAGTGTTAGGGTTAGGGTTAGGGTTAGGTTTAGGTTTAGGTTGAGGGTGAGGGCTAGGATTAGTATTAGAGTTAGGGTGAGTATGAGAGTGAGGGTGAGTTTCAGGGTGAGGGTTAGGGTTATGTTTAGGGTTAGGGTTAGGTTGAGCGCTAGGGTTAGGTTTAGATTTAGGATGAGGGTTAGGGTAAGTTTGAGGGTTGGGGAGAGGCTTAGGGTTAGGGTTAGGTTTCGGTTGAGGGTAAAGTTTAGGTTGAGTGTTAGGGTGAGGCTTAGGGTTACTGTTAGGGTTACAGTGAGGCTTAGGGTGAGGGATAGGGTTAGGGTTAGGGTTATGTTGAGGGGTAGGTAGGGTTAGTGTTAGTGTTAGTGTTAGGGTTTGGATGAGGATTAGGTTTAGGGTTAGCATTAAGGTTTGGGTGAGGGTTGGGGTGAGGGTTAGGGTTAGGTTAGTTTTAGAGTGAGGTTGATGTTTAGTGTGGGAGTTAGGATTAGGGATAGGGTGAGGTTGAGTGTGAGGGTGAGGGTTAGGGTTAGGGTTAGGGTGAGGGTGAGTGTTAGGGTTAGGGTTAGGGTTAGGGTGAGGGTTAGGGTGAGGGTAATGGTTAGGTGAGCGTTAGTATTGGGGTTAGGGTGAGGGGAAGGCTGAGTTTGGGGTTAGGTTGAGGGTTAGGGTTAGTTTGAGGGTTATGGTTAGGGTTAGTGTTAGGGTGAAGGCTAGGTTGAGGGTGAAGTTTAGGGTTAGGCTTAGTCATATAGTGAGGATTAGGGTGAGAGTTAGGGTTAGGCTGATGGTTAAGATGAGGAGTAGGTTTAGGGAGGGGTGAGGGTTAGGTTAGTGCGAGGGTTAGGGTTAAGGTGAGAGTGAGGGTGAAGGTAAGGGTGAGGTTGAGTTTTAGGGTGAGGGTGAGGGTTAGGATTAGCATTAGGGTTAGGCTGAGTGTTAGGATGAGGGTGAGGGTTAGGATTAGCATTAGGGTTAGGCTGAGTGTTAGGGTGAGGGTTAGGTTTAGGATCAGGGTGTAGTTTAGGGTTAGGCTTAGGGTGAGTGTGAGGGTGAGGGTGAGAGTTAGGGCGAGTGTTAGGTTTAGGGTTAGGGTGACGGTTAGGGTGAGTGTGAGGGTTCGGGAGAGTTATGAGGGTTAGTGTGTGGGTGAAGGTTAGGGTTAATGTGAGGGTTAAGTTTCGGGTGAGGGTGAGGGTTCTGTTTATGGTTAGGTTTAGGGTTAGGGTGAGAGTAAGGGTTAGGGTGAGGGTTAAGGTGAGGATGAGGTTTAGGGTTAGCATTAACATGAGGAGTAGGTTTAGGGTGAGGTTTAGGATTAGGGTTAGGTTTAGGGTGAGGTTGAGGTTTAGGGTTAGGGTTAGGGTTAAGGTTATGGTAGGCGGAGGATGAGGGTGAGGGTGAGGGTAAGTGTTAGTTTTAGGATTAGGTTTAGGGTTAGGGTTAGGCTTAGTTTGAGGGTGAGTGTGAGGGTTAAGGTGAGGGTTAGGGTTAGGGTGAGGGTGAGGGTTAGGGTTAGTTTGATGTTTAGAGTGAGGGTGAGGGTTAGGGTGGGGGTGAGTGTGAGGGTTTGTGTGAGAGTGCTGGTTCGGGTGAGGGTGAGAGGGTGTGTGTGATGGTTAGTTTGAGTGTGAGGGTTCGGGAGAGTTATGAGGGTTAGTGTGTGGGTGAAGGTTAGGGTTAGGGTGAGGGTTAAGTTTAGGATGAGGGTTACATTTATGTTTAGGTTTAGGGATATTGTGAGAGTAAGCGTTAGGGCGAGGGTTAAGGTGAGGATGAGGTTTAGGTTTAGTATTAAAGTCAGGGGTAGGTTTAGGGTGAGGTTTAGGATTAGGGTTAGGTTTAGGGTGAGGGTGAGGGTTAGGGTTAGGGTAGGCAGAGGATGAGGGTGAGGGTGAGGGTGAGTGTTAGGTTTAGGATTAGGTTTAGGATTAGGGTTAGGCTTAGGGTGAGGGTGAGTGTGAGGTTTAAGGTGAGGGTTAGGTTAGGGTGAGGGTGAGGGTTAGGGTTAGTTTGATGTTTAGAGTGAGGGTGAGGGTCAGGGTGGGGGTGAGGGTGAGGGTTGGGGAGAGAGTGAGGGTTTGAGTGAGGGTGAGAGTTAGGGTGTGTGTGAGGGTTAGGGTTAGGGTGAAGGTTAGGTGACAGTGAGGGTTAGGATTAGGTTTAGGCTTAGCGTTAGGGTGATAGGGTGAGGTTTAGGGTGAAGTTTAGGGTTCAGGTTAGTGTTAGTGTTAGGGTTACTGTTAGGATTAGGGTTAGGGTTGGCGTTCTGGTTAGGGTGAGGGGGAGGGGGAGGGTAAGGGTAAGTGTGAGGGTTAGGTTGAGGGTGAGGGTTAGGTTTAGAGTTAGCTTTAGGGTGAAGGTTAGGTTTAGGGTTAGAGTTAGGTTGAGGGTTAGGGTGAGGGTTACCATTAGGTTTAGTGGTAGTGTGAGGATTAGGGTTAGTGTTAGGGTTAGGGTTTGATGAGAGTAAGGGTTAGGGTGAGGTTTAGGGTGAGGGTGAAGTTTTGGGTTAGCGTTAGCGGTAGGGTGAGGGTTAGGGTGAGATTTAGGATTAGAGTTATGTTTTATGTAAGGGTTAGGGTTAGGGTTAGGGTTAGAGTTAGGGTGAGGGTGAGGGAGAGGGTTAACGTGAGAATGAGGATTATGTTTAGGGTTCGGGTGATAGTTAGGATGAGGCTGAAATTTAGAGTGAGGGTGAGGGTTCGGGTGAGGGTTACTCTTAGGGTGTGGGTGAGGCTGAAGCTTAAGATGAGTGTTAGGGTGACCGTGTGAGTTAGGGTGAGGGTGAGTGTTAGGGGGAGGGTTAAGGTAAGTGTTAGGTTTAGGGTAAGGGTTAGGGTTAGTGTGAGGGTTAGGGTTAGGGTGAGGGTTAAGGTGAGTGTTAGGTTTAGGGTAAGGGTTAGGGTTAGTGTGAGGTTTAGGGTTAGGGTTAGGGTGACGGTTAGGTTAAGATTGAGATTTAGGGTCAGGGTTAGGATGAGGGTGAGGGTGAGGGTTAGGGTACGGGTTAGGTTTAGGGTGAGGGTGAGGATTAGGGTTTGGATTAGGGTTAGGGTTAGGGTTAGTTTGAGGGTGAGGCTGAGGGCTAGGTTGAATGTGAGAGTTAGGATGTGGGTGAAGTTGATCTTGAGGGTGGGATTTTCGGTTAGGTAAGGGTTAGGATGAGGGTTAGCGTGAGGATTAGGGTGAGGGTTAGTTTTAGGATTAGGGTTGGGGTTAGGGTTAGGCTGAGGGTGAGGTTCAGGGCTAGGGAGGGTTAGCATTAGGGTTAGGTTTAGGGTGATTGTTAGGTTTAGGGCGAGCGTTTGCTTTTGTTTTAGTTTTGGGAGGATAGGGTCAGGTTTAGGGTTAGGGTAATGGTTAGGGGTAGGGTGAGGGTGAGGGTGAGGTTTAGGATTAGTGTTAGGGTTAGGATTAGGATTAGGGTAAGGGTTAGGTTTAGAGTGAGAGTTAGGTTTAGGTTTAGGGTAAGGGTTAGGTTTAGGGTGAGAATTAGTGTGAGGTGTAGGTATAGGTTTAGGGTAAGAGTTAGGTTAAGGGGTAGGATTAGGGTTAGGGTGAGGTTTAGGGTTAGTGTGAGGGTTAGGGTTAGGGTTAGGATTAGGCTGAGGGTAACTGTTAGGTTAGGTTTAGGGTGAGGAATAGGTTTTGGGTTTGTGTTAGTGTTAGGGTGAGGTTTAGGGTGAGGGTGAGGGTTATAGTTAGGATGAGGGTTATGGTTAGTGTTAGGGTTAGGTTTAGTGTGAGGGTGAGTGTTAGTGTTAGGCTTAGAGTTAGGGCGAGGGTGAGGGTTAGGGTTATGTGAGAGTTAGGTTTAGGGTGAGGGTTAGGGTGAGGGTGATGTTTAGAGTGAGGGTGAGCGTGACAGAGAGGTTTAGGGTGAGGGTGAGGATTAGGGTGAGGGTTAAGGTTAGGGTTAAGGTTAGGGTTAGGGTTCGTGTGAGGATTAGGGTCAGGGTTAGAGTTAGGGTGAGAGTAAGGGTTAGGGTGAGGGTTAGGGTTAGTGTGAGGGTTAGTGTTAGGGTTAGGATTAGGCTGAGGGTAACTGTTAGTTTGAGGTTTAGGGTGAGGGTTAGGGTTAGGATTAGGGTTAGGGTTTGTGTTAGGCTTAGGTTGAGGTTTAGGGTGAGCGTGAGGATTATAGTTAGGGTGAGGGTTATGGTTAGTGTTAGGGTTAGGTTTAGTGTGAGGGAGAGTGTTAGTGTTAGGCATAGATTGAGGGCGAGGGTGAGGTTTAGGGTTAAGTCAGGGTTGTGTTAGGGTGAGGTTTGGGTGAGGGTGATGTTTACAGTGAGGGTGAGGGTGAGGGAGAGGTTTAGGGTGAGGGTGAGGGTTAGGGTGAGGGTTAAGTTGAGGGTTAGGGTTAGGGTTAGGGTTCGTGTGAGGATTAGGTTAGGGTTATAGTTAGGGTGAGAGTAAGGGTTATGGTGAGGGTTAGGGTGAGCCTGAGGGTTGGCGTTAGCGTTAGCGTGAGGTTTAGTGTTAGGGACAGGTTTATGGTTAGGGTTAGGGTTACGATTGAGGGTTAGGGTTAGAGTTAGGGTAAGCGTAAGGGTTAGGGTGAGGGTTAGGGTTAGTGTGAGGGTTAAGGTTAGGCTTAGCGTTCGGGTTGGGTTGAGGTTCAGGGTTAGGGTTAAGGTTAGGCTTAGGGTTAGCATGAGGGTTAGGGTGAGGGTTAGGTTTAGGGTGTGGGTTAGAGTGAGAGGTAGGGTGAGGGTAAGGATTAAGGTCAGGGTTGGGGTGAGAGTCAGGTTTAGGGTTTGGGTTAGGGTGAGGGGTAATGTAAGTGTTTGGGTTAGTGTTTGGTTTAGGGTTATGGTGAGGTTTAGGTTGAGGATTACGGTTAAGGTTAGCCTTAGTGTTAGGGTGAGGTTTAGGGTGAGGGTCAAGGTTACGGTTCAGGATATGTTGAGGGTTAGGGTTAGTGAGAGGGTTAGGGTGAGGGTAAGGGTGAGGTTAAGGGTGAGGCTGAGGGTTAGGGTGAGGGTGAGGGTTAGGGTTAGTCTTAGGGTTAGTCTGAGGTTTAGGGTGAGAGTTAGGTTTAGGATTAGGGTTACAGTTAGGGTTAGGCTTAGGGTGAGGGTGAGGGTGAGAGTGAGGTTAGGGTGTGGGTAAGTGTTAGGTCTAGGGTGACAGATAGGGTTAATGTGATGTTTAGCGTGAGGGTAAAATTTAGGGTGAATGTGAGTGTTCGGGTGAGGGTGATGGTTAGGGTTAGGGTGAGGGTTAGGGTTAAGGTGAGTGTTAGTGTGAAGGTGAGGTTAGGGTTATGTTTAGGTTAAGGGTTAGTTTGAGAGTAAGGGTTAGGGTGAGTGTTAGAGTGCGGGTGAGGTTTAGCGTTAGCGTTAGCATGAGTGATAGGGTTAGGGTGAGGGTTAGGTTTACGGTTAGGTTTAGGGTTAGGGTGAGGGTTAGGCTGGGGGTAGGGTTAGGGTTAGGGTGAGTGTTAAGTTAGTGTGAGGATAAGGGTTAGGGTTAGGTTTACAGTTAGGTTGTAGGTGAAGGTGAGAGCTTGGGGGAGGATTAGGGTTGGGGTTAGGGTTAAAGTTAGGCTGAAGATGAGGGTGAGGTTGAGGGTGAGTGTTAGGTTAAGGATTGGGATTAGGGTTTGGGTTAGGCTTATGGTGAGGGTGAGGGTGAGGGTTAGGGTGAATGTTAGGGTTAGGGTTAGGTTTAGGGTTAGTGTGATGTTTATGGTGAGGGTGAGGGTTAGGGTGAGGGTGATGGTTAGGGTGAGAGTGAGGGTTCGGGTGATTGTGAGGGTTAGGGTGTGTGTGAGGGTTAGGGTTAGGGTGATGGTTAGGGTGAAGGTGACAGTTAGGATAAGGATTAGGTTTAGCATTAGGGTGATGGTTAGGGTTAGGGTAAGGGAGATAGGGTTCGGATTCGGGTTAGGATTATGGTTAGGGTTAGTGTGAGGATTAGGGTTAGGGTTAGGATTAGGTTTAGAGTGATGGTGAGGGTTAGGGTTAGGGTTAGCGTGTGGGTTAGGGAGAGGGTGAGGGTGAGGGTGAGAGTTAAGGTTAATGATAGGGTGAGGATTAGGGTTATGGTTAGACTTAGCGTTAGGGTTAGGCTGAGGGTTAGAGTGAGAGTTAGGTTTAGGTTTAGGGTTACAGTTAGGGTTAGGGTTAGGATGAGGGTGAGGTTGAGGGTGAGTTTTAGGGTGAGGGAAAGGGATAAGTTTAGGGTGATGTTTAGGGTGAGGGTGAGGGTTAGGATAAGTGTGAGGGTTCGGGTGAGGATGAGGTTTAGGGTGTGGGTGAGAGTTAGTGTTAGGGTCAGTTTTAGGTTTACAGTGAGGGTTAGGGTGATGGTGAGGGTTAGGCATATATTTAGATTTAGGGTTATGGTGAGAGTAAGGGTTTGGTTGAGGGTTAGGTTGAGCTTGAAGGTTAGGGTTAGCGTTAGCGTGATGGTTAGTGTTAGGGTGAGGGCTAGGGTTAGACTGAGGGTTAGGGTTAGGGTTAGTGATAGGGTGAGGATTAGGGTTAGTGTTATGTTGAGGGTGAGGGTTAGGCTGAGGATTAGGGTTAGGGTTAAGGTGAGGGTTAGGTTATCATGAGGGTTAGGATTATGGTTAGAGTGAGGGTGAGGTTAAGGTTTAGGGTGAGGGTTAGGTTGAGGGTGAGGGTGAGGTTTAGGGTTAGGGTTAGAGTTAGGGTGAGGGTGAAGGCTAAGTTTAGGATTCAGTTTAGGTTTAGGTTTAGGCTGAGTGTGAGTGTGAGGGTGAAGGTGAGTGATAGGTTTAGGATGAGGGTTAGGGTTAGATTTAGGCTTAGCATGAGGTGAGGGTGAAGGTTACGGTGAGGGCTAGGGTTAGGGTTAGGGTGAGGGTTAGGTTTAGTGTGATGTTTAGGGTGAGGGTGAGGGTTAGGTTGAGGATGAGGGTGAGGGTTAGGGTGAGAGTGAGGGTTCAGTTGAGGTTGAGGTTTAGGGTGTGTGTGAGGGTTAGAGTTAGCGTTAGGGTTAGGGTTAGTGTTAGGCTTAGATTGAGGGTGAAGGTCAGGGTTAGGGTTAGTTGAGGATTAGGGTTAGGCTTAGGGTGATGTTTAGGGTGATGGTGAGGGTTAGCGTGAGGGTGAGGGTGAGGAAATGGGTGAGGGTTAGGGTTAGGGTGAGGGTGAATGTTAGGTTGTGGGTGAGGGGTAGAGTTAGGGTTAAAGGTTGGGTGACATTGAGGGTTAGGATGAGTTTGAAGGTTAGGGTTACGGTTTGCGTTAGGGAGAAGGTTAGGGCTAGGTATCGGTTTAGGTTGAGGGTTAGGCTGAGGTGTACAGTTAGGATAAGTGGGAGGATTAGGGTTAGGGTTAGGTTTAGGTGTAGGGTGATTTTAAACGTTAGGGTGAAGTTTAGTGTTAGCCTTAGGGTTAGGGTGAGGGTTAGGTTTAGATTTAGGATTAAGGTAAGGGTTAGCGTTAGTGTTAGGCATACAGTTAGCGTGAGGTTGAGGGTGAAGTTTGGAGTGAGTGTGAGGGTTAGGTTTAGGGTTAGGGTGAGGTTTAGGGGGAGGGAGAGTGTTAGGGTGAGGGTTACGGTGAGGGTTAGCGTTAAGTATAGGTTTAGGATGAGGGTTAGCGTGAGGGGTAGTGTTAGGGTTAGGATGAGGTTTAGGGTTAGTGTGAGGGTTCAGGTTAGGGTTACGGTTAGGGTTGGGTTGACGTTAGGGTTAGGCTTAGGGTTAGAGTTAGGGTGAGGGTTAGGGTGAGGGGTAGGGTTAGGGTTAGTGTTAGAATGAGAGGTAGGGTGAGGGTAAGGATTAGGTTTAGGGTTAGGGTGAGGTTGAGGGTTAGATTTAGGGTGAGGGGTAGGGTAATGGATAGGGTTAGGGTTAGCTTTAGTGTTAGGGGGAAGTTTAGGGTGAGGGTTAGGGTGAGGGTTAGGGTGAGGGTTAGGGTTAGTGTGAGGGTTAGGGTTAGAGTTAGTGTGAGGGTCAGGTTCACGGTTAGGGTTAGGGTTAGGGTGAGGTTGAGGGTGATGATGAGGGTTAGGTTTAGGATTAGGTTTTGGGTTAGGATTAGGCTAAGGGTGAGGGTTAGTGTTAGGGTGAGGGCTAGGGTGAGGCTGAGGGTTAGGGTTAGGGACAGTGATACGGTGAGGATTAGGGTTAGAGTTATGTTTATGGTGAGATTTAGGCTGATGGGTAGGGTTAGGGTTAGGGTGAGGGTAAGGTTAGTGTGAGGGTTATTGTTAGGGTGAGGGTGAGGGTGAAATTTAGGGTGAGGGTGAGAGTTAGAGTTAGCATTAGGGTTAGGGTGAGAGTTTGGGTGAGTGTTAGGTTTAGGGTTAGTGTTAGGGTTAGTGTTAGGCTTAGGGTGAGGGTTAGGGTTAGGGTTAGGTGAAGGTTAGTTTTAGGGTTACGTTGAGGTTTAGTGTTACTGTGCTGTTTAGGGTGAGGGTGAGGGTTAGGATGAGGGTGAGGGTGAGGTTTAGGGTGAGAGTGAGGTTTCGGATGAGGGTGAGGGTTAGGGTTTGTGTAAGGGCTAGGGTTAGGGTGATGGTTAGGTTGACTGTGAGGGTAAGGGTTAGCGTTAGGGTTCGCGTTATGGTGATGGTTTGAGTTATGTTTAGGGTTAAGTTGATGTTTAGGTTTAGGGTTCATCTTAGGGTTAAGTTAAGTGTTAGTGTGAGGATTTGGGTTAGGTTTAGGGTTAGGGTTAGAGTAAGGCTTAGTCTGAAGTTTAGGGTGAGGGTTAGGGTTAGCGTTAGGTTTAGGTTGTTGGTTAGGGTGAGGGTTAAGATTACTGTTAGGGTTAGGGTGAGGGTGACGGTTACGGGGAGGGTTTCAGTGAGGGTTAGGGTTAGGGTTGGGTTAGGTGAGGGTTAGTGTTAGGTTGATGGTTAGGGTTAGGGTTAGGGTGAGGGTGATGTTGAGGATTAGTGTAAGGGTTATGGTGAGTGTTATTGTTAGGTTTATGGTGAGGGTTAGGGTGAGGTTTAGGGTTAGTGTTAGGGTTAGGGTGAGTGTTAGTGTTAGGGTAAGGGTTAGGGGGAGCTTTAGTGTTTGGGTTAGGGTGAGGGGTAGGGTGAGGGGTAGGGTTAGTATTAGTTTTAGGGTTAGTGTTAGGGTGAGGGTTAGGGTTACGTTAGGGTTAGGGTGAGGGTGAGGGTTATGGTGTGGTTGAGTGGTAGGGTTAGGGTAAAGGGTTAGGTGCCAGTGAGGGTTACATGAGTTTGAGAGTTACTGTTAGGGTTAGCGTTAGGGTGATGGTTAGGGTTAGGGTTCGGTTCAGGTTGAGGGTTAGGTTGAGGTTTACAGTTAGGGTTAGTGGGAGGATTAGGTTTATGGTTAACTTTATGGTTAGGGTGAGTGTAAGGGTTAGGGTGAAGTTTAGGGTTAGCATAGGGTTAGTGTGAGGTTCAGGTTTAGAGTTAGGTTTAAGGTAAGGGTTAGGGTTAGTGTTAGGGATAGAGTTAGGTTGAGAGTGAGGCTGAAGGTTAGCGTGAGTGTGAGGGTTAGGTTTAGGGTTAGGGTGAGGGTTAGGCTGAGGGTGAGGGTTTGGGTGAGGGTTAGGGTTAGGGTGTGTGTGAGGCTTAGGGTTAGGGTGAGGGTTAGGGTGACGGTGAGGGTTAGGGTGAGGGTGAGGTTTAGGGTGACGGTTAAGGTCAGAGTAGGTTTAGGGTTAGTGTTAGTGTCAGGATTAGGGTTAGGGTTAGAGTTAGGGTGAGAGTAAGGGGTAGGGTGAGGGTTAGGGTGAGCGTGAGGGTTGGGGTTAGTGTTAGCATGATTGTTAGTGTTAGGGAGAAGTTTAGGTTTAGGGTTAGGATTAGGGTTAGGTTGAGGGTTAGGGTTAGGGTTAGGGTTAGGATGAGGGTTAGCGTGAGGGGTAGGGTTAGGGTTAGGGTGAAGGTTATGTTTAGTGTGAGGATTAAGGTTAGGGTTAGGTTTAGGTTTGGGTTGGGGGACGGGTTAGGTTGAGGGTTAGGGTTAGGGTTAGGGTGAAGGTTATGGTTAGTGTGAGGATTAAGGTTAGGGTTAGGGTTAGGTTTGGGTTGGGGGACGGGTTAGGTTAAGGATTAGGGTCAAGGTTAGGGTGAGGGTGAGGGTTAGGGTTAGGGTGAGGGGTAGTGTAAGGGATAGGGTTATAGTAAGGGTTAGGGTTAGGGCAAGGGTTAGGGTGAAGATTATGGTTAGGGTTAGCGTTATTGTTGGGGTGAGGATTAGGTTGAGAATGAGGGTTAGGGTTCGGGTTAGGGTTAGGGTCAGGGTCAGGGTCAGGGTTAGGTTTAGGGTGAGGGTGAGGGTGAGGGTGATGGTGAGGGTCATGTTTAGGATTAGGTTTTGGGTTAGGATTAGGCTAAGGTTGAGGGTTAGTGTTAGGGTGAGGTCTAGGGTGAGGGTGACATTTAGCCTTACAGTTAGTGATGCGGTGAGGATTAGGTTTAGAGTTAGGGTTATGGTGAGATTTAGGCTGTTGTGTAGGGTTAGTTTTAGGGTGAGGTAAGGTTAGTGTGAGGGTTAGGGTTAGGGTTAGGATGAGGGTGAGGCTTAGGGTGAGGGTGAGGGTTAGGGTTAGCATTAGGGTTAGGGTGAGAGTAGGGTGGTTGTTAGGTTTAGGTTTAGGGTTAGGGTTCTTGTTAGGCTTAGGGTGAGGGTTAGGGTGAGGGTTAGGTTTAGTGTTAGGTTGAGGTTTAGTGTTACTGTGATGTTTAGAACGAGGGTGAGGGTTAGGATGAGGGTGAGGGTGAGGGTTAGGGTGAGTGTGAGGTTTCGGATGAGGGTGAGTGTTAGGGTTTGTGTGAGGGTTAGGGTTAATGTGATGGTTAGGTTGACAGTGAGGGTTAGGGTTAGGGTTAGGTTTACCGTTACGGTGATGGTTTGGGTTATGTTTAGGTTTAGGGTGATGGTTAGGGTTAGGGTTTGTGTGAGGGTTAGGGTAAAGGTTAGTGTGAGGATTAGGGTTAGGGTTAGGTTTAGGGTTAGGGTCAGGGTAAAGGTTAGGGTGAGGTTTAGGGTGAGGGTTAGGGTTAGAGTTAGGGTTAGGATGTGGGTTAGGGTGCGGGTTTAGGTTACTGTTAGGGTTAGCGGGAGAGTGACGTTTAGGTTGAGGGTTAGGGTGAGGGTTAGGGTTAGGGTTACAGTTAGGGTGAGGGTCAGGGTAATGTTTAGGGTTAGGGTTAGGTGAGGGTTAGTGTTAGGGTGATGGTTAGGGTTAGGGTTAGAGTTAAGTTGAGGGTGAGGATTAGGGTCAGGGTTAGATTGAGCGTTAGTGTTAGTGTTAGGGTGAGGGGTAGGATGTGGGTTAGTGTTAGTGTTAGGGTTAGTGTTAGGTTTAGGATGAAGGTTAGGGTTAGGGTAAGGTTTAGGGTGAGCTTTCGTGTTAGGGTTAGAGTGAGGGTTAGTTTGAGGATTAGGGTTAGGGTTAGTGTTAGGGTGAGGGCTAGGGTTAGGGTTAGGGTTAGGTTTAGGCTTAGAGTGAGGGTTAGGGTTCGGGTTAGGTTTAGGGTGAGGGTTCGGGTTAAGTTTAGGGTTAGGGTGAGGTTTTAGGTTAGGGTGAGGATTAGGGTTAGAGTTAGGATTAGAGTGAGGGTTAAGGTTAGGGTTAAGGTTAAGGTGAGGCTGAGGGACAGTGTTAGATTTAGAATTAGGGTTAGGCTTAGGGTGAGCGTGAGGGAAACTGTGCATGTTAGTTTTAGGGTGAGGGTTAGGGTTAGGTTTAGGGTGAGGGTTATGACTAGGGTGATGTTTTTGGTGAGGGTTAGGGTTAGGATGAGGATTGGGGTTAGTGTGATATTTAGGGTGAGGGTGAGGGTTAAGGTGAGGGTGAGGGTGAGGGTTAGGGTGAGAGTGAGTGTTCAGTTGAGGGTGAGGGTTAGGGTGTGTGTGAGAGTTAGGGTTAGGGTGATGGTTAGGGTAACGGTGAGGGTTAAAGTTAGGATTAGGTTTAGCATTATGGTGATGGTTACGGTTAGGGTTAAGGTGATGGTTTGGTTCCGGTTAGGGTTAGGGTTAGGTTTAATGTGAGGATTAGGGTTAGGGTTAGGATTAGGGTGAGTTTGAGGTTAAGGGTGAGGGTGAGGCTTAGGGTGAGCTTAGGGTTAGACTGAGGGTTAGGGTGAGGGTTAGGTTTAGGATTTGGTTTATGGTTAGGATTAGCCTTAGGGTGAGGGTGAGGCTGAGGGTTCGGATGAGGGTAAGTGTAAGGGTTTGGGTGACCTTAGGGTTAGTGTGAAGATTAGGGTGAGGGAAAATGTTAGGGTGAGTGTGAGTGTACAGGTGAAGGTGAGGGTTAGGATGTGGGTGAGGTTAGGTTTAGGTTTAGGTTGAGTGCTAGGGTTAGGGTGAGGATTAGTGTGAGGGTGAGGGTTAGGGTTATGGGTAGGTTTAGGGTTAGGTTGAGAGTAAGGTTTCAAGGTGAGTGTGAGGGTTAGAGTTAGCGTTCACGTGAGGGTTAGGGTTAGGGTGAGGGCTACGTTTAGGTTTACAGTTAGGGTGAGGTTTAGGGTGAGGGGTAGGGTGAAGTTTAGGGTTAGGTTTAGGTCTAGGGTTAGTGGATAGTTAGGGTTAGGGTTAGTTTTACGGTTAGGGTTAGGGTTAGGGTGAGTGTTAAGGTGAGGGTTAGGGTGAGGGTTAGGGTTAATATTAAGGTGAGGGTAGGGTGACGGTGAGGGTTAGGGTTAGGTTTAGGGTGAGCGTAAGGGTGAGGTTTAAGTTTAGGGTTAGGGTAGGGTGAGGGTTAGGTTTAGAGTTAGGTTTAGGTTTAGGCTTAGGGTTAGGGGAAGTGTGAGGATTAGCATAAGGGTTAGGGTTAGGGGAGGTTAATGATTAGGATGAGGTTTAGGGTGAGGGTTAGGGTTGGGGTTAGGGTTAGGGTGAGGATTTGGGTTAGTGTTAGGGTTAGGGTGAGGTTTACTTATAGGGTTAGTGATATCGTGAGGGTGAGGGTGAGGGGTTGGATTAGGTTAAGGTTAGAGTTAGGGTGAGCATGAGGGTGAGCGATATGTTTCGTATTAGGGTTAGTTTTAGGGTTAGTCTGAGGGTGAGGGTAATGGTGATGGTGAGGGTTAGGGTTAGGGCGAGGGTTAGGGTTTGGGTTAGGGTTAGGATGCGGGTTAGGCTGAGGGGTATGTTTAGGGTTAGGGTGAGGGTTAGGGCTAGTGTGAGGGTTAGGGTTAGGGTTAGGCTTAAGGTGAGGGAAAGGGTTAGGGTGAGGGTTAGTTTGAGTGTGAGGGTTAGTGTTAATGTTAGGGTTAGGGTGACGGTGAGGCTTAGGGTTTAGCATTAGGGTGAAGAGTATGGTTAGGGTTAGGCTTACGATTAGGGTGAGGGTAAAGTTGACCGTTTGGCTGAGGGGTAGCATTAGGTTTAGGGTAAGGGTGAGGGTGAGGGTTAGGTTTAGGATTAGGGTTGTGGTTAGTGTTAGGCTAAGGGTGACAGTGAGGGTGAGGGTTAGGGTGAGGGTAAGAGTTAGGGTTAGGGTGAAGGTTAGGGTTAGTGTGAAGTTTAGGTTGACGGTAAGTGTTAGGGTGAGCGTGAGGTTTCAGGTGAGGTTGAGGGTTAAGATGTGGGTGAGGGTTAGGGTTAGGGTGAGGGTTAGGTTTATGATTTTGTTTAGAATGAGACTGAGGGTTAGGGTTAGGGTTACGCTTACACTTAGGTTGAAGGTGAGGGTGAATCCAGGGTTAGGATTAGGGTAGGGTTAGGGTTAGTTGGAGGGTGAGGTTGAGTGTGACAGTGAGGGTGAGTGTTAGGTTTAGGATTAGGGTTAGGGTGAGGGTTAGACTTAGGGTGAGAGTGAGGGTGAGGTTGAAGTTTAGGCTGAGGGTTAGGGTTAGGGTTATTGTGAGGGTTAGGGATAGTGTGATGTTTAGTGTGAGGGTGAGCGTTAGGGTGACGGTGGGGCTAGGGTTTAGGGTGAGAATGAGGGTTCGGGTGAGGGTCAGGGTTAGGTTTTGGGTGAGGGTTAGATTTAGGGTGATGGTTAGTGTGACCGTGAGGGTTAGGGTTAGGGTTAGCGTTAGGGTGAGAGTTAGGCTTAGGGTTAGGGTTAGGGTGATGGTTAGGTTTCAGGTTCGGGTTCGGGTTAATGTTAGGGTTAGTGTGTGGATTAGGGTGAGGTTAAGTGTTAGGGTGAGGTTCAGGGTGAGGGTAGGTTTAGCATTATGGTTAGATTGTGGGTTAGGGTGAGGGTTAACGTTAGTGTTAGGGTTAGGGTGAGGGTGACGGTTAGGGTCAGGGTTACGATTAGGGTTAGGTTTAGGGTTAGTGTGAGCGTGAGGGTTAGGGTTAGGGTTAGCATGAGGGTTAGGGTTAGGCTGAGGGTGAGGGTTAAGTTTAGGGTTAAGGTGAGGTTGAGAGTGAGGGGTAGGTTTAGCGTTACAGTTAGGGTGAAGGTGAGGGAGAGAATTAGGTTTAGGATTAGGATTAGGGTAAGGCTTAGGTTGAGGGTGAGGGTGAGGGTGAGCCTGAGGTTTAGGGTTAGGGTTAGTGTTAAGGTCCATGTTAGGTTTAGGGTTAGGGTGAGGGCAAGTTTGAGGGTTAGGGTTAGAATTAGTTTTAGGGTAAGGTTTAGGGTTAGTGTTAGGGTATGTGTTAGGGTGAGGATTAGTGTGAGGGTTAGGGTTAGGGTGAGGGTGAGGTTTAGGGTGAGAGTTATGGTTAGGGTTAGGGTTAGGGTGAGGGTGAGGGATAGTGTTAGGGTTAGGGTTAGGGTGAGGGTGAGGGGTAGTGTTAGGGTTAGGGTTAGCGTGAGGGCAAGTGTTAGGGTGAGGGTAAGTGTTAGGGTTAATGTTCGGGTGAGGACTAAAGTGAGTGTGAGGGTTAGTGTTAGCGTTAAGGAGAGGGTGATGTTTAGGGTTAGGGTTAGGGTTCAGATGAGGGTTAGGCTGAGGGGTAGGGTTAGGGCTACGGTGAGTGTTTGGTTAGTGTGAGGGTTAGGGTTAGGGTGAGGGTTAGGATTAGGGTGAGGGTAAGGGTTAGGGTGAGGGTTAGGGTTAGAGTTAGGTTTAGGGTAAGGGTTAGGGTTAGGCTTAGGTTTAGGGGTAGGGTAATGCTGAGGGTGAGGGTGAGGGTTAGAGTTAGAATAAGGGTTATGGTTGGGGTTAGGCTGAGGGTGAGGGTGAGGGTGAGGGTTAGGGTTAGGAATAGTTTTATGGTTAGGGTTAGGCTGAGGGTGAGGGTTAGGGTTAGGTTTAGGGTTAGGTTTAGGGAAAGGGCTAGCCTGAGGGTGAGGTTTAGGGTGAGGGTGAGGGTGATGGTGAGGGATAGGGTGAGGCTTAGGTTTAGAGTAAGGGTTGGGTTTAGGATAAGGGTGAGGATTAGGGTTATTGTTTGGGTTAGGGTATGGTTTAGTGTGAGGGTGAGGATTAGATTTAGCATTAGAGTTAGTTTTAGTGTTAGGATGAGGGTTAGGGTGAGGGTGAGGTTTAGGTTGAGTGTTAGAGTTAGGGTTAGGGTGAGGGTTAGGGTTAGTGTGATGTTTAGGGTGAGGGTGAGAGTTAGGTTGAGTATGAGGGTTCGGGTGAGTTTTCGGGTGAGGGTGAGGGTTCGTGTTAGGGTGAGGGTGAGTTTTAGGGTTAGGGTGAGGGTTAGGGTGAGGGTGTGGGTAGGTTTATGGTTATGGTTATGGTTAGGGTGACAGTACGTGTTAAGGTGAGGATTAGGATGAGGGTGAGCGTTAGGGTGAGGGTTAGGGTTAGGGTTAGGGTTAGGATGAGGGTGAGGGTTAGTGTGAGGGCTCGTGTTAGGCTTAGGCTTAGATTGAGGGTATGGGTTAGGGTTAGGTTTAGGCTGAGGGTGAGGTTAAGGTTGAAGGTGAGGGTTAATTTTAAGGTGAGGGTTAGGGATACTGTTAGGGTTAGGGATAGAGCTAGGGTGAGGGTTAATTTTAGGGTTAGTGTTAGCCTGAGGGTTAAGCTGAGAGGTAGCTATAGGGTTAGGGTGAGGTTAGGGTTAGTGTGAGGGTTAGGATGCGGGTGAGGGTTAGGTTTATGATTAGGGTGAGGGTTAGGGTGAGGATTAGGGTGAGGGTGAAGGTGAGAGTTAGGATGAGGATGAGGGTTCGATTGAGGGTTAGGGTTTGGGTTAGGGTTAGGCTTAGTGTTAATTTGAATATTAGGGTTAGGGTTAGGGTTAGATTTAGGGTGAGGGTAAAGGTTAGGGTGAGGTTTAGGTTGAGATTTAGGGCTAGAGTTAGTGTTAGGTTGAGGGTTAGGGTGAGGAGTGGGGTTGGTGTTAGGGTTAGGGTGAGGGTCAGGGTTAGCGTTAGGGTTAGGGTGAGGGTTAGGGTTAGAGTGAGATTGAGGGATAGGGTTAGGATTAGGGTGAGGGAGAGGGTTAGGATTAGGGTTAGGTTTAGAGTTAGGGTGAGGGTGAGTGTTAGGGTTAGGATTAAGGTTAGGGTTAGGGTTATGCTGAGGTTGAGTTTAAGGTTTAGGGAGAGGTTAAGTGTTAGTTTCAGGATTAGGGTTAGGGTTAGGGTAAGGGTTAGTATGAGGATTAAGGTAGGGGCTAAGTTTAGGGTGAAGGTAAGTTTTAGGTTGAGGCTTCGTGTGAGGGTGAGAGTTAGGTTTAGGTTTAGGGTGAGGGTTAGGTTGAGGGTTAGGGTTAGGTTGAGGGTAAGGGTTATGGTGAGGGTTGGAGTAAGGGTAGGTTTAGGGTAAGGGTCAGGTTTAGGGTGAGGGTTAGGTTGCGGGTTAGGGTGAGGGTTAGGTTTAGGGTGAGGGTTAGGATTAGTGTGAGGGTTAGGGTTAGGGTGAGGGTTAGGGTGTGGATTAGGGTTAGGGTTAGGGATTTGGTGAGGATGAGGGTTAGGTTAAGGGTTAGGGTCATTGTGAGGGTTAGAGTTAGGGTTAAGGTGAGAGTTATGTTTAGTCTTAGGGTGAGGGTAAGAGTTAGGGTTAGGGTTATTGTGAGGGTTAGGTTGAGGGTTAGTGTAAGTGTTAGGTTTGTGGTAAAGGTTAGGGTTAGGATTAGGTTTATGATTAGGGTTAGGCTGAGGGTGAGAGTGAGGGTTAGGTTTAGGATAAGGGTTAGGGTTAGGGTTAGGCTGAGGGTCAGGGGGAGGGGGAGGGGGAGGGTTAGGGTTAGGTTTAGGATTAGGGTGAGGGTTGGGTTTAGGGTAAGGGTGAGGGTTAGTGTTATTGTTAGGCCTGGGGTAAGGTTTAGTGTGAGGGTGAGGGTTAGATTTAGGATTAGGGTTAGGGTTAGGGTTAAGTTGAGGGTTAGGGTGAGGGTGAGTTTTAGAGTTAGGGATAGGGTGAGGGTTAGGGTTAGTGTGATGTTTAGGGTGAGGGTGATGCTTAGGGTGAGTATTAGGTTTCGGGTGAGGGTGAGGGTGAAGGGGAGGGTTAGGGTTAGGTTGAGGGTTAGGGTTAGGGTGAGGGTGTGGGTAGGGTTATGGTTATGGTTTGGGTTAGGGTGAGAGTAAGTGTTAGGGTGAGGGTTAGGATGAGGCTGAGCGTTCGGGTGAGGGTTAGGGTTAGGGTTAGGCTGAGGTTGAGGGTGAGTGTGAGGATTACGCTGAGAGTTAGTGTTCGTGTGATTTTTAGGGTGAGGGTGAAGATTAGCGTGAGGGTGAAAATGAGGGTTAGGATGAGGGTTCGGTTTCGGGTGAGGATTAGGGTTTGGGTTAGGTTTAGGGTTAGGGTTAATTTGAGTATTAGGGTCACGGATAGAGTTAGGTTTAGGGTGAGGGTAAGGGTTAGGGTGAGGTTTATGGTGAGATATAGGGTTAGCGTTAGGGTTAGGGTGAGGGTTAAGATGAGGATTGGGGTTGGTGTTAGGGTTAGGGTGAGGGTGAGGGTTAGGTTTAGGCTTACGTTGAGAGTTAGGGTTAGGATGAGGTTTAGGTATAGGGTTAGGGTTAGGGTGAGTGTGAAGGTTAGGATTAGGGTTAGGTTTAGAGTTAGGGTCAGGGTGATGGTGATGGTGAGGGTTAGGTATAGGATTAGGGTTAGGGCAAGGTTTAGGCTGACGTTGAGGTTAAGTGTTAGTTTGAGGGTTAGGGTTAGTGTGAGGATTAAGGTAGGTGTTAGGGTTAGGATGAAGGTAAGGTTTAGGGTGGGGCTTGGGGTGAGGGTGAGATTTAGGGTTAGGTTTCGAGTGGGGGTTAGGTTGAGGGTTAGGGTTAGGGTGAGGGTAAGGGTTATGGTGAGGGTTGGATTGAGGGTAAGGGTTAGGGTTAGTGTGAGAGGTAGGTTGTGGGTTAGGTGAGGGTTAGGTTTTTGGTGAGGGTTAGTATTAGTGTGAGGGTTAGGGTTAGGGTGAGGGTTAGTGTGACTGTTAGGGTTAGGGTGTGGGTGAGGGTTAGGGTTAGGTTTAGGGTGAGGATGAGGGTTTCGTTAAGGGTGAGCGTTAGGGTGAGGTTTAGGGTGAGGGTTAGCTTAGTGTGGGGGTTAGATTTAGGGTTAAGTTGAGGGTAAGGGTTAGGGTTAGGGTGAGTGTGAGGGTTAGGGTTAGCATTTGGTTTACGGTGAGAATTAGGGTGAGGGTTAGGTTTAGGATTTCGGTTATGTTTAGGGTTAGGCTTAGGGTGAGGGTTAAGGTTAGGGTAAGGTTTAGGTTTAGGGTGAGGTTTAGGTATAGGCTTAGGTTTAGGGTGAGGGTGAGGTTGAGGTTGAGGGTGAGAGTAAGTTTTAGGGTGAGAGTTAGGGTGAGGTTTAGTGTTAGGGTTAGGGTTATGGTGAGGGTAAGGGTTAGGTTTTAGTGTTAGGGTGAGGTTTAGGGTGATGGTGAGGGATAGGGTGAGGGTGAGTGTTAGGGTTAGGGTTAGGGTATGGACTAGTGTGAGGGTGAGAGTTAGGGTTAGGTTTAGGGTGAGGGTTAGGTTGAGGGTGAGGTTTAGGGTTAGTGTTAGGGTGAGGGTCAGGCTGACTGTGTTGTTTAGGGTGAGGGTGAGGTTTAGGGTTAGGTTTAGGGATTGGGTGAGGTTTAGGTTTAGGGGGAGGTTTAGGATGGGGTGTAGGGTTAGGGTTAGGGTGAGGGTTAAGGTTAGTGTGAAGGTTAGGGTTAGGGTTAGGTTGACTGTAAAGGTTAGCGTGAGGGTTATGGTTTGTGTGAGCGATAGGGTTAGGTTGAGGAAAACGGTTAGGGTGAGGGATTGGGTGAGGGTGACGGTTAGAGTGTGGGTGAGGATCAGTGTGAGGATTAGGGTTAGGGTTAGGATTAGGGTTAGTGTGAGGGTTAGGGTGAGGGTTATGTTTAGGGTTACGGTTAGGGTTACGGTTAGGGTTACGGTGAGGGTAAGGGTTAGGGTGAGGTTTACGGTGAAGGTTACACTTAGGGTTAAGGTGAGGGTTACGGTGACAGGAAGGGTTAGATTTATGTTGAGCGTTAGAGTTAGGGTGAGGGTTATGGTGAGGGTTAGGGTTAAGATGAACTTGAGTGTTAAGTTTAGTGTGATATTTAGTGTGTGGGTTAGGGTTAGCGTTAGGGTGAGGTTTAGGGTGAGGGTAAGGGTTAGGGTGAGATTTAAGGTGAGGGTTAGAGTTAGGTTTAGGATGAGAGTTACAGTGATGGGAAGGGAGGATTATAGTGAGTGTTAGGGTTAGGGTGGGGCTTAGGGTGAGGATTATGGATAGGGTTAGGGTTAAGATGAGGGTGAGGGTTAGGGTTAGTGTGATATTTAGGGTAAAGGTGAGGGTTAGGGTGAGTGTGAGTGTTCAGCTTAGGGTGAGGTTTAGGATGTGGGTGAGGGTTAGTGTTAGGCAGACGGTGAGGGTTCGGGTGAGGGTGAGTGTTAGGGTTAGGGTTAGCTTTAGGGTGAGTGGTATGTTTAGGTTTAGGTTTACAGTGAGGGTTAGGGTGTGGTTTAGGGTTAGGGTTAGGCTTAGTGTTAGTGTAAGGTTTAGGCTTAGGTGTAGGGTTAGAGTTAGGTTGAGGTTAAGGTTTATGGTGAGGTTTAGGGTGAGCGTGAGGGTTAGGGTTAGCATTGGGGTTAGGGTGAGGTTTAATTTGAGGGTGAAGATGAGGGTTAGGGTTAGGCTGAGGGTTAGGGTTACAGTTAGGGTTAGTCTTAGGGTTAGGGTGAAGGTTAGGTTTAGGGTTATTGTTAGTTTTAGAGTTAGGGTAAAGGTGAGAGTGATGGTGAGGTTTAGGTTTAGAGTTAGGTTTAGGTTGAGGGTGAGTGTGAAGGTTAGGTTTAGGTTTAGGTTTTGGGTTAGTCTGAGTGTGAGGGAGTGGGTAAGGTTTAGGGTTAATATGATATTTAGGGTAGGGTGACAGTTAGAGTGAGTGTGAGGCTTCAAGTGAGCATGCGAGTTAGGTTGTGGGTGAGGGTTAGGGTGACGGTGAGTGTTAGGGTGATGGTGAGGGTTAGGGTGAGGTTGAGGGTTAGGGTTATGGTTATGGTTAGTGTTAGTGTAAGAGAAATGGTTCGGGTGATGGTTAGGGTGAGGTTGAGGGTTAGGGTTAGCGTTAGCGTCAGGGTTAGGGTTAGGTTTTGTGTTAGGGTGAGGGTTAGGGTGAGGGTTATGTTTAGAGTTAGGGTGAGTGTTAGTGTGAGTAATAGGTTTAAGGCTAGGGTTAGGGTGAGGATGAGGGCTAGGGTTAGGATTAGAGTTAGGGTTAGGGTTAGGTTGAGGGTGCGGGTGAGGTTGAGGTTTAGGGTTAGGGTGAGGGTGAGGTTGGTTAGGGTTACTGTTAGAGGTAGGCTGCGAGTAAGGGTTAGGGTGAGGGTAGAGTGAGGTGGAGGGTTAGGGTTAGCATTAACTTTCGCGTTAGCATGAGGGTTAGGCTGAGGGGTAGGGTTGGGGTTAGGATGAGGGTTAAGATTACAGTGTGGGTTAGGTTTAGGGTTAGGGTTAGGATGAGGGTTAGGCTGCGGGGTTAGGTTAGGTTAGGGTGAGGGTTAGGGTGAGGGTAAGGGTGAGATTAAGGGTTAGGGTAAGGGTTAGGGTGAGGGTTAAGGATAGGGTGAGGGTTATTGTTAGGGTTAGGGTTAGGGCTAGGTTTAGGATTAGGGTGAGGTTTAGGATTAGGGTTATGGTGAGGGTTAGGCTGAGGGTTAGGTTTTGGGTTAGGGTGAGGGTTATGGATAGTGTGTGGGTTAGTGTTCGGGTTAGGGTAAGAGTGAGGGTAAGGGTTAAGCTGAGGTTTCGATTAAGGGTTAGGGTGACAGTGAGTGTTAGGATGAGGGTGAGGGTTAGGGCTAGGTTTAGGGTGAGGGTAAGTTTTATTGTTAGGGTTAGAGTGAGGTTGAGGGTGACGGTTAGGGATAGGGTTAGGATTAGTGTTAGGCTGAGTGTTAGACTGAGGGTTAGGTCTAGGGTGAGGGTGAGGGTTATGGTTAGCTTTAGGGTGAGGGTTAGTGTTTGGGTTTGGGTTAGGGTGAGGGTTAGGGTGTGGGTTATGGTTAGGGTTAGTGTTAAGTTTAGATTTAGTGTGAGGATTAGGGCTAGGTTCAGGGTTAGGCTTAGGGTAAGGGTAAGGTATAGGTTGAGGTTTATGGTGAGGTTGAGGGTTAGGATTAGGGTAAGTGTTACAGTTAGGGTGAGGGTGAGGGTGAGAGCTAGGTTTAGGTTGAGGGGTAGGGTTAGGGTTAGGGTGAGAGTTAGGGTTAGTGTGAGGGTTAGGGTTAGGGTTTGGTTTAGGGTGAGGATAAGGGTTAGGGTGAGGGTTAGTTTTTGTGTGAGCATTAGGGTTAGGGATAGGGTTAGGGTGAGGAAAAGGTTTAGGGTGAGGGTTAGGGTTATTTTTAGGGTTAGAGTTAGGTTGAGGGTGAAGGTGAGAGTAAGGTTGAGGGTTTGATTTAGATTTAGGTTTAGGGTGACGGTGAGGGTGACGGTTAGGCTTAGGTTTAGTTTTAGGGTTGGGTTTAGGCTGAGGGTGAGTGTGAGGGTGAGTGTTAGGGTTAGTGTGATGTTTAGCAGGAGGGTGATGTTTAGGGTGAGAGTGAGGGTTCGGGTGACGATGAATGTTAGGCTGATGGTGAGGGTTAGGGTTAGGGTGAGAGTTAGGGTTATGGTTAGGTTTAGAGTTATGGTGAGAGTAAGGGTTAGGGTGAGGGTTAGGGGGAGGTTGAGGGTTAGGGTTAGGATTAGCATGAGGTTTAGGGTTAGGGTGAGAGTTAGGGTAATGGTTAGGTTTAGAGTTATGGTGAGAGTAAGGTTTAGGGTGAGGTTGAGGGTTAGGTTTAGCGTTAGCATGAGGGTTAGGGTTAGGGTGAGTGTTAGGATTAGGGTTAGGGTTAGGTTGAGGGGGAAGTTTAGGGTTAGGGTGAGGTTTAGAGTTAGGGTGAGGGTGAGCATGAGGACTAGGCTTAGAATTAGGTTTAGGGTTAAGCTTAGGCTGAGGGTGAGGGTGAGTGTGAGGGTGAGGGTTACAGTAAAATTTAGGTTGAGGTTTAGCTTTAGGGTTAGTGTTAGGGTGAGGGTTAGGGTGAGGGTTATGGGTAGGGTTAGGGTTAGGGTTAGGGTTAGTGTGAGGATTAGGGTTAGGGTTACTGTTAGCATTAGGGAGAGGGTAAGTGTTAGGGTGAGGTTTAGGGTGAGGGTTAGTTAAGCGTTTTTGTTAGGGTGAGGGTGAGAGTTAGGGTGAGGTTTAGGTTTAGTGTTAGGGTTAGGGAGAGGGTGAAGATTAGGGTTAGGGTGAGTGTTAGAGTTAGGGTGAGGTTTTGGGATAGAGTTAAGATTAGGTAAGGGTGAGGGTGAGGGTTAGGATTAGGGTTAGTGTTATTGTTAGGGTGAGGGTGAGGGTGAGGACTAGGATTAGGTTTAGGTTTAGGGTTAGGGTTAGGCTGAGTGTGCGGCTGAGGGTGGGGGTGAGGGTTAGAGTTAGATTTAGGGTGAGGTTTAGCTTTAGGGTTAGTGTTAGGGTGAGGGTTAGGGTGAGGGTTATGGGTAGGGTTATGGTTAGGGTTAGGGTTAGTGTGAGGATTAGGGTTAGGGTTACTGTTAGGTTTAGGGAGAGGGTAAGTGTTAGGGTGAGCTTTAGGGTGAGGGTTAGTTTAGCGTTTTTGTTAGGGTGAGGGTGAGAGTTATGGTGAGGTTTAGGTTTAGTGTTAGGGTTAAGGAGAGGGTGAAGGTTAGGGTTAGGGTGAGTGTTAGAGTTAGGGTGAGGTTTTGGGATAGAGTTAAGGTTAGGGTAAGGGTGAGGGTGAGGGTTAGGATTGTTAGAGTTAGGATGAGGGTGAGGGTGAGTGCTAGGATTAGAATTAGGGTTAGGATTAGGTTTAGGCTGAGGGTGAGGCTTAGGTTTAGGGTGAGGGGTAGGTTTAGGTTTAAGGTGAGGGTTATGGTTTGTGTTAGTGTTAGGGTTAGGGTTAGGGTTAGGGTGAGGGTTATAGTTAGGGTTAGGGTAGGATGAGGGCAAGGGTTAGGGTGAGGGTTAGGGTGATGGTTAGCATAACTGTTAGGGTTAGGGTGAGTGTGAAGTTTAGGTTTAGGATTAGGGTGAGGACTACTGTGAGTGTGAGTTAGGGTTAGGGTTAGGGTGAGGGTTACGGATATGGTGAGGATTAGGGTTAGGGTTAGGGTTGCGGTGAGGGTTAAGGTGCGTGGTAATGTGAGGGTTAGGGTGAGAGTTAGGGTTAGTGTTAGGGTTACAGTTAGGGTTAGGGTAAGGCTTAGGGTGAGGGTTAGGGTTTGTGTGAGCATTAGGGTTAGGGTTAGGGTTAGGGTGAGGGTTAGGGTTATTGTTAGGGTTAGTGTTATGTTGAGTGTGAGGGTGAGGGTAAGGGTGAGGGTGTGTTTTAGTGTTAGGTTTAGGGTGAGAGTGAGGGTGACGGTTAGGGTTAGGTTTAGTTTTAGGTTTAGGTTTAGTCTGAGGGTGAGGGTTAGCGTTAGTGTGATGTTTAGGGTGAGGGCGAGGTTTAGGGTGAGAATGAGGGTTTGGGTGATGGTGAGGGTTAGGTTGATGGTGAGGGTTAGGTTTAGGTTTAGTGTTACAATTAGGGTGAGGGTGAGGGTTAGGTTTAGGATTAGGATAAGGGTTAGGTTTAGGCTGAGGGTGCGGCTGAGTGTCTGGGTTAGCGTGAGGGGTAGGGTTAGGGTTAGAGTGAGGTTTTCGGTTTGGGTTAGGGTTAGGGTTAGGTTTAGGGTTAGGGTGAATGTTATAATTAGCGTTAGGATTAGGATGAGGTAGAGTTTAGGATGAGGTTTAGGGTGATGGTTAGCATAACTGTTAGGGTTAGGCTGAGGGTTAGGGTTAGGATTAGGGTGAGGGCTACTGTGAGGATTAGAGTTAGGGTGAGGTTTAGGGCTTGGGTTAGGTTGACGGTGACGGTGAGAGTTAGGGTGAGGTTAAGGGTTAGGTTTAGGGTTAGGGATAGTGTGAGGATTAGGGTTAGGTTTAGGGTTAGGCTGAGGGTTAGGGTGCTGGATAGGGTTAGGGTTAGGGTAAGAGTTAGGGTTAGTGTGAGGGTTAGGGTTAGGTTTAGGTTTAGGGTGAGGGTAAGGCGTAAAGCTTTGGGTGAGGTTTAGGGTTTGTGTGAGCATTAGGGTTACTGTTAGGGTTAGGGTGAGGGAAAGGGTTAGGGTGAGGGTTAGGGTTATTGTTAGGGTTAGTGTTAGAGTGAGTGTGAGGGAGAGGGTAAGGTTGAGGGTTTGTTTTAGTGTTAGGTTTAGGGTGAGGGTGAAGGTGATGGTTAGGGTTAGGTTTAGTTTTAGGCTGAGGGTGAGGGTGAGGGTGAGGATGAGGGTTAGCGTTAGTGCGATGTTTAGGGTGAGGTTGAGGTTTTGGGTGAGATTGAGGGTTCTGGTAACGGTGAGGGTTAGGTTGATGGTGAGGGTTAGGGTAAGGGTGAGGGTTAGGGTTAGGGTTATGGTGAGAGTAAGGGTTAGGATGAGGGTTAAGGTGTGGGTGAGGGTTAGGGTTAGCCTTAGCATGAGGATTAGGGTTAGGGTGAGTGTTAGGGTTAGGTTTAGGTTGAGGGTGAGGGTTAGGGTTAGGTTTAGGGTTAGAGATAGGGTGAGGGTGAGGGTGCGGGCAAGGTTTAGGATTAGGTTTAGGGTTAGGGTTAGGCTGAGAGTGAGAGTCAGAATGAGTGTTTCGGTTAGCTTTAGGTTGAGGTTTAGGGTTTGGGTTACGGTTAGGGTGAGGGTTAGGGTGCGGGATAGGGTTAGGGTTAGGGTGAGAGTTAGCGATAGTGTGAGGATTAGGGTTAGGTTTAGGTTTAGGGTGAGGGTAAGGCTTAGGGTGAGGATTAGGGTTTGTGTGAACATTAGGGTTAAGGTTAGAGTTAGGGTGTGGGAAAGGGTTAGGGTGAGGGTTAGGGTTATTGTTAGGGTTAGTGTTAGGGTGAGTGTGAGGGAGAGGGTAAGGGTGAGGGTTTGTTTTAGTGTTAGGTTTAGGGTGCGGGTTAGGGTGACGGTTAGGGTTAGGTTTAGTTTTAGGCTGCGGGTGAGGGTGAGGATGAGGGTGAGGGTTAGTGTTAGTGTGATGTTTATTGTGAGGTTGAGGTTTTGGGTGAGAGTGAGGGTTCTGGTTACGGTGAGCGTTAGGTTGATGGTGAGGTTTAGGGTTAGGGTTATGGTTAGGGTTAGGGTTATGGTGAGAGTAAGGGTTAGGGTGAGGGTTAAGGTGAGGTTGAGGGTTAGGGTTAGCATTAGCATGAGAGTTAGGGTTAGGGTGAGTGTTAGGGTTAGGTTTAGTTTGAGGGTGAGGGTTAGGGTTAGGGTTAGGGTTAGAGTTAGTGTGAGGGTGAGGGCCAGGGTTAGAATTAGGTTTAGGGTTAGGGTTAGGCTGAGGGTGAGAGTGAGATTGAGTGCTACGGTTAGATTTAGGGGGAAGTTTAGGGTTAGGGTTACGTTTAGGTTGAGGGTTAGGGTGAGGTTTATGAGTAGGGTTAGAGTTAGGGTTAGGGTTATTGTGAGGAATAGGGTTAGGGTTAGGGTGAGGCTTAGGGTTAGGGTGAGTTTTGGGAATAGGGTTATGTTTAGGGTGAAGTTGAGAGTGAGGGTTAGGATTAGGGTTAGTGTTAGAGTTAGGGTGAGGGTGAGGGTAAGTGTTAGGGTTAGGGTAAGGATTAGAGTAGGGTTAGGTTTAGGCTGAGTGTGAGGGTAAGTGTGAGGCTGAGGGTTAGGGTTAGGATGAGGGTTAGGGTTTGGGTTAGGGTTAGGGTTAGGGTTAGGTTGAGGTTTCGGTTTAGGGTTATAATTAGGATGAGAGATAGGCTGAGGGGTCGGGTTAGGGTTAGGGAGAGAGTTAGGGTTAGTGTGAGGGTTAAGGTAAGGGTTAGGTTGAGGGTAAGGGTTAGGGTGAGGTTAGGGTGAGGGTTAGGGTGAGGGTTAGGTTTAGGGTTAGGGTTAGGATTACGGTGAGGCTTCAGGTTATGTTTATGGTGAGGGTTAGTGTGTGGGTTTGTGTTGGGTTGAGGGTTAGTGTGAGGGTGAGGGGGAGTGTTAGAGTTAGGTTTATTTTTAATGTTACAGTGAGGGTGAGACTGAGGTTTATGGTAAGTTTTAGGGTTAGGGTGAGGGCTACTATGAGGGTTTGGGTGAGGACGAGGCTGAGGGTGAGGTTTTCGTTTAGGTAAGGTTTAGGGTTAGATTTAGGGTGAGGAATAGGTTGAGGGTGAGGGTTAGTGTGCGGGTTAGGTTTAGGGTGAGGTTTAGTGTTAGGGTTAGTGTTAGGGTGATGTTTAGGGTGAGCATGAGGGTTAGGGTGAGGGTGAGAGTGAGGGTGAGAGTCCGGGTGATGTGAGGTTTAGTGTGACTGTGAGGGTTAGGGTGAGGGTGAGGGTTAGGATTAAGTTTAGGTTTAGGTTTAGGGTGAGGGTTAGGATGAGTGCTAGGTCGAGGGTTAGGGTTAGGGTTAGGATGAGGGTTAGTGTGAGGGTGAGGGTTAGGTTTAGGGTGAGGGTTACAGTTAGGGTGAGGTTTAGCGTGAGATTGAGGGTTAGGGTTAGGGTTAGGGTTAGGTTGAGGGTAGGGTGAGGGTTAGGTTATGGGTTACGGTTAGTGTTAGGTTGAAGGTTAGGGTGAGGTTAGGGTTAGGGTTAGGGTTAGTTTTAGTGTGAGGATGAGGGTTAGGTTGAGGATTAGGTTGAGGGTGAGGGTTAGGATTAGCTTTAGGGTTAGGGTTAGGGATAGGGTGAGGATTAGGGTTAGTGTGAGGGTTAGGGTGAGGTTTATGTTGAGGGTGAGGTTTAGGGTTAGCCTTAGGGTCACGGTGAGCGTTAGGGTGAGTGTTAGGGATAGGGTGAGGGTTAGGATTATGTTTAGGTTGAGGATTAGTTTTAGTGTGATGTTTATGGTGAGGGTGAGTGTTAGTGTGAGGGTGAGGATGATGGTTAGGGTTAGGGTTAGGGTTAGGTTTAGGGTGAGAGTGAGAGTGAGGGTGAGGTTTAGCATTAGTGTTAGGGTGAGGATTAGGGTTAGGGTTAGGGTTATGGTGAGGGTAAGTCTTAGGGTGATGTTGAGTTTTAGGGTTACTGTAAGGGTAAGGGTGAGGTTTGGTGTGAGTGTAAGAATTAGGGTTAGGGTGAGGGTTATTTTTAGGGTTAAGGTGGGGGTTAAATTTAGGGTGTGGTCTAGGGTGAGGGTGAGTGTTAGGGTTAGGGTTAGTGTGAGGGGTAGGGGTAGGGTTAGGGTGAGGGTTAGGGTTAGTATGAGGGTTAGGGTTAGGTTTAGAATTAGGGTTAGTGTGAGGATAAGGGTTAGGGTGAGGGTTAGGTTGAGGTTGAAGTTTAGGGTTAGCGTTAGGGTTGGGGTTATCGTTAGTGTTATGGTGAGGGTTAGGGTGTGTGTTAGGGTTAGGGTGGGGTTTAGGTTGAGGGTGAGCCTTAGGTTTAGGTTTAGGGTGAGGGTTAGGGTGAGTTTTAGAGTGGGGGTTAGTGTTAGGGTGAGGGTTAGGTTTAGGATTAGGGTTACGGTGAGTTTTAGGGTTAGGGTTATGGTTAGGGTAAGGGTTAGGGTTAGGATTAAGGTTAGATTGAGGGTTAGGGTTATTGTTAGGGTTAGGGTTAGGGTGAGGGTGAGGGTGAGGGTTGGCGTTAGGGTTAGGGTTAGTTTCAGGTTGATGGTGGGAGTGAAGGGTAAGTTTAGGATTAGGGTTATGGTTAGGCTGAGGGGAAGGCAGAGGATGAGGGTGAGATTTAGGGTTAAGGTTAGGTTTAGAGTTACGGTGAGGGCTAGGGTGAGGGTGAGGGTTAGGTTGAGGGTTATTGTTAGAGTGAGGGTTAGGGTGAGGCTAAGTGTTAGGGTTCGGGTGAGGGTTCGGGTGACGGTGAGTGTGAGGGTGAGGGTGAGGTTTAGGGTGTGACTTAGGTTTCAGGTTAGGGTGAGGGTTACGGTGAGGTTTAGGGTTATGGTTAGGGTTAGGTTGAAGGTGAGGGTTAGGGTTAGGTTTAGGGTTAGGTTGAGGGTTAGGGTTAGGTTTAGGGCTAGGGTGAAGGGTAGAGTTAGGGTTAGGGTGAGGGTTAGGGTTAGTTTGAGGGTTTGGGTTAGAGTTAGGGTTAGGGTGAGGGTTAGGTTTAGGGTTAGGGTGAGAGTTAGGTTTAGGTACTGTTTAGCGTGAGGGTGAGTGTTAGGGTGAGGGTTAGGGTTAGGGTGATGTTTAGAGTTAGGTGAGGGTTAGGGTTAAGGTGTGGGTTAGGGTTAAGTTTAGGTTTCGGGTGAGGGTGAGGTAGGTTGGGGGTTAAGGTTAGGGTGAGGTCTAGGGTGAGGGTGAAGGTTAGGGTGAGGGTTAGTGTGAGGGTTAGGGTTAAGGTTAGGGATAGGGTTAGTGTTAGGTTTAGGTTTAGTGTGAGGATAAGGGTTAGGGTGAGGGTTAGGTTGAGTTTGAGGGTTAGAGTTAGGGTTAGGGTTAGTGTGAGGGTTAGGTTTAGGATTAAGGTTTGGGTTTTGGTTAGGGTTATTTTTAGGGTTAGTGTTAGGGTTTGGGTGAGAGTGAGGGTGAGGTTTCGTGTTAGGGTTAGGGTTAGGGTTAGGGTGAGGGTGGGGGTGAGGGTTAGGTTTAGGATTTGGGTTAGGTTTAGGCTGAGGGGGAGGGGGAGGTTTTGGGTTAGGGTGATGTTTTGGGTTAGGGTTAGGTTTAGGGTTACAGTGAGGGCTAGATTGAGGGTGAGGGTTAGATTGAGGGTGAGGTTGAGGGTGAGGCTGAGGGTGAGGGTTAGGTTTAGGTTGAGGGTTAGGATTAGGGTTAGGGATAGGTTTAGGGTGAGGGTTAGGATAAGTGTTAGATTTGGGTGAGGGTTAGGGAGAGTGTTAGGTTTATTGTTAGTGTTAGGGTGAGGGTTAGGTTTAGGGTTTGTGTTAGGGTAAAGTTTAGGGTTATGGTGAGGGTTAGGGTAAAGGTTAGGGATAGGGTGAGTGTGAGGATGAGGGTCAGGGTTAGGGTTAGGGTGATGGTTAGGGTTAGGGTGAGGGTTAGGGTAAGGGTTAAGGTTAGGGTGAGGGTTAGGGTTTGATTTAGGGTGAGTGTTAGGGTTAGGTTTAGGGTTAGGGTAAGGGTTAGGGTTAAGGTGAGGGTTAGGGTTAAAGTTAGGGTTAGGGTGAGGGTGAGGGTAAGGGCGAGGGTGAGGGTTAATTTTAGGGTTAGGGTGTGTGTAAGGGTTAGGGTGAGATTTAGTGTTAGGGTTAGGGTGAGGGTGTGGGTAAGGATGAGGTTTAGGCTTAGGGTTAACTTTATGTGATGAATTAGAAAAATTAAGGCTGCATTCATTTTACAATTTACTAACTGCTGACTCTGCTTCTGTAAACTTGCTTGCTTGAGCTGACACCAACCCCCACCCCCTGGAAATAAGGAATTGGGTAAAGTCCAGGTGTCGGCCCCAGGACAAGGTCAGTGGTCGTAGATAAAGAACAGACAGTACGTGTTCCTCAGTTCCCATTTAGAAATTCCCCAGACAGGACCTTGAGATAACGACCACCTGGCAAGACCACAAGCTAAGCCAAATGTCAACCAATCATAGGCCTGTAACCATGTAAACCCCCTTTAAACCAACCATGGGCCAGTCATTTTACGAAGAGTGTTACAAAATTTCCTGCGTGGCAAAGTGATTGTTGGCGTATATGATGACCTTTAAATGGACCAATCATGGGATGCTTTGTGTTATGCATTAATCTTATGGTTTTTGCGTTTAAAAGAAGGCTTGTAACCGCTGCTCGGAGCTCCCTGTCTGCTCGGGACAGAGAGTCCGTTTGCACAAACATCAAATAAACTCCTCTTGCTTATTGCATCTCCCGGCCTAGAGTCTGAGTTTCTGGGGCACCCTCCCGTTGACGAAAGTATCCCAGGAGTCTGGGTCTTTCATTTGGTACGTTGGCCGGGAACCAGGCTCCCCCAAAGCCCAGATACCAGGACTGGCAGGAGGTAAGATAGAGCTCTTGTCTTTCGTGTTTGTCGTGTTCATTTTATGTTTTGGGGATCCAAAAGTGCCTGTATAGGACGTGTGTGGTTGACCAGAGGGAAAAGCAGACTTGCCCACTACCCTGGTCCCGCCCTGGGCTTCTACCCCAGGTGTGTGAATTTGTGGTGGACTAGAGGGAAAAGCAGGCCTGCCCAGTACCTTAGTCCTGCCCTGCAGTCCAACTCCAGGGTTGCGAGGAGGGGGAACGAGATCCGAGTGTCTCTGTGTTAGGGGGAGTTAAGGCACGGACGGCCTCTCCCTTCTGAAGTTTCTCTCCTCATTTGTGCTCACTCGGGGACCGTGCGGCGTTTTTCTAGTCTTGTCTGTGTCTGTCTGACGTTAATTGTCTTTGGTGTTTGTTTTATGACTTTCCAGGAAATGTGTCAACAAGCGAGTCCACTCCTAGGACACCTGAGACCTTGTCCTAGTTCGTTTAAAAACAAAAACCGCTGGTTCTGCTTTTGTAACTTGCTTGTTTGTCAATTATGAAGCTGCCACTGACCACCTGCGAGTGGCCTCAGTTAGATCTCAGCTTCGGGCCTTGGCTCGGGGGGGGGGGTCTAAACGTGGGGGAGAACCTGTCAGTCTGAGGGGATGGCCGCTAGGGACTTCTTTCCCTTGCCACAAGATGACTGGCAATTCTCCTCCGCCTTGGAAGGCCCCTGGGTCAACGTCTGCAGGAATCTAAGAGAAAAATCCTCTGGAGGTGAGTAGGGGTGTTGAGTCCCCTGGTAATTGAATGGTGGTGAGATGTCGCCCCATTCACTGAGACCTGATTTTGTCTTTGTGGCCAGTTGTTTGTCTTGTTTACTTTAGTGTGTGTGCTTGTTTTGTGTTTTCTGGGGTAGGGAAGTTCTGGGTGAGTGTGGCAGGCTCACCTATCAGACTCTGGATTCAGCTTGCTGAATGAGAACAGCACAGAGTTCCGGTAGGGATAAACTGGGGCCCATTAGTCCCTAACTCAGCCTTCAGTTCTTGTCTAGTTCTGTTTTAGAATTGGTACCAGTTTTAAATGTGGATCCTTGGTTTTTGTGTTTATCTGTGTTTTTGTTATATATTTGAACATCTCTGGGGAAATAAAAGTTCCAGCGGGTCTTGGTCACAGACCTGCTATGCCCACCCCACCCCCCCTGAGGCATGGAAGGTTACTGGGCTAGTTTGGTTCCCTTCAAGCCTCAGGCTGCATTTTCTCCTTGTGGAGGCTGCCAGCAGGGAGGGTGTAGAAGGCTGTGTGCCTAGTTTGGACTTTTTCAGCTAGTCCTGACAATGTAACAATTTGTAAAGTGCTCTTGTCTATCTGTGTGAGGGTTTTGTGTGTGTCTGTGAACGTGTTCAAAGATAAGAATTGTCAGCATGCTGTAACAATTGGGTGAGTTTAAATTTAAAATTTAAAAGCTTATGAGGTTTGGACATTACCAAAAATTCTAAAAAAATCTTCACATTGTTTTAAATGGCTTTTTAAAGATTTTTTTTAACTTGCAAATTAAAAAATCTGGTATTATAAAAAACTAATGTTTTAAATGCATAAACTGTATATACTGAAATCACATTATCTAGCTTAACAAAATGCATTGGCTGTTTGGGATCTGGTTCCCGTGGCTAAAATTTGGGATAAATATTAAAAATTTAAATGTAAAGGTTAGTTTAACACTGTCAAAGATGTTACCTGTTCTGTCTGTCTAAAAACTGTGTATTTCATTCAAGAACCAAGAAAAGAGACGGGGAAAAACTTAGAAGCCAACAGAAGACCTATGTTTAGGGATAAGGGGTGAACAAGCAGAAGTGCAGTTCAGCTAGTCATGCATGGTGGGACAGGTCCTGGGAAGAGTCCATGCATGGTGAAAGAGGGCAAGCTGGCACAAACGCAGTTCATCTAACCCTAAAGAGTCGGATTGGGTGCGTACCCATTCCATAGAAGGGGCTGAGTGGCCCATCTTTGTTCTTTCTTTTCCCTGCAGATAGACACTAAAAACATGATGGTTAAAATGAGTGATGTGATGATCTGATTAGTATTGCTAAAACTTCCCCTTGGATGTGTTAACATTAAAATTAGAAAGGCCTTAAAAAAAGGGTTAAAAAGTTATTTATATAATGTGACTTGCTTTTAATGTTTTACAATTAGGATGTTTTTAAAAGTCAGAAAGACACTAAGTCTAGCTTTTTGGTTCAGTTATGATGATTGTTATTTTCGCATTAAGGAAAAATTGTCATTTGAGTTTAAAAATCTTAATGTGTGTCTGTTTTAAAACAAGCAACTAAGAGGCAATGAGTGACACTTGGCCTCAAGATTTCAAGGGATCTTTTCAAAATGCAAATAAGAGGTTTTAAAAAAATTAGGAATGGATTTTTGGATATAAAGTTTAAATGTAAAATTGTTCTTAACATTGGCTTCAGTGTACACAAAGGAAAAAATTAGGATTACCAAAATAATTGCTATTCCAGTTTGCTCTTATAGGTTGTTTTTTTTTAAGTTTCCAGCAAGCCCAGAGCAAAGCACAGAGGATTCTTAAAAGTTTGTCAAAAGTAACTTTGACTCTTAATAAGTTTCAGGTAAGAGCATGCTTAAAAGCTACTTCTATGTTGACCACCTTGTTGCTTATAATTGGAGTAAAATGGCCTTTTATAAGACTCACTGATCTGCAAACTGGTTCAAAGCTAGGCCTGGCACAAAAAGGTTCCTGTGAGACTGTCACCTCTATTCAGCCAGCAGAGTACTAGCCCTGGACTGAAGAGTCAGGGGACAGTACTCAAGCCCCAAGCTCGAGACTCACAGTGGCAGAGTACTAGCCCTGGACTGAAGAGTTAGGGGACAGCATTCAAGCCCCGAGTCTGGGACTCAAAGTGGCAGAGTGCTAGCCTTGAGCTGTAGAGCTGAGGGACAGTGCTCAAGCCCCGAGTTCAAGTCCAGCGACCAGCTAAAGGGAAATGTCAATCAGGCATTTTTCCCAATGTGAAGAAGACACTCCTGGGACAAAAGCAATGGAGGAGCATCCAGAGGCAGTAAGCCACTGCTTGGATGGCAGAAATGTCAGATCCTAGAGTCACTTGTGCATGGCACTTCAAAACTGGTCAGAGCCGGGAGGTCATAAAAAGAATTTATATGCATGCCAAATGTCCATGACTATCTACCTTGTAAGGGACAGGAACTTGCCAGTCCTCTGTGATAGTAAAAGCCAATGTTATAAAATGTGGGGGGATATTTTAAATCTCAACCCCTTTATGTGCCAAAAGCTCTAATTGAGCTGACACTAGTTACATGAAGTTCATCTGCTCAGGAAAACGTTTGTAAACCTGAGAGTGTGTTTCTATTTGATATCTGTCTAAAGGCCTGCAAAGGTAACTTAGGCATTGTTTGGGATCATTAGAGATCACATTCCTAAGCCATCTAGAAAGATGCTTTTGCAAACCAGAGTGCTAAACAAGTTACACTGCTGTAGCCGGAAAAAAAGGTCTGTGCAGTTGTCAAAAGATAAATATTGTTCTAAATGACATCTAACCCTGATGGCCTCTTTGTAAAATAGGCTAAGGTTATAGGTTCCTGGCTAGGTAAGATCAACAAGTTACAGAAGATGGACCTTCCCAATTCTACCCCCATTTTAAGATCAAGGGTCCAGAGTCAGTTTTGGAGAAATGAGGCAAAATAGATAAAATAATTTTTTAAAAAAGGCATAAAAATAGTGTTAACAGTTGTCGGTGTACAAGGTGTAAATACTGCATCTGTCAGAGATGGCTACAAGACTAAGCCTTCTGAGCCTTCTGTGTCTATTTACAAAAATATCTGGTTAGAAAAAAGTTGTGATTTTGGTAAATTGTCCTGGACTATTGTTTAAAGATCTTAAAAATCAGCAGGATCAAAGCCTGCCAAGCATATGTAATGTATTTTTAACCAGTCTGTGTAGGAATTTACAGCTGAGTATGAGGTGTGAAAGTCCCTTGGAGCCACTGAGAGATCCTGCTGCTGCTGCTGCTGCTGCTGCTGCTGCTGCTGCTGCTGCTGCTGCTGCATACCCTAATGGGTAAAGTTCAAAGACGGCTTGACAGCCACCTGGAGAAACTCCTGCCTGATTCCATCACCTGAGTCTGCTTCCTGGTTGACTGCTGCTAAATCTAAGATCTTCTGGGACATTCTTTTGGGTGATATCCAGAAACCCTCTCTTCCCACAGTGGGTATTGAGGACAAGGATATCACTGGCTGGCTTGTCTTAGGCACTTCAGTGCATAGTGACTGAAAATCCACTCTATGGTCACAGCCTAGTTTAGCTCTGGTAATAACCTGAGTGTGTTATCAATGAAAATGGTAAAGGAGAGGGGGGTAGTAAAGAAAGCCTTGGAAAAGGAATTATAAAGGAGAGGGGGGTAGTAAAGAAAGCCTTGGGAAGGGAATTGGGGAAAAATTGGTATCCCCTTTAGATAAGAAAGGATTTAAAAAGTAAGGATTGTCTTTAATTGTTTGGAAAAGGGAAAGAAGACAAACCTCAGAAAGTTTAAGTATGTAGCAAATGGTATGTGTATGTCACAAATGGTATGAGTATGTCTTAAAATTGGAGCTTACAAGTACAACTGGTATAAAATTAAGTTAACTGTGATACACAGAGGCAGGACTGGTAAAAAGAAAATGTAAGGGGCTCTGGTACTGTTACTTTTGTTACAATTGGACCTTGTATACTCAACAGACTGATGTCTTTTCTAAAAGAGAAAAATCAGCGCAGTCCATCTATTAGTTCTGAGGTCTCAATACCAAGCACTGAGAACAACTGACACCCCACAAAATAATATACAGACACCCTAAATTTTAGATTAAAATTACTCCAGAGAAGAAGCGGGGAATGAAGAATCAGAAAAATTAGGGCTGCGTCCATTTTACAATTTACTAACTGCTGACTCTGCTTCTGTAAACTTGCTTGCTTGAGCTAACACCAACCGCCACCCCCTGGAAATAAGGAATTGGGTAAAGTCCAGGTGTCGGCCCCAGGACAAGGTCAGTGGTCGTAGATAAAGAACAGACAGTACGTGTTCCTCAGTTCCCATTTAGAAATTTCCCAGACAGGACCTTGAGATAACGACCACCTGGCAAGACCACAAGCTAAGCCAAATGTCAACCAATCTTAGGCCTGTAACCATGTAAACCCCCTTTAAACCAACCATGGGCCAGTCATTTTACGAAGAGTGTTACAAAATTTCCTGCGTGGCAAAGTGATTGTTGGCGTATATGATGACCTTTAAATGGACCAATCATGGGATGCTTTGTGTTATGCATTAATCTTGTGGTTTTTGCGTTTAAAAGAAGGCTTGTAACCGCTGCTCAGGGCTCCCTGTCTGCTCGGGACAGAGAGTCCGTTTGCACAAACGTCAAATAAACTCCTCTTGCTTATTGCATCTCCCGGCCTAGAGTCTGAGTTTCTGGGGCGCCCTCCCGTTGACGAAAGTATCCCAGGAATCTGGGGTCTTTCATTGGTTAGTGTGAGGGTGAGGTTGAGGGTTAGGGTTAGGATTAGGTTTAGTTTTAGGGTTAGGCTGAGAGAGAGGGTGAGGGTGAGGCTGAGGGTGAGGTTTATGTTTAGGGTTTGGGTTAGGGTGAGGGCTAGTGCATGGGTGAGGGTGAGGGTTTCGGGTAGGTAAGTGTTAAGGTTAGGGTGAGGATTAGGGTGAGGTTGACGGTTAGTGTGAGTTAGGGTTAGGGTGAGGGTTAGGGTGACTGTGAGGGTTAGGGTGAGGTTAAGGGTGAGGGTAAGGGTTAGGGTAAGGGTTAGGGTGCAGGTGAGGGTTAGGGTTAGCATTAGGGTTAGGGTCAGGGTGAGGGTTAGGGTGAGGTTTAGGGATAGGGATAGGGTTAGGCTTAGGGTTAGGGTTAGAGTTAGGGTGAGGGTTAGGCTGAGGGGTAGGGTAAGGGTTAGGGTGAGGGTTAGGTTTAGTGTGAGGATTAGAGTTAGGTTTAGAGTTAGGGTGAGGGTAAGGATTAGGTTGTGGGTTAGGGTGAGTGTGAGGGTTAGGTTTAGCATTAGGGTTAGTGTTAGGGTGAGGGTTAGGATTAGGGTCAGGGTTAGGGTGAGGGTGAGGGTGAGGATTAGGGTTACTCTTAGTTTGAGGGTTTGGGTTAGGGTTTGGGTTAGGGTGAGGTGAGGGTGACGTGAAGGTTTCGGTTAGGTAAGGGTTATGTTTAGTTTAGGGTGCGGATTAGGTTGAGTGTGAGGTTTAGATTGAGGGTTAAGTTTAGGGTGAGGGTTAGGTTTAGGCCTAAGGTGAGGGTTAGGTTTAGTGTGATGTTTAGTGTAAGGGTGAGGGTTAAGGTGAGGGAAAGGATTAGGGTTAGAATTAGGGATAGGGTGAGGATTAGTGTTAGTGTGAGTGTTAGGGTTAAGGTTAGGGTTACTGTGAGCATAAGGGTTAGGGTGAGGGTTATGGTGAGTGTGGGGTTAGGGTTAGCCTTAGGGCTATGGTGAGCGTTAGGGTGAGAGTTAGGGTTAGGGTGACGGTTAGGGTTATATTTAGGTTGAGAATTAGGTTTAGTGTGATGTTTATGGTGAGGGTGAATGTTAGTGTGAGGGTGAGGATGAGGGTTAGGGTTAGGTTTAGGTTTAGGTTTAGGGTGAGAGTGAGGGTGAGGGTGAGTGTAAGGGTTAGTGTTAGTGTGAAGATTAGGGTTACAGTTAGGGTTATGGTGAGGGTAAGTCTTAGGGTTCGGTTTAGGGTGAGGTTGAGGTTTAGGTTAGCGTTAGGGTAAGGGTGAGGGTTGGTGTGAGGGTTAGAGTTAGGGTTAGGGTGAGGGTTATGGTTAGCGTTAGGTTGAGTGTAAGAATTAGGGTGAGGGTTCGGTGAGGTTGAGGGTTAGGGTTATCATTAGGGTTAGGGTGAGGTTAGGGTTAGGGTGTGTTTATTGTGAGGGTGAGTGTTAGGATGAGGGGGAGGTTGAGGGTTAGGTGTAGGGTTAGGGTTAGGTTTAGGGTTAGGGTGAGAGTCAGGGTGAGGGAGAGGGTTAGGGTTCGGATGCAGGTGAGGCTGAGCGTTACTCTTAGGGTTAGGGTGAGGGTTAAGGTTAGGTTGAGGGCTCGGGTGAGGGTGAGTGTTAGGGTTTTGGTTAGGTAAGGATTAGGGTTAGGGTTATGGTGAGGATTAGCATGATGGTGAGGTTTACGTTGAGGGTTAGGGTTATGGTGAGGGTTAGGGTGAGGGTTTGGGTGAGGGTTAGGGTGAGGGTTAGGGTTAGGGTTAGGGTTAGGGTTAGGGTGAAGGTTAGGGTTAGGGTTAGGTTTAGGGTGAGGGTGAGGGTTAGTGTTAGGGTTAGGGTGAGGTTAAGTTTAGGGTGTGGGTTAGGGTGATGGTGAGGGTTATGGTGAGCGTGAGGGTGAGGGTTTCTGTTAGGTAAGTTTTAGGGTTAGGGTTATGGTGAGGATTAGGGTGAGGGTGAGGGTTAGGTTGAGTGTTAGGGTAAGGGTGAGGGTTAGGGTAAGGTTTAGGGTGAGGGGTAGGGTTAGTGTGATGTTTAGGGTGAGGTTGAGTTTTAGGTTTAGTGTGAGGGTTCGGGTTAGGTTTCGGGTTAGGGTTAGGGTGTATTTTTGGTGAGGATGAGTGTTAGGGTGAGGGTGAGGTTGAGGGTTAGGTTTAGGGTTAGATTTAGGGAGAGAGTGAGGATGAGGGTGAGGTTTAGTTTTCGGGTGAGGGTGAGGTTGAGTGTGAGGGTTAGGGTGAGGGTGAGGGTTTCGGTTAGGTAAGTTTTAGGGTTCGGTTATGGTGAGGATTATGGTGAGATTAAGGGTTAGCCTGAGGGTTACGGTTAGGGTGAGGGTTAGGATGAGGGTTAGTGTAAGAGGTAGGGTTAGGGTTAGGGTGTGGGTTAGGGTTATTGTGAGGGTTAGGGTTAGGGTTAGGTTTACGGTTAGGGTGAGGATAAGGGTTAGGGTGAGGGTTAGTTTCAGGGTGAAGGTTAGGGTTAGCTTTAGGTTTACAGTTCGTATTAGGGTTCGGATGAGAGTTAGGGTTAGGATGAGGGTTAGGTGGAGCGTGAGGTTTAGGTTCACGGTTAGGGTTAGGGTTAGGATTTGGGTGAGGGTTAGGGTCAGGGTTCGGTTTAGGGTTAGGGTGAGGGATAGTGTTAGGTTTAGGGTGAGGGTTAAAGTTAAGGTGAGGACTAGGGAGAGTGTGAGGATTAGGGTGAGGGTAAGGGTGAGTGTTTCCGTTAGGTAAGGTTTAGGGTTTGGGTTATGGTGAGGATTAGGGTAAGGGTGAGTGTTAGGTTGGGGGTTAGGTTAAGGGTGAGGGTGAGGGTTAGGGTTAGGGTTAGGGTGAGGGTTAGTGTTAGGTTGAGGGTTAGGATTAAGTTTACGGTTAGGGTTAGGGTTAGTGTGAGTGGTAGGTTTTGGTAGGGTGAGGTTTAGTGTTATGGTTAGCGTTAGGGTGCGGGTGAGGGTGATGTTGAGTGTTAGGTTTAGGATTTTGTTTATAGTTATGTGAGTGTTAGGTTTAGTGTGAGGGTTAGGGATAAGTTTCGGGTAGGGAAAGTGTGAGGATAAGGGTTAGGGTGAGGGTTAGTTTGAGGGTGAAGTTAAGGGTTAGCGTTATGGTTGGAATTAGCGTTAGGGTTAGGGAGAGGGTTAGGGTGAGTGTTAGGGTTAGGGTGAAGTTTAGCTTGAGGGTGACCATTATGGTTAGGTTTAGGGTGATGGTTAGGTTTAGGGTTAGGTTTAGGTTGAGGGTTAGGGTTAGGGTTAGAGTGAGGGTTAGTGTTAGTGTGAGGGTTAGGGTTAGGATTAGAGTTACAGTGAGTTTTATGGTTAGGGTTATGGTTAGGGTAAGGGTTAGGGTTAGGATTAAGGTTAGATTTAGGGTTTTGGTTATTGTTAGGATTAGGAGTAGGTTTAGGGTGAGGGTGAGGGTGAGGGTGGGCATTAGGGTTAGGGTTAGGTTTAGGGTGAAGATGGGGGTGAGGGGTAGATTTAGGATTAGGGTTATGGTTAGGCTGAGGGTGACGCAGAGTGTGAGGGTTAGGTTTAGGTTTAGAGTTATGGTGAGGGCTAGGGTGAGGGTGAGGGTGAGGTTGAGGGTTAGGTTTAGGGTGAGGGTTAGTGTTAGAGTTAGAGTGACGGTTATTGTTAGGTTGATGTTTAGGGTGATGCTGAGTGTTAGGGTTTGGGTGAGTGTTCAGGTGAGGGTGAGTGTGAGGGTGAGGGTGAGGTTTAGGGTGTGGCTTAGGGTTAGGTTTTGGGTGATGGTTGGGGTGAGATTTAGGGTTAGGGTCAGGGTTAGGTTGAAGTTGAGGGTGAGGGTTAGGGTTAGGGTAAGGTTGAGGTTTAGGATTATGTTGAGGGCTAGGGTGAGGGTGAGGGTTAGGTTGAGGGCTCGGGTTAGGGTAAGGTTTAGAGTTAGTGTTAGGGTAAGGGTTAGGGTGAGGGCTAGAGTTTGGGTTAGGTTGAGGGTTAGAGTTAGTGTGAGGGTTTGGGTTAGAGTTAGGGTTAGTGTGAGGTTAAACTTTACGGTGAGGGTTAGGGTGAGGGTGAGGGTTAGGTTTATCGTTAGGGTTAGGGTGAGGGTTAGGGTGAGGGTTAGGGTTAGGGTGATGTTTAGGGTGAGGAGAGGGTTAGGGTGAGGATGAGGGTGAGGTTTAGAATTATGGTTAGCGTTAGGGTGCGGGTGAGGGTGATGTTGAGTATTAGGTTTAGGATTTTGTTTATAGTTAGGTGAGTGTTAGGGTGATGGTAAGTATTCGGGTGAGGGTGAATTTTAGGATGTGGTTGAGGGTTAGGTTTAGGGTGAGGATTAGGGTTAGGGTTTGGGTTATGGTGAGGGTAAGTATTAGGGTGTGGTTTAAGGTGAGGTTGAGGTTTTGTTTTAGCGTTTGTTTTAGGGTGAGTGTTAATGTGAGGGTTAGGGTTAGGTTTAGGTTTAGGGTGATGGTGAGGTTTAGAGTTAGGGTTAGGTGGAGGGTTAGGTTTAGGATTAGGGTGATGGTAAGGGTTAGGTTGAGGGTTAGGGTGAGTTTGAGTGTTAGGGTTAGCATTATTGTTAGGGTGAGAGTGAGGGTTAGGGTGAGGGTTAGGGATAGGGTTTTGGATAGGGTGAGGATTAATGTTAGTTTGAGGGTTAGGGTTATATTTAGTGTGAGGATAAGGGTTAGGGGGAGGGTTAGGGGGAGGGTGAGTGTGAGGGTTTCAGTTACGTAAGGGTTAGGGTTAAGGTTATGGTGAGGATTAGGGTGAGTTTGCTGGTTAGGTTGAGGATTAAGGTTAGGGTTAGGGTTCGTGTGAGAGTTAGGGATAGGGTTAGGGTTAGGTTGATGTTGGGGGTGAGATGTAGGTTTAGGATTAGGGTTAGGGTTAGGCTGATGGGGAGGGGGAGGGGGATGGGGAGGTTTTGGGTTAGGGTTAGGGTTAGGTGATGGCTAAATTGAGGGTGAGTGTTAGGGAGAGGGTGAGGGTGAGGGTGAGGGTTAGGGATAACTTTAGGGTTAGGGTGAGGGTTAGCGCGAGTGTTAGGTTTAGGTTTTGAGTTAGAGTGAGAGTGAGGGTTAGGGTCCAGTTTAGGAAAAGGGTTAGGGTTAGGGTTAGGGTGAGTTTTAGGGTTAGGGTTAGGGTTAGGTTGAAGGTGAGAGTGAGGGTTAGGGTGAAGTTGAATGTTAATGTTAGCATTAGGGTTAGGGTGAGAGTGAGGGTTAGGGTGAGGGTTAGGGTTAGAGTTAGGCATAGGGTGAGGATTATGGTTAGTGTAAGGGTTAAGGTTAGGTTAAGTGTGAGGATAAGTGTTAGGGTGAGTGTTAGGGTGAGGGTTAGCATTAGGGTGAGGGTTAGTGTTAGTGTTAGGGTGATGGTTAGTGTTAGGGTTAGGGTTAGGGAGAGGGTGAGGGTTAGTGATAGGGTTCGGGTGAGGGTTAATGTTATGTTGAGGATTAAGGTTAGGGTGAGGGCTAGGGTGAGGGTGAGGATTAGGGTGAGTGTGAGTGTGAGTGTTTCGTTTAGGTAAGGGTTAGATTTAAGGTTATGATGAGGATTAGGGTGAGGGTGAGGGTTAGGTTGAGGATTAGGGATAGGGTGAGAGTTAGAGTGAGGGTTAGGGTTAGGGTTAGGGTTATGGTGAGGGTTAGGGTTAGGGTTAGGTTTAGGGTTAGGGTTAGGTTTAGCGTGGGGGTTAAGGTTAGGGTGAGGTCTAGGGTGAGGGTGAGTGTTAGGATGAGGGTTAGCGTGAGGGGTAGAGTTAGGGTTAGGTTGAGGTTGAGGGTTACGGTGAGGGTGAGGGTGAGGGTTAGGCATAACATTAGGGTTAGGGTAAGTGTTAGGGTGAGGGTTAGGTTTACCTTTAGAGTTAGGGTGAGGGCGAGGGTTAGGTTTCGGGTTAGGGATAGGGTTATTGTTAGGGTTAGGGTGAGGTTTAGGGTTAGGGTTAGGTTATGTTGAAGGAGAGGTTGAGCGTTAGGGTTAGGGTTAGGTTGAGGATTAAGTTGAGAGTGAGGGTTAGGTTGAGGGTTAGTGTTATAGTGAGTGTTAGGGTTGGAGTTAGGGTGAGGGTTAGGGTTAGGGTGATGTTTAGGGTGAGGATTAGGGTTAGGGTGAAGGTGAGGGTTCGGGTGAGTGTGAGTGTTCGGCAGATGGTGAAGGTTAATTTGTGGGTGAGGATTAGGTTACGGAGCAGTGTTCGGGTGACAGTGAGTTTTAGGGTGATGGGGAGGGTTAGGGTTAGGGTTAGGGATAGGGTGAGTGTTAGGGTTAGGGATAGGGTAGGGTTAGGGTCAGTGTTAGGGTTAGGGTTAGGGTGAGGTTGAGGGTTCGGGGGAGTGTGAGTATTCAGGTGAGGATGAGGGTTAGAGTGTGGGTGAGGGTTAGGTTTCAGCTGAGTGTTAAGGTGATTGTGAGGGTTAGGGTTAGGGTAGCGTTAGGTTTAGGGTGAGGGTTATGTTGAGGGTTAGGGTTAGGGTGAGTGTTAGGGTTAGGGTGATGTTTCAGTTGAGGTTGAGTTTTAGGTTCTGGGTGAGAGTTAGGGTTAGGGTGAGGATTAGGGTTAGGGTTAGGGTTAGGGTTATGGTGAGTTTAAGGGATAGGTTGAGGTTTCGTGTGAGGTTGAGGGTTATGGTTAGTGTTAGGGTTAGGATGAGGGTTAGGGTTAGGGTGCGGTTTAGGTTGACAGGGTTAGGGTGAGGGTGAGGGTGAAAGTTATGGTTAGGGTTAGGGTTACAGTTAGGATGATGGTGAGAGTAGGGTTAGAATTTGGATTAGTGTTATGGGTAGAGTGTGCGTGAAGGTGAGGTTTAGGGTTAGGATTAGAGTTAGGGTGAGAGTGAGGGTGAGGTTCAGTGTTAGGATTAGGGTTAGGGTGAGTGTTAGGGTTAGGTTTAGGGTTAGGGTTAGGGTTAGGGTGAGTGTTAGGGTTAGGGTTAGGATGATGTTGAGGGTTCAGGTGAGTGTGAGTGTTCGCGTGAGGGTGAGGGTTAGAGTGTGGGTGAGGTTTAGGTTTCGGCTGAGTGTAAGGTGAAGGTGAGTTTTAGGGTTAGAGTTAGCATTATGGTTAGGGTGAGGTTTACGGTGAGGGTCAGTGTTAGGGTGAGTGTTAGGGTTAGGGTTAGGCTTAGGGTTAGGGTGATATTTAGGGTGATGGTGAGTGTTAGTGTGAGGGTGATGGTTAGGGTTAGGGTTAGGGTGAGGGTTAGGTTTAGTATTAGGGTTAGGGTTAGGGTTAGGGTGAGTGTAAGGGTGAGGGTGAGGTTTCAGGTCAGGTTTAGTTTTGAGTTTTGGGTGAGAGTTAGTGTTAGGGCGAGGATTAGGGTTAGGTTTAGGGTTAGGGTTAGGGTGAATTTAAGGGTTAGGGTGAGGTTTAGGGTGAGGCTGGGGGTTACGGTTAACATTAGGTTTGGGGTGAGGGTTAGGGTTAGGTGAGGGTTAGGGTGAGGTTTAGGGTTAGGGTGAGAGTGAGGGTGAGGGTTAAGGTTAGGGTTAGGGTTAAAGTTAGGGTGTGGGTGAGACTGAGGGTGAGAATTTGGATTAGGGTTAGGGTTAGAATTAGGGTGAGGTTGAGGGTTAAGATTAGAGTTAGGGTGAGAGTGAGGGTGAGGTTCAGTGTTAGGATTAGGGTTAGGGATAGGGTTAGGTTGAGGATACGGGTAAATGTTAGGGTTAGTGTTAGGCTTATGGTTACTGTGAGTATACGGGTTAGGGTGAGGGTTAGGGAGAGGTTGAGGGTTAGGGTTAGGGTGATGGTTAGGGTTAGGGTTAAGGTGAGGGTTAGGGTTAGGATGAGATTTAGGGTGAGGGTTAGGTTTAGTGTTAGGGTTAGAGTGAGGGTTAGGGTGAGGGTTAGGGTTAGGTTTAGGATTAGGGTGAGGGTGAGGGTTAGTGTTAGGGTTAGGGTGAGGTTAAGGTTAGGATGAAGGCTAGGGTGAAGGTGTTGGTTAGGGTTAGGGTGAGTGTGAGGTTGAGTGTTTGTGTTAGGTAAGGGTTAGGGTTAGGGTTATGATGAGGATTAGGGTGAGGGTGAGGTTTAGGTCGAGGATTAGGTTGAGGTTGAGGGTTAGGGTTAGTTTTAGGGTGAGGGTTGGGGTTAGGGTGGTGTTTAGTGTGAAGTTGTGGTTTAGTGTGAGTTTTAGGGTTCGGGTTAGGGTTATTGTATGGTTTAGAGTTAGGGTTAGGGTGAGGGAGAGGGTAGGGTTAGCGTTAAGGTTAGTGTGATGGTGGGGGTGAGGGGTAGGTTTAGGATTAGTGTTAGGGTTAGGCTGAGGGCTAGGGTGAGGTTGAGGGTGAGGGTGAGGGTTTATGTTAGGTAAGGGTTATGGTTATTTTCAGGTTGAGGATTAGGTTGAGGTTGAGGGTTAGGGTTAGGGTGAGGGTTAGGGTTACCGTTTTGGTGAGGGATAGGGTTAGGGTGAGGTTTAGGGTGAGGGTGAGTGTTAGGGTGAGCGTTAGGGTTCGGGTTCGGGTGTGGGTGAGGGTTAGGCTTAGGGTGAGGTTTAGGGTGTCGGTGAGGGTTAGGTTGACTGTGAGGGTTAGGGTTAGATTTAGGGTGAGAATTAGGTTTCGGGTTAAGGTTAGGGTGAGGTTAAGGGTGAGGGGTAGTGTTAGGGTTAGAGTGCGGCTTAGGATTAGTTTGAGGGTTGGGGTTAGGCTTAGGGTTAGGTTGAGTGTAAGGGTCAGCGTGAAGGTTAGGGTGAGGGTAAGGGTTAGGGTGAGAGTTAGGGTGAGGGTAAGGGTTAGGGTTAGCGTTAGGTTTAGGGTGAGTGTTAAATTGAGGGTTAGGGTTTGGGTTAGATTTAGGGTTATTGTGAGGGTTAGGGTGAGGGTTAGGGTTCTGTTTAGGCTTAGGGTGAGGGTGAGGGTTAGGGTTAGGTTTAGGGTAAAGGTTAGTGTGAGAGTGATGGTGAGGGTGAGGGTGAGGGTTTCTTTTAGGTAAGGGTTAGGGTTAGGGTGAGGATGAGGGTGAGGGTGAGGATTAGTGTGAGGGTGAGGGTTAGGTTGAGGGTTAGGGTTAGGTTTACGGTTAGGGTGAGGGTGAGGTTGAGGCATAGGGTTAGGGTTAGGGTTAGATTTAGGGTGACGTTGAGGATTAGAAATAGGATTAGGTTTAGGGTTAGAGTTAGGGTGAGGTTGAGGGTGAGGGTTAGGGTTAGGGTTAGGGTTAGTGTGGTGTGAGTTGAGGGTTACTGTTAGGAAAAGGGTTAGGGTTAGTGTTAGGGTGAGGGTGAGCGTGAATTTTAGGGTTAGGGTTAGGGTTAGGGTTATTTTGAGGATAAGGGTTAAGTTGAGGGTTAGGTTGAGGGTGAGGGTGAGGGTGAGGGGTAGGCTGAGGTTGAGGGTTAGGGTTAGGTTTAGGGTGAGTGTTAGGGTTAGGGTTAGGTTGAGGCTTAGGTTTAGGGTGAGGTTTAGGGTTAGGGTGAGTGTTAGGGTGAGTGTTAGGGTTAGGGTTTGGTTTAGGGTGAGAGTGAAGTTTAGTGTTAGGGTTACGTTGAGTGTTAAGTTTAGGGTGAGGGCTAGGGTGTGGGTGAGGTTTAGGGTGAGGGTGAGGGTGAGGGTGAGGGTTTCTGTTAGGTAAGGTTTAGGGTTAGTGTTATGGTGAGGATTAGGATGAGGTTTAGGTTTAGTTTGAGGGTTAGGGTGAGGATGATGGTGAGTGTTATGGTTAGAGACAGGGTGAGGGTTGGGGTGAGGGTAAGGTTATTGGTAGGGAGAGGGTTAGGGTTAGGTTTAGGGTTAGAGTTAGGTTTAGTATGAGGATAAAGTTTAGGGTGAGTGTTAGGCTTAATGTTAGGGTTAAGGTTAGGGTTAGGGTGAGTTTTAGTGTTAGTGTTAGGGTTAGCATTAGGGTGAGTGTTGGCCTTAGGGTTAGGGTAAGTATTAGGGTGAGGGTGAGGGTTAGGGTTAGGGTTAGGTTGAGGTTTAGGGTTAGGGTTAGGTTTAGGGTGAGGGTTAGGTTTAGGGTTATGGTGAGGGTGAAGGTTAGGTTGAGGGGTAGGTTTAGGGTTAGGGTAAGGTTTAGCGTTAGGGTGAGGGTTAGTGTTAGGTTTAGGGTTAGGTTGAGGGTGAGTGTGAGGGTGAGGGTTAGGGTTAGGTTTAAGGTGAGGGTTAAAGTGTGGGTGAGTGTTAGGGTTAGGGTGACCGAGAGGGTTAGGGTGAGAGTGAGGATTAGGGTTAGGTTTAGGGTGAGGGTTAGTGTTAGGGTTAGGTTCAGGCTTAGGCTGAGGGTTAGGGTAAGGGGTAAGTGTTAGACTTAGGGTGAGGGTTAGTGTTAGTGTGAGGGTTATGGTTAGGGTTAGACTTAGGGTTAGTGTATGGTTAAAGGTTAGGTTGAGGTTTAGGGTGAGTGTGAGTGTTAGGGTTACCGTTAGGGTTAGGTTGACGGTTAGGGTGAGGGTTAGGTTTAGGGTGAGTATTAGGGTGAGAGTACTTTTTAGCATGAGGGTGAGGGATAGGGTGAGGGAGAGGGTTAGGGTTAGTTTTAGGGTTAGGGTGAGGGTTAGGCTTAGGGTTAGGGTGAAGGTCAGGTTGAGGGTTAGAGTTAGTGTTAATTAAGGGTTAGGGTTAGGGTTAGGGTGAGGATTAGGTTGAGGGTGAGGGTTAGGTAGAGGGTTAGGGTTAGGGTGAGGGTTAGGGTAGGGGTTAGGGTTAAGGTTAGGGTTAGGTTGATGTTTAGGTGAGAGTGAGGGTTCGGGTGAGGGTGAGGGTTAGGGTGTGGGTGAGGGTTAGATTTCGGCTGAGTGTTATGGTGACAAGGAGGGTTAGGGTGAGGTTGAGCATTAGGGTTATGATTAGTGTTAGGGTGAGGGTTAGAGTTAGGGTTAGTCTTAGGGTGTGGGTTAGGGTGAGGGTTAGGGTTAGGGTTAGGGTCAGGTTTAGGTTTAGTGTGAGGGTTAAGGTTAGGGTTATGGTTTGGGTTTCTGTTAGCATAAGGGTGAGGGTGAGAGTTAGGTTGAGGGTGAGGTTGAGTGTTAGGGTTAGTGTTAGTGTAACGGTGATGTTTACGGTGAGTGTTAGGGTTAGGGTGAGTGTTAGAGTCAGGGTTTGGGTGAGGGTTAGGTTTAGGGTGTTATTTAGGGTGAGGGTGAATATTAGGCTGAGGGTGATGGTTAGGGTTAGGGTTAGGGTTAATGTTATGGTGAGGGAGAGGTATAGAATTAGGGTTAGGGTTAGGGTGATTGTAAGGTTTCGTTTGATGTTTCGGGTGACCTTGAGTCTTAGGGTTTGGGTGAGGGTTAGTGTTAGAGTGCATATTATGGTTAGGGTTAGGGTCAGGGTTTTAGTGAGTTTAAGGTTTAGCGTGAGGTTTATGGTGAGGGTTAGGGTTAGGATTAGCGTGAGGGCTAGGGTGAGGGTTAGGATGAGGTTTTGGGTTAGGTTTAGGGTGAGGGTTAGGGTGAGGGTTAGGGTTAGGATGAGGGTTATGGTTAGGGTTAGAATGAGTGTTAGGGTAAGAGTATTGCTTAGGGTGAAGTTGAGGGTCAGGGTGAGGGTGAGGTTGAGTGAGAGTGTTAAGATGACAGTGACGGTGACGGTGACGGTGACGGTGACGGTGACGGTGAGGGTTAGGTTTAGGGTTAGGGATAGGGTGAGGGTGAGGGTTAGGGTTAGGATTGGGGTTAGGGTTAGGTTTAGGCTGAGGGTTAGGGTGAGCGTGAAGTTTAGGGTGAGGGTGAGGGTGAGGGTGAATGTTAGGGTTAGGATTATGTTTAGAGTGAGTTTTAGGGTTAGGGTTAGGGTGTGGGTGAGGGTTAGGTTTCGGCTGAGTATTAGGGTGACGGTGAGGGTTAGGGTGAGTGTGAGGGTTAGGGTTATGGTTAGGGTTAGGGTCAGGTTTAGGTTTAGGGTGAGTGTGAAGGTGAGGGTTAGGTTTAGGATTAGTCTTAGGTGTTTGGTAAGGCTTAGGGTGAGTGTCAGTGTGAGGGTCAGAGTTAAGATTGGGGTGAGAGTTATGGTTAGGTTTAGGGTTAGGTTGAGGGTGAGGGTGAGGGTTAGTTTGTGGGTGATGGTCAGTGTGATGGTGAGGGTGAGGTTTAGGTTTAGGGTAAGGTTTAGGGTTATGTTTAGGGTAAGAGTGAGTGTGAGGGTGAGGGGTAGGGTGAGGGTGATGGTGAGGTTGAGGGTGAGGGTGAGGGTTAAGGTTTGGGTAAGGTTTAGGGTTAGGGTTAAGGTTAGGGTGAGGGTTAGGGTTAGGGTTATGGTTAGGATGACGGTTAGGCTGAGGTTTAGGGTTAGGGTTAGGATAAGGGTGAGGGTTAGGATTAGGATTAGGGTTAGGGTCAGTTTGAGCATTAGGGATAGGTTTAGGGTTAGGGACAGGGTTTGTTTAGGGTTAGGTTTAGAGTTAGGGTGAGGGTGTGGGTGAGGGTTAGGGTTAGTGTTAGGGTTAAGCTGAGGGTGAAGTTGAGGGTGAGTGTGATGGTTAAGGTTAAGGTGAGGATTAGGATTAGGGTTAGGGTTAAGGGTTAGGTGAGGGTTACGTTTAGGATTAAGTTTTATATTAGGGTTAGGCTGAGGGTTAAGGTTAGGGTTTGTGGGAGGGCAAGGGTTAGGTTGAGGGTTAGGGTGAGGGTGATGGTTAGGGTTAGGCCTTAGGGTTAGGGTGAGGGTGAAGGTGAGGGTTAGTGTAAGGGTTAGGGTTAGGGTTATGCTGAGGGTAAGGGTTAGGGTGATTTTTAGGGTGAGGGTTAGTGTTACGGTTAGGGTTAGTTTTAGGGTGAATCTTAGGGTGTGGGTCAGGGTTAGGGCGAGGTTTATGGTGACAGTGAGGGTTAGGGTGAAGGAGAGGGTTAGGGTTAGGGTTAGGGTGAGGGTTAAGTTTAGGGTGAGGGCTAGTGTGTGGGAGAGGTTTAGGGTGAGGGTGATGGGTAGGGGTAGGTTTAGCGTTAGGGTTAAGGTTAGGCTGAGTGTTCGGGTTAGTGTGAGGGTGAGGGCAAGTTTTAGCATTAGGGTTAGGGTTAGGTGTAGGGTTAGGGTGAGGGCGAGGGTGACATTGAGGTTGAGGTTAGGTTTAGGGATAGGGTTAGGCTGAGGGTGGGGGTGAGGGTGAGGATGAGGTTGAGGGTTAGGGTTAGTTTTAAGGTGAGGGCTAGTGTGAGTGTGAGGGTTAGGGTGACCTTTTGGTTGAGGATTAGGGTGAAGTTGAGGTTGAGGTTGAAGATGAGGGTTAGGTTTAGGGTGAGGATTAGGTTTAGGGTTAGGGTGAGGGTTATGATTAGGGTGATGTTTAGGGTGAGGGTGAGAGTTAGGGTGAGGGCGAGTGTGAGGATTAGAGTGTAGGTGATTGTTAGGGTTAGGGTGAGGGTTAGGGTGACGGTGATGGTCAGGGTGATGTTGAGGGTTAGAGTTAGGGTTAGGGTGAGGTTTAGGGTTAGGTTTAGGGTGAGGGGTTAAGTGAGGGGTAGGTTAAGGTTTAGGGTGAGTGTTAGGGTTAATGTGAGGGTTAGGGTTAGGCTTAAGTTTAGTGTGAGGGTAAGGTTTAGGGTGAGGGTTAGGTGGAGAGTGAGGGTTAGGGTTAGCCTTAGTGTTAGGGTGAGGTTTAGGGTGAGGGATAAGGTGAGGGTTAGGGTTAGTATGAGGGTGAGGTTTAGAATTAATTTTAGGGTGAGGGTTAGGGTTCGGTTGAGGTTTAGGGTAGGGTTAGGGTCATGGTGAGGGTGAGGGTGAGGGTGAGTTTTAGGGTGTGGATGATGGTTAGGGTTAGGGTGAGGGTTATGGTGATGTTGAGGGTTAGGATAAGGGAGAGGTTTAGGGTTACGTTGAGCATTAGGGAGAGGGTTAGGTTTAGGTTTAGTGTGAGGATTAGGGTTATGGTAAGGGTTAGGGTGAGGGTAAGGGTTAGGGTGACTGTTAGGTTGAGAGTGAGGTTTAGGGTTAGCGTTAGGGTTAGGGTGAGGTTTAGTGTGAGGGATAAGGTGAGGGTTAGGGTTAGTATGAGGGTGAGGGTTAGAATTAGTTTTAGGGTGAGCATTAGGGTGAGGGTTAGGGTTAGGGTTAGTGTGAGGATTAGGTTTTGGGTTAGGGTTATGGTGAGGGTAAGGGTTAGGGTGAGGTTTAGTTTAGGGTTAGGGTTTGGGTTAGGGTTAGGTTTATACTGAGGGTTAGGGTGAGTGTTAGGGTTAGGTGGAGGGTTAAGGTTAGGGTGAGGGATAGTGATAGGGTGAGGGTGAGTGTGAGGATGAGGGTGAGGGTTTTGGTTAGGTTAGGGTTAATGTTAGGGTTATTGTTAGGATTATGGTGAGGGTGAGGTTTAGGTTGAGGTTTAGGATTATGGTGAGTGTTAGGGTTAGGTTTAGGTTGAGGGTTATTGTTAGGGTGATGTTTAGGGGGAGAGGGAGCATTTGAGTGAGGGTGAGGGTTTGGGTGAGGGTGAGGGTTAGGGTTAGGATTAGGGTGAAGATTAGGATTAGGGTTAGGGTTAGGGTGAGGATTAGTGTGAGGGGTAGGGTGAGGGTTAGGGTGAGCTTTAGGGTTAGTGTGAGGGTTAGGGTTAGGGTTATGGTTAGTGTGAGGATAAGGGTTAGGGTGAGGGTTAGTTTGAGGCTGAGGGTTAGGGTTAGCGTTAGTGTTAGGGTGAGGGTTAGGGTGAGTTTTAGGGTTAGGGTGAGTGTTAGGGTTAGGGATAGGGTTAGAGTTAGGGTGAGGGTGAGGTTAAGGGTGAGGGATAGGTGTAGGGTTAGTGTCGTGACTACCTCGACCAGCAAGGACGACGCGAACCGGGATTCTTCTCAATGCGGTTTATTCAGGACCTTGTTACAATCTTCTCTCCTGCTTCTCTCCTGCCTGCTTCTTCCCACTTCTCTCTGCCCCCTGCACCCGCGCTCCGGTTATAAGCCTCCTGGATGGCCAATCCCTAAGCGCCACGTGGCATATACTGATAGGTTTGCAAACACGGAAGCAAACTAGGAGCCAAGTCATAGCCATATAAGGAGTTGTTTTTACAGAGAGCACTTGTCACCCGGAAGATGGAAGGTGGGAGCCAGCGCCATTTTACGAAGGAGTTACAATGTTGCTTTTGTGGCCGCGCCATACGGCCGCGCCGTCTTTGGTCGCTGCTCCCGCAGCTCTCCACAGTTCCCCCTTTTTTGTTTTATTAAGCAAAAAGTAAGAGTAGAGGTTGGGCCTCTGTCTAAAACATTAATGAGAGGACCTTGCACTGGTCTTCGCCTGAGGGGCGCCTTCCCCAATGATGACCAGGCCCGTCCGATGCCTTTTTTGCAGAGGTGGGATCTTGGGCATCAACCCATTTGCAACCCAACATGCTCTTCTTGGGCTCACGCCAGGGAGTGATTCCCAAGTGCAGTGCATTTGCCTCGCACCCTGTGCTATTCCTTTAACGTGGCAAGCCACGCGTAGGGGGACTGTCCGGCCTCAATGGCAGTGAAGGCCTGGACCACCGTAGCCATACTCCTGCGCTGCAAGCCCCTAATCCGGCATATGCACTACAGGCACAGCAAGATCACCAATGCCAGGATACCAATAAGGGAGCCCATTCCCGCCCACTCCTTCAAATGATCCACAGCTGTCAAAATCCAGGAGGAAACATCTTGTAACAGGGCATCATCCATCCGGGTAGAGTTTATTGCGACAATGGCCAATCGTAGCTGCAACATCAATTGGTCGAATTCCCCCGTCCAGTTGCCTAAAAGATAACTTGACAGTTGTTTAGACAAATTTGCTGCTTGGGTAGAGTTATAATACTGAATAGCAGTAATACAAAGCCCTTCATATTTTTGAACACATCCCAGCTGAGACAACTGCCACAGGATATCAACTTGCTCCTGCACAAGGTCAACCCTTTGATTTAACAGCATCAGTCCTCCTTTTAATTGTGCACTGGCCGCTTGTTGTAAATCCATAGCTCTAGCTGTAGTAGCGGACAAGTTATTTAAAGTCTGAGCCGTCCGCACAGTATGTGACATGGCGACAGCGGCAGCCGTCGCACCCGCAGCAGCCACACCTATAGCAGTTACAATGGCCGCAGTGATGCCAAAATCTCTCTTATGCCTAAACAAGGTTACAGCTTGAGAAGCATCTACTGGCACAGGCACCCAACGTGGGATCCGTGTAACTATAGCTAACGGATACTGAGAACTCCAGCAGGTAGCATAATAGCAGGTTTCATTAGTGCAAGCACATACATCATCTGAGCATATAGAGGTGTTGTTAATTACCAAAAATACAAAAGGGGAAACCACACACACGGGTGTAGGCTGATAGCTAAATACCATATAATTCTTACTAAAATGACAATTGGCACCCACAGTATGGGCAGTACTAGTCAAATTGCAAGTCATGTTTGTTATAAAAAAGTGACCTCCTTGCAGCATAACTATAGGTTCGGCCTGCAAGCAACTTCCGTTAAGACCACATAACAGTCAATTATTAAAGGGATTAATTCCAGCCCAGAATTGTACACTAGCATTGGACAAAACACTAGGGGAGAATGAAAAACGCTCAGACTCATCAGCCCAAACAGCGCGTCGTGATTGGCAACCTGTCCAAGGCCAAGCGTCCCCCATATGGTCAGGAGAGCAAAAAGGGGCCCATTTAGGTTGCTTTACAATCCACGGGTCAGTACTTAACTTTAAGCTTTCATAATATCTGCCTAAGACAGTACCAACAAATCCAGTAGCATTTGCCCAAACCTCAGTTGATCCAGATTCCCACACCAATATCTAAAATAAGCGGCCGGGGAACGAGTCAAGGCCATGCAACTACCATTATGGTCACATCACTTACGCAAAAGCATAGCGTGCCCATCAAGCTAATATTTCTAGCTTCACCTATCCCTGCTATTTGTTTATCCTCTGGGTAAAAGGGAAGGTTAAGAGTCTTATTTGTAGTGAAAAATCTAGGGAAAAGAGAGGCATCATGTCTCACGGGCATGGGCCTCGGGAATGCAGACAGTATCCCCCATCTCGCTACCATCTGCCCCTGTTGGATCATCAGGAGCTGTATGATCAGCAACGCAATCTTTTGTTTCTTCCGTGTTCCGTTCATCTTGGACTCGCCGCACAAGTCATTCGGGCACCCACACTGGATCCGAACGATTCTGAGGAAAAAACACAAACAAATCCTCGTGCCCATTCCAGCACAGGGTTAGGCCCGTTCCAGAGGCCCGTGAGCACATCCTTCTACAAAGCCGATCCTAAGGCCGAAGGAATGGAACAGTTATGCCTATCCACCGCTGAGCGACCAGCGTTATCCAAATTCAAAAAATTTAGGGTGAAAAGTGTCATGGCTATTCTTTGTCTTGCTGTAGCCACCAGGGGTCCAGCTCCCCCTTTTTGTTTTATTAACATTTCCTTGATAGTACGATGAGTTATTTCCACAATTCCTTGTCCTTGAGGGTTATAGGGCAGTCCATGCACCAGGGTAACACCCATTTGAGTGCAAAAGGAAACAAAGCGCTGCCCAGTATAGGCCGGACCATTATCAGTTTTTAGCTGTTTTGGCATTCCCCAGGCCGCCCACGCTTCCAGGCAGTGAGATATTACATCAGTAGCCTTTTCCCCTGACAGGGAGGGTGGCAAGTATAACACCCGAAAAGGTGTCAACAGAAACATGTAGATATTTTAAGCGGCCAAATTCTGTTACATGAGTTACATCCATTTGCCATACTTGTAAGGGTCTTAAACAACGTGGATTAACTCCAAACGTAGGGGGCTTATGGTAAATAATACATCGGGGACACTCCTTTACCACTTGACGTGCATACGCTCTAGAAAGGGAAAAGCGGCTTTGTAAAGTCCTGGCGTTTATATGAAATTTGGCATGAAAATCTTTTGCTAAGTCAACAGAAGAAGCATGGAGCGCCCACTCAGCACGAGTGTGTGCATCAGCCAGGGCATTACCCTTTGTCAGTGGTCCTGGGAGGCCCGTATGTGCTCGAATATGCATTGGAAAAAAGGGTTCCTTGCGTTGCCATATAAGGGATTGTAGCAAGGTAAAAGGAGCTAGAACGGAACTGGTAGCCTTTATTGTACCAACCGCTTCCAATATTTTTAAATCATTTATTACATAGGCTGAATCTGATATTAAATTAAAGGCACAGGGGAAAGCTTTAAATACTTCAATTACAATCATCAACTCAACAATCTGTGGGTTACCAGGGACAAATTGATGCTGCACGGGGTCTTGGTTACCTGCGACATATACCCCGCATCCCATTTTGGAACCATTTATAAAAATATTTATAGCCCCTCCAATAGGCTTTTGGGCAGTTACCTTTGGAAAAATCACTGGATGTTACTTTACAAATCTCAGTAGGGGGTCTTTGGGCAAATGATTATCAATATCTCCTGGAAACATGCATCTCAAAATGGACCAATTATCAATAGTGGCACATAAAGTCTGAACTTGGTAGGCATTGTAGGGAACAATGATGGAGTGCGGATAAATTCCAAAAAATTGTAAACTCTGTTGAACTCCTTGCAGAGCTAAGCCCGCCACCGCCTCAGGGTAATAGTCCAGCGCCTTTCCGGGGGAAACATGAGAGTGTAACCACATCAACGGCCCCTCTTGCCAAAGTACCCCAGTTGGTTGGGTCTCAGTGGGAAGAATGCATAAATCAAAGGGTTGGCCATCTTGTAGCCTGTTTAAACAGGCGGCACTTAAAGCCTCCTCCACCCTTTTGAGAGCAAATCGGGCGCTCTCAGTCAGGTCTCGTGGGGAGTTTAAATCTATATCTCCTTTTAACATATCAAAAAGGGTTTTAATTCATAATTTGGCAATTTCAAATACTCCCTTATCCAATTAATATCCCCCAACAATTTTTGAAAATCATTTAAAGTCTTTAAGTTATCTTTTCTCAGGGTCAATTTTTGGGGCATGATGGACCTGGGATGTATCTTAGCTCCCAGGTACTCCACCACTCTGCCTGTTTGTATTTTTTCTGGTGCTGGATAAAAGCCCTGTTCCCTTAAGGCAAAAACCAATTCTGCATAGTCCTTTTGTAACCTAGCTTCTTCCTTATGAGCTATCAAAATGTCATCCATATAATGGACCACCCTGAGTTTAGGATGCCGTTCTTTAACATGAGCTATAGCCCTGCTGACAAACAGCTGACACATAGTGGGGCTGTTGGCCATACCCTGAGGCAGCACGACCCACTCATATCTTTGGTCAGGTTCTTCATGGTTACAGGAGGGCACAGTAAAGGCAAAACGCTCACAATCAGCAGAATGCAAGGGGATAGAAAAGAAACAATCTTTTATATCTATTACCATAATAGGCCAATGGGCAGGGAGTGCAGAAAGCAAAGGTAACCCTCTTTGTACAGGGTCCATAATTTGCATTTGTGCGTTTATGGCACGCAAATCATGAAGTAATAGCCATTTACCCGACTTCTTTTTTATCACAAATATTGGAGTATTCCATGGTGAAACTGAGGGTCTCACATGGCCCAGGGCTACTTGTTCTTCTACCAGTTTATGAGCGGCTAAAAGCTTTTCGGAGGATAGAGGCCACTGAGCTACCCATACCGGTTCCTCCGTCTTCCAGGTAATGGGAACTTGATTCTCAGCGGCCCCTATGAAAAACCCAGCCCATGTCTATCAAGGTTTTGGTGGACATCAATAGGCTCTTTACAGCCTTGCAAGTTTTTTCCCAGTCCATGCCCTGGGCAGTAGCCCATTTGTAACATCATTTCCTTTGAGGTAGGAGAATATTCATTACTACGGCAAAACCCCATCTCTTTTAGTAAATCTCGACCTCACAGGGAGACAGGCAATTCTAAAACATAAGGCTGGATGTTTCCAGAGTGTCCCTCTCCATCCTTCCAGTTGAGGGGTCTTGCACTTATGTCAGGGGCTTGTTCTGAGGGTTTGTTCTCAGGGTTTGTTCTGAGGCCTGCAATGTTCTGAGGCCACCCTCTCGGCCAGTCCTTTTTGGCAATAATGGTACGATTGGCCCCTGTGTCTAACAGTCCTATAATCCTTTTTCCTTCAATCTCCAGCTTAAGCGTGGGTCTCTGGTCTAAATCCAGGGCTAGGTACACTGACTCAATTCCGGAGGAGTCAAAACCCTTTTTACCTCTCTCAGACTGTATGGCAGGAAATTTTTCATGTAGGCTAGGCAGGAGGAACAATTGGGCAATTCTGTCTCCAGGGGAAATTGCTACAATACCTTTTGGAGCTTCTACCATGATTTTAACTATACCTGTATAATCTGGGTCAATAACTGCTGGGTGAATTTTAAGCCCTCTAAGAGTAATGGAAGACCGGCTAAGTAGTAACCCCACTGTGCCCCGTTCTAGAGGACCTTGAAAATCTGACTCTATCAACTGAACGCCCATTTGCGGGGTTAGTACGAGTCTGGTAGTGGCACGGAGGTCCAGAACCTGTAGTGGCTCTCCGCGGTTCTTGGGATGCCTCAGGGTAGGCCATCCTTCTTGGGAAATTTCCTCGTTTGGGCTCTCCATTGCCCCATACATTTGCGGGCCCTGGGGACAGGGGCCCCTGTGCCCGTTTTTTGGCTGCATGATGGGGCCCAAGGCCTGGCCATTTATATCTTTGACTGATCTACATTCATTGGCCCAATGCTTTCCTTTCTTACATCTGGGGCACAGCCCTGGCTGTTTACCCGTTTTAACTCCTCCAGCCCTTCCGGTTCCTTTTCTCTCTGGGCAATCTCTCTTAAAATGACCAGCTTAACAAACTTAAATCATACTCCAGATGTCACTCCAGAGCCACCCCGCCTATTTGAATACTGGAGTACTGCGGCAGCAAGGCCTGCATTAGTTAGAGGTCCTCCCAGCTCCCTGCACACTTTCATCCATGCCTCCAACCCTCTATTTTTATACGGGGTAATGGCGGCTTTGCATTCTTTGGTGCATTCCTCATAGACTAATTGTTTTATAAGAGGCATAACCATGTCAGGATTCCCAAAAATTCTGCCTGCTGCTTCCACCATTCTCGCCACAAAATCTGAAAAAGGCTCGGTAGCCCCTGCAGGATCTTGGTGAGATTGCCGCTAACTTCCCCCTTATTTGGTAGTGATTTCCATGCCTTAATGCAAATATCATTTATCTGTTGATACACTTCAGGGGGATATCTTATCTGAGCATTAGCAAGGCGGCCTTATCCTAGGAGCATGTCTCTGTCCCAAGCCTGACATCCGTTCGCTTGATTGATGGCTGCCTGTTCATTACAAAATTCCAGCATAAATGCCCTCCAATCCAAGTATTGGCCTGGACTCAAACATGCCCGTGCTAGGCTTGCCCAATCAGAGGAGGTCATGCAATATCTCTTTATAGCTTCCACTTGAGCTATGGTAAAAGAGGCTGTAAGCCCATACGTCCAAACAGACTCAACCAGGGACTTAATTACCTTAAATTCTAGAGGGTCATGGAATCTCTGTTGATTATTGTCTTGAAAAACTGGGAAGGCGAGTTCTGCTCTAGCAGTTCGCCAAGTGTCCGGGCAAAATGTGTGCCCATTGGCTCCATGTTGATATGGAGGAGGAGCTAAAGGGGTCTGACCGGAAGTTCTTTCTACGTCCTCATAAAGTGCATGTTGGCTTAGCTTATGTTCCCCTTGTTTTATACAGCTCCTTTTCATCTGTTGAATAAGTGCTCTCACTTCTTCCTCCTCTAACTTGCTGGAACCCCCTCTTTCCGATTTTAGCTCGGACAGATCTGGGTATAGTCACCCCCTTTTGCCATGTTCACTGTCTCCCTTTTCACTAATCGCCTTCTCTGACCTCTCCTCCTGTAACTGCTCCAGTGCTGACTGTCCATTTTCTATAATCTCACAGCAGCTCTGATCCTCCAGGCAGCCACTAATCAATCTCCAAATGGGGCGGATTCCTGCTTTAATGTGCCCTGTTCATAGGCAAAGTCCAAATCCCTCCCTAATTTATCCCATGAGGCTATTGTAAGGCTCCTGGACACTATGAACCAAGGAGCTACAATGTTGCATTCTTCAAGGAACCTCTGTAAAGTACCCTTCTTTAACTTTAGTCCTTTTGAGCATATGAGCTCTTCCAGGGCCAGAAATTGGATGTGACGTTGCGGCACCAATCATAGTTATTAAATATTTTATTTTTTGTTACTTTCACTTTAGGCCTGTATTTTATTTCTTCCCGGGTTTCTGCTCTCTCTTTTATCTACAGAGAAGAGCTCGGTATTATGCCCGGTTTAATCGCGGATTCCCACTTCACCTGGGAACTTACTCTTGTCGCAGATTCCCCTTTTTCTGGGAACTTACCAGTGCACCACCCTGACTGCAGAGAGTTCTGAATTCCCCATATGGGCCAACAGCTGTCGCGACCACGTCGACCAGCAAGGAAGACGCGCCCCGGGATTCTTCTCAATGAGGTTTATTCAGGACCTTGTTACAAGCTTCTCTCCTGCTTATCTCCTGCCCACTTCTTCCCACTTCTCTCCGCCCCCCGCCCACCCGCACTCCGGTTATAAGCCTCCTGGATGGCCAATCACAAAGCGCCACGTGGCATATACCGATAGGGTCACAAACACGGAAGCAAACCAGGAGCCAAGTCATAGCCATATAAGGAGTTGTTTTTACAGAGAGCACTCGTCACCAGGAAGACCGAAGGCGGAGCCAGCGCCATCTTACCAAAGAGCTACAATGTTGCTTTTGCGGCCCCGCCTTACGGCCGTGCCGTCTTTGGTCACGGCTACCCCAGCTCTCCACAGCTTATGGTTAGGGTTAGGGTTAGAGTGAGTGTGAACATGAGGGTTCGGGTTCGGGTTAGGTTGAGTGTTAGGGTGTGGTTGAGGGTTAGGGTTAGTATGAGGATTAGGGTTAGGCTTAGTGTTAGGGTTATAGTGAGCTTTAGAGTTAGAGTGAGGTTTAGGGTGAGGGTGAAGTTAAAGGTTAGCAATAGGGTTAGGGTGAAGATTAGGGCAAGGGTTAGGTTTTGGGATAGGGTGAGGGTGTGGGTTAGGTTTAGGATTAGGTTTAGGGTTAGAGTTTTGGTGAGGCTGAGGGTGAGGGTTAGGGTTGGGATAAGGGTTACAGTTATTGTTAGGGTTAGAGTTAGGGTTAAGTTGAGTGTGGGTGTGAGAGTTAGCATTAGGGTTATGGTTAGGATTAGGGTGAGGGAGGGGGTGAAGGTTAGGTTTAAGATTAGGGTTAGGGTTTGTGTTAGGCTGAGGGTGAGGGTGAGGGTGAGGGTGAGGGTTAAGATTAGGATGAGGGTTAGGTTTAGGGTTAGGATGAGGGTTAGGGTGAGGGGTAGGGTTAGGGTTAGTTTGAGGGTTAGGGTGAGGGTTAGTGTTATGGTTAGGGTTAGGGTAAGAGTGAGGTTTAGAGTTAGTGTTAGGGTGTGGTTTAGGTTTAGGGTGAGGGCTAAGGTGAGGGTGAGGTTTAGGGTGAGTGTGAGGGTGAGGGTGAGGGTAAGGGTTATGATTTCCTTTAGGGTTATGGTAATGCTGAGGGTGCCAGTGAGTGTGAGGTTGAAGGTTAGGGTGAGGGTTAGGGTTATGTTGAGGGTGAGGTTGGGTGAGGGTGAGGGTTAGGGTGAGGATGAGGGTGAAAGTGAGGGTTTCGGTTAGGTAAGAGTTAGGGTTATTGTTAGGGTGAGGATTAGGTTGAATGTAAGGGTTAGTGTGAGGGTTAGGGTTAGGGTGAGGGTTAGGGTTAGGTTTAGGTTTAAGGTGAGGGTTAGGGTTAGGGTGAGGGTGAGGGTTAGGGTGAGGGTGAGGGTTACGGTTAGTGTTAGGGTGAAGGTGAGGGTTAGGGTGAGGGGTAGGGTTAGGGTTAGTTTGATGGTTAGGTTTACTGTGAGGGTTAGGGTTAGGGTTAGAGTTAGGGTTAGTGTGAGGTTAAAGGCTAGGGTGAGGGTTTGGGTGAGGGTGAGGGTTAGGGTTAGGTTTTGGGGTTGGGTGAGTTTGAGTGTGAGGGTGAGTGTTAGGGTTAGGGTTAGGTTTAGGGTTAGGCTGAGGGCGAGGGTGAGGTTGAGTGTAAGGGTTAGGTTTAGGGTTAGGGTTAGGGTGAGGGCTAGGTTGAGGGTGACGGTTAGGTTGAGATTGAGGGTGAGTGTGAAGGTTTTGGTTAGGTAAGGGTTAGGGTTATTGTTAGCGTCAGGTTTAAGTTGAGGGTGAGGGTTAGTGTGAGGGTTAGGGTTAGGTTGAGTGTTACGGTTAGAGTTAGGGTGAGGGTTAGGTTTAGGGTGATGTTTAGGTTGAGGGTAAGGGTTAGGGTGAGAGTTAGGGTGTGGTTGAGGGTTAGCATTAGGGTGAGGTTTAGGGTGACGGGGAGCGTTAGGGTGAGTGTGCTGATTAGGATTAGTTTTCGGGTGATGGTTAGGGTTAGGGTTAGGGTGAAGGTGAGGTTTAGGTTGAGGGGTAGGTTTAGGGTTAGTGTGAGGGTTAGGGTTAATGTTAGGGTTAGGGTGATGGTTATGGTTAGATTTAGTGTGTGGATAAGTGTTAGGATGAGGGGTAGGGTGATGGTGAGGGTTAGGGTTAGTGTTAGGGATAGGGTGATGCTTAGGTTGCGGGTTAGGTTTAGGGTTAGGGTTATGCTGAAGATTAGGGTGAGTGTTAGGGTTAGGTTTAGGGTGAGGGTTATAGTTAGTGTGATGTTTAGGCTGAGGGGGAGGGTTAGGGTGAGGGTGAGGGTTTGGGTGAGTATGAGGGTTAGGGTTAGGGTTAGGGTGAAGATTAAGATTAGGGTTAGAGTTAGTGTGAGGGTTAGGGTTAGGGTAGTGTGAGGATAAGGTTTAGGGTGAGGGTTAGGTTGAGGGTGAGGGTTAGGGTTAGCGTTAGTGTTAGAGTGAGTTTTAGGGTGAGTTTTAGGGTTAGGGTGAGTGTTATGGTTAGGGTTAGGGTGAGGTTTAGAGTTAGGGTGAGGAATAGGGTTAGGATTTTTGTTAGGCTGAGTTTTAGGGTTAGGTTTAGGTTTAGGGTGAGGGTGAGGGTTAGTGTTAGGTTTAGGGTGTGGATTAGGGTGAGGTTTAGGGTTAGGGTGAGTGTTAGTGTTAGGGATAGTGTTAGGGTGAGGGTGGGGGTGAGGGGTAGGTTTTGGATTAGGGTTAGAGTTTGGGTTATCCTGAGGGGGAGAGGAGGGTGAGGGTGAGGTTTAGGGTTAGGGTTAGCATGAGGGCTATGTTGAGGGTGAAAGTTAGGGTGAGGATGAGGGTGAGGGTGAGTGTTTCGTTTAGGTAAGGGTTAGGGTTATTGTTTGGGTGAGGTTTAGTTTGAGGGTGAGGGTTAGTGTGAGAGTTAGGGTTGAGTGACTGTTATGGTAAGGGTTTTCATGAGGGTAAGGATTAGTGTGAGGTTTAGGGTGAGGGTGAGAATTTGGGTGATGGTTAGGGTTCGCGTGAGGTTGAAGTTTAGGGTGTGCGTGAGGTTGAGGGTTAGGGTGACCGTGAGTGTTAGGGTGAATGTGAGGGTTAGGGATAGGTTTAGGGTGAGGGTTAGGGTTAGGGTTAGGGTTAGTGTGATGGTTAGGGTGAGGGGTAGGTTTAGGGTTAGGGTTAGGGTGAGGGTTAGGGTTTGTGTGAGGTTTAGGGTTAGGGTTACTGTTAGGGTTAGGGTTAGTTTGAGGGTAAGGTTTAGAGTGAGTGTTAGGGTTAGGGTAAACGTTAGGGTTAGCATTAGGTTTAGGGTGAGGGTTAGGGTGAGGCTTAGGGTTAGGATTAGGGTTAGGGTGAGGGTTAGGGTGAGGGTTAGTTTTAGGCTCAGTGTTAGGATGACGGTGAGGGTCAGGGTGAGGGTGAGAGTGAAGGTGAGGGTTTCGTTTATGTAAGGGATAGGGTTAGGGTTCGGGAAAGGATTAGGTTGAGGGTGAGGGTTAGGTGGACAGTTAGGATTAGGGTGTGGGTTAGAGTTAGGTATAGAGTGAGGGTTAGGGTTAAGGTGAGGTTTAGGGTAGGGTTAGCATGAGGGAGAGGGTTTGGGTGAGTGTGAGTTTTAGGGTGTGGGTGACGGTTAGGTTTAGGGTTAGCTTAAGGTGACGGTGAGGGTTAGGGTGAGGGTGAGGGTTAGGTTTAAGGTGAGTGTTAGGTTGAGGATTAGGGTTAGGATTAGTGTGAGGATTAGGGTTAGGGTTAGGGTTATGGTGCAGGTAAGGTTTATGGTGAGGTTTAAGGAAAGGTGAGGGTTAGGGTTAGCATTAGGTTTAGGGTGAGTTTTACAGTGAGGGTTAGGTTTAGGGTGAGGGTTAATGTTAGGTTGAGGCATCAGTAAGGGTGATTGTTAGGGTGAGGGTGAGGGAGAGCTTGAGGGTTTTGGTTAGGTAAGGGCTAGGTTTAGGGTGAGGCTAGTTTGAGGTTGAGGGTTAGGGTGAGAGTGAGGTTGAGGGTGAGGGTTTCGGTTAGGTAAGGGTTAGGTTTGTTGTTAGGTTGAGGTTTAAGTTGAGGGTGAATGCTAGTGTGAGGGTGAGGATTAGGGTGAGGGTTAGGGTTAGAGTTAGGGTGAGGGGTAGGGTTAGGGTGATGTTTAGGGTGAAGGTAAGGGTTAGGGTTCGGTTGAGAGTGAGGGATAGGGTATGGGTGAGGGTTAGGGTTAGGGTGAGGTTTAGGGTGACGGTGAGTGTTAGGGTGAGTGTGTGGGTTAGGGTTAGGTTTCAGGTGAGGGTTAGGGTTAGGGTGAGGGGGAGGATTAGGGTGAGGGGTAGGTTTAGGGTTAGGGTGAGGGTTAGTTTTAGTGTGAGGATAGGTGTTAGGATGAGGGTTAGGTTGAGAGTGAGGGTTAGGGTTAGGTTTAGGGTAAGGTATATGTTTAGGGTGAGGGTTAGAGTTAGGGTTAGGATTAGGGTTAGAGTGAAGTGAGAGTTAGGGTTAGCGTTAGGAATAGGGTGACCATTAGGTTGAGAGTTAGGGTTAGGTTTAGGGTTAGGGTGAGGGTTAGTGTTAGGGTTAGGTTTAGGGTAAGTTTTACAGTTAAGGTGAGGGTTAGGGTTAGGGTTAGGGTTGGGGTGAAGTGAGTGTTAGGGTTAGCGTTAGGGTTAAGGCGAGGGTTAGGGTTCGGGTGAGGGTTAGAGATATGGTTAGGGTTAGGGTAAGGTTTAGGGTTAGGGTGTGGGTTAGGGTTAGGGTGAGGATTAGCGTAAGGGTGAGGGTTAGGTTGAGGGTTAGGGTTAGGGTTAGGGTTAGAGTGAGATTTAGGGTTAGGGTGATGTTTAGGGTGATGCTGAGTGTTAGGGTGAGGGTGAGGGTTCGGTTGAGTGTGAGGGTTCGGGTTCGGGTGAGGGTTCAGGTGTGGGTTAGGGTTAGGTTTAGGGTAACTGTGAGGGTTAGGGTAAAGGTGAGGTTTAGGGTTAGGGTTAGGGTGAGTGTTAGGGTGAGGGTTAGGGTTAGGGTGAGGGTTAGTGATAGGATTATGGTTAGGAGTAGGCTTAGGCTGAAGGTGAGCGTAAGGGTGAGTTTGAGAATGAGGGTTAGGGTCAGGGTGAGGGTTAAGGTTAGTGTGAGGGTTATGGTGAGGTTTAGGGTGAGTGTTAGGTTTAGGGGTAGGTTGAGGGTTGGGGTAAGAGTTAGAGTTAGGGTGAGGGTTAAATTGAGGGTGCGGGTGAGGGTTAGGTTTAGGGTTAGGGTGAGGGTGAGGTTTTGGTTTAGGATTATGGTTAGGGTTAGGGTTAGGCTTAGGTTGAGGTGAGGGTGAAGTTGAGGGTTAGGGTTAGGGTGAGGGGTAGGGTGAGGGGTAGGGTGAGGGGTAGGGTGAGGGTGAGGTTTAGGTTGAGGGTTAGAGTTAGGATGAGGGTTAGGGTCCAGGTAATGTTTAGGTTGAGGGTGAGGGTTAGTGTGAAGGTGAGGGTTCGTGTTCGGGTTCAGATTCGGTAAAGATGAGGGTTAGGGTGTGGGTGAGCGTTAGGGTTGGGGTGAGGGTTAGGGTGATGATGAGCGTTAGGGTGAGGGTGAGCGTTAGGGTTTTGGTTAGTGTTAGGGTGAGGGTTAGGGTTAGGGTTAGGGTTAGGGTGAGGGTTATGGTGAGTGGCAGGGTTAGGGTTAGGGTCAGGTTAGGGTTAGTGTGAGGGTTAGGGTTAGGGTTAGGGTTAGTGTTAGGAGACGGGTGAGAGTGAGGTTTTGGGTGAGGGTGAGGGTTAGGATTAGGATTAGGGTTAGGATTAGGGTGAGGTTTAGGGATAGGTTTAGGGTTATGGTGAGAGATTGTTTAGGGTTAGGTTTAGAGTTAGGGTGAGGGTGAGGGTGAGGGTTAGGGTTTGGATTATGGTTAGTGTTAGGGTTAGACTTAGGATAAGGTTGAGGTTGAGTGTGAGTGTTAGGGGAAGGGTGAGTGTTAGGTTTAGTCTTAGGGTTAAAGATGAGGTGAGGGTTAGGGTTAGGGTTAAGTTTAATATGAGGGTTAGGCTGAGTGTTAAGTTTAGGGTTCATGTATGGGTAAGGGTTAGGGTGAGGGTTAGGGTGAGGGTGAGGGTTATGGTTAGGCTTAGGGTTAGGGTGAGGATTAGTGTTAGTGTTAGGGTTAGAGTTAGGGTTAGGGTGAGGGTTAGGGTGAGGGTTAGTGTTACGCTTAGTGTTAGGGTTAGGGTAAGGGTAAGGGTTAGGGCTAGTTTAGGGTGAAGGTGAGGGTTAGGGTGAAGGAGAGGGTTAGGGTGAGGGTGAAGGGTAGGGGTAGGGTTAGGGTTAGGGTTAGGTTTAGGCTGAGGGTTAGGGTTAATGTGAGGGTGAGGGCTAGTTTTTGCATTAGGGTTAGGATTAGGGTTAGGGTTAGTGTGAGGGGGAGGGGGAGGTTGAGGTTGAGGTTAGGGTTAGGGTTACGGTTAGGCTTAGGGTGGGGGTGAGGGTGAAGTTGAGGGTGAGGGTTAGTGTTAGTTTTTGGGTGAGGGCTAGGGTGAAGATGAGGGTGAGGATGACGGTTAGGGTGAGGGTGAGGATTTCGGTTAGAAAATGCTTAGGGTTTGGGTTAGGATGAGGATCAGGGTTAGGGTGCGGTTTAAGGTGATGGTTAGGGTTAGGGTGAGGATTAGGGTTAGGGTGTAGGTGAGGGTTATGGTTAAGTTGAGGGTTAGGGTGACGGTGAGGATTAAGGTGAAGGTGAGGTTTAGGGTTAGGGTGAGGGTGAGGGTGAGGGTTAGGGTTAGGGTGAGCTGTTAGGTGAGGTATAGGGTAAGGGTTGGGGTGAGGGTTAGGGTTAATGTTAGGGTTAGGTTTAGGTTTTGGTTTAGTGTGAGGATAAGGGTTAGGGTGGGTGTTAGGTTTAGAGTGAGGGTGAGGGTTAGCGTTAGTGTTAGGGTGAGTGTGAGTTTTAGGGTGAGTGTAAGGGTGAGGGTTAGGGTGAGGGATAGAGTTAGGTTTAGTGTGAGGTTAAATGTTGGGATGAGGATTAGGGTGCACGTGAGGGTTAGGGTAAGGGTTAGGGTTAGGGTGAGTGTTAGTGTTAGGATTAGGGTTAGGTTTAGGGTTAGGGTTATTGTTAGGGCTAGGGTTAGGGTCAGGGTGAGTGTGAGGGTGAGGTTTAGCGTTAGGGTTAGGGTTAAGATGAGGATGAGTGTGAGTGTTAGGTTTAGGGTTAAAGTTAGGCTGCGGGAGAGGCTTTGGGTGAGGGTAAGTGTTAGGTTTAGGGTTACAGGGAGGGCTAGGTTGAGCGTGAGTGTTAGTGTGAGAGTAAGTGTGAGGGTGAGGGTTTCGGTTACGTATGTGTTAGGGTAAATTTAGGGTGAGGTTTAAATTGAGGGTGAGGGTTAGTGTGATGGTTAGGGCTAAGGTGAGGGTAAGGTTTATAGTTAGGTTGAGGGGTAGGGTTGGGGTGATGTTTAGGGTGAGGGTGAGGGTTAGGGTGAGGGTGAGTATGAGGGTGAGTATGAGGGTTAGTGTGTGGGTGATGGTTAGGATTACGGTGAGGGTTAGTGTGATGGTGAGAGTTAGGTTGAGTGTGAGGGTTAGGGTTAGGTTTTGGGTGAGGTTTAGGGTTATTTTTAGGGTGATGGTGAGGGTTAGGGTGAGGTGTAGGGTTAGGGTTAGGGTGAGGGTTAGGGTTAGTGTGAGGGTTAAGGTTAGGATTAGCTTTAGGGTAAGGTTTAGGGTTAGGGTGAGGGTTAGGTTTTGGGTTAAGGTTAGGGTTAGTGTTAAGGTTAGGGTTAGGGTTAGGGTTAGGGTCAGGTTAGTGTGATGGTGAGGGTTAGGGTGAGTGTGAGGTTTAGGATTAGGGTTATGGTGAATGTTAGGGTGAGGGTTAGGTTGAGGGGTAGGGTTAGGGTTAGGGTGAGCCTTAGGGTTAGTGTGAGGGTCAGGGTTAGGTTTAGGGTTAGGGTTAGTGTGAGGTTAAAGTTAAGGGTGAGGGTTAGTGTGAGGGTGAGGGTTAGGGTGTGGTTTAGGTTTAGGGTTAGGGTCGGGTTAGGGTGACATTGAGGGTTAGGGTGACGTGAGGGTTAGGGTTAGTGTTAGGGTCATTGTTAGGGTGAGGGTTAGGTTGAGCGGTAGGGTTAAAGTTAGGGTGATGGTTAAGGTGAGGGCTAGGGTGAGGGTGAGGGTTTAGTTTAGGTAAGGCTTAGAGTTATTTTAGGGTGAGGTTTAGGTTGAGTGTGAGGTTTAGGGTTAGGGAGAGGGTTAGGATTAGAGTTAGGGTGAAGGTTAGGTTTAGTTTGATTTTTAGGGTGAGGGTGAGGGTTAGGGTTTGGGTTAGAGTTCAGGTTCAGGGGAGGGTTAGGTTATGGGTAACCCTTAGATTGAAGATTAGGGGGACGGTGAGGGTTAGGGTGAGGGTGTGGGTTAGCGTTATGTTTAAGGTGATGGTTAGGTTTAAGGTTAGGGTGAGGGTGAGGGTTAGCGTGAGGGTTAGGATTAGGGTTAGTGTGAGGGTTAGGGTTAGTGTGAGGGTAAGGGTTAGGTTTAGTGTGAGGATAAGGGTTATGGTGAGGGTTAGGGAGAGAGTGAGTGTTAGGTTTAGCGTTAGGGTTATTGTGAGATTTAGGAAGAGGGTTAGGGTTAGGATGAGAGTTCCGGTTAGGGTGATGTTTTGGGTGAGGTTGAGGGTTAGGGTGAGGGTTGAGGGTGAGGGTGAGCGTTAGGGTGAGTGTGAGGTTGTGGCTGACGGTGAGGGTTAGGGTTAAGGTTAAGGTTAGAGTGAGGGTGAGGTTTATTGTTAGGATTATGGTTAGGGTTATGGTTAGGCTGAGGGAGAGGCTGAGGGTTAGTGTTAGGATCAGGGTTAGGGTTAGGGTGAGGGCTAGGGTGAGGGTGAGGGTTAGGTTAAGGGTGAGGTTGAGGGTGAGTGTTAGGTTTAGGGTTAGGGTTAGGCTGATTGCGAGGGTGGGGTTGAGGGTAATGTTTAGGTTTAGGGTTAGGGTTAGGGTGAGGATTAGGTTGAGGTTGATGTTTAGTGTGAGGGTTAGGGTGAGGATTAGGGTTAATGTGCTGTTTCAGGTGAGGGTGAGGGTTAGGGTGAGGGTTAGGTTTCGGTTCCACATGAGGGTTAGGGTGTGTGTGAAGGTTAGTGTTAGGGTGAAGGTTAGGGTAACAGTGAGGGTTAGGGTGAGGGTGAGGTATAGGATTATGTTTAGGGTGAGAGTTAGCATTAATGTTAGGGTTAGGGTGAGGGGTAAGGTGAGGGGTAGGGTTTGGGTTAGGGTGAGGGTTATGGTTAGTGTGACGGTTAGGTTTAGGGTTAAGGTTAGTGTGAGGATAAGTGTTATGGTGAGGGTTAGGATTAGGGTGAGGTTTAGGGTTGGCATTAGGGTTAGGGTGAGGTTTAGGGTGAGGGTTAGGGTGAGGGTTAGTTTAAGGGTTAGGGTTAGTCTGAGGGCGAGGGTGAGGGTTAGTGTATGGGTTAGAGTGAGGGTTAGTTTTAGTTTGAGGATTAGGTTTAGGGATAGAATTAGGGTTAATGTGAGGTTAAAGTTTAGGGGGAGGTTTAGGGTTAGGTTGAGGGTTAGTGTTAGGATTAGGTTTAGGGTTAGGTTTAGGGTTAGGGTAATGGTTAGTGCTAGGGTTAGGGTAAGGGTGAGTGTGAGGGTGAGGGTTACCCTTAGGGTTAGAGTTAAGGTGACGATGAGGGTGATATTTAGGGTTAGGTTTAGGGTTAGGCTGAGGGCGAGGGTGAGGGTGAGGTTAAGGGTAAGGGTTAGGGTTAGGGTGAGGGCTAGGTTGAGCCTGAGTGTTAGTGTGAGAGTGAGGGTGAGGGTGATGGTTTCAGTTAGGTAAGAGTTAGGATTATTGTTAGGGTGAGGTTGAAATTGAGGGTGAGGGTTAGTGTGAGGGTTAGGGTTAGGGTGAGGTAAAGTTTATATTTAGGTTGAGGGGTAGGGTTAGGGTGATGTTTAGGGTGATGGTGAGGGTTAGGGTGAGGGTTAGGTTTAGGGTAAGTGTGAGGGTTAGGGTGTGGGTGAGGGTTAGATTTACGGTGAGAGTTAGTGTGACGGTGAGGTTTAGGTTGAGTGTGAGGGTTAGGGTTAGGTTTTGGGTGAGGGTTAGGGTTAGTTTTAGGGTGATGGTGAGGGTTACGGTGAGGTTTAGAGTTACGGTTAGGGTGGGGGTTAGATTTAGGGTTTAGGGTTAGGGTGAGGGTGAGGGTTAGGGTTAGCGTTAGGGTTAGGATGAGGGTTAGGATGAGGGTTAGGGTTAGGGTTAGGGTGAGGGTTAGAGTTAGGGTTAGGGTTAGCTCAAGGTTTAGGGTTAGGGTTAGGTTTAGGGTGAGGATTAGGGTGAGGGTGAGGGTGAGGGTGAGGTTTCAGGTGAGGGTGAGGTTTAGGGTGTGGGTTAGAGTTAGGGTTAGAGCCAGGTTAGGGTGACGGTGAGGGTTAGGGTGAGGGTGAGGGATAGGGTGAGGTTTAGGGTTAGGGTTAGGGTGAGGGTTAGGGTTAGAGTGATAGTTAGGGTTAGGGTTAGGGTTAGGGTGAGGGTGAGGGTTAGGGTTAGCGTTAGGGTTAGGGTGAGTGTTCGGTTTAGGGTTAGGGTTAGGGTGAGGATTAGGGTGAGGGTTTGAGTGAGGGTTAGGGTTAGTGTTAGGGTTAGGATGAGGGTTAGGCTGAGGGTTAGGTGTAGGGCTAAGGTTCGGGTGAGGGTTAGGGTTAGTGTGAGCGTTAGGGTGAGGGTGAGTTTGAGGGTCAGGTTTAGGCTGACTGTGACAATGAGGGTGAGCGTTAGGGTAAGGATTATGTTTAGGGTGAGTTTTAGTGTTAGGGTTAGGGTTAGGGTGAGGGTTAGGGTAAGGATTAGGGGTAGGATTAGGGTTATTGTTAGAGTTAGGGTTAGGGTTATGGTTAGGGTTAGGGTAAGGGTTAGGGTTAGGGTTAGGGTTAGGGTTAGGGTTAGGGTTAGGGTGAGGGTTAGGGTTAGGATTAGGGTTAGGATTAGGGTTATTGTTAGAGTTAGGGTTATGGTTAGTGTATGAGTGAGGCTTAGTGTTAGGGTTAGGGTGAGGTTTAGGTTTCAGGTGAGGGCTAGGTTGAGGGTGAGGTTTAGGGTGAGTCTGAGGGTGAGGGTGAGGATAAGGGTTACGATTTGGGTTAGGCTTATGGTAAGGCTGAGGTTGACAGTGAGGGTGAGGGTGAAGGTTAGGGTTAGGGTTAGGGTTAGGGATAAGGTGAGGTCTAGGGTGAGGGTGAGCATTAGGGTGAGAATGAGGGTGAAGTTGAGGATTTCGGTTAGGTAAGAGTTAGGGTTATTGTTAGGGTGAGGATTAGGTTAAATGTGAGGGTTATGGTAAGGGTTCGGTTTAGGGTTAGGGTAAGGGTTAGGTTAAGGGTGAGGTTTAGGGTTAGGATTAGGGTTAGGTTAAGATTTAGGTTTAGTGTGAGGGTTAGAGTTAGGGTTAGGGTGAGGGTTAGGGTTAGGGTTAGGTTTAGAGTGAGGTTTAGGGTTAGGGTTAGGGTTAGGGTGAGGAGTAGGGTGAGGGTTAGTGTAAGTGTTAGGGTTATGGTGAGGTTTAGGATGAGGATTAGGGTTAGGGTGAGGGTTAGGTTGAGGGTTAGGGTGAGGGTGAGGTTTAGGCTGAGGCTGAGGGTTACGGTGAGGGTGAGGGTTCAAGTGAGGGTGAGGGTTCGATTGAGGGTGAGGGTTAGGGTGTGGGTTAGTGTTAGGTTTAGGGTGAGGCTTAGAGTGATGATGACGGTTAGGGTTAGTGTGAGTATTAGGTTTAGGGTTATGGTGAGATTTAGGGTTAGGTTTAGGGTTAAGGGGAGGTTTAGGGTGAGGGGTAGTGTTAGGCTTAGGGAGAGGGTTTGGGTTAATGTGGGGGTTAGGGTTAGGTTTAGAGTAAGGGTTAGTCTGAAGATAAAGGTTAGGTTGAGGGTAAGGGTTAGGTTTAGGGTAAGGTTAGGCTTAGGGTGAGGGTTAGGTTTAGGGTGATGTTTAGGGTGAAGGTGAATGGTAGGGAGCGGTTGAGGTTGAGGATGAGGGTTACGGTGATGCTGAGGGTGAGGGTGACGGTGAGGGTTATGATTAGGGTGAGGGTTAGGGTTAGGATTAGGGTTAGGTTCAGGGTTAGGTTGAGAGTGAGGGTGAGGGTTGGGATTAGGATAGGGTTAGTTTGAGGGTTAGGGGGAAGTTGAGTTTAAGGGTGAGGGTTAGGTTGAGGGTGACTGTGAGAGTGAGGGTTAGGGTTAGGATTAGGGTTAGCATAGGGTGAGGGTTAGGATTAGGGTGAGGGTGAGGATGAGGGTCATGGTTAGGGTTAGGGTGACGGTTAGTGTTAAAGTTAGGTTAAGGTAAGGGTTAGGGTGAGCGTTAGGGTTAGGGCGAGGGTTAGGATTAGGGTTAGGTTTAATGTAAGGGTTAGGGTTAGGGTGAGATTTAGGTTTAGGGTTAGGTTAAGGATTACAGTTAGGGTGAGGGTTAGGGTTTGGTATAGGTTGAGGGTTAGGATTAGGGTTAGGGTGAGGATTAGGGTTAAGGTTAGGTTTAGGGTGAGGGTTAGGGTTTTAGTTAGGGTGAAGGTGAGGGTAAGTGTGAGGTGTAGAGTTAGGGTTAGGTTGAGGTTTAGGGTTAGGGTTAGGGTTAGGGTTAGTTTGAGGGTGATATTTAGGGTTAGGGTGAGGCCTAGGGTGAGAGATAGGGTTCAGGTTAGGGTGATTTTTATGGTGTGGGAAAGGGTTAGTTTTAGGGTGTGGTTTAGGGTGAGGGGAAGCGTTAGGGTTATGGTTAGGGTGAAGGGGAGGGTGAGGGTTATGTTTAGGGTAGTGTGAGGATAAGGTTTAAGGTGAGGGTTAGGGTTAGGTTGAGGTTTAGGGTTAGCGTTAGGGTTCGGTGAGGGTTAGGGTTACGGTTATGGTGAGCGTTAGGGTGAGGGTTATTGTTAGGCTTAAGGTTAGGGTGAGGGTGAAGGTGAAGGTTAGGGTTAGGGTTAAATTTAGGGTGAGGGTGAAGGTGAGGCTTAGGTTTAGGATTAGGGATAGGATTAGGGATAGGCTTAGGTTGAGAGTGAGGTTGAGGGATAGGTATAGAGTTAGGGTTATTGTTAGGGATATGCTTAAGGATAGGGTGAGGGTGAGGGTTAGGTTTAGGGTGAGAGTTAGGGTTAGGGTGATGTTCAGGGTGAGGATGACGATTAGGGTTAGCTTGTGGGTGAGGGTTAGGCTTAGGGTGAGGTTTAGGGCGATGGTGAGTGTTAGAGTGAGGGGAGGTTTAGGGTTAGGGTTAGCGTTAGGGTGAGGGTAAGGGTTAGGGTGAGAGTTAGGTTGACCTTAAGTTTAGGGTTAGGCTGAGGTTTAGGGTTATTGTGACGGTTAGGATTAGTGTTAGGGTTTGGGTTAGTGTGAGGATAAGGTTTAGGGTGAGGGTTAGGGTGTGGTTTCACGTGAGGGAGAGGTTTTGGGTTACCGTTAGTTTAAAGGTGAGGGTTAGGGTGAGGGTTAGGTTTAGGGTAAGGTTTAGGTTTAGGGTGAGTGTTAGTGTTAGGGTTAGTGTTAGAGTAAGGATGAGGTTGAGGGTTAGGTTTAGGATTAGGGTTAGGGTTAGTGTAAGTGTGAGTGTTATGGTGAGGGTGAGGGTGAGGGTGAGGGTGAGGGTTAGGTTGTGGTTGAGGGTTAGGGTTAGAGTGAGGGTTAGGGTGAGGGTTAGGGTGATGGTGAGGATTAGGGTGAGGGTAATGGTGAGGGTTAGGTTTAGGGTTAGTGTTAGGGTTAGCGTTAGGGTGAGGGTAAGGGTTAGGGTGAGGGTTAGGGTGAGGGTGAAGTTTAGGGTTAGGGTTAGGGTTAGGATTAGGGTGAGTGTTAGGTTTAGGGTTAGGGTGAGTTTGAGGGTCAGGGTTAGGGTGAGAGTGACGGTGAGAATGAGGGTTAGTGTTAGGATTAGGGTTAGGGTGAGATTTAGGGTTAGGTTGAGGGTTAGTGTTAGGATTAGGTTTAGGGTTATATTTATAGTTAATGTTAGGTTTAGGGTTAGGGTAAATATTAGGGTTAGGGTTAGGGTTAGCGTCAGCTTAAGAATGAGGGTTATGTTTAGCATGAGGGTTAGGGTTAAGGTTACGGTTAGGGTGAGGGTGAGGGTGAAGGTGAGGGTGAGGTTTAGCGTTAGGATTAGGGTTAGTGTTAGGGTCAGGTAAGGGTGAGGTTGACAATTAGGATTAGGTTTAGGGTTAGGTTTAGGGTGATGACTAGGGTGAGGGTAAGTTTTAGGGTGATATTGAGGTTGAGGGTGAGGTTTAGTGTGAGGGTTAGGGTTAGGTTGAAAATTGGGGTTAGATTTAGGTTGAGGGTTAGGGTTAGGGTAAGGGTTATAGTGAGGGTTAAGGTTAGGGTTAGGGTTAGGGTCACGTTGAGGTTAAGCATTAGGTTGAGTGTTAGGGTGAGGGTGACTGTTAGGGTTAGCGTTAGGGTTAGGGTGAGGGTGAAGGTTAGGGTGAGGGTTAGGGTTACGGTTAGGATTAGGGTTAGGGTGAGGTTTAGGGTGAGGGTTAGGGTTTGGCTTAGGGTTAGGGTGAGGGTTAGGTTTAGGTTTAGGGTGAGGTTTAGTTTTAGAGTGAGGTCTAAGGTGAGGGTGAGGGTTACAGTGAGTGTGAGGGTGAGGGTGAGGGTTTCAGTTGGGTATGGGTTACGGTTAGGGTTAGGATTAGAGTGAGGGTTAGGTTTAGGGTGAAGGTTCATGTGAGGGTGAGGGTGAGTGTGATGGTGAGGGTTATAGGTTGTGAGTTAGGGTTAGGTATAGGGTGAGGTTTAGGCTGATGGTGAGTGTTAGGGGGAGGATTAGGGTTAGGGTGAGGGTTAGGGTTAGGTTTAGGGTTAAGGTGAGGGTGAGGGTGAGGGTTAGGGTTAGTGTTGGGTTAGGATGAGGTTTAGAGTGAGGGTGAGTGTTAGCATTAGGGTTAGGGTTAGGGTAAGGGTGAGGGTGAGGGTGAAGGTTAGTGTTAGGATTAGATTTAGGGTTATGGTAAGACTGAGGATGAGGGTGAGGGTGAGGGTGAGGGTTAGGTTTAGGTTTACGGTTAGGGTGAGTGCTAGTGTGAGGGTGAGGTTTAGAGTGGGGGTGGGGGTTAGGGTGAGGTTTTCGCTTAAGTAAGGGTTAGGGTTTTTGTTAGTGTGAGGATTATGTTGAGGATGAGGGTTAATGTGATGGTTAGTGTTAGGGAGTTTTAGGGTTAGAGTTACGGTGAGGGTTAGGGTTAGGGTGATGTTAAGGTTGAGGGTGAAGTCTAGGATGAGGTTTAGGGTTGAGGTTAGGGTGATGTTTTGGGTGTGGGAGAGGGTTAGAGTTAGGGTGAGGTTTATGGTAAGGGGTAGGGTTTGGCTTAGGATTAGGGTGAGGTTGAGGGTGACGGTTAAGGTTAGGGTTAGTATGAGAATAAGGGTTAGGGTGAGGGTTAGGATGAGGGTGAGGTTTAGGGTTAGCGTTAGGGTTAGGATGAGGTTTAGGGTTAGGGTTAGGGTGAGGTTTAGGGTGAGGGTTATTTTTAGGGTTAGTGTTAGGCTGAGGGTGAGGGTGAAGGTTAGGTTTAGGGTTAAGTTCAGCGTGAGGGTGAGGTTAGGTTTAGGATTAGGGTTAGGGTTAGGCTTAGGGTGAGAGGGTGAGGGTTAGGTTTAGGATTAGGGTAAGGTTTAGACTTAGGCTTAGGGTGAGGGTGAGGGTGAGGATTATGTTTAGGGTGTGGATTAGGCTTAGGTTTAGGGTGAGGGTTAGGATTAGGGTGATGTTCAGGGTGAGGGTGAGGATTAGCGTTAGGTTGTGTGTGAGGGTTAGGCTTAGGGCGATGGTGAGGGTTAGGGTGAGGGGAGGTTTAGGGTTAGACTTAGCATTAGGGTGAATATAAGAGTTAGGGTGAGGGTTAGGGTTAGGGATAGGGTGAATTTGAGGTTGAGGTTGAGGTTAGTGTTAGGTATATGGTGAGGGTTAGGGTGAGGTTGAAAGTTAGTGTTAGGGTTAGTGTTAGGGTGAGGAAGAGGGTGAGGGTTAGGTTTAGGAAAAGGGTTAGGGTTAAGGTAAGGGGGAGGATTAGGGTGAGGGTGAGGGTTCAGGTGAGGGTGAGGGTTAGGGTGTGGTTGAGGGTTGGGGTTAGGGTGAGGGTTAGGGTGAGGATTAGGGTGATGGTGAGGGTTAGGGTGAGGGTGAAGCTTAGGGTTTTGGCGAGCGTAAGGGTGAGGGTTAGGCTTAGGGTTACGGTTTGGGTTAGTGTGAGGATTAGGGTTAAGGTTAGGGGTTGGGATATGGTGAAGTTAAGGGTTAGGGTGAGCTTTAGGGTGAGGGTGAGGGTTAGGGTTAGGATAGGGTTTAGGGTGAGGGTTAGGTTGAGGTTTAGCGTTAGGATTAGGGTGAGGGTGAGGGTCAGGGTTAGGGTTTGGATGAGGGTTAGGGTTAGGGTGAGGGTTACAGATAGGGTTAGGGTTAGGGTGAGGGTGACAGTTAGGGTTAGGGTTATTGTTACGGTGAGGGTGAGAGTGAGGGTGAGGTTGAGGTTTAGGATTAGGGTTAGGGTTACGTTTAGGGTAAGGGTGAGGGTTAGGGTTCAGGTGAGGGTTCAGGTGAGGGTGAAGTTTAGGGTGTGGCTGAGTGTTAGGTTTAGGGTGAGGTGAGTGTTAGTGTGTGGGTGTTAGGGTTAGGGTGAGCGTTAGGGTGAGGGTTAGGTTTAGGGTTACGGTTCTGTTTAGTGTGAGGATTAGGGTTAGGGTTAGGGTTAGGGATATGGTGAAGGTAAGGGTTAGGGTGAGATTTAGGTTTAGGGTGAGGGTTAAGTTTAGTGTTAGGTTGAGGATAAGGGTTAGGGTGAGGGTTAGTTTAGGGTTAGTGTTAGAGTGAGGGTGATGGTTAGGGTTAGGGTTCGGTTGAGGATTAGGGTTAGGGTGAGGGTTAGGTATAGGTTTAGGGTTAGGGTGAGGGTGAGGGTGAGACTTATGGTTAGGGTTAGAGTTACGGTGAGGGTGAGAGTGAGGGTTAGGGTGAGGGTAGGTTTAGGTTAAGGGTTAAGGTTTGGCTGAGGATGAGGGTGAGGGTGAGGGTGAGGGTGAGCGTTAGGGTTAAGTTTAGGGTTATGATCAGGGCTAGGGTGAGGGTGAGGGTTAGGGTGAGTGTGAGGAAGAGGGTTTTGGTTAGGTAAGGTTTAGTGTTAGTGTTAGGGTGAAGATTAGGGTGAGGTTGAGGGTTAGGGTTAGGGTTAGTGTTAGGGTTAGGGTTATATTTAGGGTGAGGGTGAGGATTATGGTGACGGAGAGGGTACGCATGAGGGTTAGGGTTAGGGTGTGGGTGAGGTTTAGGTTTAGGGTGAGTGTTAGGGTGATGGTGAGGGTTACGGTGAGGGTTAGTGTTAAGGATAGCGCTAGGGTGAGGGTAAGGGTTAGGGTGAAGGTTAAGGTGAGGGTGAAGTTTAGGCTTAGGTTTAGGGTTAGGATTAGGGTGAGGGTTAGAGTTAGGCTTAGGGTAAGGGTAAGGTTTATGATGAGGGTTAGGTTGAGGTTGAGGTTTAGGGTTAAGGTTAAGGTTAGTTTTAGCATTAGGGTTAGGATGAGGGTAAGGTTAGGGTGAGGTTTCCGGTAAGGGTTAGGGATAGGGTGAGGATTAGGCTTATGGATAGGTTTAGGGTGAGATTTAGGCTGAAGCGTACTGTTAGGGTTAGTGTGAGGGTTAGGTTTACTGTTAGGGTTAGGATTAGGTTTAGGGTTAGGGTGAGGTCAGGGTTGGGGGAGGGTTAGGGTTAGGGTGATGTTGATGGTGTGGGTGAGGGTTAGGTTTTGGCTGAGGGTTAAGTTTAGGGTTAGGGTGAGGTTTAGGGTTAGGGTGATGTTTAAGGTGAGGGTTCGGGTGAGGTTGAGGGATAGGCTGTTGTTGAGGGTTAGGGCTAGAGTGAGTTTTAGGCTTAGGGTGAGAGTGAGGGTGAGGGTTAGGGCGAGGGTGAGTGTTCGAGTGAGGGTTCCTGTGAGGGTGAGGGTTAGGTTGTGGGTTAGGGTTACGGTTAGGGTTCGGGTTAGAGTGAGGCTTAGGGTGAAGGTGAGGGTTAGGGTGAATGTGAGGGTTAGGGTTAGGGTTACGGTGAGGGTTAGGTTTAGGTTTAGGGTGAGGGTTAGTTTGAGGGGTAGGTTAAGTTTAGGGTGAGGTTGAGGGTTAGTGTGAGGGTTAGGGTTAGGATTAGGGTTAGGGTAATTTTGAGGATAAAGGTTAGGGTGATGTTTAGGGTGAGGGTGAGGGTTAGGGTTAGGGTTAGGTTAGGATTAGGGTGAGGTTTAGGTTTAGGGTGAGGGTTAGTGTGATGGTGAGTGTTAGGGTTATTGTCAGGGTGAGGGTTAGGTTTAGGATTAGGGTTAGTTTTAGGGTTAGGCTGAGAGTGAGGGTGACAGTGAGGGTGAGGGTTAGGGTTATTGTTAGGGTGAGGGTTAGGGTTAGTGTGAGGGTTAGGGTGAGGGTGATGGTTAGGGTGAGGGTGAAGGTGAGGGTGAGTGTTAGGATTAAAATTAGGATTATGGTGAGTTTTAGGGTTAGGGTGAGAGTTAGGGTTATGATTAGGGTTAGGGTTAGATTTAGGGTAATTGTTAGGGTTAGGGTTAGGGTTAGGGTGAAAGTGAGGCTGAGGGTTAGAGTTAAGTTTATTGTTAGGGTTAGGGTGAGGGTGAGGGTTAGGGTTAGGATTAGGGTTATGGTTAGGGTTAGGCTCTGGGTGAGGGTGAGGGTGAGGGCTCGGTTTAGGTTTAGGTTTAGGGTTAGGGTGAGTGCTAGTGTGAGGCTTAAGATTAGGGTCAGGTTGAGGATGAGGGTTTTGGTTAGGGAAGCTTTAGGTTTATTGTTAGGGTGTTGATTAGCTTGAGGGTGAGGGTTAATGTGAGGTTTAGGGTTAAGTTGGAGGTTAGTGTTAGAGTTAGGGTGAGGGTTAGGGTTAGGATGATGTTTAGGGTGAGGGTGAGGTTTAGGGTGAGTGTTAGTTTTCGGGTGAGGGTGAGGGTTAGTGTGTGGGTGAGGGTTAGGGTGAGGGTGAGGGTTAGGGTTTGGTTTAGGTTAAGGGTTAGGATTAGGGTTAGGATTAGGGTGAGGGGTAGTGTGAGTGTTAATGTTAAGGTTAGTGTGATGGTTAGGGTTAGTGAGAGGGTTAGGGATAAGTTTAGGTTTAGAGTTAGGATAAGTGTTAGGGTTCGGGTTCGGGTTCGGGTTAGGGTTAGGATTAGCATTAGAGTTAGGGTTAGCGATAGGGTAAGGTTTAGGATTAGGATGAGGGTTACGGTTAGGGTTAGGGTTAGTGTTAGGGTGAGGGTGAGGTTGAGGGTTCGGGTTAGGTTTAGGGTTATGGTGAGGCTGAGGGTAAACGTTAAGTTTAGGATTAGGGTTAGGGTTAGGGTTAGGGTTAGTCTTAGGGTGAGGGTGAGGGTGAAGTTGATGCTTAGTGATTGTGTTAGGCTTAGGGTGAGGGTTAGCATGAGCATTAGGCTGAGGATTAGTTTTAGGTTTAGTGTAAGCGTTAGGGTTAGTTTTAGGGTTAAGATGTGGTTTAGGGTTAGGTTTAGGGTTAGGATAAGGGATAGGCTGAGGGTTAGGGTTAAGGTTAGTGTGAGGGTTAGGTTTAGGGTTAGGGTTAGGGTTAGGGTGAGGGTAAAGTTTAGGGTGAGGGTTAGGGTTAGGCTTATGGTGAGGGTTAGGGAGAGGGTTAGGGTTAGGTTTATGGTTAGGATTAGGGTGAAGGTTAGAGTGAGGGTTAGGGTTAGGGTTAGGGTAAGGGTTAGGTTGTGGTTAAGGGTTAGTGTGAGGGTTAGGATGAGGGTGAGGGTTAAGTTTAGGGTGAGGGTAAGGGTTAAGGTCAGGGTTAGGGTGAGGGTGAGGGTTAGGGTTATCATTAGGGTACGGGTGAGGGTGAGGCTTAGTGTGAGGTTTAGAGTTAAGGTTAGGGATAGGGTGAGGACTAGGGTTAGGGTTAAATTTAGGGTGAGGGTTAGGCTGAGTTGTAGGGTTATGGTTAGAATGAGGTTTAGAATTACTATGAGCTTTATGGTTAAGGTTAGGGTTAGGGTGAGGGTAAGGTTTAGGGTCAGGGTTAGGGTTAGGGTGAGGGTTCGGGTGAGGATTCGGGTTAGGGTGTGGGAGACGGTTAGGGTTAGTGTGAGGGCTAGATTCCGGTTAAGGGTTAGGGTGAGGGTAAGGGTTAGGGTTAGGGTGATTCTAATGTTGAGCGTTAGGGTTAGGGTTAGGGTTATGGTGAGTTTGAGGGTTAGGGTTAGGGTTATGGTGAGGGTGAGAGCTGAGGTGAGGCTGAGGGTTATTGTGAGGTTGAGGTTGAGGGTTAGGATTAGGAATAGGGTTAAGGTTAGGGTTAGGATGAGTGTTAGGTTTAGTGTTACATTTAGGTTGAGGGTTAGCGTTAGGGTTAGGGTTAGGGTTAGGTGAGTTTGAGGATGAGGCTTAGGGTTAGGATTGGGGTTAGGTTTAGGGTTAGGGTGAGTGTTAGGGTGAGGGTGAGGGTTCGGTGAGGGTGAGGCTTAGGGTTTGGGTGAGGGTTAGGGTTAGGGTGAGGTTAGGGTTAGGGTTACTGTAAGGGTTATGTTGAAGTGAAGGGTTATTGTGAGGTTTAGTGTGAGGATGAGGGTTAGGGTTAGGGTGAGGCCTAGGGTGAGATTTAGGGTGAGGTTTAGGGTTGGATTTAGGGTTAGGTTGAGGGTGAGGTATGGGGTGAGGGTTAGGTTTAGGGTGAGGGTTAGGGATAGTTTTAGGGTGAGGGTGGGGGTCAGGGTGAGTGTTAGGGTTAGGTTTAGGGTTAGAATTAGGGTGAGGATGATGGTTAGGATTAGGGTTAGGATTAGGGATAGGATTAGGGTGAGGGTGAGGGTTAGGGTTAGGGGGAGTGTTAGGGTTAGTGTTACAGTTAGGGTGAGGGTTAGCGTTACTGTTAGGGTTAGGATGAGCATTAGGCTGAGGGATAGTTTTAGGGTTAGTGTGAGCGTTAGGGTTAGTTTTATGGTTAAGATGAGGTTTAGGGTTAGGTTTAGGGTTAGGATAAGGGATAGGCTGAGTGTTAGGGTTCAGGTTAGGGTGAGGGTTAGGTTTAGGGTTAGGGTTGGGGTGAGGGTTAGGGTGTGAGTAAGGGTTAGGGTGAGGGTTAGGGTGAGGGTGAGGGTTAGGGTTATGGTGAGGGTCAGGGTTAGGGTGAGGGTGAGCGTTAGGGTTAGCATTAGTGTAAGGGTGAGTGTGAGGCTTAGTGTGAGGGTTAGAATAAAGGTTAGGGATAGGGGTAGGATTAGGGTTAGGGTTAGGTTTAGGGTGAGGGTTAGGCTGAGGGGTAGGGTTACTTTTAGGATGATGTTTAGGTTTGGTGTGAGGTTTACTGTTAGGGTTAGGGTGAGGGTGAGGGTAAGGTTTAGGGTGAGGGTTAGGGTTAGGGTGAGGGTGAGGGTGAGGGTTTGGGGTAGGGTGTGGGTGACGGTTACGGTTAGTGTGAGGGCTAGGTTGGGTTTTAGGGTTAATGTGCGGGTTAGGGTGTGGGTAAGGGTTAGGGTGATGCTGATGGTGAGCGTTAGGTTTAGGGTTATGGTTAGGGTGAGGTTGAGGGTTAGGGTTAGGGTTATAGTGAGGGTGAGGGCTGAGGTGAGGGTGAGGGTTAATGTGAGGTTAAGGGTGAGGGTTAGGGTTAGGAATAGGGTAAGGGTTAGGGTTAGTCTGAGGGTGAGGGTGAGCGTGAGGCTTAGTGATAGTGTTAGGCTTAGGGTGAGGTTTACGTTTACTGTGAGGGTTATGGTTAATGTTAGGTTTAGGATTAGTTTGAGGGTAAGGGTTAGGGTGAGGGTTAGGGTGAGGGTGAGGGTTAGTGTTAGGGTTAGGGTTAGATTGAGGGTGAGCATTAGTGTGAGTGTGAGTGTTTGGGTGAGTGTGAGTGGGAGTGTGAGGATTAGGTTTAGGGTTAGGGTGAGAGTTAGGCTGAGGGTGTGGGTGAGGGTTAGGTTTAGGATTAGGGTTAGGGTTAGGGTTAGGCTTAGTGTGTGGCTTCAGGTTCGGGTTCGGGTTAGGGTTAGGTTTAGGGTGAGGGTTCGGAGTAGAGTTAGGGTTAGGGTTAGGATGAGGGTTAGGGTTAGGATGAGGGTTAGGCTGAGGGTTAGTATTAGGGTTAGGGTAAGGGTTAGGGTTAGTGTGAGGATTAGGGTTAGGGTTCGGGTTAGTGTGAGGGTTCGAGTAAAGGTGGAGGTTAGGTTGTGGGTGAAGATTATGGTTAGGTTGAATGCTAGCCTTAGGTTTAGGGTGAGTGTGAGGGTGAAGGTTAGGGGTAGGGTTACCGTTAGGTTGAGGGTTAGGATTAGGGTTAGGGTTAGGTTTAGTGTGAGGGATAGGGTGAGGTTCAGGGTTAGGGTTGGGATGAGGGTTAGGCTGAGGGTGAGGGTTAATGTGAGGTTGAGGGTGAGGGTTAGAGTTAGGGTTAGACTTAGGTGAGTTTGAGGATGAGGATTAGGGTTAGGATTAGGATTAGGGTTAGGGTTAGAGTGAGTGTTAGCGTGAGGGTGAGGGTTCGGTGAGGGTGAGGCTTAGGGTTTGGTTGAGGGATAGGGTTAGGGTGAGGATTAGGGTTAGGGTTACTGTAAGGGTTATGTTGAGGTGAAGGGTTATGGCGAGGTTTAGTGTGAGGATGAGGATTAGGGTTAGGGTGAGGGTTAGGGTGAGACTTAGGGTGAGTGTTAGGGTTAGGTTTACGGTTAGAATTAGAGTGAGGGTGATGGTTAGGATTAGGGTTAGCATTAGGGTTAGGTTGAGGGTGAGGGTGAGGGTAAGGGTTAGGGTGAGGGTTAGGGTGAGTGTGAGGGCTAGGGTTAGCATTAGTGTAAGGGTGAGGGTGAGGCTTAGTGTGAGGGTTAGAGTTAAGGTTAGGGATAGGGTGAGGGTTAGGGTTAGTGTTACTGTTAGGGTGAGGGTTAGTCTGAGGGGTAGGGTTACTTTTAGGATGAGGTTTAGGTTTAGTGTGAGGTTTATGGTTAGGGTTAGGTTTAGGGTGAGGGTAAGGTTTAGGGTCAGGGTTAGGGTTAGGTTGAGGTTTCGGGTGAGGATTCAGGTTTGGGTGTGGCTGACCGTTAGGGTTAGTGTGAGGGCTAGGTTCCGGTTTAGGGTTAGGGTGAGGGTAAGGGTTAGGGTTAGGGTGATGCTAATGGTGAGAGTTAGGTTTAGGGTTAGGGTTATGGTGAGGGTGAGAGCTGAGGTGAGGCTGAGGGTTAGTGTGAGGTTGAGGTTGAGGGTTAGGATTAGGAATAGGGTTACTGTTAGGGTTAGGATGAGTGTTAGGTTTAGTGTTATGGTTAGGGTGAGTGTTAGCGTTAGGGTTAGGTTTAGGACGAGCTTTAGGCTGAGGGTTAGGTTTAGGGTTAGTGTGAGTGTTAGGGTTAGGGTTAGCATTAGGTTTAGGGTTAAGTTTAGGATGAGGGTTAGGGTTAGGTTTACGGTTAGGGTGTGGGTGAACGTGAGAGTTATGTTTAGGGTTAGGCTGAGGGTTAGTGTTGGGGTGAGGGCTAGGGTAAGTGTGAATGTTAGGTTGAGGGTGACGGTGAGGGTGAGGTTTCCGGTTAGGTAAGGGTTATGGTTAGGTTTAGGGATTAGGATGAGAGTGAGGGTTAGTGTTATGTTGAGGGTTAGGGTGAGGTTGAGGTTTAGGGTTAGTGTTGGATGAGGATTAGGGTTAGGGTAAGATTGAGGGTGAGGATGAGGGTGAGGGTTAGTGTTAGAGTTAGTGTGAGGGTTAGGGTTACCGTGAGGGTTAGGGTTAGGTTTAAGTTTAGGGTGAGGGTGAGGGTGAAGGTTAGGGTTAGGGTTAGGTTTAGTATGAGGGTTAGGCTGAGGGTTAGGGTTAGGGTTAGTGTAAGTGATAGGGTTAGGGTTGCGGTGAGGGTTAGGGTTAGGTTTAGGGTTAGGGTTATCGTTAGGGTGAGGGTCAGATTAACATGAGGGTTAGATTTAGGGTTACTGTTAGGGTGAGTGTTAGGGTGTGGGTAAGGTTTAGGGTGAGGGTTAGGGTGTAGGTAACGGTTAGAGTAAGGGTTAGGATGAGGGTGAGGTTTAGGGTTAGGCTGAGGGTAAGGGTTAGGGTGAGTTTGAGTGTGAGGGTGAGGGTTAGTGTTAGCATGAGGGTTAGGGTGAGGGTGAGGGTTAGGGTGAGGGTTAGGGTAAGGGTGAGGTTTAGGGTTAGGGTTAGGGTGAGGGTAAAGGTTAGGGTAAGTGTTTGGGTGAGGGTGAGGTTTAGGTTTAACATTCGATTTACCGTTAGGGTTAGGATGGGTGTTAGGGTTAGGGTGAGGGTCAGGCTGAGGGTGAGGTTCAGGGTGAGGGTGAGTGTGAGGGTTAGTGTTAGGGTTAGTGTGACGGTTACTCTTAGGGTGTGGGTTAGGTTTAGGTTGAGGGTTAGGGTTAGATTAGGGGTAGGGTAAGAGTTTGAGCTACGGTTAGGCTTAGGGTCAGGGTGAGGATTAGGGTTAGGGTGAGGTTTAGGATGAGGTTGAGTATTAGTGTGAGGGTGAAGGTGAGGGTGAGGGTGAAGGTGAGGGTGAGGGTCAGGGTGAAGTTGAGGGTGAGGGTTTGGGTTAGGGTTAGGGTTACGGTGAAGGTGAGGGTGAGGGTTAGGTTAGGATTAGGGTTAGGGTTAGGGTTAAGCTGAGGGTAATGTGTGAAAGTGAAGGGTGAGGGTTAGGGTTAGGGTTAGGGTGAGGGTTAGTGTTAGTGTGAGGTTTAGTGTGATGGTGAGGGTCAGGGTGAGGATGAGGTTTAGGGTTAGGATTAGGGTTAGGGTGAGTTTTAGGGTTAGGATTAGGGTTAGGTTTAGGGTTAGGGTTAGGGTTATTTTTGGGTTAGGTTTTGGTTTAGGGTGAGGGTGAAGCTTAGCGTTAGGGTTAGGGTTAGGGTTAGAGTGAGGGTGGGGTTGAGGTTTAGGTTTAGGATTTGGTTTAGATTTAGGGTAAGCGTGAGGGGGAAGGGGAGGTTGAGGTTGAAGGTTAGGGATAGGGTTAGGTTTAGGTTGAGGGCTAGGATGAGAGTGAGGGTTAGTGTGAGAGTTAGGGTGAGTGTTTCAGTTATGTAAGGGTTAGGGTTAGGGTGAGGATTACTTTGATGGTGAGGGTTAAGCTGAATTTAGGTTTAGGTTGAGGGTTAGGGTTAGGGTTAGTGTGATGTTTAGGGTGAGGGAGAGGGTGAGGCTTAGGGTGAGGGTGAGGGTGAGAGTGAGGGTTAGGTTTAGGTTTAGGGTGAGGGTGAGGGTGAGGGTTAGGATTAGACCTAAGTTTAGGGTTAGGGTTAGGCTGAAGTTGAGGGTAAAGTTGAGGGTGAAGGTTAGGTTTAGGGTTAGGATTAGGGTTAGGGAGAGTGTTAGGGTGAGTGTGAGTGTTTGGGTGAGGGTGAGGGTTAGGTTGTGGTTGAGTGTAATGGTTAGTGTGAGGATTAGGGTTAGGGTTAGGGATAAGGTTATGCTGAGGGTAAGGGTTAGGGTGAGTTTTAGTGTGAGGATGTGGGTTAGGGTTAGTATTAGGGTTAGGGTGAGGTTTAGGATTAGGTTTAGGGTTAGGGTGAGGGTGAGGTATAGGGTGAGGGTTAGGGTTAGGGTGAGGGTGAGGTATAGGGTGAGGGTTAGGGTTAGGGTGAGGTTTAGGGTTAGGGTTAGGTTTAGGGTGAGAGTTAGGGTGAGGTGTCAGGATAGGGTTAGGGTGAGGGTTAGGGTTAGGGTTAGGGTTAGTGTGAGGATAAGGGATAGGGTGAGGGTTAGGGTGAGGGTGAGGGTTAGGGTTATCGTTAGGGTTAGGGTTAGGGTTAGGGTGAGGGTGAGTGTTCGGGTGAAGGTTAGGTTTATGGTTTGGGTTAGGGTGAGTGTTAGGGTGTGGGTAAGTGTTAGGGTGTGGGTTATGTTGACGGTGAAGTTAAGGGTTCGGGTGAGGGTAAGAATAAGGATGAGTTTTAGGGTGAGGTTGAGGGATGGGGTGAGGGTTTGGGTTAAGGTTAAGGATAGGTGAGGATTTGGGTTAGGGTTAGGTTAAGGGTGAGGTTTAGGCTGAGGGGTATGGTTAGGGTTAGGTTGAGGGTTAGGTTTAGTGTGAATGTTAGGGTTAGGGTTAGGGTGACAGTAAGATTTAGCATGAGGTTTATGGTGAGTGTGAGTTTTAGGGTTAGCATTAGGTTTAGGTTTAGGGCGAGTGCTGGGTTAGGTGTAGGGTTAGGGTAAGAGTGAGGGTGAGGGTTAGGGTTAGGGTTAGGTTGAGGGCTAGTGTTAGGGTTAGGGCTAGGATGAGGATGAGGGTTAGGGTGAAGCTCAGATTTGTGTTTAGGTAAGGGTTAGGTTTAGGGTTAGGTTGAGCATTAGGGTGAGGGTGTGGGTTAGGGGTAGGGTGAGGGTGAGGGTGAGGGTGAGTGTTAGGATAAGAGTTAGCGTTAGGGTAGGGTGAGGGTGAGGGTGAGGTTGAGGGTTAGGGTTAGGCTTAGTGTGAGTGTTAGGGTTACGGTGAGGGTTAGGGTTAGGGTGAGGGTTAGGGATAGGTTTAGGTTGAGGGTTAGGTTTATGGTCATGTTTAGTGTGAGGATGAGGTTTAGGGTGAGGGTGAGAGTTAGTGTTAGGTTTACGGGTAGGAATAGGGTTAGCATTAGAGTTAGGGTTAGGGTTAGCCTGAGGGTGGGGTTGAGGGTTAGGGTTAGGATTGCATTTAGCGTTAGGGTAAGGCTGAGGGGGAATGGGAGGTTGAGGGTGAGGGCTAGGTTGAGGGTGAGGTCTAGGTTGAGGTTGAGGGTGAGTTTGAGGGTTTCAGTTAGGTAAGGGTTAGGGTTAGGGTGAGGATTAGGGTGAGGGTGATGGTTAAGCTGAGGTTAGGTTTAGGGTGAGGGTTAGGGTTAGGTTTAGGGTGATGGTTAGGGTGAGGGTGATGGTTAGGGTGAGGGGTAGGGTTAGTGTTAGGGCGAGAGTTAGGGTTAGGGTGCTGTTTATTGTGAGGGTGAGGGTTAGGGTGAGGTTGAGGGTGAGGTTGAGGGTTCGGGTTAGGGTTAGGTTTAGAGTGAGTGTGAGGGTGAGTTTAAGGATTAGGAATAGGTTTAGGGTTAGGTTTAGGCTGAGGTTGAGGGTCAGGGTGAGGTTGTAGTTTAGGGATAGGGTTAGGGTTAGGTTTAGGGTGAGGGTTACGGTTAGTGTGAGGGTTATGGTTAGGGTTAGGGATAGGGTGAGCATAAGGGTTAGGGTGAGGGTTAGGGTGAGGGTGAGGTTTAGGGTTACGGTTAGGTTTAGGGTGAGGGTTAGCGTTTGGGTGATGTTTAGGGTGAGGGTGAGGGTTAGGGTGAGGATGAGGGTTCAGCTGAGGGTGAGGGTTCGGATGAGGGTGAGGGTTAGGGTGGCGGTGAAGGTTAGGGTGAGTGTTGGGTTTAGTTTTAGAGTTACGTTTAGGCTGCTCATTAGGGTTACAGTTAGAGTGAGGTGTAGGGATAGGGTTAGGGTGAGGGTTAGGGTTAGTGTGAGGGTTAGGGTTAGGGTTAGGGTTAGTGTGAGGATAAGGTTTAAGGAGAGGGTTAGGATGAGGGTGAGGTTTAGGGTTAGCGTTAGGGTTAGGGTAAGAGTTAGGGTGAGGGTTAGCGTTAGGGTGAGTGTTAGGGTTAGTGTTAGGGTGAGGGTTAGGTTTAGGGTGAGGTTGATTGTTAGTGTGAGGGTGAGGTTGAGGCTGAGTTTTGAGGTGAGGGTGAGGGTGAGTGTGAGGGTGAGGCTTAGGGTTAGGGTTAGGGTTAGGGTGAAGGTGAGGGTGAGCCTTAAGTTAGGATTAGGGTTAGGGTTAGGTATGGATGAGGGTGAGTGTGAAAGTGATGGGTGAGGGTTAGGGTTAGGGTTAGGGTGAGGGTTAGTGTTAGTGTGAGGGTTAGTGTGATGGTGGGGGTCAGGGTGAGGCTGAGGGTTAGGGTTAGGATTAGGGATAGGGTGAGTTTTAGTGTTAGGGTTAGGGTTAGGTTTAGGGTTAGGGTTAGGCTGAGAGTGAAGCTTAGCGTTAGGGTTAGGGTTAGCGTTAGAGTTTGTTTGGGGTTGAGGGTTCGGTTTAGGATTATGGTTAGGTTTAGGGTAAGGCTGAGTGGGAAATTTAGGTTGAGGGTGAGGGTTAGGGTTAGGGTTAGGTTTAGGGTGAGGTCTAGGATGAGGGTGAGGTTTAGGGTGAGGGTTTCAGTTATGTGTTAGGGTTAGGGTGAGGATTCCGGTGATGGTGAGGGTTAAGCTGAGTTTAGGTTTAGGTTGAGTCATAGGGTTAGGGTTAGGGTGAGGTTTAGGGTTAGTGTGATGTTTAGGTTGAGGGTGAGGGTGAGGCTTAGGGTGAGGGTGATGGTGAGGGTGAGGGTTATGCTTAGGGTTAGGGTGAGGGTGAGGATTAAGATTAGGAATAAAGTTAGGGTTAAGGTTAGGCTGAAGGTGACGGTCAGGGTGAGGGTGAAGGTTAGGTTTAGGGTTAGGATTAGGGTTAGGGAAAGTGTTAGGGTGAGGGTGAGTGTTCGGCTGAGGGTGAGGGTTAGGTTGTGGGTGAGCATTATGGTTAGGTTGAGGATTAGGGTTAGAGTTAGCGTTAAGGTTATGGTGCGGGTAAGGGTTAGGGTGAGGTTTGGTGTGAGGATGTGGGTTAGCGTTAGTGTTAGTTTTAGGGTGAGGTTTAGGGTTAGGATTAGGTTTAGGGTGAGGGTGAGGTATAGGTTGAGGGTTAGGGTTAGAGTGAGGGTTAGGGTTAGGGTTAGGGTTAGGGTGAGTGTAAGGGTGAGGTTTAGGGTTAGGGTTAGGTTTAGGGTGAGGGTGAGGTATAGGGTGAGGGTTAGGGTTAGAGTGAGGGTTAGGGGTAGGGTTAGGGTTAGGGTGAGGGTGAGGGTGAGTGTTAGGGTTAGGTTTAGTGTTAGAGTTAGGGTTAGGCTGAGGGTGATGGGGATGGTGAGGGTGAGGTTTAGGGTTAGGATAAGGGTTAGGGTTAGAGTTAGAGTGAGAGTTAGTGTTAGGGTTAGGGTTAGGATAAGGGTTAGGCTGACGGTTAGGGTTAGGATTAGTGTGAGAGTTAGGGTTAGGGTCACGGTTAAGGTCAGGTTTAGGGTTAAGATAATGGTTAGGCTGAGGGTTATGTTTAGGATTAGTGTGAGGTTTAGGTTTAGGGTTAGGTTAAGGGTGAGGGTGAGGGTTAAGGTTAGGGTGAGGGTTAGGGTGAGGGTGAGTGTTAGGGTTGGGCTGAGGATTAGGGTGAAAGTTGGTTTAGGGTAATGTTAGGGTGAGGGGTATTGTGTGGGTAAGTGTTAGGGTGAGGGATTGGTTGAGGGTGAGGGTTAGGGTTAGGTTGAGTGTAAGGGTTATGGTGAGGATTAGGGTGAGGGTTCGGGTTCGGTTTAGCATTACGGTTAGGGTGAGGGTGAGGGTTAGGGTGAGTGTTTGTGTTCAGGTTAAGGACAGGGTGAGGATTAGGGTTAAGGTTTGGTTTAGGGTGAGGGTTAGGCTGAGGAGTAGGGTTAGAGTTAGTGTTTGGGTTAGGTTTAGTGTGAGGGTTAGGGTGAGTATAAGTTTTAGGGTTAAAATGACGGTTAGCTTTAGTGTTAGGATGAGGGTTAGGGTTAGGTTGAAGTTTAGGGTGAGGGTGAGGGTGAGGCTTAGGATTAGGGTTCGGGTAAGGGTTAGTGTTAGGGTGAGGGCTAGGGTAAGGGTAAGGGTTAGGGTGAGGTTGAGTGTGAAGGTGAGGTTTTTGGTTAGGTATGGGTTACAGTTAGGGTAAGGGTGAGAATTAGGGTGAGGGTGGGGGTGAAGGTTATGGTAAGGTTTAGTGTTAGGGTAAGGTTTACGGCTAGTGTGAGGGTTATGGTTAGTGTTAGGGTTAGGGTTATGGTGAGGTTAGCTTTAGGGTGAGGGTTAGGGTTAGGGTTAGTTTGAGGGTTATGGTTAGGGTGATGTTTAGTGTGAGGGTGAGGGTTAGGGTGAGGTTGAGTGTTCGGGTAAGAGTTAGGGTTAGGTTTAGGGTTATGGATAAGGTTAGGTTGAGAGTAAGTGTTAGGATGAGGGTTAAGGTGAGTGTGAAGGTTAGGGTTAAGGTAAGGGTTAGGGTTTGGGTTAGGGTTAGGGTGAGGGTAGGGTTAGGGTTAGGGTTAGGGTTTGGACGAGGGTTAGGCTGGGGGTTAGGGTTAGGTTCGGGTGAGGGTTAGGGTTAGGGTTAGGGTGAGGGTGAGTGTGAGGGTTAGAGTTAGTGTTAGGTTTAGGGTTAGGATAAGGGTTAGGCTGAGGGTTAGGTTTAGGGTTAGTGTGAGTGTTAGGTTTAGGGTCCGTGTTTGGGTTAGGTTGAGGGTAAAGATTCTGGTGAGGGTAACGGTTAGGTTGAGGTTTAAGGTCAGGGTGAGGGTCAGGATTAGCTTTAGGGTTTGGGTGAGGGTTAGGGTTAGAGTTACGTATAGGGTGAGGATTACTGTTAGGGTTATATTAGGGTGAGGGTTAGGCAGAGGGGTAGGTTTAGGGTTAGGGTTAGGGTGAGGGTTAGTGTGAGGGTTAGGGTTAGGGTTAGGATTAGGGTGAGGCTGCGGGTGAGGGTAAGGGTTAGGGTGAGGTTTAGGTTGAGGTTGAGGTTTAAGGTTAGCATTCGGATTAGTGTTACGGGTTTAGGGTTTAGGCATAGAGTGAGGATGAGGGTTAGTGTTAGCATTAGGGTTAGGATAAGGTATAGTGTAAGGGTTAGGGTTAGAGTTAGGATTAGGGATATGGTTATGGTTAGGCTGAGGGTGGGGGTGAACGTGAGGGTGAGGTTTAGGGTTAGGGTTAGGTTTAGAGTGAGGGCTAGAGTGAGGGTGTGGGTTAGGATGAAGGCATGGGTGAGGGTGAGGGTTTCGGTTAGGAAAGGCTTACAGTTAGGGTTAGGGTGAGGATTAGAGTGAGGGTGAGCTTTAAGGTGAGGATTAGGGTTAGTGTGAGCATTAGGGTTAGGGTTAGGGTTAGGGTTATTGTAAGATTGATGTTTAGGGTGAGGGTTAGGGTTAGGGTGAAAGTGAGGCTGAGGGTGAGGGTAACGGTGTAGGTGAGGTTTAGGTTTAGGGTGAGGGTTAGGGTGACTGTGAGGGTTAGGGTGAAGGTTAGGGTTAGGGTTAGGTTTAGGGTGAGGTTTATGATTAGGTTAAGGGTGAGGGGTACGGTGAATGGTAGGGTTAGGGTTAAGGTGAGGATTATTGTTAATGTGAGGGTTAGGGTTAGGGTTAGGGTTAGTGTGAGGAAAAGGTTTAGGGTGTGAGTTTTTGTGAGAGTGCGGGAAAGGGTTAGCGTTAGGGTTAGGGTGGGAGTTAGGCTTAGGGTTAGGTTTAGGGTTAGGATAAGGGTTAGGCTGAGGTTTAAGCTTAGGGTTAGTGTGAGTGTTAGGTTTAGGGTTAGGGTTTGGGTTATGTTGAGGGTAAAGTTTAGGGTGAGGCCTAGGGTGAGGGTGAGGGTTAGGGTTAGGATGCGGATTAGGGTGAGGGTTAGGCTTAAGGTAATGGTTAGGATTAGGGTGAAGTTTAGGGTGAGGGTTAGGTTTAGGGTTAGTTTAGGATGAGGGTTAGGGTGTGGGTAAGTGTTATGGTGAGGGTTAGAGTGAGGGTGAGGGTTAGGTTTAGTATTAGGGTTAGGGTGAGAGTGAGGGTTATGGTGAGGGTTAAGGTTAAGGTTAGGGATAGGTTGAGGATTAGGGTTAGGGTTAGGTTTAGGGTGAGGGTTAGGCTGAGGGTTAGGGTTGGGGTTAGGGTGAGGCTTAGGTTTAGTGTGAGGTTTAGGGTTAGCTTTAGGGTGATTGTTAGGTTTAGTGTGAGGGTTAGGGTTAGGGTTAGGGTGAGGGTAAGAGTTAGGTTGAGGGTGAGGTTTAGTGTTAGCATTAGGTTTAGGGTTAGGGTTAGGATGAGGGTTAGGGTTAGGGTGAAGGTGAGGTTGAGGGTGAGGGTGAGTGTTAGGGTTAAGTTTAGTGTGAGGGTTAGTGTTAGGGTGAGGGTTAGGTTTAGGGTGAGGGTTAGGTTTAGATTAAGGGTTAGGGTGAGGGTTAAGGTTATGGTTATGTTTAGGGTTAGGGTGATGTGCCGGGATAGGGTTAGGGTGAGGGTGTTTGTTAGTGTGAGTATAAAGTTTAGGGTGAGGGTTAGGGTGAGGGTGAGGATTAGGGTTAGCGTTAGGGTTAGGGTGAGGGTTAGGGTGTGGATGAGGGGGAGGGTGAGCGTGAGGGTGAGGGTGAGGGTTAGGTTGTGGTTGAGGATTAGGGTTAGGGTGAGGGTTCGCATTAGGTTTAGGTTTAGTGTGAGTGTAAGGGTTAGTGCTGGATTACGGTTAGGTTGAGAGTTAGGCTTAGGGTTAGGGTTAGGGAGATGGGTATTGTTAGGGTTAGGGTGAGATTTAGGGTGAGTGTTAGGGTTCGGGTAATGGTGAGGGTGACCCTAACCCTCACCCTAACCCTTACACTAACGCTAACCCTCACACTCACCCTAAACCTCACCCTAAACCTAACCCTACCACTCTCCCTAACCCTCAAACTAACCCTAACCATAAGCATAGTCCTCAACCTAACCCTAACCCTTCCCCTAACCCTCACACTCACACTAACCCTAAACCTAAAACTAATCCTCACCGTAACCCTAATCCTCACATACACACTAACCCGAACCCTCATCCGAACCCTCACCATCAACTGAAATCTCATCCTCCCCCTAACCCTCACCCTAAATCTCACTCTAACCCTAACCCTCACCCTAACCCTTACCCTAACCCAAAACCTCATCCTCACACTAACCCTCATCCTAATCATTACCATAATCCTAACTTTCACCCTAAACCTAACCCTAACCCTTACCCTCAATATAACCCTAAACCTAACCCAACACTAATCCTCAACGTAAACCTAACCCTCGCCCACACCCTAACCCTCATCATCACCCGAAACCTCATCCTCACCCTAACACTCACACTAACTCTAACCCTAACCCTTATCATAAACCTAACCCTCACATTCACCCCAAGCCTAACACTAACCCTAACCCTAAACCTAACCCTCACCCTCACCCTAAACCTAACCCTCACCCTAACGCTCATCCTATCCCTAAAGCTAACCCTACACCTCACCCTCACCCAAACCCTCACCATAACCCTTATCCTCACACTAACCCTAACCATAACCCTAACCCTAACCTCACACTAATCCTAATCCTCAACCTATCCCTAACCCTAAACCTAACCTTCACCCTATCCCTCACCCTCACCATAACTCTAATGCTAACCCTAACTCTCAGCCTCACCCTAACCCTCAACCTAACCCTTAACCTCACCCTAAGGCTAACGCTCACCGTCACCCTAAAGATCACCCTAAACCTTACACTAACTCTAACCCGCAAACTAACCCTAACCCTAACCCTAATGATCACCCTAACCCTCACCCTCACCCTAACCCTAAACCTAAGCCTAACCCTCAACCTAACCCTAATCCTCACACTCACACTAACCCTCACCCTTACCCTTACCCTCACACTAACCCTTTCCCTAACCCTAACCCTAACCCTATCACCAGAACACTCACCCTCACCCTAACCCTCACACTCACACTAAACATCACCCTAAACCTAACACTCACCCTAAACCTAACCCTCGCCCTAACCCTAACCCTCACCGTAACCCTAACACTCACACTAACCCTAACCCTCACCCTCACTATCACCCTCACCCTCACCCTAAACTAACCCTAACCCTCATCCTAACACTCACCCTCTCCCTCACCCTCACCCTAACCCTAACCCTAAGCTACACATCACCCTAATCCTCACTATAACCCTAACCCTAACCTTTACCTAAACAAAAACCTCACCCTCACCCTCACCCTAACCCTCACCCTCACCCTAGCCCATACCCTAACACTAACCCTCAACCTAACCCAAACCCTTACCCTCACCCTAACCCTAACCCTAAACCTAAACCGAACCCTAACACTCATCCTAACCCTAACCCTAAACCTAATGCTAACCCTAAAACTCACACTCACCCTAATCCTCACCATAACCCTTACTGTCACCCTAACCCTAACCCTAAGCCTCACACTAAACCTAACCCTCACCATAACCCTAACCCTACCACTCAGCCTAACCCTCACCCTAAACCTAACCCTAACCCAAATCCTCATCCTATCCTTAACCTTAACCCAAACCCTTACCTATCCCTCATCCTCATCCTAACCCTCACACTTATCCTTACCCTCACCCAAACCCTAACCCTCACCCTCAACCTAACCCTCACCGTAACACTTTCCCACACCCTAACACTCACCCTAACCTGAAACATAAACCAAAACTTCACTCTAACCCTCAACCTAACCCTAACCTTAACCCTCACCATAATATTCAACCTAAACTTTACCCTCACCCTAACACTTACCCTAACCCTAAACCTAACCCTCAGACTAACCCTAACCTCAACCCTAACCCTCAACCTAACCTTTATCCTAACCCTAAACCTAAACCTAACCCTCACCCTAAACCTAACCCTAACCCTAACCCTACCCTCACACTAACCATAACCTTAACACTCATAACCCTAACCCTAACCCTCTTTTTAACCCTAACCCTCAACCTCACCCTCCACATCACCCTCAGCCTAACCCTAATCCTAACCCTAATCCTAACCCTAATCGTAACCCTCACCCTCAACCTCACACTAACTCTAAACCTAAACCGAAACCTAACACTCACCCTCACCCTCACCCTAACCCTAACCCTCACCCTATACCTCACCCTCACCCTAACCCTAACCCTAACCTGAACCTGAACCTGAACCCGAACCCTCACCCGAACCCTAACACTCACCCTAACCCTAACCTTATCCCTAATCCTTAACCTAACCCTCACCTTCAAACTGACCCTAACTCTAACCCTAAACCTAAACCTGACCCTCACTCTCACCCTCACCCTAATCCTCACCCTCACCCTAAACATCAAACTAAACCAAACTTCAGCTTAACCCTCAAGCTGACCCTAACCCTAACAATAACCCTCTCCTTCACCCTAACCCTCACCGTCACCCTAAATCTCGCCCTAACCATTACCTCAGCCTAACCCTTACCCTAACCCTAACCCTAACAGTAACACTAACCCTCACCCTAACAATCATCCTAACACTTACCCTAACTCTCACCCTAACCCTAACCCTAACGCTAACCCTAACACTAACCCTCACCCTAACCCTAAGGCCTAACCCTAACCCTCACCCTCACCCTAACCCTCACCCTAACCCTTACCGTCCCACGAACCCTAACCCTAATCCTCAGCCTAACCCTCATATTAAACTTAATCTTAATCCTAACCCTCACCTTACCCTTAACCCTAAACCTAATCCTAAACCTCACCTTAACCCTACCCCTCACACTCACCTTCAACCTCACCCTTAGCCTAACCCTAACACTATTGCTAATCCAAACCGTAACCCTCACCCTCACCCTAACTCTAAACCTAACCCTAAACAAGCCCTCACCCTAACCCTAAACCTATCCCTAAACAAGCCCTCACCCTAACCCTAAACCTATCCCTAAACTTCACCCTAACCCTAACCCTAATCCTAAATCTAAACCTCACCCTCACCCTCACCCTCACCCTAACCCTAACACTCACCCTAACCTTAACCGTAACCCTAACCTTAACCCTCACCCAAACCCTAACCCTCACCCTCACCCTCAACCTCACCATCACCCTCAACCTACCCCTCACCCTCACACTCACTCTAACCCTAACCATAACCCTAAACCTTACCCTAAACCTAACCCTCAACCTCTCCATCACCCTCACCATCACCCTCAACCTAACCCTCACACTCACCCTCAACATAAACCTAACCCTAACCATAACCCTCAACCTAATCTTTTTTTTAAATTTAATTTAATTTTATTTGTGAACATACTGTACAGAGGGGTTACAATTTCATGGGCAGGATAATGCGTACATTTCTTACCAAGCATTGCAGCCTCCTCCTTTGGTTTAGCATTCTTACCAAACACCTAAGCCTAATCCTAAAACTAACCCTCACCTTCACCCTCACCCTAAACCTAAATCTGATCCTAACCCTAACCATAACCCTAACACTCACACTCACCCTATCCCTCCCCGTAACCCTAACGGTCAGCCGAAACCTAACCCTCACCCACACCCTAACCCTAACCCAACCCTAAAACTCACCCTAAACATAATCCTAACCCAAGCACTCACCATCACCCTCACCCTCACCCTAACCCTCACCCTCACCCTCACCTTCAGCCTAAACCTAACCCTAAACCCAATCCTAACCCTCACGGTCAATTTAACACTAACCCTCAACGTCAACCTCACCCTAACCCTCACCCTCACCCTAAGCAGTACTCTCACCCTAACCCTCACCCTAACCCTAACAAAAACCCTCATCCTAACCCTAACCCTCACCCTAAGCTAACCCAAAGCCTCACTCTAACCCTCACCCTAACCCTAACGCTAACCCTAACCCTAACCCTCACCATAAACCTCACCCTAACCCTTAAACTCAACAAAACCCTGACCCTAACCCTAACCCTAATATGCACTCTAACGCTAACCCTCACCCAAAACCTAACACTCAATTTCACCCAAATCATCAACCGAACCCTTACAATCACATTAACCCTAACCCTAACCCTAATTCTATACCTATCCCTCACCCTAACCTTAACACTAACCCTAACCCTAACCATCACCCTTACCCTAACTTTCACCCTCACCCTAAATAACAACTTAGACCTAAGCATCACCCTAACCCTAACACTCACCCTAAATCTAATACTCACGGTAAACCTCACCCTAACCCTAACACTAACCTTAACCCTCACTCTCACCATAACCCTCACCCTCACCCTTATCCTAACACTAACCCTAACCCTCACCCTAACCCTAACCCTCACCCTAACACTAACCATAACCCTAACACTAACCATAACCCTAATGCTCACAATCACCCTCACCTTCACCCGAACCCTCATCTTCACCAGAACCCTCACTCTCACACTAAACATCAACCTAACCCTAACTTTCACCCTAACCCCGACCTTAACCCTCACCCTAACCCTAACCCTCTGCCTAACCCTCACCCTCAACCTGATCCTCACCCTAACCCTAACCCTAACCCTTAATTAACCCTAAACCTAACCCTCAACCTGACCCTCACCCTAACCCTATCCCTAACCCTCACCCTCACGCTAAACAGTACACTCACACTAACACTCACCCTAAACCTAACCCTCACCCTAACCATCACCCTAACCCTAACAATAACCCTAACCCTCACACTCACCCTAACCCTCACACTAACCTTAAACCATACACTAACCCTAAGTCTAACCCTAACCATAACTGTCACACTAACAATAACCCTCACCCTAACTCTAATCCTACCCCTCACCCTAACCCTCACCCTAAGCCTAAACCTAACCCTATCACTAACCCTCACCCTAACCCTAACCCTAACCCTCACCCTCACCCTAACCCTCATGGTCACCCTAACCCTTACCCACACTCTAAACCTCACCCTAAACCTAACACTAACCCTCACCCTCACCCTCACCCTCAACCTAACACTAAACCTAAGCCTAAGGCTCACCCTAACCCTAACCCTTACCCTAACATTAAACCTAGCCCTCAACCTAACCCTCACCTTAAACCTAACCCTAATCCTAAACCTCAACCTAAACCTAACCCTAACCCTCACCCTAAACCTAATCCTTACCCTAACCCAAACCCCAACACTCACCCTAACGCTAACCCTAAAACTAACCCTCACCCTCACCCTCACCCTCAACCTAACCCTAACCCTAACCCTAACCCTAATCCTAACCCTCACCCTCACCGTCACCCTCATCCTCAACCTCACCCTCACCCTAACTCTCACTCTCACCCTAACCCTAACCCTAAAGCTAAACCTCACCCTCACACTCACTCTAACCCTAACCCTAACCCTAACAATAACACTAACCCTAACCCTAACCGTAATCCTAACAATAACACTCACCCTAACCCTAACCCTAACAACTACCCTAAACTTAACCCTCAACATCAACCTCACTCTAACACTAATGCTAACCCTAACCCTCACCCTAACCCTTATCCTCACACTAACACTAACCCTATACATAACCCTAACCCTCATACTAACCCTAACCCTCACCTTAAACCTAACCCTACCCCTCCTCCTAACACTCCCCCTAACCCTAACCCTAATGCTTACCCTCACCCTAACCATAATATTAACCCTAACTATCAAACTCACCCTAAGCCTCACTGTCACCCTAAAACTCACCCGAACCCTAACCCTCACACACACCCTAATCCTCAACCTCACCGAACCCTAACCCTCACCCACATCCTAACCCTCATCCTCACCGAACCCTCACCTGAACCCTCACCCGAACCCTCACCCTAACCCACAACCTCAACCTAAACATCGCCCTAACCCTAACCCTCACCCTAATCCCCACCCTAACCCTCACCTTAACCTTAACCCTCAACCTAAACCTCACTCTCAACTTACCCCTCACCCTAACCCTATCCTTCAACCTCACCCTCACCCTCACCCTAAGCCTAACTCTAACTCTAACCCTAATCCTAAATCAAACCTCACCCTAATCCTAAAACTAACCATCACCGGCACCCTCAACCTAACCCTAAACTTAAACCTAACCCTCACCCTAACTCTAACGCTTACCCTGACCCTCACCCTACCCCTAAACCTAACACTCAGCCTAAACCTCATCCTAACCATCAAAGTAACCCTAACCATCACCCTAACACTAACCTAACCCTCACGCTCACCCTCACCCTCACCCTCACCGTCAGCCTAACCCTAAACCTAACCCTAATCCTAACCCTAACCCTCACCCTCACCCTAACCCTCCCCCTAACATTTAACCTCACACTAACCCTAACCCTAAACCTAACCCTAACACTCACACTAACCCTAACTTTCAGCTTAACCCTAACCTTACCCCTCAACCTAACCCTCACCCTAACCCTAATCCTCACACTAACACTCACCCTGACCCTAGGCCCAACCCTCACCCTTACCCTAACTCTCACAGTTACCCTAAACCCAACCTAACCCTAACCCTAACCAACACCCTCACCCTCACCCAAAACAGAACCCTCAGAATAACCCTCACCCTCACCCTCACCCTAACCCTCATCCTCACCCTAAACCTCAGCCTAACCCTAACCCTCACCCAAACCCTAAACCTTACCCTAACCCTAAACCTAACTCTAACACTAACCCTGACCCTAACCCTCACCCTAACCATCGCCCTAATCATAACGATAACCCTAACCCTTACTTCATACTACACTTAACCCTAACCCTAACCCTCACGCTAACCCTAACCCTAACCCTAACCCTCACCCTAACCCTAAACCTTACCCTAACTCTAACACTAACCCTCACTCTAACATTAACGCTAGCCCTAACCCTCAACCTAACCGTCACCCTATCCCTAACGCTAACCCTAACCCTCACCCTCACCCTAACCTCATCCTAGCACTTAACCTCACAATAAACCTAACCATAACCCTAACCCCAACCCTCACCTTAACAGTAACCCTCACCCTAACCCTAAACCTACCCCTCACCCTAAACCTCACCCTCAATCTAACCCTAAACCTAACCCTCACCTGAAAACTAACACTAACCCGCACATTCACCCTAAAGGTCACCATCACCCTAAATCTTACCCTAAACCTAACCCTCACCCATACCCTAACCCTCACTCTCAACCGAACCCTAACCCTCACCCTAACCCTTATCCTCACCTTAAACATCACCCAACCCTACCCCTCATCCTTAATCTAACCCTAACCCTCACCCGAACCCTAACCCTCACACTAACCCTCACCCTCAACTTAAACCTCACCCTAACAATAAGCCTAACCCTTACCTAACCAAAAACCTCACCCTCACCCTCAATCTCACCCTAAAAATTACTCTCAACCTAGCCCTCAACCTAACACTAACCCTAAACCTAAACCTTACTCTCAACCTCACCCTAGCCCTCAGCCTAACCCTTACCCTAACCCTAACCCTAACACTCACCCTCACCCTCACGCTCACCCAAAACCAAACCCTAATTCTAACCCTAACACTCAACCTCACCCTAACACTAAACCTACCTTTAACTTCACACTAACCACAACTCTAACCCTAACCCTAAACGTCACAGTAAACCTAACCCTCAACCTAACCCTAACCCTACTCCTCACACTAAGCCTCAACCTCACCTAACACTAAGCCAAAACCTCAACCTCACCCTAACCCTCACCTTCACCCTAACCCTAACCCTAACCCTAACCCTCACCCTCAACCGAACCCTCATCCTCACCCAAACCCTCACCCTCACCATAAACCTCACCCTAACCTTTATCCTCATACTAACCCTAACTCTAACCCTAACCCTAACCCTCACCCTACCCCTAACCCTAACCCTAACCCACACCTTAAACCTAACCTTAACCCTCACCCTCACCCTAACCCTAACCCACACCTAAAACCTAACCCTAACCCTCATCCTCACCCTAACCCTCACCGTCACCTTAACCCTCACAATAAACCTAACAATAACCCAAAGAGTAACCCTCCCCCTCACCGGAACACTCATCCTCACTCGAACCCAACCCTCACCCTAACCCTCAGCCTCACCCTAAACATCACCCTAATCATAACCCTCAAACTAACCCTCACCCCCACCCTAATCGTCACCCTAACCCTAACCCTAATCCTTACCTACCCGAAAACCTCACCCTCACACTCAGCCAAAACCTCACCCTTACCATAGCCCTCACCCTAAATCTAAACCTCACCTTAACCCTAACCCTAAACCTGACCCTCACCCTCACACTAAACCTAACCATAACCCTAAACCTCAGAATAAACCTAACCCTTACCCTTACCCTAACCCTAACCCTCACACTCACCCAAACACTCACCATAAATCTAAACCTAATCCTAACCCTAAACTTCACCCTCACCCTCACCGTCACACTCACCCTAATCCTAAACCTAACCCTAACACTAACCCGAAAGTTTACTCTCACCCTAACCCAAAAAATAACCCTAAACATAACCTTAACCCTAATCCTAACCCTAACCCTAAACCTTATCCTAAACCTAACCCTAAAAGTCACCCTAAACCTAATCCTAACCCTATCACTCACCATCACGCTCACCCTCACCCTGACCCTCATCCTCACCCTCACCCTCACCCTCAGCCTAAACCTAACCCTAAACCTAATCCTAACCCTAACCCTCAACCTCACCCTAACCCTAACCCTAAACCTAACCCTCACTGTGACCGTCACCCTCACCGTCACCTTAACACTCACCTTCAACCTCACCCTCACCCTAAACCTCACCCTCACCCTAAGCAGTACTCTCACCCCAACCCTCACCCTAAACCTAACCATAACATTCATCCTAACACTAACCCTCACCCTAACCATAACCATAACCCTTAACCTCACCCTCACCCTAAGCCCCACCTGAACCTGCAACCTCACACTAACCCTAACTCTAACCCTAACCCTACCCCTCACCCTAACCCTCAGCCTAAACCTAATCCTAACCATAAACCTCACCCTCACCCTAACCCTCAACCTCAACCTAACCTTGACCCTCACCTTCACTCTAACCCTCACTCTCCCCCTAACCCTCACCCTAACTCTAACCCTAACCCACAAACGAAATGTCACCCTCACCCGAACCCTCACGCTCACCCAAACCCTCAATCTCACTCCAACACTCAGCCTCACCCTAAAATTCACCATAACCATAAACCCACATTCTAACCCTAACCCTAACTTTCATCCTAACCCTCAACCTAAACCTCACCCTCACACTAATCTTCACCTTAACCCTAACCCTAACCCTTACCTAACCAAAACCCTCACCCTAACCCTCACCCTCACTCTCACCCTAACCCTCACCCTATTCCTAACCCTAACCCTCACCCTAACCCTAACTCTAACCCTCATCCTCACCCTCACCCTCACCCTCACAGTAAACCTAACCCTATCCCTAAACCTCACCCTAACCCTCACCCTAACCCTAATGCTAAACTAAACCTCACCCTAACCCTAACCCTAACCCTAACCCTCAGCCTAACCCTAACCCTTACCCTTACCCTAACTCTAACCCTCTCACTCACCCTAACCCTCACCCTAAACCTAAACCTAATCCTAACACTAAAATTCACCTTCACCCTCACTGTCACACTCTGCCTAACCCTAACCCTAACCCTAATCATAACCCTAACCCTCACCCTCACCATCAACCTAAACCTAACCCTAACCCTAACCCTAACCCTAAACTTTACTCTCAACCTATACCTAACAATAACCCTAACCCTAACCCTAATCCTAACCCTAACCCTCAACCTAATGCCAAACCTAACGCTATAATTCCCCCTAACCCTAATCCTAACCCTAACACTCACCATCACCCACACCCTCACCCTAACCCTCACCCTCACCCTCACCCTCAGCCTAACCCTAACCCTAACCCTAATCCTAACCCTAACCCTCAACCTCACATTAGCCCTAACCCTAAACCTAAACCTCACCGTAACCATCACCCACACCGTCACCTTAACACTCACCCTCAACCTCACCCTCATCCTAAGCAGTACTCTCACCCTAACCCTCACCCTAACCCTTTTCATAACCCTCATCCTAACTCTAACCATCACCCTTACCCTCACCCTAACCCTAACCATAACACTTACCCTCACCCTAAACCTAACTCCAACCCTAACCTTCAACCTCAAACTAACCCTAACTCTAAGCCTAACCCTAACCCTCACACTAACACTAACCCTCATCCTAACCATAAATCTACCCCTCACCCTAACCCTCAGCCTAAACCTAACACTAACCCTAAACCTCACCCTCACCCTAACCCTAACCCTTTCCCTCAACCTAACCCTAACCCTCATGCTCACCCTAACCCTCACTTTCACCCTAACCCTCACCCTAACCCTAACCAAAAAACTAACCGTCACCCTCACCCGAACTCTCACCATCACCCGAAAGCTCAATATCACCCCAACCCTCAGCCTCACCCTAAACATCACCCTAACCCTAACCCTCACTCTAACCCTAACCCTAACCCTCACCCTAACCCTAACCCTCAACCTAAAACTCAACCTCACCATAATCCTCACCCTAACCCTAACTCTAACCCTAACCTAAATGAAACCCTCACCCTCACCCTCACTATCACCCTAACCCTCACCCTAACCCTAACCCTAACCCTCACCCTCAAACTCACCCTCACAGTAACCCTAATCCTAAACCTAACCCTCACCCTAATCCTCACCCTAACACTCACCCTAACCCTCTCCCTAACCCTTATGCTAAACCTAACCCTTACCCTCCCCCTAACCCTCACCCTATCCCTTACCCTCAACCTAAACTTAACCCGAACCCTAAACCTCAGAGTCACCCAAACCCTCACCGTCACCCTAAACCTCATACTTACCCTAAACCTCAGCCACACCCGATCGCTCAACATCACCCGAACCCTAACACTCAACCTAAACCTCACCCATAATCTAAACCTCAGTCTAACCCTAACCGTCACCAAAACCGTAACGCTAACCCTCACCCTAACACTAACCCTGACACAAACCCTCACCCTCAACCTAATCCTCAACCTAAAAATATCCCTAACCCTTACCTAACCGAAACACTAACTCTCACCCTCACTCAAAACCTCACCCTCATCCTAGCACTCACAATAACCCTAACCCTAACCCTAACCCTAAACCTCACCCACACTCTCCCCCTCACCCTCAGCCTAACCCTAACCCTGACCATAAACCTAACGCTAACCATCAACCTCACCCCAAACCTAATCATAAACCTAACCCTAACAATAACTCTAACCCTAAACCTACACCTAATCCTATTCCTAACCCTCACTCTATACCTAAACCTAACGCTAAAACTCACCCTAATACCAATTCTAAACCTAACCCTCACTGTAAACCTAACCCTCACGCTAACCCTAACCCTAACACTCACCCTAACCCCAAACCTCACCCTAACCCTAATGCTAACACTAACACTCACCTTCAACTTAACCCTCACCCTAACCCTCACACGAACCCTAAGCCTACCCTCACACTAACCCTCACCCTAACCCTGACCCTCACCATAACCCAACCCTAACCCTAACCCTCACACCCACCCTCCCCCAAACACTCACCCTAACCCTCACCCTGACCCTAAACATCACCCTAAACCTAACCCTCACCCTCACCCAAACCCTAACCCTCAACCTAATGCTCACCCTTAACCTAATCCTCACCATACCCCTAACCCTAACTCTTACATAACCAAAACCCTCACCCTAATACTCACCCTCAACCTAAACCTCACCCTCACAATAGCCCTCACCCTAACCTTATCTCTCACCCTAAACCTAACACTAAATCTCACCCTCACCCTATACCTAAGCTTAACCCTAAACCTCATCCTATCCATCAACCTAAATCTAACCCTAACCCTAACGCTCACCTTAAACCTCAAACTAACCCGAAACCTCAACCTCAACCTAACCCTCACCCTCACCCTCACCCTCCCCCTAACCCTCACTCTAACCCTTATCACCACACTAACCGCAACCCTAATCCTAACCCTAACCCTAACATTCACCCTCACTCTCACCCTAAGCCTAACCTTAACCCTAATCCTAACACTAACCCTCAACCGCACACTCACCCTAAACCTAAACCTAACCCTAACCCTAACCCTAACCCTAATGCTCACACTAACCCTAATCCTCACCCTATACCCAACTCTAACCCTAACCCTCACCCTAACACTCACCCTCAACCTAACCCTAATGATAACCCTCACCTGCACCCTCACCCTTATCCTTACCCTCAACCTCATCCCAACCCTCATCCTCACCCTAACCCTAAACCTAACTCTAACCCTCACCCTAACCCTCATCCTAACTTTAACCCTAACCCTAACCCTAAACATCATTCTATCCCTAACCCTCAAACTCACCCTAACCCTCACCCTAACCCTTACCTTCACCATAACCCTAACCCTAAGCTTAACCCTCACACTAAACCAAAACCTAACCCTCATCCAAACGCTAAAACCTAACACTAAACCTAAACCGCACCCTAACCCTAAACTTCACCCTAAGCCTCAGCTTCAGACTAAACCTATCCCTAACCCTAATCCTAACCCTAACCGACAAACTCAGATTCACCCTAACTCTAACCATAACATTAATCCTAAACCTCCCCCTCTCCCTTACCCTAACCCTAACCCTTACCCTAACCATAAACCTACCCCTCCCCCTAACCCTCAGACTCACCCTCCCCCTAACCCTCCCCCTCCCCCTATCCCTAACCCTAACTCTCACCCTAAACTTAACCCTAACACTCACCCTAGTCCTCACTGTAAACCTAATCCTAACCCTAACCCTAACCCTCAACCTAACAGTCACCCTAACCCTAAAGCTAATCCTAACCCTCACCCTCACCCTAACCCTCATCCTAACACATATCCTCACACTAAACCTAACCATAAACCTAACTCTAACCCTCACATTAACCCTACACCTCACCCTAACCCAAAACCTACCCCTCACCCTAACACTCACCCTCAACCTAATCTTCACCCTAATCCTAACCCTAACCATTACCTATCTGAAAACCTCACCTTCACCCTCACCGTAACCCTCACCCTCACTCTAGCCCTCACCCTTACCCTAGCCCTCACCCAAACCCTAACCCTAAACCTCAAACTCACCCTCATCCTAGCCCTCACCCTCACCATAAACAGTTCCCTAAACCTAACCCTCACCCTAACCATAACCCTAACCCTCACCCTAAACTTTAACAATACACTAACCTTAACTCTATCCCTAACCCTAACCCTCACACTAAACCTAACCCTCACGCTAATCCTCACCCTAACCCTAACCCTAACCCTAACCCTAACTCTCACCCTCACCCTAACCCTCACCTACACCCTAACCCTCACCCTATCCCTAACCCGAACCCACACTCTAACCCTCACCCTCACCCTCAACTTCACCCTCACCCGAACCCTATCCCTCAGCCTCACCCTAAACATCTCCCTAACACTAACCTTCACTCTAACAATAACCCTAACCCTCACCCTAACCCTTACCATCTACCTAACAATCACCATCACCCTAATCCTCACCCTCACTCTAACACTAACCATTACCTAACCAAAAGCCTCACCCTCACCCTCACACTCACCCTAACCCTCACCTTAACCCTAAACCTCAGACTGACTCTTAGCCTAAGCCTAAACCTAACCCTCACCCTAACCTAACCATAAACCTATCCCTCACCCTAAACTTCACCCTAACCCTAACGCTATCCCTAACAATTAACCTCACCCTAAACCTCACCCTAACCCTTACCCTCAACCTAACCCTAACACTCAAACTAACCCTAACCCTCACCAAAACCCTAACCCTAACACTCACCCTTACCCTAACCCTCACATTAACCCTCACCCTCAACGTAATCCTCACCCTAACAATAACCCTAACCCTTACCTAAACGAAACCCTCACCCTAAACCTAATCCTCAGCTTCACACTCACCCTCACCCTAAACCTAAACCTAACCCTAACTCTAAACCTCACCCTCAACCTCCCCCTTCCCCGCAGCCTAACCCTAACCCTAACACTAATCCTAACCCTACAACTCACCCTAACACTAATCCTAACCCTAACATTCACCCTAACCCTAACCCTCACTCTAACCCTAGCCCTAACCCACACCCTAAACCCTATCCTCACACTAAACCTCAACCTTTCCCTAACGCTAACCCTAACCCTCACCCTAAACCTAACCCTCACGCTAACCCATGTCCTCACACTAACCCTAACCCTAACCTTAAACTTAACCTTTACCCTCACACTAAACCTCATCCTAACCCTCACCCTAACCATAACCCTACCCCTCACACTAACCCTCACCCTAACCCTAACACTAATACTAACCCTTACCCTAAACCTAACCCTAAGCCTAACCCTCAGCCTCACCCTCAAACTCACCCTAACACTCACCCTCACCCTAACCGTCACCCAAACCTTAACTCTCAACCTAAACCTAACCCTAATCTTCACCCTCACCATAACCCTCAAACTAAACCAAAACCTTGTCCTAATCCTCACCATAACACTAACCCTAAAACTTACCCAACAGAAACCCTCACCCTCACCCTCACCCTTACCATAAACCTCACCCTCCCAAGCCCTCACCCTAAACTTAACCCACTCCGTAAACCTAACACTAACCCTCACTCTCACCCTAACCCAAACCCTAACCTTAAACCTCACCCTAACACTCACCCTAATCCTAAACTTCACCCTAACCCTAAACCTCACCTAAACCCGAACCCTAACCCTCACCCTAACCCTAACCCTAATGCTAACCCTCAACCTCAGCCTACCACTCACCCTCACACTCACCCTCACCCTAACCCTCAACTTAACCCTTATCCTCACATTAACACTAAACCTAACATTCACCCTCACCCTAACCCTCACCCTAACTCTAACCCTAACCCTAACCCTCACCCTCTACCTCACCCTAACTCTAACCCTAAACTTAATCCTATTTCTAATCCTCACCCTCTCCCTAAATCTAACCCTAACCCCAACCCTATACCTCACCCTCTCCCTCACCCTAACTGTAACCCTAAAATAACCCTTAAACTAAACCTCACCCTCACCTTAATCCTCAGCCTAACCCTAACCCTTACCTAAGTTTCCCTCACCCTCACCCTCAATCTCACCCTAATCCTTACCCTAAACCTAACCCTAACACACACCCTCACCCTCACCTTCAGTCTAACCCTAACCCTAACCCTCACCCTAACCCTCAAAATAAACCTAAATCTAACCCAAAACCTAACCCTCAATATAACCCTCACCCTAAACCTAACACTAACCCTAACCCTTATCCTCACCCTAGCTCTCACCCTAAACTTTACCCTCACCCTAACCCTCATGCTGAACCTTACCCTCAACGAACCCTAACCCTAACCCTAACCCTCATACTAATCCTAACCCTCACCCTACCCCTAATCCTACCCCTCACCTTAAACCTCACCCTAATCTTAACCCTAAACTTAATTCTCACCCTAAATCTACCCTAACCCTCACAGTCACCCTAACCCTCACCGACACCCTAACCCTCACCCTAACCGTAACCCTCACCCACACCCTAACGCTCAAACGCACCCGAACCCTAATGCTCACCCTAACACTCACCCTCAACGTAAACCTCACCCTAAGCCCAACCCTCACCAAAACGGTCACCCTAACACTCACCCTAAACCTAACCCTCACACTTATACTCACCCTCAACCTAATCCTCACTCTGAAAATGAAATTAACCCTTACCTAACAGAAACCCTCACCCTCACCATCACCCTCAACCTCACCCTAGCTCTCAGCCTAACCCTAACCCTAATCCTAAAACTACCACTCACCCCCACCCTCACACTAACCCTAACGCTAACCCTACCCTCACCCTCACTATAACCCGAACCCTAACCCATACAATAACCCTAACCCTAACCCTAAAACTCACACTAAACCACATCCTCACCTTAACCACCACCCTAAACCCAACCCTCATCCTAAACCTCACCCTAACCCTCAACCTCAAACTAACCCTCAACCTAAACCTTACCCTCACCTTAATCCTCACCTTCACCCTAACCCTCATCATCACCCTAGCCCTCAACCTAACCCTAAACCTAACCCTCAGCCTCACCTTCAACCTAACCCTAACCCTAACCCTCAGCATCATCTTCAATCTAACCCTATCCCTAACCCTAAACCTGACCCTAACCCAAAAGAAAACCCTATCCCTAACCCGAACCCAAAACCTCACACTCACCCTAACTCTAAAAGTAAACCTTACCCTCACGCTAACCCTCACCTAACCCTAACGTTTTCCCTAACCCTCACACTCACCCTCACCCTCACCCTCACCCTAATCCTCACCCTCAACCTAACCCTAACCCTAACCCACACCCTAACCCTCAAAATAACCCTAAATCTAACCCAAACCCAAACTCTCAATGTAACCCTCACCCTAAACCTAACGCTAATCCTAACCCTTACCCTCAACCTCACTTTCACTCTAAACCTTACCCTCACCCTAATCCTCACGCTAACCCTTACCTCAACCTAACCCTAACCCTAACCCTAACCCTCAAACTTATCCTAACCCTCACCCTAACCCTAACCCTACCCCTCACCCTAAACCTCACCCTAACCTTAACCCTAAACCTAATTCTCACCCTAAATCTAACCCTAACCCTAAACGACACCCTAACCCTCACCCTAACCCTAACCCTCACCCACACCATAACGCTCAGCCTCACCCGAACCCTAACGCTCACCCTAACACTCACCCTCACCCTAAACCTCACCCTAACCCTAACCCTAACAAAAACGGGAACCCTAACCCTAACCCTTACCCTCAACCTAACCCTCACACTACCCCTCACACTAACCCTCATCCTAACCCTCACCTTCAACCTAAACCTAAACCTAACCCTAACCCTCACCCTAACCCTCACCCTAACCCTAAACCTAACCCTAACCCTAACCCTCACTCTCACCCTCACCCTAACCCTAATCCTCATCCTAACCCTCACCCTCAACCTAATCCTCAACATAATCTTAAACCTAACCCTTACTTAAATGAAACCCTCACACTCAGCCTCACCCTAACCCTCACCCTCACCCTAGCCCTCACCCTAACCTTAATCCTCAACCTAACATTAACTCTCACCCGAACCCTATCACTAACCCTAGCCCTAACCCTAGCTATCACCCTAACCCTAACCCTAACCCTAACCCTCAACCTAACTCTCACCCTAACCCTAATGCTAACCTTAACCCTCACCCTCACCCTAACCCTCACCCTAACACTTATCCTCACACTAAACCTAACCCTAACCCTCACACTAACCCTAATCCTCACCCTATCCCAAAACCTAATCCTAACCCTCACCCTAACCCTCACTCTGACCCCAACCGTAATGCTAACCCTAACACTCAAACTTACCCTAACCCTCAAACTAACACTTACCATCACCCTAACCCTAAACCTAACCCTCCCCCATCCCTAACTCTAAACATCACCCTCACCCTAACCCTAAACCTAACCCTAACCCTCTCACTAACCCTCACCCTAACCCATACGCTAACCCAAAACTTCAACCTCACCCTAAACCTCACCCTAATACTTACCCTCACCATAACCCTAACCCTAACCCTAATCCTCACCTTAAACCTAACCCTCACTGACACCCTAACATTCAGCCTCATCTGAATCCTTACCCTCACCTTAACACTTACATTACTCTAAACAAAATCCTAAACCTAAACTTCAACATGACCCTCAGCCTCACACTAACGCTAACCCTAACCCTAAACCTCACCCTCATCCTCACCCTAACCCTCACTTCACCCTAAATATCACTCTAACCCTCACCCTAACCTTGACCCTCACGCTAAACAGTACCCTAAACCTAACACTCACCGTAACCCTAAACCTAACCCTCACCCTAAACCTAACCCTCACCATAACCCTCACCCTAACCCTAAACATAACCCTAACCCTCACACTCACCCTAACCCTCTCCCTAAACTTTAACCTCACACTAACCCTAACTCTAACCCAAAACCTCACACTAACACTAACCCTCACCCTAACCCTAATTCTACCCCTCACCCTAACCCTAACTCTAAACCCAAACCTCACCCTAACCCTCACCCTAATTCTCCCCCTCACCTTAGCCCTCATCCTAACACTAACCCTCAACTTAACTCTAACCCTAAACCTCACCCTCACCTTCAACCTAACACTAACCCTAACCCTAAACCTCACCGTTATCCTCACCCTAACCCTAACCCTAAGCCACACCCAAAACCTCACCCTCACCCTCACACTCAACCTCACCCTCACACTCACCATTACCCGAACCCTCACCTGAATCCTAACACTCAGCCTCACCCTAAACATCAACCTAACCCTTACCCGCACTCTAACCCTAACCCTAACCCTCACCGTAACCCTAACCATCAACCTAACCCTCACCTTCACCCTAGCCCTCAATGTAACTCTAAACCTAATCCTAACCCTAAACCTCCCCCTCCCCCTCTGCCTCCCCCTCCCCCTAACCATAACCCTAATCCTAAAACTACTCCTCACCCCCAACATCACCCTAAACGTTACCCTAACAATAACGCCAACCCTCACCCTCACACTCACCCTAACCCTAACCCTATCAATAACCCTAACCATAAAACTCACCATAACCCTAATCCTAAAACTAACCCTCCCCTCACCCTAACCCTCAAAGAAAACCTAACCCTAAACCTAACCATGAACCTAAACCCTACCCTAACGCTCACCCTCAACCTAAAACTCACCCTAACCCTAACACTCACCCTAACCCTCACCCTAACCCTAATTTTAACCCCAACCCTCGCGCTAACCCTAAATTTCACCATCAACCTAACCCTCACCCTAACCATTTTCATCACATTAAACCTAATCCTAAACCTAACCCTAACCCTCACACTAACCATAACCCTCACCCTAACCCTAATCCTACCCCTCACACTAGCCCTGACCCTAAACCTCAACCTAATCCAAACCCTCACCCTAACCCTCACCCTAACCCTAAACCTAATCCTCACCCGAACCCGAACCTGAACCCGAACCTTAACCCTCAACCTCACCCTAAACATCACCCTAATACTAACCCTCACCGTAATCCTAACACTCACCCTCACCCTTAACCTAACCCTCAAACTAACACTCACCCTCACACTGATCCTCACCATAACCCTAACCCTGAACCTTACCTTACTGAAACACTCACCCTCACCCTGACCCTAATCCTCACCCTCACCCTAGCCCTCACCTTAACCTTAACCCTCACCCTAACCCTAAGACTAACCCTCACCCTCACCCTAAAACTCACCCTAATCCTAACCCTCAAACTAAACCTCACCCAAACACTAACCCTAACCCTAACCCTCACCCTAACCCTCACCCTAACCATAACCCTAACCCTAACCCTCAACCAAACCCTCACCCTAAACCTAAACCTCACCCTAACCCTAATGCTAACCATTAACCTAACGCTAACCCTAACCATAATCCTCAAACTAACCCTCACCCTAACCCTTATCCTCACACTAACCCTAAACCTAAACCTAACCCTAGCACTCACCCTCACCGTAACCCTCACCGTCACCTTAACCCTCACAATAAACCTAACACTAACCCACACCCTAACCCCCCCCACCCGAACCCTCATCCTCACCTGAACCCTCAGCCTCACCCTAAACATCACCCTAACCCTAACCCTCAAACTATCCCTCACCCCCACCCTAATCGGCACCCTAACCCAAACCTCACACTCACCCTAAACCTCACCCAAAATCTAAACCGAATCCTAACCCTAAACTTCAACCTCACCCTCACCGTCACCCTCAGGTAACCCTAACCCTAACCCTAATCCTAACCCTAACGCTAACCCTAAACTTTACTCTCACCCTAACTAACCCTAACAATAACACTAAACCTAACCCTAACCCTAATCCTAAACGTAACCCTAAACCTTATCCTAAACCTAACCCTAAAAGTCAACCTAACCCTAATCCTAACGCTAACACTCACCCTCACCCTCACCCTAACCTTAAACCTAACCCTAACCCTAACCCTAAACTTCACTCTCAACCTAAACCTAACAATAACCCTAACCCTAACCCTAACCCTAATCCTAACCCTAACCCTCAACCTAACTATAAACCTAACGCTAAAATTCACACTAACCCTAATCCTAACCCTAACACTCACCATCACCCACACCCTCAACCTAACCCTCACCCTCACCCTCACCCTCAGTTTAAACCTAACCCTAACCCTACCCTCAACCTCACCCTAACCCTAACCCTAAACGTAACCCTCACCGTCACCATCACCCTCACCGTCACCTTAAGTGTCACCCTCAACCTCACCCTCACCTTAAGGAGTACTCTCACACTTCCCCTCACCCTAAGCAGTACTCTCACCCTAAACCTCACCCTAACCCTAACCATAACACTCACCCTAACCCTAACCCTCACCCTAACCCTCACCCTAACCCTAACCATAACACTTACCCTAACCCTAACCCTAATCCCCAACCTAACCTTCAAGCTCAAACTAACCCTAACTCTAACCTTAACCCTAACCCTCCCACAAACACTAACCCTCAACATAACCTTAACCCTACCCCTCACCCTAACCCTCAGCATAAACCAAACCCTAACCCTAAACCTCAGTCTCACGCTAACGCTAACCCTCACCCTAACACTAACCCTCACACAAACTCTCAAACTCAACCTAATCCTCACTCTAAAAATATTCCTAACCCTTACCTAACCGAAACACTTACTCTCACCCTCACCCTCACCAAAAACCTCACCCTCATCCTAGCACTCACACTAACCCTAACCCTCACCAACACGCTCCCCCTCCCCCTAAGCCTAAACCTAACCCTGCCACTAAACCTAACGCTAACCTTCACCATCACCCCAACCCTAACCCTAAACCTAACCCTAACAATAACCCTAACCCTAAACCTAAACCTAATCCTATCCCGAACCCTCACTCTATACCTAAACTTAACGCTATAACTCACCCTAACACCAATTCTAAACCTAAACCTCACCCTAAACCAACCCTCACCCTAACCCTAACCCTAACACTCACCCTAAAACTAAACCTCACCCTAACCCTAACGCTAACCCTAACCCTCACCCTCAACTTAACCCTCACACTAACCCTTATCCTCACACTAACACTAACCCTAACCCTAACCCTCACACTAACCCTAACCCTCACCCGAACCCTAAATCTATCCCTCACACTAACCCTCACCCTAACTCTGACCCTAATGCTAACCCTCACCATAACCCAACCCTAACCCTAACCCTCACACCCACCCTCTCCTGAACCCTCACCCTAACCCTCACCCTCACCATAAACATCACCCTAAACCTAACCCTCACCCTAACCCTAGCCCTAACCCTAACCCTAACGTTTAACCTAATGCTCACCCTCAGCCTAATCCTCAACATACCCCTAACCCTAACTCTTACATAACCGAAACCGTCATCCTCAAACTCACCCTCACCCTAACCCTCACCCTCACAATAGCCCTCACCCTAACCTTAACTCTTACCCTAAAACTAACACTAACTCTCACCCTCAACCTAAACCTATGCTTAACTCTAAACCTCATCCTATCCATCAACCTAAAAATAACCCTAAGCCTAAAGCTCACCGTAAACCTCAAACTAACCCTAACCCACAACCTCACCCTAACCCGCACCCTCACTCTCAGCCTCACCCTAACCCTCAACCTAACCCTGATCCTCACACTAACTGTAACCCAATTCTGACCCTAAACCTAACATTCACCCTCACTCTCAACCTAACCCTAAACTTAACCCTAATCGTAACACTAACCCTCAACCGCACACTCACCTTAACTCTAACCCTAACCCTAACCATCACTCTCACCCTCACCCTAAACCTAAACCTAACGCTAACCCTAACCCTAACTCTAACGCTCACACTAACCCTAATCCTCACCCTATTCCCAACTCTAACCCTAAACCTCACCGTACACCTACCCCTCACCCAAACCTTTATCCTCACACTAAAACTAACCCTAACTTTAACCTTAACCCTCACACTAACCCTCACCCTCACACTAAAACTAACCCTAAACCTCACACTAACCCTCACAATAAACCTAACCTTAATACTAACCCTCACCCTAAACCTAACCCTAAGCTTAACCCTCACCCTCACCCTCAATCTCACCCTAACTCTCACCCTCACACTAAACATCACCCAAACCCTAACTCTCACTCTAAACCTAACCGTAAACCTCACCCTCACCATAACCCTCAAACTAAACCAAAACCACATCCTAATCCTCACCATATCACTAACCCTAACCCTTACCTAACAGAAACAATCACACTCACACTCACACTAACCCTAATACCAACCTTCATCCTCAAGCTAACCCTCACCCTAACGCTTACCCTCACCCTAACCACCACCCAAACCCTAACCCTAACCCTAAACCTAACCCTAAAACTCACCCTATCCCTAACCTTCAAACTCACCCTAACCCTCACCCTAACCCTTACCCTCACCCTAACTCTAACCCTAACACTAAGCTTAACACTCACACTAAACCAAAACCTAACCCTCAGCCTAACCCTCATCCAAACCCTAACCCTAACCCTAACCCTAACCCTAAACCTAAACTGCACCCTAACACTAAACCTCACCCTAAGCCTCAGCCTCAGCCTAACCCTACCCCTAACCCTAATCCTAACCCTAACCCACAACCTCAGATTCACCCTAACTCTAACCATAACATTAATACTAAACCTCACCCTCACCCTCACACTAACCCTAACCCAAATTCTCACCCTAAACCTCAGCCTAACCCTAACATTAACCCTAACACTCACCCTCACCCTAAACCTCAGCCTAACCATTAAACTCACCAAAACCTTGACCCTAACCCTAACCCTAATATGCACCCTAAGGCTAAACCTCACCCAAACGCTAACACTCAAGGTCAACCGAATCCTCAACCGAACACTTACACACAACCTAACCCTAACCCTAACCCTAATCTTATATCTATTACTCACCCTAACCTTAACCCTAACCCTAACCCTAACCATCACCATCACCCTAACATTCAACTTCACCCTAAATATCACCCTAAAGCTAAACCTCACCGCAACCCTAACCCTAACACTCAGCCTCACCCACACTCTAAACCTCACCCTTAACCTAAGCATAACCCTAACCCTCACCCTCACCCTCAACCTAACCCAAAACCTAACCCTAACCCTCACCCTAACCCTAACCCTTAACCTAACGCTAAACCTACCCCTCACCCTAAACCTCACCCTTACCCTAACACTAACCCTAACCCTCACCCGAAACCTAACCCTAACCCTAAACCTCAACTTATCCCTAAACCAAAACTTCACCATAACCCTAACCCTAAACCTAACCGTCACCCTCACCCAAACCCTCACCCTCACCCTAAACCTCCCGGTCACCCTAAACATCACCCTAACTCTAACCCTCACCATACACCTAACCCTAACACTCACCCTAATCCTCACCATAACCCTAACCCTAACCCTAACCCTAACCCTCAACCTAACCGTCACCCTATCCCTAACGCAAACCCTAACCCTCACCCTCACCCTAAACCTCATCCTAAAATTTACCCTCACTCTATACCTAACCCTAACCCTAACCCGAACCCTCACATTAACCCTACCCCTCACCCTAACCCTAAACCTACCCCTCACCCTAAACCTCACCCTCACCCTAACCCCAAACCTAACCCTCAACCGAAACCTAACACTAACCCGTACACGCACCCTAACGCTCACCGTCACACTAAACCTCACCCACACCCTAACCCTCACTCTCAACCGAACCCTAACCCTCACCCTAACCGTAACCCTCATTCTCACCCTAAACAACACCCTAACCCTCACAATAACCCCTACCCTAATCCTCACCCTAACCCTATCCTCAACCTAACACTCATCGTCAACCTAATCTTCACTCTAATCCTAACCCTAACCATTACCTAACCAAAAACCTCACCCTCACCGTCACCGTAAGCCTCAACCTCACCCTAGCCCTCACCCTTACCCTAGCCCTCTCCCAAACCCTAACCCTAACCCTCAACATCACCCTCACCCTTACCCTCACCCTCACCTTAAAAAGTTCCCTAACCCTAACCCTCACCCTAACCATAACCCTAACCCTCAACCCAAACCTAACCCTAAGCCTAACCCTAAGGATAACCCTACCCAAACCCTCACCCTAACCTTTAACCATACACTAACATTGACTCTATCCCTAACCCTAACCCTCACACTAAACCTAACCCTCACCCTAACCCTATACCTAACCCTCTCCATAATCCTCACCCTAACCTAACCCTAACACTAACCCTGGCCCTCACCCTAATCCTAACCCTCACCCTCACCCTAACCCTCAACAACACCCTAACCCTCACCCTAACCCTAACCTGAACCCACACTCTAACCCTCAGCCTCACCCGAACCCGAACCCGAACCCTATCCCTCAGCCTGACCCTAAACATCACCCTAACACCAACCCTCACTCTAACAATAACCCTAACCCTCACCCAAACCCTAGCCCTAAACCTCAACCTCACCCTCACCCTTACCCTCACCCTCACCTTAAACAGTTCCCTAACCCTAACCCCCACCCTAACCATAACCCCAAACCTCACCCCAAACCTAACCCCACCTTAACCCTAAGGAGGACCCTACCCAAACCCTCACCCTAACCTTTAACCATACACTAACATTAACTCTATCCCTAACCCTAAACCTCACACTAAACCTAACCCTCACCCTAACCCTAAACCTAACCCTCACCCTAATCCTCACCCTAACACTAACCCTAACCCTAACCCTAGCCCTCACCCTAACCCAAACCCTCACCCTCACCCTAACCCTCACCGATACCCTAACCCTCACCCTCAACCTAACCCGAACCCACACTCTAACCCTCACCCGAACCCGAACCCGAACACAAACCCGAACCCTATCCCTCAGCCTGACCCTAAACATCACCCTAACCCTAACCATCACTCTAACAATAACCCTAACCCTCACCCTAACCCTTACCCTCAACCAAACCCTCACCCTCACCCTAATCCTCACCCTCACCCTAACGCTAACCATTACCTAACCGAAAGCCTCAGTCTCACCCTCACTCTCACCCTAACCCTCACCCTAAATCTAACCCTAAACCTCAGACACACTCTCAGCCTAAGCTTAACCCTATCCCTCACCCTAACATCACCCTAACCCTAACACTAACCATAACCATTACCCTCACACTAAACCTCACCCTAAACCTTACCCTCAACCTAACCCTAAACCTAACACGCACACTAACCCTAACCCTCACCATAACCCTAACCCTACATGTCACCCTAACCCTCACCATAACCCTAACCCTAACCCTCACCATAAACCTAACCCTAAACCTCAGTCACCCTAACCCTCGCCGTCACTCTGAACCTCACCATAACCCTAACCCTCACCCACAGCCTAACGCTCAATCTCACCCTCACCCTAACACTCACCCTAAACCTCAATCTAACCCTAACCCTCACCAAAACCCTCACCCTAACAATCACCCTTACCCTAACATTCACACTAAACCTCACCCTCAACCTAATCCTCACCCTAACAATAACCCGAACCCTTACCTAAATGAAACCCTCACCCTCACCCTAAACCTCAGCCTCACACTCACCCACACCCAAAACCTAAACCTAACCCTAACCCTAACCCTCACCCTCAACCTCCCCCTACCCCGCAGCCTAACCCTTACCCTAACACTAATCGTAAACCTAACCCTCACCCCAACCCTGACCCTAAACCACCCTCACCCTCACCCTAACCCTAACCCTAAAACTCGCTCTAACACTAATCCTAACCCTAACACTCAACCTAATCCTAACCCCCACTCTAACCCTAACCCTAACCCTCTCCCTAAACCTAATCCTCACCCTAAAGCTAACCCTAACCCTAATGCTAACCCTAACCTTCACCCTAAACCTAACCCTCACCCTAACCCTTATCCTCACACTAACCCTAACCCTAACCTTAACCCTCACACTAACCCTCACCCTCATCCTCACCCTAACTCTAACCCTAACCCTCACACTAATGCTCACTCTAACCCTAACCCTAATAGTAAGCCTCACCTTAAACCTAACCCTAAGCCTAACCCTCACCCTAACCCTCAAACTAAACCAAAACCTCATCCTAATCCACACCATAACACTAACCCTAACCCTTACCTAACAGAAACCCTCACCCTCACCCTCACCCTCACCATAAACCTCACCCTCACCCAAGCCCTCACCCTAAACTTAACCCTCACCGTAAACCTAACACTAACCGTCACTCTCACCCTAACTCAAACCCTAAACCTAACACTCACCCTAACCCTAAACCTCACCCTAACCCTAACCCTTACACTCACACTAACCTTAAACCTAACCCTAATCCTCCCACTAACCCTAACCCTAACCCTAAACCTCAAACTCACCCTAACCCTCACTGTCACCCTAACCCTCAATCTAAACCTAACCCTCACCCAAACCCTAACGCTCACCCTAACCCGAGCATGTAACCTCACCCTAACCATCACCCTCAACCTAAATATCACCCTAACCGTAACCCTCACCCTAAAACTAACCATAAACCTCACCCTCACACTAACCTTAACCGTAACCCTAACCCTAAACCTAACCCTCATCTTAACCCTCACCCTAACACTCAGGCTAACCATAACCCTCACTCTCACCCTAACAATCACCCTAAAACTTACTCTCACCCTAAACTTAAGCCGAACCCAAACGCTCACACTAAACCTAACCCTGACCATAACAATAATGCTAACCCTACCCCTCACCCTAACACTAACCCTAACCCTAATCCTAAACTTAACTCTAGCCCTCAACATCACGCTAGCCCTCACCTTAACCCTAAACTTAACACTAACCATACAACTAACCCTAAAACTAACTCTAACCCTCACCCTCACCCTCACCATTACCCTCACCCTAACCCTCACCCTCACCCTACCCTAACCCTAAACCTTACCCTCACCCTAACAATAACCCAAAACCTAACTCTAACCCTCACCCTCACCCTTAGCCTAACCTGAACCCTAACTCTAAAGCTATCCCTAAACCTCACCCTCACGCTAAACCTCATCCTAACCCTTTTGCTCATCATAACTCTAACCCTAACCCTAACCCTAACACTCACATTAACCCTAACCCTCACTCTAACCTTAACCCTAACACTCAACTTCACCCTAAACCTCACTCTCACCCTAACCCTAACCCTAACCCTAACCCTAATCCTCATCTACACCCTCACACTCACTTTCACCCTCACCCTCACCCTAACCCTCACCTCAACCTAAACATCACCCTAACACTAACCCTCACCCTAACCCTAACCCTAACCTCACCTTAACCCTAACCCTCACCTTAAACCTGACCCTCACCCTAACCTTCACCGTAACCGTCACCCTCACCATAGCCCTCATCCTAAAACCTTCACACTAACCCTCATCCTCCCCTGAACCCTAACCCTAAAAATCAACCTAACCCTCATCCTAAACCTAACCCTAACCCTAACCCTCACTCTAATCTTAACCCTAACCCTAATCCTAACGCTCACCCTAACCAGAACCCTCACCCTCAAACTTAAGCTCAACCTCAATCTAACCCTAACCCTAACCCTAATTCAAAACTTCACCCTCACCCTCACCCTAACTCTAAATCTAACCCTAAGCAATACTCTCACACTAACACTAACCCTGTCCCTAAACCTCACCCTAACCCTAACCCTAATCCTAAACCTAACCCTCACCCTCAACCTAACCTTACCCTCAACCTATTCCTAAGCCTAACCCTCAGCCTAACCCTCATCCTAACCATAAACCTCACCCTAACCTTAACCCTAAACCTAACTCTCACCCAATCCCTAACCCTCACCCTGACCCTCAACCTCACTGTCAATCTCACCCTAACCATAACCCTAAATCTCACAATAAACCTAAATCTGACCCTCACCCTCACCATCACCCCAAGCCTAACCCTATAACTAAACCTAATCCTAAACCTAAATCTCACCCTCACTCTCACCCTAAACCTAAATCTCACACTAACCCTAACCATAACCCTAGCCCTCACCCTAACCCTTACCCTCACCGTCACCTCAAACCTAACCCTCAACCTAAACCTAAACCTAAACCTAACCCTCACCCTCACCCTCAATCTAACCCTAACCCTAACCCTAACACTCACCCAAACCCTAAACCGAGACCAAATGCTATCCCTAACCCTCCCCTCACCCTAAACCTCATTCTAACCGTTACGTTTACCCTAACCCTCACCCTCACCCTAACCCTAACTCTAACACTAAACCTCACCCTAATCCTGGCCCTAAACCTAAACCTAAACCTAACCCTCATCGTAACTCTCACTCTAACCCTCAAACTAAACCTAACCTTCACCCTCACCCTAACCCTCACCCTAACTCTAACGCTTTCCCTAAAACTCACCCTCACCCTAAACCTCATCCTAACCCTTACCCTCATCCTAACAATACCCTCATCATAACCCTAACCCTAACCATAACCTTAGCCCTCACCCTCACCCTAACCCTTACTGTCACCTTAATCCTCACTCTAAACCTAACCGCCACCCACACCCTAAAACTCACCCAAACCCGAACCCGAACCCTCACCCTAGCCCTACCCTAAACCTCACCCTATACCTAAACCTCACCCTAAACCTAACTCTATCCATCACCCTCATACTAACCCTAACCCTCACCTTAACCCTCACCCTAATGCTAAGGCTAACCCTAACCCTCACATAAACCCTTACCCTCACCCTAACTCTAAACCTACCCCTCACATTACCACTCACCCTCACTCCAACCCTAACCCTAAACTTCTCCTTCACCCTAACTCTCACCGTCACCCTAAATCTTACCCCAACCCTAAACCTCACCTACACCCTCACCCTCACCCTAACCCTCACGCTAACCCTAACCTGAATCCTATCATAACCCTAACCCTCACCTTAAACCTCACCCTCACCGTAATCCACACACTAACCCTATCCCTAAGTCTTTCCTAACCTACACACTCACCGTCACCCTAAACCTCACCCTAACCCTAACCCTCCTATTAGCCCTCACCCTAAAACTAACCCTAACCCTAACCCTCACCCTCAACCTCACCCCCAACTTCAGGCTAACCCTAATCCTAAACCTAACCCTAACCCTCACCCTCACCCTCACATAACCATAACCCTAATCCTAACTCTAATGCTAAAACTAGCCCTGACTCTCACCCTAACCCTAATCCTAACCCTAACCTTCACCCTAACCCTAATACTAACCCTAAACCTCTACCTCAACCTAACCGTCACCCTAACCCTTACCCACACCCTCAACCTCAGCCTAACCCTAAATCTAACCCTAACCCTGAACCTCACCCTTACCCTCACCCTAACCCTAACCCTAAGCCTAAACCTCAGCCTAACCCTCACCCTAAACCTAACCCTTAACCTAATCCTCTTCCTATCCCTAACCCTAACCCTAACCCTTACCCTAACCCTCAGCCTCACCATAACCCAAATGCTAACATTAACCCTCAACCAAACCCTAACACTCAACCTAACCCTTACCCTCACCCTAACCCTAACCCTAACCCTAACCCTCACACTAAACCTAACTCTTACCCTAAAAATAATGCTAACCATACCACTCACGCTAACACTGACCATAACAATAAACCTCACCCTAATACTAATCTTAAACCTAGCCCTCAGCCTCACCCTAGACCTCACCTTAATTCTAAACCTAACACTAACCATAAAATTAACCCTAACCATAACTCTCACCCTCACCCTCATGCTCACCATCAACCTCAACATAACCCTCACCCTCACCCTCTCCCTAAACCTAACCATAACCCGAACCCTCACCCTAAAACTAACTCTGAACCTCACCCTCACGCTAACCCTACGGCTAACCCTAAACCTAAGCCTAAACCTAAACCTAACCCTAAACCTCACCCTCACACTAAACCTAAACCTCACCCTAACATTAACCCTAGCCCTCACCCTAACCGTTAACCTCACTGTCACTCTAACCTTCACATTAACCCTAACACTCACCCTAACCCTAACCCTATCAATCACCCTCACCCTCACCCTAAACCTAACCCTAACCCTCACCCTAACCCTAACTCTAACCCTAATCCTACACCTCAACATAACCCTCACACTCAACCTAACCCTAACGGTTACCCTACCCCTCACCCTAATATTAACCCTAACCCTAAAGCTATCCCAAACATTCACCATCAACCTAACCCTCACTCTAAGCCTTACCCTCACCCTAAACCTAACCCTAACCCTAAACCTAAACCTCACCCTAAACCTAACCCTAAACCTATGCCTCACCCTAACTCTTACCCTCACCGTCACTCTAACCCTCTCCCTAACCATCAAACTCACCCTAACCCTAACGCTAACCCTCACCCTCACCCTCACCCAAACCCTAAACCTAACCCTAATCCTCACCCTAACCCTAACCCTAACCATAATTCTCAACATAACCCTCACCCTCACCCTAACCGTAACCCTAACCCTCACTCTAACCCTAACCCTAACCTTAATGCTATCCTTCACCCTCACCCTCACCCTAAATCTCAGTCTAACCCTTACCCTCACCCTAACTCTAACCCTAACCCTTAAACTAAACCTCACCCTAACCCTCAGCCTAAACCTAAACCTAACCCTAACCCTCAACCTAAGGCTCACTCTAACCCTCACCCTAACCCTAACACTCACTGTCACCCTAACCCTCACCCTAAACCTTTCGGTCACCCTAATCCTAACCCTAACCCTAAGCTTAACCCTCACACTAACCCTATCCCTCCCTCTAACCCTAACCCTAACCTTCAGCCAAACCATCTTCCTAACCATAACCCTAAGCCTAACCTGAACCCTAACCCTCACCCTCAACCTCACCCTAACTCTAACACTATCCCTAAACCTCACCCTCACCCTAAACCTCATCCTAACACTTACCCTCACCGTAACCCTAACCTAACCCTAATCCTCAACACAACCCTAAACCTCACCTTCACCCTAACCATCACCGTCACCTTAACCCTCACCCTTACCCTTACAGTCACCCACACCCTAAAACTCACCCTCACACAAACCCTCATAGTAACACTAACCCTCAACTTAACCCTCACCCTAACCCTCACCCTAACCTTAATGCTAACCCTAACCCTCACACTCACAATAAACCTCACCCTAACACTTACCCGCACCCTAACCCTAACCGTAAGCATAACCCTCACACAAAACCTAACCCTCACCCTAAACCCTCAGCCAAACCCTCTTACTAACCCTAACCCTAACCCTCAACCTAACCCTAGCCCTAAACCGCAACCTAACTCTAACCCTACCCCTAACCTTAACCCTGACCCATACCCTAACTCCAACACTATACCTAACCCTCAAACTAACATTAACCCTCACAATTACCCTAACACTAACCCTCACCCTAACCCTAAACCTCACACTCACCCTCACACTCATCCTCAGCCTACCCCTAAACCTAACCCTAATACTAAACCTAACCCTCACACTCACCCTCACCCTAACTCTAACCCTAACCCTAACCCAGACCCTCACATTAACTCCAACACTATACCTAACCCTCAAACTAACATTAACCCTCACAATTTCCCTAACCCTAACCCTCACCCTAACCCTAACACTAAACCTAATGCTATCCCTAACCCTCACCCTCACCCTAACCCTAACACTAACACTAAACCTCACCCTAACCCTCAACCTAACGCTAAACCTAAACCTAACCCTCACCCTAACGCTCACCCCAACCCTCAACTTAACCCTAACTCTCACCCTAACCCTAACCCTTACCCTAAAACTTACCCTCACCTTAACACTAACCCTAACACTAACTCTAACCCTCACCCTCACCCTAAGCCTTACATGAACTCTAACCCTCACCCTAAATCTAACGCTATCTCTAAACCTCACCCTCACCCTAAACCTCATTCTAACCACTACGGTCACCATAACCATAACCCTAAACCTAATCCTAATCCTCACCGCAACCCTAACCCTCACCCTCACTCTAACCCTCACTGTCACCTTAAAGCTCACCCTAACCCTAACCGTCACCCACACTCTAAAACTCACCCTCACCTAAACCCTCACACTCACCCTAACCTTACCCTAAACCTCAACCTCACCCTCCCCCTCAACCTTATTGTAAACTTTGCCCTCACCAAAACATTACCCATCAACCTAACCCTAATCCTCACCACAACCCTAACCCTCAACCTCACCCAAACCCTCACTGTCACCTTAACCCTCAACCTAACCCTAACCGTCACACACACCCTAAAACTCACCCTCACCCTCAATCTCACCCTCATCATAACCTTACCATAAACCTCAACCTAAAACTAACCCGGACCCTAAACCTAACTCTTACCCTCATCCTCATACTAACCCTAACCCTCACCTTAACCCTCACCCTAACCCTCACCCTAAATCTAACGCTAACCCTAACCCTCAATCTCAAACTAAACCCCACCTTAACACTTATGCTCACACTAAACCGAACCCTAACCCAAACTCTCACATTAACCCTAACACTCAAGCTAACCCTAAACTTACCCCTCACCTTAACCCTAACCCTAACCCTCACACTAACCCTAACCCTAATCCTCACATTGACCCTAACCCTCACTATCATCCTCACCTAACCATCACTCTAACCTTTACCCTCACCCTAAACCTCACCCTAAACCTAACACTAACACTAACACTAAACCTGACTCTAACCCTCACCCTAACCCTCAACCTAAACATAATCCTCACCCTAATGCTCACCCTAACCCGCAACCTAACCAAAATCCTCAGCCTCACACTCACCCTAACCCTCACCCTAAACTTTACCCTCACCATAACCCTAACCCTTACCCCAACCCTTAGCCAAACCCTCTTCCTAACCCTAACCCTACCCCTAACCCTAAACCTAAACCTAATCCTAACCCTCACCCCCACCCTAACCCTAACCCTCATCCTAACCCTAACCCTAACCCTCAGGCTAACCCTCATCCTAACCCTAACCCTAAACCTCACTTTAACCTTAACACTAACCCTAATCCTCACCCTCACCTTCAACCTCACCATCACCCTCACCATTACCCTCACCCTAACCTTCAACCTCACCCTCACAATAACCAAAAAACATAAGCCTAACCCTCACCCTAAACCTAACTTTGACCCTCACCCTCACACTCACCCTCACCCTAAGCCTAACCCTACACCTAAACCTATCCATCACACTCACCCCAACCCCAACCCTAAACCTAAACCTCTCCCTAACCCTAACCCTATCCCTAGCCCTCACCCTTACCCTTACCCACACCTCACCCTAACTCTAACCCTCACCCTAAACCTTACACTCACCCTAACCCTAATGCTAACCCTCACCCTCACCCTCATCCTAAGCCTAAACTTAACCCTCACCCTACACCAAACCTAACCCTAAGGCTAACCCTAATCCTCACCCTCACCCTAACCCTAACCCTAACCCTTACATTCCCCAGAACCCTAACCCTAGCCGTCAGCCTAAACCTCATCCTAAACCTAACCCTAACCTTAATCCTCACCCTAACCTTAACCCTAAACATAACCCTATCCCTGACCCTCAGCCTAACCCTCACCCTCACCCTCAACCTAATCCTCAGCCTAACCGTAAACCTAACACTTATTCAAACCCTAACCCGCACCCTCAACCTAATTCTAATCCTAACCCTAACCAAAACTCTCACCCTAACCATAAACCTAACCCTATGCCTAATCCTCACCCTAACCCTAACCCTAATCCTAAACCTAACCCTCACCCTCACTCTAACCCTTACCCTCACACTAACCCTAAGCCTAACCCTCAGACTAAACCTCATCTTAACCCTAACCCTAACCCTAACCCTCACCCTAACTTTAACCCTAACCCTAAGGCTCACTCAAACCCTAGCCCTCACCCTCACCCTCAAACTCACCATCACCCTCACCCTAAGCCTCACCCTCACCCCCACCCTAACCCTAACCATAACCCTAATCCTCACCCTCACCCTCACCCTCACCTTATCCCTTACCCTCATGCTAACCCTAAGCCTAACCTGAACCCTAACCCTCACCCTAACTCTAACCATATCCTTAAACCTCACCCTCACCCTAAACCTCATCTTAACCCTTACTGTCACCATAAACCTAACGTAAACCTAACCCTAAACCTAATCCTAACCAAAACCCTAGCCCTCACCCTCACCCTAACCCTCACCATCACCTTAATCCTCTCTCTAACCCTAACCGCCACCCACACCCTAAAACTCACCCTAAGCCGAACCTTCACCCTCACCTTAACCCTACCCTAAACCTCACCCTAACCCTAACACTCAACTTAAACGTAACTCTAAGCCTCACCCTCATACTAACCTTAGCCCTCACCTTAACCCTCACCCTAACCCTAAAGCTCACCCTAAGCGTCAGTCTAACCCTATCCCTCACCCTAACCTTAACCCTAAAGCTCACCCTAATGCTCATCCTCACCCTAACACTCACCCTCACCCTAAACATCACCCTAACCCTAACCCTCACCCTAACCTTAACTTTAATCCTCACATAACACTATCCCTCACCTTAAACCTCACCCTCACCCTAATCCTCACCCTAAATCTAACCCTAAGCCTTTCCTAACTGAAACCCTCCCCTCACCCTGACCCTCAACCTATCCCTCACCCTCACCCTAGCCCTCACCCTAAAACTAACCCTAACCATAACCCTCACCCTCAACCTCACCACCAACTTCAGCCTAACCCTACCCCTAAACCTAACCCTGAACCTAACCCTAACCCTCACCCTCACCTCACCCTAACCCTAATCCTAACACTAACACTAAAGCGAACACTAGCCTTCACCCCAACCCTAACCCTAATCCTAACCCTAACCCTCACCCTAAACCTAATACTAACCCTAAACCTAAACATCACCCAAACTCTCACCGCAACCATTACCCTAACTCTCAACCTCAAACTAACACTAATCCTAACCCTAACTCTAACCCTCACCCTAATCCTCACCTAACCCTAACCCTAACACTACGCCTCAGCTTAAACCTCACCCTATATCTAACCCTAACCCTAATCCTCACAGTATAGCTAACCCTAATCCTCACTCTCACCCAAAACGTCCCCCACACCGTATCCCTAATGCTAAGAAATAAACCTCAACCTCAACCTGAACCTCGCCCTAACCCTTACCCTCATCTTAACCCTATCTCTCACCTTCCCCCTAAGCTTAAACCTAACCCTAACCCTAATCCTCACACTAACCCTAACTCTCATCCTATACCTAACCGTATATGTCTTCCTAATGCTAACTTGAACCTAACTCTAACCCTAAACCACAACCCAAACCTAACACTAACCCTCACCCTAATCCTCACCCTAAACCTAAGGCTAACCTTAACCCTCACATTACAAGCATCCTTACCCTTACCCTCCCCTTAACCCTCAGCCTAAACCTCATCCTAACCCTAACCCTAACCCTAAGCCTCACCCTAACCGTAACCCGAACCCTAACCCTAATCCTCACACTAACCCTAACCCTCACCCTAAACCTAACTGTACACATCACTCTAACCCTAACTTTAACCTAACCCTAACCCTAACCTTCACCCTAACCCTTACCCTAAACCTAAACCTCAAATTCACCCTAACCCTGACCGTCACCCTAACCCTCACTCTAACCGTAAACCTCAGCCACACCTTAACCCTCACCCTAACCACCCTAACCCTAACCCTAACCCTAACCCTTACCCTCACCCTAACCAACCCTAACCCTAACCCAAATCTAAACCTCACCCTAACCCTAACCCTAACCCTAACCCTCACCCTAAACCTTACCCTCACTGTCACTCTAAACCTCACCCTAACCATAACCCTCATCCTAAAACTAACCCTAACCCTACCCCTCACCCTAACACTAACCCTAACCCTAACCGTAACCCCAAACCTCAACATAACCCTCAACCTCACACTCACCTTAACCCTAACCATAACCCTAAACCTCACGCTAACCATAACCTTAACCCTAATGCTATCCTTTACCCTCACCCTCACCCTAAATCTCACTCTAAACCTTATCCTCACCCTAACCCTAACACTAACCCTAAAACTAAACCTCAACCGAACCCTCACCTTAACCCAAAACGTAACCCTAACCCTCAACCTAACGCTCACCCTAACCCTCACCCTACCCCTAACACTCACCGTCACCCTAACCCTCAACCGAAAACTTTTTCTCACCCTAATCCTAACCCTAACCCTAAGCCTAACCTTCACAATAACCCTATCCCTCCCACTAACCCTAACCCTAACCCTCAGCCAAACACTTTTCCTAACCTTAACCCTAATCCTCAACCTAAACCTAACATTAAACCTAAACCTAATTCTCACCCTAAACCTAAACCTCACCCTCACCCTCAGGCTAACACTAACCCTAACCCTAATCCTTATCCTAACGGTCACACTCACCCTCAACCTAACTCTAACCCAAACCTAACCCTGACCCTCACCCTAACCCCAACCCTATCCCTAACCCTCAACCTAACACTAACCCTCAACCTAAACCTTACCATAACCCTCACCCTAACCCTAACCCTAGCCCTAATGCTATCCCTAACCCTCACCCTCACACTAACCCTCACTCTAATTCTTATCCTCACCCTAACCCTCACGCAAACCCTAAACCTAAACCTAACCCTCTCCCTAACGGTCACGCTATCCCTCAACCTAAACCTAACTCTAACCCTAATCCTCACTCTCACCCTAATCCTCACACTAACCCTATTCCTCACAGCAACCCTAACCCTAACCTGCACATTAAGGCTAACCCTCACCCTAACAGTAACTCTAACCTTCACCCTACCCCTCACCCTAACCCTAAACCTAACTCTTACCCTAACCCTAACCCTAACCCTCAACTTCAACCTAACCCTCACCTACACCCTCACCCTCACCCTCAGCCTAAAACTAACCCAAACCCTAAATCTGATCCTCACCCTAAACCTAAACCTCACCCTCATCCACACCCTCACCCTCAGCCTAACCCTAACCCTAACACTAATCCTAACCCTAACACTCACACTCCCCCTCACAATAACTCTAACCCTAATCCTAACGCTGACTTTCACCCTAACACCAAACCTATCCCTAAACGTCAACCTAACCCTAACCCTCACCCTAACCCTAATACTAAACCTCACCCTAACCCTAACACTAACCCTAATTCTAACCCTCACCCTCAACCTAAGACTAACGTGAACCCCAACCCTCACCCAAACACTAACACTGTCCCTAAACCTCACCCTCACCCTAGACCTCATTCTAACCCTGACCCTCACCCTAACCCTAACCCTAACCCTAACCATAATCCTATCGCAACCCTAACCCTCTCCATCATCTTAACCCTCACCCTAACCCTAACTGTCACCGACACACTAAAACTCACCCTCACCCGAACCCTCACCATCACCATAACCTTACCCTAAACCTCACCCTAAACTTAACCCTCATCCTAAACCTTAATCTAACAATCACCCTCATACTAAACCTAACCCTCACCTTAACCCTCACCCTAACCCTAACACTAACCCTAAAAATCAATCTCACACTAACCCTCACCCCAACCCTTATCCTCACACTAACCCTAACCCTAACCCTAACCCTCATGTTAAGCCTAACCCTCACCCTAACCCTAACCCTACCCCTCACCCTAGCCCTCACCCTAACCATAACCCTAACACTCACCTTCACCCTAACCCTCACCCTAACACTCATCCTCACCCTAAACATCACCCTAACCATAACCCTCACCCTAACCCTAAACCTAATCCTCACCCTAACCCTAACCCTCACTTTAAACCTCACCGTCACCCTAATCCTCACCCTAACCCTAACCCTAAGCCGTTTCTAACTAAAACCCTCACCCTCACCCTAACCCTCACTGTAACCCTCACCCTCAACATAGCACTCAACCTAAAATGAACCCTAAACCTAACCGTCACCCTCAACCTCACCCCCACCATCAAGCTAACCCAAACCCTAACCCTAACTGTCACCCTAATCCTAAACCTAATGCACCCGTAAACCTCAAACTCACTCTAAACCTCACCCTAACCCTTACCTGCAACCTCAACCTCAACCTAACCCTAACACTCACCCTAAACCTAACCATAACCCTACACCTCAGCCTAACCCTCACCCTAACCCTTACCCTCAACCGAAACCTAACCTTAACCATCAGTCTAACCTTAACCTTAATCCTACCCCTAACCCTCACCCAAACCCAAACCTCAACCTCAACCTCAAGCTCAACCTCAGCCTAACCCTAACCCTAATCCTAATTCAAACCCTAACCCTCACCCTCACCCTAACTCTAAACCTAACCCTAATCAAAACACTCACGCTAAACCTAACTCTATGCCTAAAGCTCACACTAAACCTAAACCTAAACCTAAACCTAAACCTCACCCTCACCCTAACCTTTACCCTCACCCTAACCCTAAGTCTAACCCTCAACCAAACCCTAAACCTCACCATCACCCTCAACCTCACCATCACACTCATCCTAACACTCACAATCACCCTCAATATAAACCTCACCCTAACCCTAACCATAACCCTAACCCTCACCCTAAACCTAACCATCACCCTCACTCTCACAGTGAACCTCACCCTCACCCTCACCCTCACCCTAAGTCTAACCCTAAACCTAATCCTAATCCTAAACCTAACCGTCACCCTCACCCTCACCCAAACCTAAAACTCAGCCTAACCCTAAGCCTAACCCTTACCCTCACCGTCACCTTAACCCTAATCCTCAACATAACCTAACCCTAATCCTAAACCTAACCCTCACCCTCACCCTCACCCTAAACCTAACCCTAGCCCTCACCTTAACCCTTACCCTCACCGTCACGCTAACCCTCACCCTAACCCTATCCCTCACCCTAACCCTAACCCTTAACCTAACCCTCACTCTCACCTTAACCCTAACGCTAAACCTAAACCTCACCCTAACCCTATTCCTAACCCTAAACCTAACCCTCAACATAACCCTGACCCATACCGTCACCCTCACCCTAACTGCAAGCCTAACACTCCCCTAACCCAAAACCTAACCCTAATGCTATTTCTAACCCTCACCCTCTCCCTAACCCTCACTCTGACACTTACCCTCACCCTTACCCTAACCCTTACCCTCACCCTAAACCTAAACTTCACACTAACCCTCACCCTAACCCTACCCCTCAGCCTTACCCTCACCCTAAACCTAACCGTAACCCTAATCCTCACACTAAACCTGACCCTCACCCTAAAAATAACGCTAACCCTACCCTTCACCCTAACACTCACCCTAAACTTAATCCTCATCCTAATCCTAAACTTAACTCTCGACATCAGCCTCACCCTAGCACTAACCCAAACCCTAAACCTAAAACTAACAATAACCCTAACCCTAAACCTAACTCTTACCCGCACCCTCATCCTCACCATCACCCTCACCCTCATCCTCACCCTCAACCTCAACCTAACCCTTACCATAATCCTAACCCTCACCCTAAACCTAAATCTGACCCTCACCCTCACCCTCATCCTCAGCCTAACCCTAAACCTAAGCCTAATCCCAAAACTAACTCTCACCCTCACACTCACCCTAAACCTAAACCTCACCCTAACCCTAACCCTAACCCTAGCCCTCACCCTAACCTTACTCTCACTGTCACTCTAACCCTCACATTAACCTTAACACTCACCCAAACCCTAAACGTAAACCTCACACTCATTCTCACCCTAACCTTAACCCTAACCCTCACCCTAACCCTAACCCTAATCCGAAACCTAACCCTACAACTCAACATAACCCTCACGCTCAACCTAATCCTAACGGTTACGCTAATCCTCACCCGAAACTTAACCCTAACCCTAATGCTATCCCTAAACTTCACCCTCACCCTAACCCTCACCCTAACTCTTACTCTCACCTTAACCCTAACCCTAAACCTAAACCTAAAACTCATCCTAAACCTAACCCTAACCCTATCCCTCACCCTAACTCTTACCCTCACCGTCACTATAACCCTCACCCTAACCATCACCCTCAACCTAACCCTAACCCTAAACCTCACCCTCATCCTCAACATTAGCCTAACCCTAACCCTAACCCTCACCCTAACCCTCAGCCTAACTGTAACTCTTAATCATAACCCTCACCCTCAACCTCACCCTCACCCTAACCTAAGCCAAAGCCTCACCCTAACCCTAACCCTAAACCTAATGCTATCATTAACACTCACCCTCACTCTAAATCTCACTCCAAACCTTACCCTCACTCTAACCCTAACGCTAACCCTAAAACTAAACCTCACCCTAACCTTCATCCTAACCCTAAATCTAACCCTAACCCTCACCCTAACGCTCAACATAACCCTAACCCTAATCCTAACACTCACCTTTAACACACTAACACTCACCCTAAACCTTTCCCTCACCCTAATCCTAACCATAACCCTAAGCCTAACACTCACACTAACCCTATCCCTCACGTAAACCTAACCCTAACCCTCAGCCTCACCCTAACTCTAATGTTATCCCTAAAGCTCACCCTCACCCTAAACCTCATCCTTACCCTTACCCTCACCATAACCCTAACCCTAACCCTAACCCTAATCCTCACCGCAACCCTAAGCCTCACCCTCACCCTAAACCTCACTGTCACCTTAACCCTCACCCTTACCCTAACTGTCACTCACACTCTAAAACTCTCACCCTCACCCTAAACTTATCCTAAACCCCAGCCTAACCCTAACCCTCACCCTAATCCTAAGTCTAATGCTCACCCTCATACTAACACTAACCCACAACTTAACCCTCACCCTAAACCTCACACTAAACTTAACGCTAACCCTAACCCTCACACTCACCCTAACCCTCATCCTTACTCTTACCCTCAACCTAACTCTAACCCTAACCCTAACCCTCACACTAAACCTAACCTTCACCCTACCCTAATCCTAACACTAACCCTTACCCTCAACATAAGCCTCACCCACACCCCTACGCTAACCTTAACCGTAAACTTAACCTTCCCCTTAACTCTAACCAAAATCCTAATGCTATCCCTAAACCTCACCCTCACCCTAACCCTCACTCTAACCCTTACCCTCACAATAACCCTAACCCTAAAACTAAACCTCATCCTAACCCTCACCCTAACCATAAACCTAAACTTAACAATGACCCTAAAGTTCACCCTAACCCTCACCCTAACCCTAACCCTCACAGTGACACTAACTCTGACCCTAAACCTTTCCCTCACCCTAATCCTAACCCTAACCCTAAACCTAACCCTCACTCTAACCCTAACCCTCACCCTAAACCTAACATTAAACCTCAGCCAAACCCTTTTCCTAACCCAAACCACAAACCTCAACCTAATCCTAACCCTAACCCTCAACCTAACCCTAACCCTAATCCTAAACCCAACCCTCACCCTAACCCTAAATCTCACACTCAGCCTCACCCTCACCCTCAGCCCAACCCTAACCCTAACCCTAATCCTAAACCTAACCCTCACACTCACCCTCACCCTAACTCTAACCCTAACCCTAAACCTGACCCTCACCCTAACTTCAGCCCTATCGCTAACCCTCAACCTAACACTAAACCTCATCCTTAACCTAACCCTAACCCTCACCCTAACCCTAACACTAACCCTAATGCTATCCCTAACCCTCACCCTCACCCTAACCCTAGCACTAACACTAAACCTCACCCTAACCCTCACCCTAACCCTAAACCTAAACCTAACCCTCACCCTAACGCCACCCTAACCCTCAACTTAACCCTAAACATCACCCTAAATCTAACCTCAACCTAAAACTTACCAACACCCTAACACTAAGCCAACAGTAACTCTAACCCTCACCCTCACCCTAAGCCTAACCTGAATTCTAACCCTCACCCTAACTCTAACACTATCCCGAAAACTCAACCTCACCCTAAACCTCATCCTAACCCACACCCTCACCAAAAACCTAACCCTCACCCTAACCCTAACCCTAACCCTCACCTTCACCCTAACCCTCACCGTCACCGTAACGCTCACCCCAACCCTAACCCTCACCTAAACCATCACCCTCAACCTAACACTCACCCTCACCCTAAACATCACCGTAACCCTAACCCTCACCCTAACCCTAACGCTCACCTTAAACCTCACCCTCACCCTAATCCTCACCCTAATCCTAACCCAAAGACTTTCCTAAATAAAACCCTCACCCTCACCCTACCACTCAACCTCAACCTAGGCTTCACCGTAAAACTAACCCTAACTCTAACCCTCAACCTCAAACTCACCCCCACTTTCAGCCTAACCCTAACCCTAAACCTAATCCTAAACCTAACCCTAAACCTCACCCTCATCCTCACCCTCATCCTAAACCTAACCCTAACCCTAACCCTAATGCTAAAACTAGCCTTCACCCCCACACTAACCCTAATCCTAACCCTAACCCTCACCCTAAACCTAATGCTAACCGTGAACCTAAACCTCAACCTAACGCTCACTCTAACCCTTACCCTCACCCTCAACCTCACCCTAACACTAACCCTAACCCTCACCCTAACCCTAACCCTAACACTACACTTCAGCCTAAACTTCACCCTAAACCTAACCCTAACCCTAATCCTCACCGTATAGCTATCCCTAACCCTAACCCTCCCCCTAACCCTCCCCCTCACCGTAAACCTAATGCTAACATTAACCCTCAGCCTCACACTAAACCTTGCCCTAACCCTTACCCTCACCTTAACCCTATCCTTCACCTTCACCCTAAGCTTAACCTTAACACTTACCCTAATCCTCACACTAACCCTAACCCTCACGCTAAACATAACCGTACATGTCACCATAACGCTAACTTTAACCTAACCCTAAACCTAACCCACACCCTAACCCTAACACTAACTCTCACACTAATCCTCAGCCTAAACCTAAGCCTAACCTTAACCCTCACATTATCCTCACCCTTACCCTTACCCTCTCCCGAACCCTAACCCTAACCCTCAGCCTGACCCTCATTCTAACCCTAACCCTAACCCTAACCCTCACCCTAACCTTTACCCTAACCCTAAACCTAATCCTCACACTAACCCTAACCCTCACCCTAAACATCACTGTACACGTCACCCTGACCCTAACTTTATCCTAAGCCTAACCCTAACCGTCATCCTAACCCTAACCCTACCCCTAAACCTCAAACTCACCCTAACCCTCAATCTAACCCTAACCGTCACCCACACCCTAAGCCTGACACTAACCCGAATCCGAACACTCAACCTAACTGTCACCCTCATCCTAAATATCATCTTAATCATAACCCTCACCCTAACATTAACCATAATCCTCACCCTCATCCTAAACTTTACACTAACCCTAACCTTAAACCTAACCCTCACCGTAACCGTCACCCTAACACTCAGGTTAACCCTAACCCTCACTCTCACCCTAACCCTCACCCTAACCCTAACCATTAGCCTAACCCTCACACTAAACCTAACTCTAACCCTAATCCTAAACTTAACCATAGACCTCAACCTCACCCTAGCCCTCACCCTAACCCTAAACCAAAACTAACCATAACCCTAAACCTAAACCTAACTCTCACCCTCACCCTCACCCTCACCATCACCCTCACCCTAACCCTCACACTCACCCTCACTTTAAACCTAACCATAACCCTAACCCTCACCCTAAACCTAACTGTGACCCTCACCCTCATTCACACCCTCAACATAAGCCTAACCCAAAACCTAAGCCTAGTCCAAAAATTAACCCTCACCTTCACCCTCAACCTAAATCTAAACCTCACCCTAACACTAACCCTAAACCTAGCCCTCAACCTATGCCTTTCCCTCACCTTCACTCTAACCCTCACCCTCACCCTAACCCTAACCCCAAGCCTCACCCTCACCCTCAACCTAACCCTAACCCTCACGCTAACCCTAAACCTAAACATAACCCTAAACCTCAACATAACCCTCAACCTCACCCTAACCCTAATGGTAACCGAAACCCTCACCCTAACCCTAACCATAACCCTAATGCTGTCCTTAAACCTCACCCTCACCCTAAATCTCAGTCTAACCCTTGTCATCACCATAACACTAACCCTAACCCTAAAAGTAAAACTCAACCTAACCATCACCTTAACTATAAACCTAACCCTAACGCTCAACCTAACGCTCACCCTAACCCTAACACTCACCATTAACCTAACCCTCAACCTAACTTTCCCTCACCCAAATCCTAAACCTAACCCTAAGCCTAACCCTCACACTAACCCTATCCCTCACCCTAACCCTAACCCTAACCGTCAGCCAAAGCTCTTCCTAACCTTAACCCTAACCCTCAACCTAACAATAACCCTAAACCTAATTCTCACAATAACCCTAAACCTCACCCTCACCCTCACCCTCACCCTCAGCCTAACCCTAACCCTAACCCAAATCCTAACCCGAAACCTCACACTCTCCCTCACCCTAACTCTAACCCTAACCCTAACCCTGACCCTCAACCTAACCCCAACCTTATATCTAATCCTCAACCTAACTCTAACCCTAACCCTAAACCTTACCCTAACCCACACCCTAACCCTAACCCTAACCCTAATGCTATCCTTAACCCTCACCCTCACCCTTACCCTCATTCTAACTCTTACCCTCACCCTAACCTTCAGCCTAACCCTAAACCTAAACCTAACCCTAACCCTTATGCTCACCCTATACCTCAACCTAACTCTAACGCTAACCCTAACCGTCACTCTCACCCTAATCCTCACACTAACCCTTATCCTCAGAGTAACCCTAACCCTAACCCTAACTCTCACATTAACGCTAACCCTCACCCTAACCCTAACCCTACCCTTCACCTACCCTTCACCCTAACCCTAAACCTAATCTGCACTGTCACCCTAACCCTCACCTACACCCTCACCCTCCACTTCAGCCTAACCCTAACACTAACCCTAAACCTGACCTTCACCCTAACCGTAAACCTCACCCTCACCCACACCCTCACCCTCAGCCTAACCCTAACCCTAACACTAATCCTAACCCTAACCCTCACACTCCCCCTCACAATAACTCTAACCCTAACCCTAACGCTGATTTTCACCCTAACACCAACCCTATCCCTAACCGTAACCCTCAACCTAACCCTAACCCTAAACCTGACCCTAACCCTAACCCTAACACTAAGGCTAACCCTAACCCTCACCCTCACCTTAACCCTCATTCTAACCGTTACCCTCACAGTAGCCCTCACCCTAACCCTCACACTAACACTAACACTAAACCTCACCCTAACCCTCAACCTAACAATAAACCTAAACCTAACACTCTACTTAACGCTCACCCTAACCCTCAACCTAACCATAACCCTCACACTCACCCTAACCCTCACCCTAAACCTTACCCTAACCCTAATCCTAACCCTAACCCTAACTCTATCCCTCACCCTGAACCTAACCCAAACCTGAAACCTAACCCTTACCCTAACCCTCACGCAAAATCTAACGCTGTCCCTAAACCTCACTCTCACCCTAAACCTCATTCTAACCCTTACCCTAACCATAACCCTAATCCTACTGCAACCCTAATACTCACCCTCACCCTAAATGTCACCGTCACCTTAACCCTCACCCTCACCCTAACCGTCACGCACACCCTAAAACTCACCCTCACCAGAACCCTCACCCTCACCATAAACTTACCCTATACCCTAAATATAACCCTCACCCTAAACCTAACTCTAACACTCACCCTCATACTAAACTTAACCGTCAACTTAACCCTCACCCTAACCCTAACGCTAACACTAACCCTCAATCTCAACCTAACCCTCACCCTAACCCTTATCCTCACACTAACCCTAACCCTAAACCTAACCTTACTCCTCACCCTAGCCCTCACCTTAACCACAACCCTAAACCTCACCCTAACCCTAACCCTAATCCTCATATTCAACCTAACCCTCACCGTCACCCTAAACTCACCCTAACCCTAACCCTCACCCTCACCCTAACCCTTACCATAACTCTCACCATCAACCTCACCCCAACCCTCAACCTAAAACTAACCCTAACCCTAGTCCTCACCCTAACCCTAACCCTAAACCTCAACCACACCCTAAACCTCACCCTATCCCTTACCATCAACCTGAACCTCAACCTAACCCTAACACTAACCCTAACCCTAACCCTGCCCTAACCCTCACCCTAACTCTAACCCTAACCCTACCCCTCAGCCTAACCCTCACCTGAACCCTAACCCTTACCCTAATCCTTACCCTATACGTAAACCTAACGCTAACCCACACCCTAACCCTCACCCTCACCATAAATCTAATGCGAACATTAACCCTCAAACTCACCCTAAACTTCGCCCTAACCCTTACCCTCACCTTAAACCAATCGCTCACCCCCACCCTAACCCTAACCCTAAGCCTAACCCTACACCTAAGCCTAATCCTGAACCTAACCCTCACCCTCACTCTCACCCAAACCTAAAACTCAGCCTAACCCTAAGCCTAACCCTAGCTCTCACCTAAACCTTACCCTCACTGTCACTCTAAACCTAATCCTCAACCTCAACCTAACCCTCACCCTAACCCTAAACCTCACCCTCAGTTTCACCATAACCCTAACCCGATGCCTCACCCTAACACTCACCCTAACCTTAATCCCCATCCTAATCCTAAACTTAACCCTAGACCTCAGCATCACCCTAGCCCTCACGCTAACCCTAAGCCTAAAATTAACCATAACCCTAACCCTAAACCTAACTCTCAACCTCAACCTCATCCTCACCATCACCCTCACCCTAACCCTCACCGTCACCCTAACCCTAACCATAACCCTAACCCTCACCCTAAACCTGATTCTGACCCTCAACCTCACCCTCATACTAAGCCTAACCCTACACCTAAGCCTAATCCTAAACCTAACCATCACCCTCAAACTCACCCTAAACCTAAACCTCACCCTAACCCTCGCCCTACACCTCAACATAACCCTCACCCTCAACTTAATTTAACGGAAAACCTAACTCTCACCCTAAGCCTAAACCTAACCCTCACCATCACCTTAACCCTAACCCTAACCCTCACCCTAACCCTATACCTAACCGTAACACTAACCCTCACCATAACCTTAACCGTAAGCCTAATGCTATCCCTAACCCTCACCCTCACCCTAAATCTCACACTAACCCTTACCCTCACCCGAACCCTAACCCTAACCATAACACTAAACCTCACCCTAACCCTGACCCTAAACCTAACCCTCTCCCTAACGCTCAGCCTAACCCTAACACTCACAGTCACCCAACCCTCACCCTAAAACTTTCCCTCACCCTAATTCTAAACCTAACCCTAACCCTCATTCTAACCCTATCACTCACCCTAACCCTAACCCTAACCCTCAGCCAAACCCTCTTCCTAACCGTAACCCTAAAACTAACTCTAACCCTCACCCACACCCTAAGCCTAAACTATCCCTAAACCTCACCCTCAACCTAAACCTCATCCTAACCCTTACGCTCACCATAACCCTATCCAAAACCCTAACCCTAATCATGACCGAAAAGCTAACCCTCAACCTCACCCCATCCCTCACCGTCACCTTAACCCGCACCCTTACCCTAACAGTCACCCACACCCTAAAATTCACCCTCACCCGAACCCTCACACTCAACCTAAACTTACCCTAGCTCTCACCCTAACCCTTCCCCTCACTGTCACTCTAACCCTCACATTAACGCTAATTCTCACCCTAACCCTAACCCTAAACCTCAACCTCACCCTCACGCTAACCCTATAACTAACCCTCACCCTAACCCTAAACCTAAACCTAACCCTACACCTCAACATAACCCTCACCCTCAACCTAAACCTAACGGTAACCCTAACCCTCACCCTAACCCTAACCCTAACCCTAAAGCTATCCCTAACCTTCACCCTCACCCTAACATGCACTCTCACCCTTACACACACCCTAACCCTAACCCTCACCCTAAACCTAAACCTCACCCTAACCCTAACCTTCACCCTAAACCTAAGTATAACGCTCACCCTCATACTAAACCTAACACTCAACTTAACCCTCACCCTAACCTTATCGCTAACCCTAACTCTCACACTCACCCTAACCCTAACACTAACCCTAAACCTCACACTAAACCTAACCCTCACCCTAACAATAACCCTAACCCTCAACATAACCCTCACCCTAACTCTAACCTAAACCCTAATTCTATCCCTAAACCTCACCCTCACCCTAAACCTTACCCTCACCCTAACCCTAAACCTAACCCTAACAATCACCCTTACCCTCAACCTAACCCTAACCATCACATTCACCCTAACATTGACCCTAAACCTTTCCCTTACCCTAATCCTCACCATAACCCTAATCCTAAGCCTTACTCTAATCCTAATCTTCACCGTAACCCTAAACGTAAACCTCAGCCAAACCCTCTTCCTAACCCTAACCCTAACCCTCAACCTAACCTTAACCGTACACTTCACCCTGAACCTAAGTATAACGCTCACCCTCCTACTAACACTAAATCTCATCTTAACCCTCACCCTAACCCTCACCCTAAACTTAACGCTAACCCTAACCCTCACACACACCCTAACCGTCACCCTAACCCTTACCCTCACCCTAACCCTAACCCTCACACTAAACCTAACCCTCACCCTAACCCTAACCCTAACCCTCAACATCACCCTCACCCTCACCCTAACCCTAACCATAAACCTAACCCTCCCCCAACTCTAACCTAAACCCTAATGCTATCCCTAAACCTCACCCTCACCCTAAACCTCACTCTAAGCCTTACCCTCACCCTAACTCTAACCCTAACCCTGAAACTAAACTTCATCCTAACCCTCACCCTATCCTAAACCTAACTCTAACAATCACCGTAACGCTCACCCTAACCCTAACCCTACAATCACCCTAACACTGACCCTAAACCTTTCCCTTACCCTAATCCTAACCCTAACACTAAACCTAACCCTTACTCTAACCCTAACCCTCACCCTAAACATAACCCTCAGCAAAACCCTCTTCCTAACCCTAACCCTAACCCTCAACATAATCCTAACCCTAACCCTCAACATAATCCTAACCCTAACCCTCAACCTAACCCTCACCTTAACCCTAAACCTCATCCTCACCCTCACATTCACCCTCAGCCTAACTCTAACCCTAACCCTAACCCTGACCCTCACCCTAACTCCAACCCTACCCTAAACTTCAAGCTAACACTAACCCTCACCCTTACTCTAACCCTAACCCTCACCTTAACGCTAACCCTAACCCTAATGCTATCCCTAACCCTCACCCTCACCCTAACCGTAACACTAACAGTAAACGTTACCCTAAACCACATCCTAACCCTAAAACTAAACCTAAACCTCACCCTAACGATCACCCTAACCCTCAGCTTAACCCTAACCCTCACCCTAACCCTAACCCTCACCGAAAACCTTACCCACACCCTAAAACTAACCCTAACACTGACTATAACCCTCAGCCTCACCCTAAGCCTAACCGGAGCACTAACCCTCACCTAATCCTAACGCTAACCCTAAGCCTCATCCTAACCCTAACCCTTAAACTAAACCTTACCCACACCCTAACCCTAACCCTAACCCTCACATTAACCCTAAACCTTACCCTAACCCTAACCCTACCCCACACCGTAACCCTCACCCTAATCCTAAACCTAAACCTCACCCTAAACCTAACCCTAACCCTCACCTTCACCCTAAACCTCACCTACACCCTCACCCTCACCCTCAGCCTTACCTTAACCCTGAACCTAAACCTAAACTTAAACCTCACCCTAAACCTAAACCTCACCCTCACCTTAACCCTCACCCTCAGCCAAACCCTAACCCTAAACCTAATCCTAACACTAATCCTCACACTCACTCTAACCCTAACCCTAACCCTAATCCAAAAGCTGACTTTCACACTAACCCCAACCCTCTCTCTAACCCTCAACCTAACACTCACCCTCACCCTAACCATAACCCTAACCCTAACCCTAACCCTCACCCTAACCCTCACCCTAAACCTTACCCTCACCCTCACCCTAACCCTAATCCTAACACTAACCCTCACCCTCACCCTCACCCTAAGCCAACCTGATCCTTAACCCTCACCCTAAAGCTCACCCTAACTCTAACGCTATCCCTAAACCTCACGCTCACCCTAAAGCTATTCCTAACCCTTACACTCACCATAACCCTAACCCTAACCATAACACTAATCCTAACCGCAACCCTAAACCTCACACTCGCCCTAACCATCACTGTCACCTTAACCCTCACCCTAACCCTAAACATCACCCACACCCTAAAACTCATCCTCACCCGAAACCTCACACTCACCCTAACCTTACCCTAAAACTCATCCTAATCCTAACCCTCACCCTAATTCTAATACTAAACCTCACCCACATACTAACACTAAACCTCACCTTAACCCTTACCCTAACCATCACCCTAACCCTAACGCTAACCCTAACACTCACTCAGACCCTAAGCCTCACCTTACCCTTATTGTCACACAAACTCTAACCTAACCCTAGCCCGCACATTAATGCTAACCCTCACCCTAACCCTAACCCAACCCCTCACCCTACCCCTCATCCTAACCCTAACCCTATCCCTCACCCTAACCCTAACCCTAACCTTCACCTTCAGCCTAAACCTCACATACACTCTCACACTCACACTCAGCCTAACACTAAAACTAACCCTAAACCTAAACCTCAGCCTAACCCTAAATTTCACCCTCACCCTCAAACTTACCCTCAGCATAACCCTAACCTTATCCCTAATCCTAACCCTAACCCTCACATTAACCCTCACCCTAACTCTAACCCTAACTCTAAAGCTGACTTTCACACTAATCCCAACCCTATCCCTAACCCTCAACCTAACCCTAACCCTCACTGTAACCCTCACCCTAACCCTCACACTAACCCTAACCCTAAATCTAATGCTAACCCTAAACCTCACCCTCACCCTAACCACAACCATAACGCTAACCCTCAACCTAAACCTAACCCTAACCCTAATGCTAACACTAAACCTCACCCTCACAATAACCCTCATCCTAAAACTTAATCTCAACCTCACCCTCACCCTCATCCTAACCCTAACCCTAACCCTCACCCTAACTTTCACACTAACCCTAACCCTAACCCTACCCCTCAGCATAACCCTCACCCTAAACGTAATTCTAACCCTAATCCTCAGCCTATCCCTAACCCTAACCCTAAACCTCACCCTAACCTTCACCCTCACCCTAACAATAATGCTAACCCTAACCCTCAACCTTACCCTAACCCTCGCCCTAACCCTTACCTTGACCATAACCCTATACCTCACCCTCACCCTAACCCTCATGCTAAACCTTACGCTCACCCTAATCCTCACCATAAACCCAACCCTAACCCTAACCCTAACCCTCACCCTAACCCCCACCCTAAACTTCACCCTAACCCTCACGCTAACCCTAACCCTCATTCTCACCCTAACCCTCACCCTAAACCTTATACTAACACTAACATTAATCCTAATCCTAACCCTATCCCTCGCACTAAGCCTAACCCTCACCATAACCCTAACCCTACCACTCAAACTATCCCTCACCTTAACCCTAACTCTAAACGTCACACTAAACCTAACCCTAACCCTAATTCTGACACTAACCATAAACCTAACCCTATCCCCATCCTTCTCCCTAAACCTCACCCTAATTCGAAACCTATCCCTAACCCTCATGCTAATGCTACCCCTAACCAGAACCCTAAACCTTACCCTAACCCTCTCAGACACCCTAACTCTCACCCTTACCATCATCTTCACCCGAACACTCACCCTCACCATAAACCTCACCCTCACCCTAACCTTAAAAATAATCGAAACCCTCACACTAACCTAACCCTCACCTTCACCCACACCCTCACATTCATCCTCAACCTAAACCTAACCCTAACACTAACACTAACAATAACCCTAACCCCTCACCCTCACAATCACCCTTACCCTAACCCTAACCCTAACACTAACCATAACCCTCACCCTCACCCTAACGCTAACTCTAACCTAACCCTTGCCCTAACCCTCACACTAACACTCACGATAATCCTAACCCTCACTCTCACCCTAACCCTCACCGTAACACTTACCTTCACCCTAACCCTAACCCTCACAATAAACCTAACCCTCACCGCAACTCTAATGCTAAACCAAACCCTAATCCTAAACCTAACCCTCACACTTACCCTCACCCTAAGCCTAACCCGAACCCTCACTTTGACCCTAACCCTCAGCCTCAAACGAAACATCACACTAACCCTAACCCTCAACCTAAACCTTACCCTAACCCTCACCTAAACCTAACCCTCATCCTAACCTAAACCTAATCCTAACCCTCACCTTCACCCTAGCTCTCATCCTAACCGTAATCCTAACAATAAACATAAACCTAACCCTAAAGCTCAAACTAACACTAACGCTAACACTCACCCTCGCCCTTACCCTAACCTTAACCATAACCCTCACCCTCACCCTCACCCTAAGCCTTACCCTAAGCCTCACCCTCACCCTAACCCTCACCCTAATCCTTATCCTCATCCTAACCGTAACCCTAACCTTCACCCTTACCCTAACCCTAACCTTAACAATAACCCAAACCCTCACAGTAAACCTAAACCTCACCCTAAACCTAACCCTCTCCCTCACCCTAACAGTGACCCTAATTGTAACACTCACCCTAACCCTCACCCTCAACCTAACCCTCACCCTCAACCTCAACCTAACCCTCACTCTCACCCTAAACATCACCCTAACCCTAACCCTCACCCTCATACTAACCTGAACCCTAACCCTAACATTCACCCTACCCTTACCCTAAACCTAACGATAATCCTAACCCTCACCCTCAACCTAAACCTCACCCTAACCCTTATCCTCACACTAATCCTAACCCTAACACTAACCCTAACCCTCACACTAACCCTAAACCTCCCGCTAACCCTAACAATACCCCTCACCCTAACCCTGACCCTAACCCTCACGCTAAACCTAACCCTCACCCTAAACCCAACTCTAACCCTCACAATTACACTAATGCTCACCATCACCCTAACACTCATCCTAACCCTAACCTTCACCCACATCCTAACCATCACCGAAATCTTAACCCCAACCCTCACCCTAAACCTAACACACACTAACCCTCAATCTCAACCTAATCCTCACCCTAAAAATAACGCTAACCCTTACCTAACAGAAATCATCACCTTCACCTTCACCCTAAACCTCACCCTCATCCTAAACCTAAACCTCAACCTAACCCTCTCCCTAATTCTAACACTAACGCTAACCCTCACCCTCACCCTAACCCTCAACCTAACCCTATCCCTACACCTCACAATAACTCTCACAATAACCCTAACCCTAACCCTAAACCTCACCCTAACCCTAAACCTAAACCTAACTCTCTAGCACACCCTCACCATCACACTCTCACACTAACTCTAAACCTCCCAATAACCCTAACCCTAACCCTCACACTTACTTTCAACCTCACCCTCAGCCTAACACTAACCCTAAACTTAATCCTAACCCTAACCGTCACACTCACCCTAACCCAAACCCTAAGCCTCACCCTCAACCTCACCCGCACCCGTACCCTCAACCTAACCCTCACCCTCACCCTCACCCTCACACTAACCCTCAACCTCACACTAAACATCAACCTACACCTAACCCTCATCCTAATCCTTACCCTCACACTAACCACAACCCTAACCTTAAACCTCACCCTAACCCTATCCCTAACCCTAACCCTGACCCTAACCCTAACCCTAAAGCTGACTTTCACACTAACCCCAACCGTAACCCTCACCCTAACCCTCACCCTAACCCTAAACCTAACCCTCATCCAAACCGTAAACCTCACCCTAACCCTCAAGCTAAACTTTAACCTCAACGTAACCAAAACACTAACCCTAAGCCTAACACTCACACTAACCCTAAGCCTAACCCTCAGCCTAACCCTCATCCTAACCCTAACCCTAACTGTAACCCTCACCCTCACCCTAACCCTCCCTAACCCTAACCCTTACCATAACCCTAAACTTAACCCTAACACTCACCATAACCCTAACCCTAACGCTAAACCTAACCCTCACACTAACCCTAACCCTAACCCTCAGCCTAAACCTCATCCTAAACCTAACCCTCACCCTAAAACTTACCTTCAACCTAACCCTATCGCTAAACCTAAACCTAACCCTAACTCTCACCCGAGCACTCCCCCTCACCCTAAACATCACACTCACACTAAAAATTGCCCTAACCCTAATCCTCACCGTAACCCTAACCCTCACCGTAACCGTAACCCTAACCCTAACACTAACCCTCACCCTCACCCTCACCCTCACCCTAAACCTCACCCTATCCCTCATCCTAACACTATCCCTCACCATAACCCTAACACTAAAACTCACCCTCAAACTCACCCTAACCCTAAACCGAACCCTAACCCTCATCCTAACACTAACCCTAACCCTAATGCTAACCCTAAAACTCACAATCACCCTAACCTTCACCCTAAACCTTTCCGTCACCCTAACCCTAACCCTAACCCTCACACTAAACCTAACCCTCAAATTAACTCTAACCCTACCCCTTAGCCTAATCCTCACCCTAAACCTAACCCAACCCTAATCCACAACCTATCCTTAACCTTAATCCAAACCCTCACCCTAACCCTCACACTCACCCTAACCCTAATTCTAACCCTAAAACTCACACTCACCCTAACCCTCACCTTACCCTGACCCTAAACCTAACCCTCGTCCTCAACCTAAGCCTCACCCTAACACTTACCCACACCCTAAAACTAACCCTAACCCTAAACCTCACCCTCACTCTAACAATAATCCTAAACCTCACCCTCGCCCTAACCCTCACCCCAACCTTTACCCTGACCCTAAACTTTATCCTAACCCTAAACCAAACCCTCACACTAACCCTAACCTTAACCCTCAGCCTATAACTTATCCTAACCGTAAGCCTAACCCTAACCCTCACCCTAACCCTAACCCTCACCCTAACCCTCACACTAACCCTAACCCTCACACTAACCCTAACCCTAACCCTCAGCCTAAGCCTCATTCTAACCCTAACCATAACCCTAAACCTTACCCTCATCCTAACCCTCACCATAACTCTAACCCTCACCCTCACACTAACACTCAACCTAAACTTTATCCTCAAACTAACCTAAACCCTAAGCCTAAACCCAACACTCACACTAACTCTAACCCTAACCATCAGCCTAACCCTTATTCTAACCCTAAACCTAACCCTAACCCTCACCCTAACCCTAACCGTAACCCTAATACTAACACTAACCCTCACTCTAACACTCACACTAATCCTCACACTCACCCAAAACTCACCCTAAACCTACCCCTACCCCTCTCCATAACCCTCACCCTAACTCAAACCCTCAAACTAACCCTAACTCTACCCCTAAGCCACACCCTCACACTAACCCTAAACCTAATGCTAACCCTCACGCTAACCGTAATCCTCATCCACACCATAACCCTCATCTTTAACCTCACCCAAACACTCACCCGAACACTCATCCTCACCCTGACCCTCACGCTCACCCTAAACATCACCCAAACCCTAACCCAAACAATAACCCTAACCATATCCCTAACCCTCACCCTCACTCTCACTCACACCTTAACCCTTACCCTCAACTTAACCCTAACCATTAACCTAACCATAAACCTCACACTAAGAGTAACCCTCACTCTAACCCTAATCCTAAACCTAACCGTAAACTTCACTCTCATGCTGAACGTCAACCTCAGCCTAAACCTAACCCTAACCCTATTCCTAATCCTAACCCTCACCCTCACCCTAAACCTAAACCTAAACCTAACCCTCACCTACACCCTCAACCTCAAGCTTACCCTGAAACTAGACATAACCATAACCCTCACGCACACCCTCACCCTCACCCTCACCCTAACCCTAACCCTCACCTTAACCCTCATCCTCACCCTAAACATCACCCTAAACCTAACCCTCACCCTAACCCTAACCCTATCCCTCAACCTAAACCTAAGCTCAGCTTAACCCCCACCATCACCCTAATCCTATCCCTAACCCTAACCCATACCTAACAGAAACCCTCACCCTCACTCTAACCATCACCCACATCCTAGCACTCACGCTAAAACTAACCCTAATCCTAACCCTCAAGCTCAACCTCCCTTTCACCCTCAGCCTTACCCTAAACCTAACCTTAATCCTAACCCTAACATGCAACACCACCCTAACCCTAACCCTAAACTTAATCCTAACACTAAACCTCACCCGCACCCTCAACCTAACCCTAAACCTAAACCTAACAATAACCCTAACCCTAGCCCTAACCATAACCCTAACCCTAAAACTCACCCTAATCCTAATCCTAACCTTAACCCTCACCCTCACCCTCATCCTAAACGTCACCCTCACCCTGACCCTCACCATCACACTAACCATCACACTAACACTAAACCCTAACCCTCACCATAAACCTAAACCTAACCTAAATCCTCACCCTATCCTTAACCATAACCCAAACCCTCACCATAACCCTCACTCTCACCTAACCCTAATGCTAACCCTAACCCTAAACCTCACCCTTAACCTCACCCTAAACTTACCTTCACTCTAACCTTAACACTCACCCTCAAACTAACCCTCACCCTAACACTTACCCATACCCTAACCCTCACCCTAAACCTAATGCTAAACCTCACCCTAACTTTAACCCTAACCCTAAACCTCACCCTCACCCTAACCCTCACCCTCACCCTAACCATAACCCTAACCGTAACCCTAAATCTCACACTAATCCTAACCATAACCCTCACCCTCACCAACACCCTCATCCTCACCCTAACCGTCATCCTAACACTCACCCTCACCCTCACCCTCACCCTAACCCTAACCTTAACCCTAACCCACACCCTCACCCTAATTCTAACCCTGAACCTGACCCTAAACCTTACCTAAACAAAAACCTCACCCTCACCCTCAACCTCATCCTAAACCTCACCCTCTCCCTAGACCTCAACCTAACACTAAACCTCACCCTAACCTGAACCCTAACGCCGATCCTCACCCTAACTTTAACCCTAACCCTAAACCTCACCCTCACCCTAACCCTCACCCTGACATTTACCCTCATCCTAAACCTAACCCTAATCCTTACACTAACCAGTAAACTAACCCTAACCCTAACCCTCAACCTAACCCTCATCCTAACCCTAATCCTAACCCTAACCATCACCCTCACCCTGCCCTAAACCTAACCTTCACCCTAAACCTAACCGACACCATCCCCCTCCCCATCACCCTCAGCCTAATCTTTATCCTAACCCTAATCATAAACCTCACCCTCACACTCACCCTAACTCTAATTCTAAACCTAACCCTAACACTCACCGAAACCCTCACCCTAACCCTAACCTATCCCTATCCCTCACCCTAACCCTAACACTCTCCCTATACCTCACCCTCAGGCTAAACCTAAACCAAACCCTAACCCTCACTCTAAACCTCACCCTAACTCTAACACTAACCCTAACCCTCATCCTCACACTAAACCTCACCCTAACTCTTACACTCACCATAACCCTAACCTTAACCTAACCCTAATCCTCAACCTAACCCTAACCCTCACCCACACCCTAACTCTCAACCTGACCCGAACCCTTACCCTCACCCTAATACTCTCCCTAATCCTAACCTAACCCTAATCCTAAACCTAACCCTCATGCTCACCCTCACCCAAACCCTAAACCTAACCTTAACCCTCACCCTAACCCTAACCCTAACCCTCACAATCACCCAACAACTCCCCTTAAACCTAACCCTACCCCTCGCCCTAACCCTAACCCTAACCCTCAACCTAACCCTAACCCTACCCCTAACCCTCACCCTCACCCTAAACCTAAACCTAATGCTAACTCTCACCCTAACCCTAATCCTCACGCACACCCTATTCCTCACCCTCACCCTCACCCTCACCCGAACCCTCATACTCTCCCTAACCCTCAACCTCACCCTAAACATCACCCAAACCCTAACCCTCATCCTAATCCTAACGCTACCCTAACACTCACCCTAACCTCACCTTAACCCTTACCCTCACCCTATCCCTAATCTTAACCCTAAGCATAACCCTCACACTAACCGTAACCCTCACTCTAACCCTAATGCTAACCCTCACCCTAAACTTCACCCTCACTCTAACCCTCATCCTCAGCCTAAAGCTAACCCTAACTCTATTCGTAATTCTATCTCTCACTTCAACCAGACCCTAAACCTAACCCTAAACATCAACCTCACCATGACCCTCACCCTAACTCTCACCCTCACCCTCACACTTTCCATCAACATCACACTAAACATCACCGTAACCCTAACACTCATCCTAACCCTAACCCTCACCGTAATGCTAACCCTCACCCTAACCCTCACCCTAACCCTAACCCTCACCGTAATGCTAACCCTCAACCTAACCCTCAACCTAACCCTAACCCTAATCCAAATCCTAACGCTAACATTAACACTCAACTTAACCCTAAACCTCTCACTAACCCTTACCCTCACCATAACCCTAACCCTAACCCTAACCATACCCCTCTGCCTAACCCACACCCCAAACCTAACCCTGACCCTAATCCTAACCCTCAACCTCACCCTAACCCTAAACCTAACCGTAAACCTAACCCTCACACTAATCCTAACCATAACCCTCACCCTAACCAACACCCTCATCCTCACCCTAACCCTCATCCTAACACTCACCCTCACCCTCACCCTCACCCTAACCCTAACCCTAACCCTAACCCACACCCTCACCCTAATTCTAACCCTGAACCTGACCCTAAACCTTACCTAAACAAAAACCTCACCTTCACCCTCACCCTCATCCTAAACCTCACCCTCACCCTAGACCTCACCCTAACACTAAACCTCACCCTAACCCTAACCCTAAATCTAACCCTCACCCTAACCTTAACCCTCACCCTAACCCTAACGCAAACCCTACCCATCACTCTAATCCTCACCCTAAACCTAACGCTAAGCCTAACCCTTTCAATAAGGCTGACCTTAACAGTAACCCTCATCCTCATACTAAACATCACCCTAAAGCTAACCCTCACCCTAACCGTAACGCTAACCTCACCCTAACCCTAACCCTCAACCTAATCCTCATACTCCCCTAAACCTCAACCTAATCCTAACCCTACCCTTCAAACTAACCCTAACCCTAACCCTTACCTAACCGAAACCCTCACCCTCACCTTCAACCAAACCTTCACCCTAACCCTAGCCCTCACTCTAACCCTAAACCTACGCCTCACCCTAACCCTCACCCTAACCATTACCCTCACCCTATCCCTAACCCTCTCCCTCACACTAACCCTAACCCTCACCCTAACCCTAACCCTACACCTCACACTAACCCTCACCCTAACCCTAAACTTCACCCTAAACGTAACCATAACCCTCACCCTCACCCTAACCCTCACAGTCAAACTAACACTCAACCTAACCTTAACCCTCACCCACATTCCTAACACTCACCCTCACCCTAACACTAAACCTCACCCTAAACATCACCCTAACCCTAACCCTCACACAAATCCTAACCCTAACACTCACCCTAACCCTAACACTCACACTAACCCTCAACCTAATACTATCCCTAAACCTCACCGTAACTCTCACCCTAACCCTAACGCTAACCCTAAACCTCACCATAACCCTAACCCTAAATCTAACCCTCATCTCACCCTAACACTCACCCTCACCCTAACACTCCCCGTCACAATATACATCACCCTAACATTAACCCTCAGCCTAACCATAACCTAAACCTAATCCTAACACTAACCCTCACCCTCACCCTCACCTCAAACATATCCCTATCTGAAACCCTCACCGTAACCCTCATCCTAAACCTCAGCCTCACCCTAACTCTAATGCTAACCCTACCTCTCACCCTCACCCTAACCCTCACCCTAAACCTCACCCGAACCCTTACCCTCACCATAACCCTAACCCTAAATCTAACCCTAATCCTCAACCTAACCCTAAACCTCGCCCACAACCTAACCCTCACCGTCACCCGAACCCTCACCCTCAAGCTAACCCTAACCCTAACCCTAACCCTAAACCTAATCCTCACCCTCACCCTAACTCTCACCCTCACCATAAACATCAACCTAACCCTAACCCTCACCATAAACCTAATCCTAACCCTAACCCTAAACCTAAATCTCACCCTAACGCTCACCCTATCCCTAACGCTACACCTCACCCTGATCCTAACCCTCACCTAATCCTTATCCTCACACTAACCCTAAACCTAACCCTAACCCTCACACTAACCCTAATCCTCACCCTATCCCTAACCCTCACCCTAACCCAGACCCTCACCCTAAAACTAATGCTAACCCTACCTCTCACCCTCACCCTAACCCTCAACCTAAACCTCGCCCTAACACTTACCCTCACCCTAACCCGCAAACTAACACTAACCCTAACCCTAATGCTCACCCTAACCATCACCCTAAACCTAACACTAACCCTCATCCTCACCCTCACCCTAACCCTCACCCTAACCCTATCCCTAAACCTAACCCTAAACCTAACTCTGACCTGAAAACTCACGCTCACCCTAACCCTCACACTAAACATCACCCTAACAGTAAAATTCACCCTAACACTTACCCTAATTCTAACCCTCACCCTAACCCTAACCGTCACCATAATCCTAACCCACACATTAACCCTAACCCTGACCCACAACCCCACCCTCGCCCTCACCCTCACCCTAACCCTCATCCTAACACTAACCCTCACCCTCACCCTCACCCTCACTCTAATGCTAAACCTAAGCCTAATACTCACCCAAAGACTCATCCTAATCCTAACCTCTCCCTATCCCTCACCCTAACCCTAACCCTCTCCCTATACCTCACCCTCACCCTAACCCTAAACTTCACCCTAAACCTCACCCTAAGCCTAAGATTAACCCTAACCCTCATCCTCACACTAAACCTCACCCTAACGCTTACTCTCACCATAACCCTAACCCTAAACCCAACCCTAATCCTCACCCTAACCCTCACCCTCACACACACCCTAATTCTCAACCTGACCCGAACTCTTACCCTCACCCTAACACTCTCCATAACCCTAACCTAACAATAATCCTAAACCTAACCCTCACCCTCAAACTCACCCAAACCCTAAACCTAACCCTAACCCTCACCCTCACCTTAACCCTAACCCTCACAATCACCCTACAACTCCCCCTAAACCTAACCCTACCCCTCTCCCTAACCCTAACACTAACCCTCAACCTAACCCTAACCTTTCCCCTAACCCTTACCCTCACACTAAACCTAAACTAACGCTAACTCTCACCCTAACCCTAATCCTCACCCACACCCTATCCCTCACCCTCACCCTCACCCTCACCCAAACCCTCATCCTCTCCCTAAACCTCAACCTCACCCTAAACATCACCCAAACCCTAACCCTCACCCTAATCCTAACCCTAACCCTAACCCTCACCCTAAACCTCACCCTAACCCTTACCCTCACCCTATCGCTACTCATAACCCTAACCATAACTCTCCCACTAACCATAACCCTCACTCTAACCCTAATGCTAACCCTAACCCTAACCTTCAACCTCACCCTGACCCTCACCCTCAGCCTAATACTAACCCTATCACTATTCCTAATTCTATCTCTCACCCTCAACCAGACCCTAACCCTAACCCTAACCCTCACCCTCACCATGACCCTCACCCTAACCCTCACCCTCACCCTCACACTTACCATCAACATCACCCTAAACATCACCCTAACCCTATCCCACACCCTAAACCTAACCCTCACCATAATACTAATCCTCACCCTAACCCTCACCCTAACCCTAACGCTAACCCTAAACCTCACCCTCACCTTTACCCTCACCCTAAACCTTATCCTCACAGTAACCATAAGTCTCACTCTAACCCTAACCCTCACCCTACTCCTAACCCTAAACCTAACCCTCACCCTCACCCTAACACTCACCGTCACCCTAACCCTCACCCTAAGCCTAACCCTCAAGCAAACCCTAACCCTCACCCTCACCCGAACATTCACCCTCACCCTAACACTCCCCCTCACCCTAACCCTCACCCTCACAATAAACATCACCTTAATCCTACCCCTCAGCCTAACCCTAACCCACTACCTAACCCTAACCCTAACCTGATTTTCAGCCTAAACCTAACCCTGGCCCTAACCCTTACCCTAACCCTAAGTGTCACCCTAAACTTAACTCTCACCCTAACCCTAACCCTCACACTAACCCTAACCCTAACTCTCACCCTCACCTCACCCTCACCCTAACCCTAACCCTAATCCTAATCCTAACGCTAACCTTAACCCTCAACTTAACCCTACACCTCAAGCTAAACCTTACCCTCACCATAACCCTAACCATAACCCTAACCCTACCCCTCAGCCTAAGCCACACCCCAACCCTAACCCTGTCCCTAAGCCTAACCCTCAACCTCACCCTAACCCTAACCCTAACCGTAACCCTAACCTTCACACTAATCCTTACCATAACCCTCACCCTCAACAACACCCTCATCCTCACCCTAACCCTCATCCTAACACTCACCCTCACCCTCACCCTCACCCTAACCCTAACCCTAACCCTAACCCACAGCCTAATTTTAAGCCTGAAACTGACCCTAAACCTTACCTAACCAAAAACCTCACCCTCACCCTCACCCTCATCCTAAACCTCACCCTCACTCTAGACCTCACCCTAACACAAAACCTCACCCTAAACCTCACCTTAAGCCTATCATTCAGGCAAACCCTAACCCTCACCCTCACCCGAACATTCACCCTCACCTTAACACTACCCCTGACCCTAACCCTCACCTTCACAATAAACATCACCTTAATCCTACCCCTCAGCCTAAACCTAACCCACTACCTAACCCTAACCCTCACCCTGACCTTCACCCTAAGCCTAACCCTGGCCCTAACCCTTACCCTAACCCTATGCGTCACCCTAAACCTAACTCTCACACAAACCCTAAACCTCACACTAACCCTAACCCTACCACTCACCCTCACGCTCATCCTCACACTAACCCTAACCCTAATCCTAATCCTAACGCTAACATTAACCCTCAACTTAACCCTAAACCTCAAGCTAACCCTTACCCTCACCATAACCCTAAGCCAAACCCTAACCTACCCCTCAGCCTAACCCACACCCCAACCCTCACCCTGACCCTAAGCCTAACCCTCAACCTCACCCTAACCATAACCCTAACTGTAACCCTAACACTCACACTAATCCTAACCATAACCCTCACCCTCACCAACACCCTCATCCTCACCCTAACCCTCATCCTAACACTCACCCTCACCCTCACCCTCACCCTCACCCTAAACCGAACCCTAACCGACACCCTCACCCTAATTTTAACCCTGAACCTGACCCTAAACCTTACCTAAACAAAAACCTCACCCTCACCCTCACCGTCTTCCTAAACCTCACCCTCACCCTAGACCTCACCCTAACACTAAACCTCACCCTAACCCTAACTCTAAACCTAACACTAACCCTCACCCTAACCCTCACGCAAAACCTACCTATCAATCTAACCTTCACCCTAACCCTATCGCTAACCCTAACCCTTTCCCTAAGGCTAACCTTAACAGTAACCCTCACCCTCATACTAAACATCACCCTAACGCTAACCCTCACGCTAAACATAACGATAACCCTCACCCTAACCCTAACCCTCAACCTAACCCTCACACTCGCCTAAACCTCACCCTATACCTAACGCTCCCCGAAACTTAACCCTAACCCTAACCCTTACCTAAACGAAACCCTCAACCTCACCCTCAACCTCAACCTAACCTTCACCCTCACCCTAGCCCTCACCCTAACCCTAAACCTACCCCTCACCCTAACCCTCACCCTAACCCTAAACCTACCCCTCACCCTAACCCTCACCCTAACCTTTACCCTCAAACTAACCCTAACTCTATCCCTCACACTAACAATTACCCTAACCCTAAACCTACCCCTCACACTAACCCTCAACCTAACCCTAAACCTCACCCTAAATGTAACCATAACCCTCACCCTCACCCTAACCCTCACAGTCACCCTAACACTCAACCTAAACTTAACCCTCACCCAGACCCTAACCCTCACACTCACCTGAACCATAACCGTCACACTAAACCTAAACCTCATCCTAAACATCACCCTAACCCTAACCCTCACCCAATTCCTAAACCTAACCCTCACACTCACACTAAACCTCAACTGTAACCTAATCCTCACCCTAAAAATAACCTTAAGCCTTACCTAACAGAAACCCTCACCCTCACACTCACCCTAACCCTCAACCTAACCCTATCCCTACACCTCACCGTAACTCTCACCCTAACCCTAATGCTAAACCTAAACCTCACCATAACCCTAACCCTAAATCTAAAACTCATCCTCACCCTAACCCTCCCCCTAAAAATATACATCACCCTAACACTAACCCTCAGCCTAACCATAACGCTCACCCTAACCCTAAACCTAATCCTAACACTAACCCTCACCCTCACCCTCACCTCAAACATAACCCTATCCGAAACCCTCATCCTAACCCTCATCCTAACCCTCAGCTTCACCCTAACTCTAATGATAACCCTACCTCTCACCCTCACCCTAACCCTCACCCTAAACCTCACCCAAACCCTTACCCTCACCATAACCCTAACCCTAACTCTAACCCTAATCCTCACCCTAACCCTAAACCTCGCCCACAACCTAAACCTCACCATCACCTGAACCCTCAACATCTCCCGAACCCTCATCCTCACCCTAACACTCACACTAACCCTAACCCTAACCCCAATCCTAACCCTCACACTCACCCTCAACCTAACCCTAACCCTAAACCTAAACCTAAACCTAATCGTCACCCTCATCCTAACTCGCACCCTAACACTCATATTCACCATAAACATCACCCTAACCTTAACCCTCACCCTAAACCTAACCCTAACCCTAACCCTAAACCTAAATCTCACCCTAACGCTCACCCTATGCCTAACGCTAACCCTACACCTCACCCTGATCCTAACCCTCACATAATCCTTATTCTCACACTAAACCTAAATCTAACCCTAACCCTCACACTAACCCTAATCCTCACCCTATCTCTAACCCTCACCCTAACCCACACCCTCACCCTAACTCTAATGCTATCCCTCACTCACACTCACCCTAACCCTCACCCGAATGCTCACCGTAACGCTTAACCTCACCCTAACCCGCAAACTAACACTAACCCTAACCTAACGCTCACCCTAACCATCACCCTAAACCTAACACTAATCCTCATCCTCACCCTCACCATAACCCTCACCCTAACCCTATCCCTAAAACTAACCCTAACCCTAACTCTGAACTGAACACTCACGCTCACCCTAACCCTCACAGTAAACATCACCCTAACCAAAAAATTCACCCTAACACTTACCCTAATTCTAACCCTCACCCTCACCCTAACCCTCACCATAATCCTAACCCGCACATTAACCCTAACCCTAACCCTGAACCTGACCCTCACCCTCACCCTAACCCTCATCCTAACACTAACGCTCAACCTCACTCTCACCCTCAACATAAACCTAACCCAAACCCTAACCCTAATAGTCACCCTAAACCTAATCCTAACCGTTACCTAACCAAAAACTTCACCCTCACCGTTACCCTCCACCTAAATCTCAACCTCTCTCTAGCACTCACCCTAACACTAACCCTCACACTAACCCTAACCCTAAAACTAACCCTAACCCTAACTCTCACCCTAAACCTAACCATAAACCTTACCCTCACGTTCACCCTAAAACTCACCCTGAGGTTTTATCCTCATACTAACCCTAACTCTAACCCTATCGCTAACCTTCACACTAACCCTAACCCTCTCCCTAACCCTATTTGTAACACTCACCCTCAACCTAACCCTCACGGTCACCCTAACCCTCACCATAAACCTAACCCTAAACCACACCCTAACCCTCACCCTCACCCTCACCCTCAAAACGAACTGTCACCCTCACCCTAAGCCTCAGCTTCACCTTAAACCTCACCCTAATCCTAACCCTCAATCTAACCCTAACCCTAACTCTCACACTAACCCTAACACTGAAACAAACCCTCACCCTCAACCTAACCCTCACCCTAACCCTAATCTTAATCCTTACCTAACTGAAAACCTCATCCTCACACTCACACTCACCCTAACCCATAACCTCACCATAGACCTCACCCAAAACCTAAACCTCACCCTAACCTTAACCCTAACCTCAACCCCAACCTCACCCTAACCCTAACCCTAACCCTCACCCTAGCCCTAACCCTCACCCTAACCCTCACAATAAACCTAACCCTAAACCACACCCTAACCCTCACCCTCAGCCGAACCGTTACCTTCACCCTAACCCTACCCCTCACCCTAAACCTCACCGTAACCCTAATCCTAAACCTAACCCTTATCATAATCCTAATCCTAAACCTCACCTTAACCCTCACCTTAACCCGAACCATAACACTAACCCTCGCCCAAAACCTAAAGCTAACCATAAACCTCACCCTCACCCTAACCCTTATCCTCACACTAACCCTAACCCTAACCCTAACCCTCACCCTCACCCTCACTCTCACCCTCATCTTAAACCTTACACTAACCAGAATCCTAACTCTAACACTCACCCTCACCCTAAACTTCAACCTAAACCTTATTCTCACTCTAACCCTAAACCTAAAACTCACCATCACCCTCACGCTAATTCTAACCCTAAACTTAACCCTCAATCTAACCGTAACACTTACCCTAACCCTAACCCTAACCCTAACCCTCACCCTAACCCTAAACCTAACCCTCACATTCACCCTCACCCTCACCATAACCTAACCCTAACCCTAAACTTCACCCTAACGCTCACCCTAAACCTAACAATAAGCCTTACCCTCATGCTCACTCTAAAACTCCCCCTAAGCTTTATCCTCATACTAACCCTAAGTCTAACCCTAACGCTAACTGTCATACTAACCCTAACCCTCTCCCTAACCCTAACCCTACCCCCCAACCTAACCCTCACACTAACCCTAACCCTTACCCTAACCCTCACCCTAACCCTAACCCTCACCGTCACCCTAACCCTCACCATAAACCTAACCCTAAACCACACCCTAAACCTCACCTTCACCCTCACACTCACATGAACTGTCACCATCAACCTAACCCTCAGCCTCACCCTAAACATCACCCTAAACCTAACCCTCAATCTAACCCTAACCCTAACCCTCACCCTAACCCTAACACTCAAACTAACCATCAACCTCAACCTAATTCTCACCCTAAACCTAAACCTAATCCTTACCTAACTGAAAACCTCACCCTTACCCTCACATTCACCCTAACCCACACCCTCACCGTAGTCCTCACACTAAACCTAAACCTCACCCTAACACTTATCCTAAATCTCACAATCACCCTCACCCTAACCCTAACCCTAACCCGAACCCTTACCCTAACCCTCACCCTCAACCTAACCTTCACCCTAACCCTAAACCTCAACCTATTCCTCACCCTAACCCTAAACCTCACCCTAACCATAATCCTAACACTTACCTAAAGGAAACCCTCACCCTCACCCTCACACTCACCCTAACCCTCAACATAACCATTGCCATCACCCTAAGCCTGAAGGTCACAATAAAGCTTACACTCAACTTCACCCTAACCCTAACCCTCACCCTAAACCTCACCCTAACCATAATCTTAACCATAATCTTAACCCTAACGATAACCCTCAACCTAAATCTAATCCTTACCCTAACACTAACCCTAACCCTAAATCTCACCCTAACCCTAACCCTAACCCAAAACCTCACCCTGACCTAACCCTCACCTTAACACTAAGCCTAACACTAACCCACACATTAAACCTTTCACTAACCCTAAACCTCACCCTTACCCTATGCCTCACCCAAACCTTATCCTCACACTAATCCTAACCCTCACCCTCACCATCACCCTAACCCTAACCCTAACCCTAACCCTCACCCTA